>NC_090275.1:63122902-63748902 GCF_040414725.1 Anabrus simplex
ATGTGCGCACCTAACGCGATGATCCTATCATTCTTATAAGTGTGTCAAACAATGAAATATACTTGTAAAAATCACCAAATTTACGAACAATCCAGAAATACGGCCACATTTAACGTATAAGGGAGAGAGATACGACAAAATGTCACAGGACCAAAGTTGTAGATCACTCCGAATTGAAGGGACATTGTGCCATCCGTTTTGTGATACGACTTACCGTTTAGCCAAAAAATAGCTCAAAAGGAATGTCTGCACAGTCATTAAAATTGCCTTCATATTTCGATATCTTTGGGGGTAAAAAGTGAAAAATTTGAACATCTTGGAATTTTCCCGTCGGTTAGGGACCAAAAGCTATAATTTCACCAAATTTCAATTGTCTACCTCGTCTGGCAGGTTGTGCCGCCATCTTGATTTGGGGGGATAGGGGATAAAAATGAGGAAATTCCCGAAAATTTTTAAGCCCACGAAACCTATAGGTTATCGTTTTGGATATACTATACGACTGTGTTCTTATGCTGTGCCCAAAATTTGAGCCCCCCCAGCGTGCCCCCTTCAGGGAATTTTGAGAATTTCCGATTTTTCTAGGGATCCTGGGGTCATCAGTTTCCCTCGTACCAAGTTTCAAATTTCTGAGATTTCTGGAAGTGCCTCATTAATTCACGTCTTTTTTCATTTTTAAATATTTATATATACATCGCTCCAGCCCGACTTGCTTTTATATATATAGATAGATGACGGATAAGCATGAGCACGTTGAAAAGTGCAGACTTCCACTTCGAGATTCATATCTCCTAAACGGTTTATGATATTAAGAAACGGTTTGCGCTATCAGACGCCTCATTTATCGCTCTACATGTTTGTTTCTAAACCATATCCTCGTATCTCCCATATTAAGGGGGTAAATTGTGTTCAAAATTTGAATAGGGTGAAATTTGGGTGCATTTTTAACATTTTACATTACGTTTTGCCTACTTATGTATAAGCTAGAATCATGAAATTTGGTACACATATGTCCCATAATTGTGCCAATGTGCGCACCTAACGCGATGATCCTATCATTCTTATAAGTGTGTCAAACAATGAAATATACTTGTAAAAATCACCAAATTTACGAACAATCCTAAATACGGCCAAATTTAACGTATAAGGGAGAGAGATACGACAACATGTCACAGGACCAAAGTTGTAGATCACTCCGAATTGAAGGGACATTGTGCCATCCGTTTTGTGATACGACTTACCGTTTAGCCAAAAAATAGCTCAAAAGGAATGTCTGCACAGTCATTAAAATTGCCTTCATATTTCGATATCTTTGGGGGTAAAAAGTGAAAAATTTGAACATCTTGGAATTTTCCCGTCGGTTAGGGACCAAAAGCTATAATTTCACCAAATTTCAATTGTGTACCTCGTCTGGCAGGTTGTGCCGCCATCTTGATTTGGGGGGATAGGGGATAAAAATGAGGAAATTCCCGAAAATTTTTAAGCCCACGAAACCTATAGGTTATCGTTTTGGATATACTATACGACTGTGTTCTTATGCTGTGCCCAAAATTTGAGCCCCCCCAGCGTGCCCCCTTCAGGGAATTTTGAGAATTTCCGATTTTTCTAGGGATCCTGGGGTCATCAGTTTCCCTCGTACCAAGTTTCAAATTTCTGAGATTTCTGGAAGTGCCTCATTAATTCACGTCTTTTTTCATTTTTAAATATTTATATATACATCGCTCCAGCCCGACTTGCTTTTATATATATAGATGACGGATAAGCATGAGCACGTTGAAAAGTGCAGACTTCCACTTCGAGATTCATATCTCCTAAACGGTTTATGATATTAAGAAACGGTTTGCGCCATCAGACGCCTCATTTATCGCTCTACATGTTTGTTTCTAAACCATATCCTCGTATCTCCCATATTAAGGGGGTAAATTGTGTTCAAAATTTGAATAGGGTCAAATTTGGGTGCATTTTTAACATTTTACATTACGTTTTGCCTACTTATGTATAAGCTAGAATCATGAAATTTGGTACACATATGTCCCATAATTGTGCCAATGTGCGCACCTAACGCGATGATCCTATCATTCTTATAAGTGTGTCAAACAATGAAATATACTTGTAAAAATCACCAAATTTACGAACAATCCTAAATACGGCCAAATTTAACGTATAAGGGAGAGAGATACGACAAAATGTCACAGGACCAAAGTTGTAGATCACTCCGAATTGAAGAGACATTGTGCCATCCGTTTTGTGATACGACTTACCGTTTAGCCAAAAAATAGCTCAAAAGGAATGTCTGCACAGTCATTAAAATTGCCTTCATATTTCGATATCTTTGGGGGTAAAAAGTGAAAAATTTGAACATCTTGGAATTTTCCCGTCGGTTAGGGACCAAAAGCTATAATTTCACCAAATTTCAATTGTCTACCTCGTCTGGCAGGTTGTGCCGCCATCTTGATTTGGGGGGATAGGGGATAAAAATGAGGAAATTCCCGAAAATTTTTAAGCCCACGAAACCTATAGGTTATCGTTTTGGATATACTATATGACTGTGTTCTTATGCTGAGCCCAAAATTTGAGCCCCCCCCCAGCGTGCCCCCTTCAGGGAATTTTGAGAATTTCCGATTTTTCTAGGGATCCTGGGGTCATCAGTTTCCCTCGTACCAAGTTTCAAATTTCTGAGATTTCTGGAAGTGCCTCATTAATTCACGTCTTTTTTCATTTTTAAATATTTATATATACATCGCTCCAGCCCGACTTGCTTTTATATATATAGATGACGGATAAGCATGAGCACGTTGAAAAGTGCAGACTTCCACTTCGAGATTCACATCTCCTAAACGATTTATGATATTAAGAAACGGTTTGCGCCATCAGACGCCTCATTTATCGCTCTACATGTTTGTTTCTAAACCATATCCTCGTATCTCCCATATTAAGGGGGTAAATTGTGTTCAAAATTTGAATAGGGTGAAATTTGGGTGCATTTTTAACATTTTACATTACGTTTTGCCTACTTATGTATAAGCTAGATCATGAAATTTGGTACACATATGTCCCTTAATTGTGCCAATGTGCGCACCTAACGCGATGATCCTATCATTCTTATAAGTGTGTCAAACAATGAAATATACTTGTAAAAATCACCAAATTTACGAACAATCCAGAAATACGGCCACATTTAACGTATAAGGGAGAGAGATACGACAAAATGTCACAGGACCAAAGTTGTAGATCACTCCGAATTGAAGGGACATTGTGCCATCCGTTTTGTGATACGACTTACCGTTTAGCCAAAAAATAGCTCAAAAGGAATGTCTGCACAGTCATTAAAATTGCCTTCATATTTCGATATCTTTGGGGGTAAAAAGTGAAAAATTTGAACATCTTGGAATTTTCCCGTCGGTTAGGGACCAAAAGCTATAATTTCACCAAATTTCAATTGTGTACCTCGTCTGGCAGGTTGTGCCGCCATCTTGATTTGGGGGGATAGGGGATAAAAATGAGGAAATTCCCGAAAATTTTTAAGCCCACGAAACCTATAGGTTATCGTTTTGGATATACTATACGACTGTGTTCTTATGCTGTGCCCAAAATTTGAGCCCCCCCAGCGTGCCCCCTTCAGGGAATTTTGAGAATTTCCGATTTTTCTAGGGATCCTGGGGTCATCAGTTTCCCTCGTACCAAGTTTCAAATTTCTGAGATTTCTGGAAGTGCCTCATTAATTCACGTCTTTTTTCATTTTTAAATATTTATATATACATCGCTCCAGCCCGACTTGCTTTTATATATATAGATGACGGATAAGCATGAGCACGTTGAAAAGTGCAGACTTCCACTTCGAGATTCATATCTCCTAAACGGTTTATGATATTAAGAAACGGTTTGCGCCATCAGACGCCTCATTTATCGCTCTACATGTTTGTTTCTAACCCATATCCTCGTATCTCCCATATTAAGGGGGTAAATTGTGTTCAAAGTTTGAATAGGGTGAAATTTGGGTGCATTTTTAACATTTTACATTACGTTTTGCCTACTTATGTATAAGCTAGATCATGAAATTTGGTACACATATGTCCCTTAATTGTGCCAATGTGCGCACCTAACGCGATGATCCTATCATTCTTATAAGTGTGTCAAACAATGAAATATACTTGTAAAAATCACCAAATTTACGAACAATCCAGAAATACGGCCACATTTAACGTATAAGGGAGAGAGATACGACAAAATGTCACAGGACCAAAGTTGTAGATCACTCCGAATTGAAGCGACATTGTGCCATCCGTTTTGTGATACGACTTACCGTTTAGCCAAAAAATAGCTCAAAAGGAATGTCTGTACAGTCATTAAAATTGCCTTCATATTTCGATATCTTTGGGGGTAAAAAGTGAAAAATTTGAACATCTTGGAATTTTCCCGTCGGTTAGGGACCAAAAGCTATAATTTCACCAAATTTCAATTGTCTACCTCGTCTGGCAGGTTGTGCCGCCATCTTGATTTGGGGGGATAGGGGATAAAAATGAGGAAATTCCCGAAAATTTTTAAGCCCACGAAACCTATAGGTTATCGTTTTGGATATACTATATGACTGTGTTCTTATGCTGAGCCCAAAATTTGAGCCCCCCCAGCGTGCCCCCTTCAGGGAATTTTGAGAATTTCCATTTTTTCTAGGGATCCTGGGGTCATCAGTTTCCCTCGTACCAAGTTTCAAATTTCTGAGATTTCTGGAAGTGCCTCATTAATTCACGTCTTTTTTCATTTTTAAATATTTATATATACATCGCTCCAGCCCGACTTGCTTTTATATATATAGATGACGGATAAGCATGAGCACGTTGAAAAGTGCAGACTTCCACTTCGAGATTCATATCTCCTAAACGGTTTATGATATTAAGAAACGGTTTGCGCCATCAGACGCCTCATTTATCGCTCTACATGTTTGTTTCTAAACCATATCCTCGTATCTCCCATATTAAGGGGGTAAATTGAGTTCAAATTTTGTATAGGGTGAAATTTGGGTGCATTTTTAACATTTTACATTACGTTTTGCCTACTTATGTATAAGCTAGAATCATGAAATTTGGTACACATATGTCCCTTAATTGTGCCAATGTGCGCACCTAACGCGATGATCCTATCATTCTTATAAGTGTGTCAAACAATGAAATATACTTGTAAAAATCACCAAATTTACGAACAATCCAGAAATACGGCTAAATTTAACGTATAAGGGAGAGAGATACGACAAAATGTCACAGGACCAAAGTTGTAGATCACTCCGAATTGAAGAGACATTGTGCCATCCGTTTTGTGATACGACTTACCGTTTAGCCAAAAAATAGCTCAAAAGGAATGTCTGCACAGTCATTAAAATTGCCTTCATATTTCGATATCTTTGGGGGTAAAAAGTGAAAAATTTGAACATCTTGGAATTTTCCCGTCGGTTAGGGACCAAAAGCTATAATTTCACCAAATTTCAATTGTCTACCTCGTCTGGCAGGTTGTGCCGCCATCTTGATTTGGGGGGATAGGGGATAAAAATGAGGAAATTCCCGAAAATTTTTAAGCCCACGAAACCTATAGGTTATCGTTTTGGATATACTATACGACTGTGTTCTTATGCTGTGCCCAAAATTTGAGCCCCCCCAGCGTGCCCCCTTCAGGGAATTTTGAGAATTTCCGATTTTTCTAGGGAACCTGGGGTCATCAGTTTCCCTCGTACCAAGTTTCAAATTTCTGAGATATCTGGAAGTGCCTCATTAATTCACGTCTTTTTTCATTTTTAAATATTTATATATACATCGCTCCAGCCCGACTTGCTTTTATATATATAGATTTGCTTTACGTCGCACCGACACAGATATGTCTTATGGCGACGATGGGATAGGAAATGCCTAGGAAGTGGAAGGAAGCGGCCGTGCCCTTAATTAAGGTACAGCCCCGGCATTTGCCTGGTGTGAAAACGGGAAACTACGGAAAACACATCTTCAAGGCTGCCGACACTGGGGCTCGAACCCACTATCTCCCGATTACTGGATAGTGGCCGCACTTAAGTGACTGCAGCTATCGAATTCGGTGGTTACAACACAACGGACTTTCCTAAGATAATTCAATGTGCGTGAAGTTCCAACAAAGGCAACAATTATGTTGATTGTAAGGAAGCTGGAGACAATTGGAATACTAAACAGTGAGAGTGGTAAACATTATTAGGTGCACAGACTATTGATAATGTTCGAAGACGCTTCGAGAATTCAATCAAGAAATCGTTGCGTGATTGAGCCAGGAGACAGGTACTTCATATGGCACATGCCATAGAGCTGCGAAGAAATCGGGGTTGCGACCATATAGAGTGTATATGATGCAATTCTTGAAAGAAGCAGATCATGAGAAATGAATGTGTTATCGTAGATAGTTTCAGGGGTTTGTTATTCAAGGTCCGGACATTCCCTCCATAACTTGGTTTCATCTGTCATGTTACATCAACACACAAAACAGCACATACTGGGCTGCTATAAACTCCCAAATCATCCACTAAACACCACTGCATGTTGAAAAGCTTGGAGTGTGGTGCGCAATGTCAGCTTCTAGGATTGTCGGCCCCAGTTTCTTTGGTACTAATGTAGACACTGCGCTTTACCTTCAATACATTTGTGGAACAGCTGGATGGTGTCGAACTGACAGAAGGTTATTTCTAACAAGGTGGAGCAACGTGCCATACGTCTAACTTTTCCCCGCAACTTGTAATTAGTTTCTTTGAAGACCGAACAATCTCCAAAAATATGTGGCCTCGCTCATCACTTGGCCTCACCTCGCTGGACTTTTTCTTTTGTGAGTATCTTAAAATCAGAGTGTGCAAGAATAGACCTCAGACACCTGCTGAACTTCATGAGGCCATTAGACACGAAATAAGCAACTTAGGCGAGGATACACTTCACAGAACGTCGCAGAATATGTTGACAGGAGTACAGTTTTCTTGGATGCTGGTGGAGGAATCTCGCAACAAATGTCCGGCTGGTTAGCGTGCTGGCCTTTGGGTCACAGTGGTCCCGGGTTCGATTCCGGGCAGGTTCGGGAATTTTAACCATCATTGGTTAATTTCCCTGGCACGGGGGCTGGGTGTATGTGTTGTCTTCATCCTCATTTCATCCTCATCACGACGCGCAGGTCGCCTACAGGCATCAAATCAAAAGACCTTCACCTGACGAGCCGAATCTGTCTTGGGGTCTCCCAACACTAAAAGTCATACGCCATTTCATTCCTTCCCAACAAATTATTGTAACCAGTTTCTTTGCTGACCGAAGATGTCTTATTTATTCAAATCTTATGACTCTTTAAAGTAGCTCAGGTTTATAGGGACCGCTCTGTATAAGCTGCTTCTTTGCACGTTCAAAGATGGTATTGTTAGCAACGGTTACGCTATGTTTAGTTGAAGCTAGATGGCAGGAGAGTTGTGTAGTGTGAAAATTCGTACCGATGACAACAACACGTAAATGCGTTCAGATAGAAAATCAGCCAATTGCGGGTCATTTAGAAAATACCTTAAAATGCGGGACCCTATTACCAACCCAGTGGCACTGAGACATGTAATTTGCTGTACCAGAAAGTGTTGTAAAGGCTACCTGCAACGTCAAGAGATATTGGATGTTCGTTGTCGTGCTGCACTATTAGGGAAGTTGTAACAAGAACAGGACGTGACGGTGTATATTATTTCACTAGCTGTAGTAATCCGTCGTTGACGAGACAATGTTTTACGGTAATAGTGTAAGTGTACATAAAATATTGCAGTTCTCAGGCCTCAAGGAACAGATATAGGAAGGTGGCGTGGCTCTCTTCAGTCAAACGGCATTTAAACGGGCGTTACTTGGCGTTTGGGGTAGTTATTCAGCAAAATCCACAGTTCCAGTCCGTCAGGCAAGCAAGTCGATGTTGAAAACACACTGGGGATAGGAGCTATGCTACGAATTTAAGGTAAATAAAATATGAGGTATGAGATTGAATTCTTTATTTATTCCATAAAAAATACAATCCTTTTCTTAATCATCGTTATCCGGTCGATTACGTTGCCCTTTTCTATCACTACGAGCGCTAATGTGAGTCAATGCATTGTTTCACTTAAGCCCATACATTCGGTGTGGACATTTAAAAGATAAAAAAATCGCATGAGGGTATTGAACCAAAGACCACATTACAGAAATAATAATGTAAAAATGTTAATTTGGCTAGGGTTTGAATCAAAAAGAAAATAAGTAAAGAAATAAAACGATTTTAGGCTCTTTTCTGGAACTGCATTCAGGCAGGAAGTGATTTTCGAAATTTACTTCTTAGTTTGATAGAACTATCCAGGATTTACAATTTGAAAAAATTCCGGGCCCTTTATCCTTTCAGCTTTCAGAACAATTGAGGAAATTGCTCAGTTTTATGTTTTTCGAAGTATATGATGATGCTTGTTGTTTAAAGGGGCCTAACATCGAAGGTCATCGGCCCCTTTCGTAGTTTAGGACCCCTTACTTTGCTAAGAAATGTCCTAAACACTAAAAATCATGCACATTATAACATGGACTTCCAGGTATCAAAATCACTAAAAAAAATTAAAATCGATAGTTTCAACCCAAAATGATTCACAACATCCCCTTAAAATGCCTTACTGTTTTCCAGGTGACAAAAGGAGCAACCCACAAGCCAGTGTTGAACCCTTCCGGTAAGTACGTCGTCCGTCTGTTCTACATGGGCTGTTGGCGTCGTATTACTGTGGATGACTATCTACCGCTTGATTGCGAGAAACGTCCTCTGCTACCAATGACAACGTCGGGTACTGAGCTATGGCCTGTCCTGCTTACAAAGGCGCTCCTCAAAGTAGCCTCCCTATCGTGGAATGCTCAAGCAGAGATTCGTGACTTCAGTGTGATTGGTTCTCTTACAGGATGGCATGCTCAGGTACGAACACAGTGGATGCGTTAAACGAAGCCCACTTTTTAACCAATTGGCCCTGTTGTTCACTGTTGAGGTACGAATATTCCGCGTGGATTACTCCTCACTCAGCATTACAGTCCGGAAGTTCAGGCATTTATTTATATTAAATTAGGCAGGCAAATAAGAACTTAACATATGCAGGAAAATAATTAAAACATTTTTTAATAAAAATGGGCACGAAAATAATACTTTAATATAAGCTACGTAACACACATCTGCATCATATTTTAGTACTTAACCTTAGAGTACATCCCCTTGTGGGTGGAGATCATAGAATTATGTCAACGGTATCCCCTGTCTCTTGTAAGAGAAGGCAAATAAAAGGAGGACCAGTTCCTCCTAACTTGGGAGCGTGGGTTGGCGGTCACTGTTCCCATAGCTGCGTCCGGAGTTTCTTCCTCTTACTTGTGTCAGGTTCCAGTTTTACCTTTACTGTCTGACCTCCCTTGGTCAATTCTTGTTCATTTCTAACCCGGACGGCCCAGGGAGTCCTTCATTTTCACGCTCTTCGTGGTCCTTACTTGTCTTTAGCCGATACCTTCATTTCTCGAAGTATCGGACCTCTTCCATTTCCCTCCTGATAAATGTAGACAGAGGATGGTTACCAGGTTGTTCTTCTTCTTACACCAATAATCACCACCAGCACTTAATTTTACGTAGCAAGGACGGGAACTGGCAACCATCTCGACCATTTGGCTTGTGCAGCTTTCAGCAGAGATTTTTGTCATATGAAAATATAGTTTATGCTCAACGAGGCCGAAATATAGGCCTAAATCTTATATGCCAGAAAACGGAATCTTACTGAGGCTCATTATAGTTATAGTTTCATTATGATACAGGTTTTCCACCAATCAGTGTTTAGATTTTCATTATGGTACAGGTTTTCCACCAATCACAGTTCAGATTTTCATTATGATACAACTGTTTGACCAATTACGTAAGTACAGCATCGCACCTGCGCTCAACGCACTAGCTTTGCACTTGTTTCCAAAATCAAACATGTCGGACACATATATTAACATCAATGCATCTTCTACTTCCAATATTCCACAACAACACGGTACATTTCCGCGAATTCACTTCACCAATTCTACAATAAACAATTTGTATTTAGAAATAAAGCTAAGTTATGATAACCTTCTATCAATGTTTTGAAAACATATGACATTGTCAAGGTCTCACAAGGGGGCATTCCCTACTCGTCACCACCGATTTCGCTCAAATTTATAGAACATTCAGGGCTTGGCTAGAAATGAAAATACCCGAAGTGGGAACTCCAGATGGCCAAGCGTATAGAAAATAAAAATAAAAATTAAAATGTTGACGCGGCTCTCGCACCCAAGAAGCCACTTACGTTGGTGCTCACGCCGAGCAGTTGTTGGCGTACCGGTAAGAGCTTGGACTAGTAATTGGATGGTCGTGGGTTCGACTCCCCGCGTGGAGAATACTTTTCTCAATTTTTATATTATTCATTTATTTTAATTTATTTCATTCATTTATATGCAAAAGGCATATAGGAAGTCGTTTTTTTTTAATGAGCGCACAATTGTAGAACATTTGGAGTTGCCAACTTTCCCGACGTGTTCAAACAGAAATTCTTCTTTTTTCTCCTTTACTGGATATATCTCCTCTTTGGTGAATATGCCATAAACGTGAATAGTCGTTTCGCTGTAAGATTCGCTTTCACCTGACAAGTGAAGGTTGCTTGTAGCGGCTGTACACAAACAATAGATTCTTGGCACAGGTAGAATAAAGTCTGACAATGAAATCCCAATTTTTTTTACCTTTTCTATGCTTTTTGCGTATAAATAAATGAATGAAATGAATTATTCATTTATTATTTGCGTAATTGGAAAATGAATAATATAAAAGTTGACAGATAAAAACAGTGTCCACACGGGAAGTCGAACCCACGACCATCGAATTACCAGTCCGAGTTATTACCGCTACGCCAACTGCTTGGCGTGCGCACTAATGTAAGTGGCTTATACGGTGCGAGAGCCACGTCAATATTTTTATTTTTTATTTTATTTTCTATACGCTTGGCCATCTGGAGTTCCCACTTCGGGTACTTTCATTTCTAGCCAAGCCCTGCATGTTCTATAAATTTGGGCGAAATCGGTGGTGACAAGTAAGGAATGGCCCCTTGTCGGATCCACTCACGGAAAATCAATAACCCAGCACATGCGCTCTGTGCTCTATTCAGTAAACTCAACTGTCAAGCGACATCTCGACAGAAATTTATGAATATTTAAAAATTAGAGTTATAATTATCGTCGAGCATAAACAGTCGTACGCAACTCGCCTATAATGGTGATTAAGACTCTCGTATGGAAAATATAGAACACGCTTCGCTCGTTTTAAAAACATACTTGTGTCTTAATTATTGCCATGATAGGCTTGTTGCATAATGTACTATTATGTATTTTTTTTAAATCTATTAAGTTAAAATGCATTTTTCTTTATTATTAACTAGTAAATGCACCCGTGCTTCGCTAGTACATTCTACATTGTATACGGATATCGAAGTAAATTACTGTACATGAAGTGAATAAGATTTTTTACATTGCATGTCTCTTGACGTTATCCGAGAAACAGCATAGGCAGGTCCGCAGACGTTGTTTCCAATGTAAAGTGCGAGTTGCGGAGTTGTGATGATAACGACAGGTCCACTTGTATACAGCAATTCACTGTGCGTAACGTCAGTCACATTGCAAGGGGGCACCTATTCCTAATGATAAAGAGAATCAGCTAAAAGAGTTTTGAAAAATGCACGCTCCCTTGCCGTCTGCTTGTCAAATAGAGAAGGGAATTGTTCATTACAATGGCACATAGGCGTTGGAGGAGGACCTCACTCCTACCGCCAGTTAAAGTCGATGTGGGGAGTACTGATTACCACAGAAGACGCCCTCCAGCTGACAGTCACTATTGATTTGTAAAGTATTAATTACAATGTCAGACACACCCCCTTCTAGATCGCTACAAATCGACTTCAGTGAATAAACGTAGATCGACATACGGAAATGTATGCATGTTCACCTTCATTTACAGAATAACTGCTGCTATACGGTGCACGATATCGAAAAGCGGATTGTATGGTAAGACGCTTCTGGCCTCACTTAGCGACCTAAATGGCTGGCCCTATGATATTTCCTCGTATCACATCTATTTAAAGGTAAGATGGTTTCAGAAACGTTGAATAGGGTGACATTTGTGTAAGATTTTCACACAGTGAACAACTTTTCACATATGCGACAGCTTCAAACATAGAATTTGGCTCACATATGGCTACTGGGTGGGCCAATATTCGTGTAGAATTTGATGATCCCATCTTTCCTATAAGTGAGTCAAACAATCAATTATACGTGTACAAACATTTTTAGGTAAATCCAGAAATACAGCCAAATTTAACGTACAAAAATGCTATAATTTTTCCAAATTTAAATTTTTTAACTCGTCTGGGAGATTGTGCCGCCATCTTCATATGGGGGAGGGGGTTAAAATTAGGACTTTCAGGAAAGATTTAAGCCCATGAAACCTATAAGTTATCGTTCTGGATAAATATCACCGACTGTGTTCTTATGCAGATTTGAAACTCCCAGCGTGTCCCCCTCAGAGAATTTTGAGAATTTTAAATTTTTATAGGGATCCTGAAGTCATCAGCTTGCCTGGTACCAAGTTTCAAGTTCCTAAGATTCCTAGAATGGTCTCATTAATTCACGTCTCTTTTCATTTTTATGCCTTAATTTATGTATATATATATATATAAATTGTACAGTATAAAGAGATCGCTCCACAATGACTATCATTCATTAATATGGAACATATTTCATCCATTTCCCTATTAGTTCTAGGAGCGTCCTATTCCCAAAGTACGTTTTCCAGGTAGTCCGTCATACTTGAAAGTCATACTGAAACATGCACACGTCCACTATCTCAGTCACTATTGACAATTTATTTTCTCACCTTCTCACCCCTATGCTGAAGGGGATGAAGTTGAACTTTTAAAAATCCGGAATGTTACTATTCATCTCAGCGACCCGGAAAACTATGGATTCGGCAGTATACTCGATTATTTTCACATCCCATTCCCCCCTCTCCCACCCTAAAGGGGGCTAAACTTTGATTCTTAAAAAAATCGGGAGTGTTAGTATTCATCTCAGCGACGCCGATCACTATGGATTCGACACTATTTTCGATTATTTTTGTGTATCACTCTCCCATCGTCCCGCACCACGAAGAGGGCTGAACTTTGAAAAATTCCGGAGTGTCACTATTCATCTCAGCTACCCCAAAACGTATGGATTTGACGCTACTTTCGATGATTTTTATATCTCATTCCCCTCGCCCCCCGCCCCTAAGGGTTCCTGGGGGTGTCCTACCCCCACGTGGTTTGTCTCCTGATACTAAAAATCCGGAGTGTAAAATTCAACCTTGGCAACCCCGAAAACTATGTATTCGACACTATTTTCGTTTAATTTTATATATCATTCCCCCCTCGCCCCCTATCCAAAAAGGATCTGAACTTTGACTTTTAAAAAATCGGGAGTGTCACTATTCATCTCAGTGGCCCCGAAAACTGTGGATTCGACTCTTTTTTCAATTACTTCTATACCTTGCCCCCCGACTCCCCACTCCTGAGAGAGCTACGGATGGCTTACCCTCACAGTGCTCGTCTCCTGATGGTAAGTCATAAGTGTACCAAGTTTGGTTGAAATTGCTCCAGTGGTTTAGGAGATGTCATTTACACCCATACATCCATTTTTAGTCTAAAATAGTAATAAGTAAGACTACAACAACTTACGAAAAGACAAAAGGCAAAAGGCATAAACTATAAAATAGGGTACGGAAACTACTACTACTAAAATAGGCAAAAATGACAAAATAATAACTGGTCCTACCGAAACATGTTCGTCTCTGTGACACTTCGATGTATACTTATCACTCATCATTCAAAGGATGTCCGGCTCTATGGCTAAATGGTTAGCGTGCTGGTCTTTGGTCACAGGGGTCCCAGGTTCGACTCCCGTCAGGGTCGGGAATTTTAACCGCAATTTGTTCATTTCGCTGGCATGGGGACTGGGTGTATGTGTCGTCTTCATCATCATTTCATCCTCATCACGACGCGCAGGTCGCCTACGGGAGTCAAATCGAAAGTCCTGCATCTGGCGAGCCGAACATGTCCTCGGACACTCCCGGCACTAAAAGCCATACGCCATTTCATTTCATTCAAAGGCGGACATAACGGGTGGGCAACCCTCACTCTTTCACCCAGTTATGTTTGTGCAGTAGTGCAGATATTCACGAGAAGATCGCGTTGTGTTCTTTAAATTTAATTTTGTTTCTATGCAAATATTTGTAGTTAGGCCTATCTGTGTACATAATGGTTAAGTACAGTAGCAGTATTGATGATGAACTTACGGTTGGAAGCAAACTGTACTTGATTTCACGTTCTGACAGAAGGTACGGCGGACATCCAGTTAATACGAGAAGGCACGAATTAATACCATGGAGCGAAGACATACCTACAGAAATTCCACGACTACGTAAAAAATGTCAATGCACACATTTCAATGTCCAACTGCTTGGCTGAATGGCCAGCGTTGAGGCTCCCGATTCAGAGGTACCCGGGTTCGATTCCTGGCCAGGTCGGGGATTTTAATCGCGTGTAATTCTACTGTGTATCGGGGACTGGTTGTTTGTGTTTGCCCCAATTCCCTCCTCTTCATATTCAGACAACACACCACACTACCAACCACCCCAGAAACACGCAATAGGGTTGGCGTCAGGAAGGACATCCAGCCGTAAAACAGGGTCAAAACCACATGTGCGACACAATTAAGAGCCATTACAATATGTGATGAAAGGAAGTGAAGGAAATATCAAACCACAGATTTATAGCAACTATCATGTCAACCCTATTTCCACTGAAGAAAAATTGGTCATTACAAGAACGGAAGCATAAGTATCGTAATATTCTTTTCCATTTCAATAAAGTAATCCTTAATTTATCGAAAGATTACATTTGTGGAGTATAAAAATAATATTAAACAAGTAGCCTACTAATTTAATATTGATTTTCAACATTCACTGACCATATGCTGCTAATGTTATGAATAGACGACCTTGGCGTTGAGCCAACCAATCACAGAGAAGCACTCAAGAAGCATCACATCGAACGAATTTTATTCTTGTGGGAGGAGCAGAGTGGAGAGGGGAGCGATGAGTGAAGTCCTGGCATGAACGCCACTAATGAATACAGGGTCTCCCTTATAATAAGAATTTATTGCAGCCAGATGGCCATATAATGGGATACAATAGGTTTCAAGGTTACAAAATAAGCATGAAATGTTGTCACACTACATACAGGGTCTCCCTTATAAACGAAGATCGAATGCACGGTGTTTGGGCGTTGGGCGAGTTGGCCATGCGGTTAGAGGCGCGCGGCTGTGAGCTTGCATCCCGGAAGATAGTGCGCGCGGCTGTGAGCTTGCCTCCGGGAGATAGTGGGTTCGAATCCCACTGTCGGCAGTCCTGAAGATGGTTTTCCGTGGTTTCCTATTTTCACACCAGGCAAATGCTGGGGCTGTACCTTAATTATGGCCACGGTCGCTTCCTTCCAACTCCTAGGCCTTTCCTCTCCCATCGTCGCCGTTAAGACCTAGCTGTTTCCGTGTGATGTGACGTGATTTGTCTCTTCCGCTGCCACTCCTCTCCGATAGATGGGATTACTGATGCGTCCAAAGTGAAACAGCATGCCTGAATATTGGTGGAAAGGAGCTGAGGAGTTAGAAAATTGTGCACCTTCTATATGATTCTCACATCAATGGCGGGTGCTGCAGCTAGAAACTACTAAAAAATAAATAATCGAAAAAATATTACCCAAGCATTTAAAACACTACTTGAAGGTTTTTCGCCTCAATTCTCGGATGAACTAGCATAAATCCCAAACATTATGTGCAGTATCTACAAAGTTACCTAAGTGCTCATACACAGAATCCATATTAGTTAAGAGAGTACGTAGCTCATGGTGGAGGCTCGAACTGCCGTGGTCCATCGTCGGGGTCTAGCACGTCATCTCCAGAGTCTCGCGTTTAGTGGACAGATGATTCATGGCTTCGGCTGCTTCCATTATCTTGGCGTAGTATTCCTTGTTTGAATGTTGCACGCCGTCACAGATAAAGGATATTAACCTTTCAGAACACCATAAAACCCGCGCACTTTATCACTAGGGTTATTAATTGCTGATTCTTTGTCACTCACGTATATTTAATTACGCTCATGCATTTATCCGCTCCAGAGTTCAATATATACACACAAAGGTAATATTAGACGCAGCGACTGTCGGCTGACATGAATATAGCGCCAAGACTCTTTAAAGAATGACTTTTACAGTTTGCACGAGTGTTTTCTCTTTCAACCTCCAATGGGCTATGCAAAAAAAAAAAAAGTCATTGACACAAGGAAATGATTTTACCACTAAAGCTTTAGTAGTTCCATACTTATTTTCCCACATAATCGCCAAAGCAATTTAGGCATTTCTCGTAACGTGTCACGGAACAGCCTTCGTAATACAACCTGTCACAATAATGTTCGGTGGATGAAGTCAGAACAGTCGATCCGGCAAAACTGGCGACACGCAACGCTGCACCTGCGTAGCAGCAGGTTTTGACCACCTGCTCCCAACGTTTCCGATGCCGTCTGCAAAGAAGTCTTCCGCTAGTGAGGAAATTTGCGTCTAGATAGTCTCCTGAAGTTATTCGCTTGTTTGTCCACCACAAATGGAGGTTTAGGATCATTGAACCTTCTACAACAATCCCAGACATTTTAAGGTCTTCTCTGTACACAACAGTGACTCAACACTTACGATTTCGGAAACTTTGTTCACGTTGGGTCCCAACAATATTGACTGAGGAACACAAAACTCAGCGAATGGCGTCAGCGGTGATGTTCCTCACACGTTACCATAGTGAGGGAGGAGGGGTTTAAAAGTCTATCGTTACCGGCGATGAAACTTGGGTCCTGTTTGACACTCCAGAAACCAAAGAGCAGTCTAAGCAGTGGACGCATCCTTCTTCTCCAAATAAGCGTAACAAGTTTAAACTGACACTGAGCAACAGGAAAACAATGGCTATCGCTTTTAGGGACCATAAAGGTGGCTTGTTGGTGGATTTATAGAACAGTAGGCTGACCAGACGCACCTTACCAAACTGGCGGCAGACTTCTCTACAGAGGGCAACGGAAATCCGGTTTCACCATACGAAAAATGTTTTAATCGTTTTGATGATTACGTGGAAAAATAAGTGTGGAACTACTAAATATTAATGATACAATATTTTAATGTCCATGTGACTTTTTATAGCCAATTGGAAGATGAAGGAACAGCCTTCCTAATACAACCTGTCACAATAATGTTCGATGAATGAAGTCAGAACAGTCGATCCGGCAACACTGGCGACACGCAACGCTGCACCTGCGTAGCAGCAGGTTTTGACCACCTGCTCCCAACGTTGTTCAGTTGAGCATCGTGTGTGTGTGTGCCGCGTAAGACCTGTTTGACACAGTGCGTGTTTAGTGCGTTCGTTCTAAAGTGCGAACAGGAACATGACCGACCAAAATATCAATGTACAGATTTGTTTTAAGCTTGGCAAGACACTGATGCTGGTACGTGTTTATGAAGATCAAGCACTCTCCTTGAAGTGTGTGTACGAGTGGTTCGCGCGTTTTCAAGAAGGTCGGGAAAGTGCGCATGATAGCGGATGAACTGCAGATTAACCGTGAATCGTTACCCAGAAGTTACGGAAGAGGAAAAAGTGCTCTCGTCTTGTGCCACATCACTTGAGGGACGATCAGAAGCAGGCACGTTTAGAGGCCAGACTTCTTCCTATTCCCACGACTCAAACTCGCTTTGAAAGGAAAGCGATTTGACGATATCCCTGACATCCAGCGAAACGTGACGAGGCTTTTGAACACCATCCCAAAGAAAGCATACAGTATATAACGTATAATTGAATCGTATGTATCTACAGGCTTATACTGAATACATTATTTTTAACAGTATTCACAAATATATAAACAAACTCTATTTCACAGCATCATTTTAATTATAAACCTTGATATGGTAACTTTCTAGAATACAGGATACAGCAGTGAAACAAGAAACAAACTTCGGTTAACACCTATGGAAACAATCCGTTACTGTCTTTTACTTGTTACTGTTAACCTTTCCTCCCTTCACGCTGAAACTTCTCGTCAATACCACGCAGCAAGATTCGTAAATGAAGCTTGTCATCCGTGACTTCGGAGGTTGCTTTCGTACGTAACCGGTAATTAGTCCACACCGGAGGAACAGTGAGAGTTCGCCGATTTTCCAGTCACTAGAAGTTTTAGTTTTAGGTTTTCCGCCACATTAGCTCCCAATATCACTGTAAACCTATCTTTACTTGTTAAATGTCCCTCACAAACTACAAATACCGCATTGCACAGTCAATGTTGCACAAAATTCGAGTTACAGAGTATTTTTTGCTTCAAGGGAGGAAATGTTTGCTTTGAAAAATCGAGAAATTCGTTAATTCGAATTTCGAGTAATAGAGAAATAAATGCACGTGAAGAATAGGACAAACAGCCGGGAAATTTAAGTTCCCTCGAGATAGAAAAAATTCAAGTAATCGAGATATCGATGTTCGACTGTAAATAAATTGTAAGGAACAAACACAATCTCGAAATTGGATTGAAATCTATGTAAATAATGTTTTAGGAGGTATAAAACCAAACCAAACCAAACCCCATGGCACTACAGCCCTTGAAGGACCTTGGCCTACCAAGCGACCGCTGCTCAGCCCGAAGGCCTGCAGATTACGAGGTGTCGTGTGGTCAGCACGACGAATCCTCTCGGCCGTTATTCTTGGCTTTCTAGACCGGGGCCGCTATCTCACCGTCAGATAGCTCCTCAATTCTAATCACGTAGGCTGAGTGGACCTCGAACCAGCCCTCAGGTCCAGGTAAAAATCCCTGACCTGGCCGGGAATCGAACCCGGGGCCTCCGGGTAAGAGGCAGGCGCGCTACCCCTACACCACGGGGCCGGCCTTTTAGGAGGTATGCTCTCTGTAATTACTTTTTTTTGCCGATTTCTCGGGTATTTATCCGATTTAGGTCAACTCAAGACCGCATCAATGGTTTTTAGGTTTCATGTCTGTTTTTCGGTCTGTCTGTTCCCCTATTATGGCGAAACGGCTGGATAGATCTTGACCAAACTCCATATATAGAGTATACTCATCCAGGGGAAGGTTTGGTTAAGCATGTTTTAAAAATCACTTAATAGAATGGGGGTTTGTAGGGAAACCACAACAGTTTTCTTCCATTTTCTCTTATACTGTTGATTTTCTATAAAATGCATTGACTATATGCGAAACGTCGCTTAATATCAAACAACTTTAGTTATGCACATAATTTCGCTTTGTCACTGGACACTCCTTCTTTTGAGAGAAAATTCAAAGGCCCCGGAAAATATAGAAATGTGGAGACCTTAGTTTCATGGTAACTGCTTTCTAAACGTAAGTCTTTTCACAAAGCAGAATACGCAATCGCTACTCAATTTCGAGAGATCTTCAACTAAGGTCCTCTGCCTTATTGTCGTAGCCCAATTCTTTATAATTTATACAGGAAAGCATTTCTGGATTATAATCAAATCACTCAAACTAAATTGTGACTGGCATGAGGGAAGGGAGGGCTCTCGTTATAATGAAAACTATCCATTTGGCAAGTGAGCCTGCCGTTATTGTAGAAACTATCAAACTTGATTTTGAATTCGATTATCATCAACATTTCCCCAATGTGCACCTTACACCGGAAACAGCGTATGGATTCCTACCCGTTCTGTTTCTCGAATAGCGCAAAGGGACTTGCAATTTCAGTATAACTTAATCTTACTCATTGCGTATTCAGTAACCTACGCAGAACTCCGTATACCAGGTAGCGAAGCACGGATATATTTGCTAGGAGTTAAGAAGTTCAATGGTAATGTTTAATAAGGTAATAGGTAAAGAGTAATAAGGAAAAGAATACATGTATCAAAACATATTTTGGATTACAATCAATTATTACTACCTCTCCAGCAAACTGATATCTATTAGCCTGTAACCTACGGGAAAATTCCAAAAATTTCAAATTTTACCATTTTACTCTCCTCACCAAAATTAAAATAGCGGAAGCAATGATCCAGTTGGCTAGAATATTACAACTTCACAAAATAATAGATTTTAACATTTAAATGACGGAGAAATTGCAAGATGTTCAAATATTTAATATTTTATCCCCCGGAAAATATCGAAATATTCAGCCAAATTTAATGACGGTGCAGACCTTCGTTTCGAAGTATTTTATGGCTAAATGGTAACATATTGCACTTTTGGTTCCTAAATTAAGATATTTACAACTTTGGTCCTATGACTTTTTGTCATATCTCCACCCCTTCTACCTTAGATTGAGCTTCATATTCCCAGTTTTAGTCAATTTCGTTTATTTTCAGTATATTATTTTACTGATTCACTCTCTTATAAGATATATAGAACCTAATCATTCTCCTTGGCCCGAAAATTGGCCATAGATAGACGATATTTCATTATTCTACCTGCCATACGTGTATGGGAAAACGAAAGGAATATGCGGAAAGTTTAATTTCAGCCTAATCTATGTTTCTAAAGCAATCTAAGGTGGACCCGATGGAGATGCGACAACACGTGAAAGAACCAGAGTTGTAGGGCGTTTCATCGTTGATATGCCTGCCAAGTTTCAAGACTGTACCTGTCTGCCAAGTTGGCAAAATAATTTTTCAATTTATGAAAAGCGTACGAAATTTGGAATGGATTGAAACATTCACCTCTATCTGTGGTATAAATAACTAATATCTTAGGATCAAAAATGTAGACCACCAAAAAGGCCGTCTGGTGGCGCAACCAGTTTTTCGATACGGCGCACCATTTCGCAGCAATCAATTTCCAAACGGGATTATTCTACTTCCGTTTTGGCTGTCATTCATACTTGATCGTATTAAATCCACGCCTCCTAGAATTTCTTTGCACGCGAATGAATTACACGTAACTCTTCTATGAAATGTCACAATATTATATAGTACATGTTAAGTATAGCATTTACTTATAGATGAAGAGGCCTCTACTTCAAATTCTATGCCCTACAGGACCTCGAACTGCAAGAAGTGCCTCAACGAACCATCTGGTGGTTGTGTCACAAGCTTCTGACAGGTTCAAGTGATGATCCAGAAGAACGCTTTACCGGGGTTAAAGAAACAGTAGTTAGTTCCGCATATGAAACTTCTCGAAAGTACAGCCATTTTTCGTCCGAAACGCCGAGTTTTGGATCCGATCTCACAGATCCGGACGCAGAGGTTTTCGGAGCCGTAGTGATGTGTGCGGCCGTGGAGACAGAAGGCAATACGGATGTATACCCAGACCATCCTGTTCTCCTTACCGGAGCACGAATATTCCTTCAGGCCGAAGAAGATCGACCACAAACGCCGGTTTGGAAAACATTCCGCTGGAAGAAATGGGCAATCGACCAAGGAATCATTCTGGAGGAATCCAAAAAGTTCATAAGGGGTATCCGCATTTTTAGTCCTATAGAGAAACTCACTCCAGACATTACGCGGTTATTACCGGAGCCTAAAACACCAGTCACTGAAGTGGTCCCTGAAAGTAATAGGAGAAAATCGAAAAAAGTACAACCGAAACCAGTAGATCATGCAGAAGCCATTTATCCTGAATACTGGGTAGAATTTGAAAATTTAGTTCGTTTCCTTAAAAGGTTCAGGATTTATTATACAACCTCTGCTTTCGAACACAATTTAAATGTGACTAACATTTCTACGCTAATTACAGAGAAAACATCAGCCCCTGCAATTAGTTCTAAGAAGGGCACCGGTAGTCAAAGAGATCTGAAGGCACACTCTACGGCCTCTAACATGGAAATAACTCCAGACAAATCACCACTAATATTGTACCTGATGATAGACTCAATGACGTGCAAGAAACTTCTGGTTACTTTCAGTGTGTTGAAACCGTTTACTGTAGCACATCTTGAGCACTTGAATTTGTCACAGTCAAGTTTGTTCGTTGATCATAAGTCAACTTTGTTCGTTGATCATAACCCTCCATCCTACTACATTATGGGGGAAGATTTCTATTGGAAAGCTAACAGCATTGGAGAAATAAAATTTAGTATGAAGACTGTAGGTACTACGTGTCAACTCTTCCAGCTCGGTGAAGGGCTGGTAGTAATTCGCCTCTGGATAAATCTACCTGAAGTGTACGCAGTGCGAATATCATCACAAACGCCTTTCGTTTTGGGGACCAGAGAAAAAATTCAAGGTTTGCTTTCTGTGGAAAGTGAATCTTGGTTGTCATATGGTTCTACATTCAGCTCTGCCTTCAATAGGTTGGTGAAAATTGATGTAAATACAGATGACCACCAGGAACTTCTTGAGAATTTTTACAAGTCATATCTCCCAGTTAGTATACCAAAACCTTTCCAGAAATATGCTGGAAAAATTAAGAGAACAATTAAAGCGAATTTTGAAAATACGCTCATCGAACTACTTCTTGAGAATACAACAGATACTGACAGCGTATTGCAGACCGTGAAACATTGGCAATGGTTATTTATGAACAGTGATTTCGGCTGTAAGGCCTTGCAAGACACTGCAGTAGGAATTATTCTTTACCCTCCATTAGATGCGAAAGCATTTACTATACGGAATTTTTCTTCGCATGAAAGTTATTCATCCCAGAGAGACTCAGTAAAGCTTTCAGGGAACATTGACTTACGGGATGACGCCAAAAAGAAATATAACTTGCCTTACGACAATCTGTTAGCCGTGGGAAACCGATTGGACCTCATAGCATTCGATAAGCTCTCTGGAATAAGTTTTCTGAGACGGATGTTAGGGGATGATCAGGACATACTGAGGTTCTACCCTTTCAGGGATGACGACAAATACCTGATATCCTTCGTTGAATACAGAGGTACTGCCCAAAACACATCGTGTGATTGGGTGCCTCTCGTGAGATTCGAAGTCAATACGCATTGGGATGAAAACCCTTTCTGCTCTATATATTTATCGACGCCGGTGGCCTCTGGTGTGTTGCAGATTGTAAATAACGATACACTCGAACAGTTTCCAAGATTTTGTGATGGAGTTGAACCATCTTACTTCCCAGCCAATAGACTTGGATATACCATATTCGCTTTTGCGTTTGTTAAGGAACGAGAAGGGAAGAAGGCTCTCCAGTGGAAAATTAGAATAGCCTCAGATTTCAACGAGAATCTACCCCATATTTGCTCAAAGAATACCACAGGAATTTGCTCACAGCAACAGCCTCCTGCACTGAGTATCTTAGAGGTTAAGGGCCACTACATACCAAACAAGGAAAAAATCGTCTTCAAGAGTCTTCTCACTATCGAAAGGAGTCAAACAATATCAATGAGATGTGTGATGTCAAGTAAGAGTGTGGAGTTCATACTAAGAATACGAGATAATAATGAAGAAATTATCAAAGAATATAGCGCAGTTGGAGAGATCATTGTTCCTGCAGTGAAACTGACTGGGAAGGAGTCTGGCGGTCCAAGTTACTTCGTCATAGAAGCACAAGTTCTGCGAAAAACCTGGAAGTTATCTCCTGAAGAGAAGACGATTGTGAATGGTCTCAGAGAGAAGGTGGGTATCTTTGTTTTTGAATTGTCTTAGATGTTCTAATGTATGATAGTATGTTGACTGAGGCTTCTGGCTTCAATTCTCTGCTAAGTAGGAGATTTTAACTGCACCTGGTTTATTCTTTTTTCTCAGGAGTGAGTGTTTGTACAAATACAATCGTCCTCATATAAACAGAAATCACTGCACTACCCTAATGTCTACCTATGGACTGACACCGTGATTAGTTGGTTTGAGTCTTGGTGGTGGAAAAAATCACCGTCAGAATATCGCCCGGTTGGATAGGATTTTATAAATTGTAACAGATAATTGAATTTTAGGCAGACATATTGGTAACCTACAAGAAAAATCGGAGTTGAAACTTAAAGAAACGTCACATTTATCATAAATATTAATGTTTCCTGCTGCTGTTCGAGATTCGTGACGTAATACTTCCCGCAATATCCTTATCAATATACCACTTTAATTTATTTGCCTTTATTTTGCGTGTTTCGGCGTAGTATTATGTACCTGAGGTCTTCTTTCCTCAAATATTGTATTAATTTTCATCAAGTATCAGTATGCTGCTCGTATTATACGATTTTTTAATTACGATCGGTACCTTGCTTCTATCAGTTTCTAGTCTTTTTACGAGAAGTAGTAGCAATAATGATATAACAATCCTAGGCTTTACTTTATTTTTTCACCGCCACCTTGAAATTTCTTGTTTCAGTTACGCTATATAGGCCTATATCACTTTCTGGATATCGATGATTGAAATCATGTGCCTTATATATTCGTCTAGTGACATCTGCATCCATTTTAGTTGCAAATTGCCAATTTATGACGCACAGTGTGAAAAGCTAGGATTTAATTCTTAGGTTTTGCATGCTCTTACCACTAATCTGCGTTTAGGATTTTCGCCCAGGTGGCACATCCCCAACCGTAGTGATCATAAGGAGTGAGGGAATATGAAGGATACAACGGAAAAATAAATCAGGGTCTCATCAAATTTCTTCAGGAGTGCGAATTGAAAGTTTGTAGGCTCACATCGAACAGAATTTCAAAACTAGAGAATGTGTCTTGATAATATCAATGTACCATATGTTTAGAGCAAATGCACACATTATCTTTACCACTTTTGCAGTAATTGTTGTTATAAATCAGTTAACAAATGCATCATGCAATGGACTCCGATCGTTTTCCCCTAAAATTAAATGCAAAAATGTATTGTTACTTTTTCACGACCACAATAGAACAGTTTGTATTGTAGACATTTATTTTCATCATACATCAACAGAAAAATTATTAGTTAACGATACAAATGAACGCTAATTACTATAAAAGTGTCCTTTTTACATTCTTTTAATTCATTTCTTCCTTGTTATTGGAAACTGACGACAATTTCCTGAGTAATGCAAAATATATTATTTAACTATAAAATGCATGAAAGGATAACTGATAGCAGTAATAAACATCATTGGTACTTAAATAAGGAGGAGAAGTGTTTGTTTCAAATTCCATTGTAATTGTCCGACATTCTTCTGACTTTTGTGCTTTCTCAATGGCTCCCCTTTTCCTCCGATAAAAATTATTAACTCGCAGTTTGTGCAGCTTCATATTCGTCAAAATAGTCTTCTCTTCCTTTATGAACAGAATATGATGATTTTTAAATGTCTGAGCCTCAGATCTATTTTAATTTGCATTATGACTGGGCGAGTTGGCCGTGCGGTTAGGGTTGCGCAGCTGTAATCTTGCTCCGGCAGAGAGTGGGTTCGAACCCCACTGTCGGCAGTCCTGAAGATGGCTTTCCGTTGTTTCCAAATTACACACCAGGCTCTATCTTAATTAAGACGACGCGATGTTTATCCTTCCCATTCCTAGGCCTTTCCCATCCCATCGTCACCATAAGACCTATATGTATCGGTGTGACCTAAAACAAATTGCAAAAAACAAAAAACAAAAAAAAAGCATTGTGTTCATCACATGTAATACACTTATCAGTACGTGGACACCCAAACGATACATTGAATTTTATAACAAGAATTTCCCTATAGTTGTCATAGGAAACACTGTTCACAGAATATATATCTCAGTACATTTCTTGCAGTTTCTTAACACTAAGATCTACTGCCAAATATACTTCTTTGATTCATTCATGCTACTGTATGTGGGTCTCATTATTAGTGGACAATTCACCTCTGACCTCATCATTACACGTGCCTGTATTAATTTTAATGCACTTGAAGCAACAGGTGGTAAACAATACAAAAAAATTACAAGTACCCCTGGCATGGTCAAAGTGGACAAACAATGCAGAAAGATACAGAACTCGGTGGAAAAGAGCAGCTGTTGAGGCCGGGTACACATTGAGACGCAGTTGGCCACAGAGCAGGACAAATCGGGTCAGGCCAGCGTAGCCCTGACGACACTGCGAACTGCATGTGAGCTCGCTCGCGTTGCCACACAGTCTCGCGTCAGTTCTCAGAAGGAAGTCCGACTCTATGGCTAAATTGTTAGCATGCTGGACTTTGATCACAGGGTTCCCGGGTTCGAGGGTCTGGAGTTTTAACCTTAATTGTTTAATTTCGCTGGCACGGGAGCTGGGTGTATGTGTCTTCTTCATCGTCATTTCATCCTCATCACTACGCGAAGGTTCCTACGGGAGTCAATTCAAAAGACCTGCACCTGGCGAGCCGAACTTGTCCTCGGGCACTCCCGGCACGAAAAGCCATACGTTATTTCATTTCTCAAAAGGAAGGAACAAGGGCTAGCTACATTGACCTAAGTTCTCAATTAGATTCTGATGAAGAAATGGATACCATTATGCTAATGGATATCGCTTCAAAATGGAAAATCTCAACTTGGAAAAGCGAGTATTTGAAGAAGAGGAAAACTCATGGTTAATTCGCCTTGACTCAGAATTTTCAGATAAAAGTTCAGTAATTACTTTCGTTTGATTAGAATCCAGTTCAACGAAGTTTTGCATTGTCGTATAATTTTGTTGGTGATGAGGCCTTCCCATTGTCTGGAAATGTCATGAGGGCGTATCCCATACGAAGTGTAACCGGAAACTATGTCAATAAGATTTCCAATTACAATCTGTCACGAGCGAGGCAAACTGTTGAATGTTCCTTTGGCATGCCGGCGTCCAGGTTCCGTGTTTTCCGAAAACCGTTCGAGATCCAAATTGACAGCGTTGATAAAGTCATAAAGGGTGCTTGTATGTTGCATAATTTTCTGAGCTATAACACTTTGCCTCAAAATAATGTAGATGAAGACATAGTCAAAATGCCTGAGAACCAGTTGCTTCCGTTCCACACAAGAGAAAAAGTGGATCCAGTGGTTTTATAGTGCGGCAGTAGTTTACCAATTATTTAAACACGGTAGCAAGTGTGCCGTCGCAAGCAAATGCAGTTCCAAGGGGGAACTACTGTCTTACTATGATAAGTAATTCCGGTTAACTGACATTGTTCCCCTTGTTCAATCTTATTTGGATTGTCAAAAATACAACTGGGGAAGCCGAGTTATTGCCTGATGTGCTGGCATATTCTTCACGTTGTTCAATTTATTTTCATTTTTTGTATTTCCGAACATGAGTTATTCTTTTATTGTATTACGGTTATTCATTTTCCTCACATGTCTGTTCTTTTCCTAAAGTATTTTCTAAAAGGTAATTTGTGAGTAAATTGTTTTGATAGTACTTCCCATTGTTAACATTCACGTCTTTGGCAATACCAATCCAAATATATAGTTTTAATTTAGTATTCACATAGTCCACATGATTCACATCGTATACAACAGGGTACAACCGTACGGCTTCGATAGTTTCTCCTCTGTCTCAACTACTCAACTAACTCAACTAACGACAAGTGCGCAGGAAACTGTTTCGAAGACTGCGTGTGGTTGGCGCAGAAGAGGCCTCCTCTGCTCTGTCCTGCCCTGTCGGTCAACTTGCAGTGGTGCAGTGTACAGTGTTACAGAAATGGATTACAAAAATCTACTCTGCGTTGCGCTGCTTCAGCTGCTTCGCCTGCGTCCCAATATGCGTCTTTCCTAACACACGGCATACGCACGCGCTGTGGTGCTGCTTACCGATTGTGATCGCTCTTCCGAGGTTACGGATCGTTCTCTCATACAACGCTAAATATTCAACTGAGTGTTTCTCGGACGCTAATCGTCTATGCTTAGTCATATTTAACATGCTGATAGACACACGGATACTAGTTACCTAGCGGTAGTAATATCTCTTTCTTCACTTTTGCTGGAACCTGATATTTACCCCTGTAACCGTCATATGACATAGTGATTCGTCCGTCGGAAGGAAACGTTAAACACTGAGAAAACTCTTGGTGTTATTTTACTGGTGTTATGTGCCAACACCGGGTTTCACCCCTTATTCGTGTCTCAGGTTGCCCAAAGGACGTCAAATAGAAAGACCGACAATCTGTGAGCCGACAATACCCGCAGACACTCCTGGTGCTAAAAGCCATACGTCAAATAAATAAACTAACACGCACTATCAACCACCAGAGAAACGTGGTATAGGAAATAGGAGAAACATTCGCTGGAGCAGACGTGGACTCTGAACACAACTTGTTGGTCATGAAATGCCACCTGAAGTTGAAGAAATTGAAGGAATGCAAGGAGGTGGGATATAGACAAGTTGGAAGAATAGAGTGTGAAGGACTGTTTCAATGAACATGTTCCGCAGGGACTAACTGGAAAGGCTCAAGGAAACACAATAAATGAAGAATGGACAGTCATAAATAATGAGGTCTCTGGAGCTGCTGAAGAAATGATAGGGAGAAAAGAGAGATCACCTAAGAATCAACTGACAACTCAGGAGATACTAATGAACGATGAAAGTACAAGAATGCAAACAACGAACAGTGCAAAAGGGAATACAGGCGATTAAAGAATGAATTGGTAGAAAGTGCTGGACAGCTAAGGACGAATGGCTGAAGGAGAAGTGCAAGGATGTTGAAGGTTGTATAATCCAAGGAAATGTAGATGCTGCATGCAGGAAAATCAAGGAAACCTTTGGAGAAAGGAAAACTTGGTGTATTAATATTAAGAGCTTAGACGGAAAATCATTTTTAGGGAAAGAAGACAAGGCAGGAAGATGGCAGGAATATATCTAACAGTTGTATCAGGGTAAATACGTAGGTGATATCGTTCTAAAACAAGTAGAGGCTGTTGATGCCGATGAAATGGGGGACCCAATTTTGAGGTCAGAATTTAAAGGAGCTTTGAGAGACCTGCATAGGGACAAGGCTCCTGCAATTGATGACATTCCCTCTGAATTACTGTCTGCCTTAGGAGAAACCAGCAAGGCGAGGTTATTCCAGTTAGTGTGTAAGATGTATGAGATAAGACAGTGCCATTCGATTTTCGGCAGAAAGTTGTTATACCTTTTCTAAAGAAGCTCTTGTTGACAAGTGTAAAAACTACCACACTATTAGTATAGTATCTCACGTGTGCAAAATTTTAACACGTATTATTTATAGAAGAATGGAAAGACAAGTTGAAACTGAGTTGGGTGAAGATCAATTAGGTTTCGGAAAAAATATAGGAGCACGTGAAGCAATCCTGACTTTACGTCTGATCTTAGAGGGTCGAATTAAGAAGGACGAGCCCACATTCATACCATTCGTAGATCTTAAAAAGGCATTCGATAATGATGATTGGACAAAGCTATTTGAAATTTTGAAGGGGATCGGTATCAGATACCGAGAACGAAGAATAATTATATACAATCTGTATAAAAATCAGTCTACAGTGATAAGAATTGACGGCTTTGAAAAAGAAGCAGCACTCCAGAAAGAAGTGAGGCAAGATTACAGTTTGTTGTCCCTACGTTTCAATGTTTACATAGAACAGGCAGAAAAGGAAATCAAAGTGGAATTTGAGAAAAGATTCACAATCCAAGGAGCGGAAATCAAACCCTGAGATTTGCTGATGACATTTTATCTGAGATTGCAGAAGATATGAAGAAATTGCTTCAGGAGTACAAGATGAAAAGAAATAAGTCCAGAACAAAAGTAATGGAGAGCAGTCGAACGAAGTCAGGTGATGCAGGAAATATTAAATTAGGAAATTAAGTCTTAAAGGGAGTAGATGATTATTGTTACTTGCGTAATAAAATAACTAACGATAGCAGAAGAAAGGACGACATAAAATGCAGGCTAGCGCAAGCCAAGAACGCCTTTCTTAAGAAAAGAATTTTTCTCACTTCGAACATCGATACAGGAATTACAAAGACGTTTTTGAAGTCTTTCGTGTGGAGTGTGGCATTGTATGGATGTGAAACGTAGACGATAACTACACTAGTGTCCAGAAGTTAAGCATAAGTTACGAGTAAACAGGGCAACAGGAAATAGACCGCAAATCGCACGACATATGCACCTACCAACCTTACGTGTTCGCTCTGTATAGGAAAGGAGTGTTCCCTGCTTTGACTAGCGGCGTAACCTCAAGGTAAACACAGCCAGTGCCTGAGTCCCATATCCCCTCAGTCTTGTTTGCCCTGTTATAGTGTGCAGAGTGTAGCCTCGTGGTGAACGTGACAACAAAATGGCACAACGACGCCATTTGGACCCCAATTTGCAGGGTAGAATTCTCGGCCGCCTGGAAGCAGGCCAGACACAAACCGAAGTCGCCGTATCCTTGAATGTGCCACAAAGTGTCATTTCCAGGCTTTGGAGACGATTTCGAGACACAGGAGATGTTAGTCGTAGGCCAGTACCAGGTCGACCAAGGGTAACCACCCCACAACAGGACCTATATCTGGCCTTAAACGCCCGACGAAATCGAAGTGCATCTGAAAGACAATTGTCGGCGAAGCTTGCAGCCGTCTCAGGGGTTGCCGTTTCCCGGCAGACTGTGTACCGGAGGCTCAGAACAGCAGGGCTGTTTGCCCGACGTCCAGCGGTGTGCGTCCCGCTTACTCCAGCACAGAGACGGGTCCGTTTACTGTGGAGCCGTCAACATCGAAACTGGACCATGAATGAATGGGGGCATGTGCTCTTCACAGACGAATCCCGCTCCATTCTTCAGGACGATTCTGGAGAGAACCGGGTAGCCGATACAACCACAGGAGCTTCGTGGAACGGGACCAGTATGGGGGTGGTGGCGTCATGGTGTGGAGCGGCATCATGTTGAATTGCCGTACGGACCTGCACATCTTCATGGCTGATCCGAGGAACACCCTGTTAATGCTCGGAGGTTTTGAGATACTGAGACCACATGTTCGACTCTTTAGAGGTGCGGTTGGTCCAGACTTCCTCTTAATGGACGACAATGCTCGACCGCACCGCGCTGCTCTGGTGGATGAATTTCTGGCTGGGGAAGTCATTCATCGCATGGACTGACCAGCGAGGTCTGCGGATCTGAATCCTATAGAACATGCCTAGATTGCATTGGGGAGGCGAATTGCATCCCTTCAGCCTCCTCCAAAACGGTATGCCTCGTCGCTGCGAAGCATGTGTAGCCGTTAGGGGTAACCATACACCCTATTAACAGCATATTTTGCTGTGGAAGACATTGCCGAGTTTTGTTAGTTGTTATCAAAGGTGTACCTTAGCTATCAGAACATTTCTGATACTGTTCTTTTCTTGGACAAGTTGTGTGACATACGGTGTGTGATTCAGCTTCCGTTTGTTCAGCAATCCGCCTGACATTTCTGTCAGGCGGTATGGCCTCGTTTAGTGATTATACTTAACTTCTAGACACTAGTGTAGCTCCGAAGGAAAGAGAATATAAGCTTTCGAAATGTGGTGTTCCAGAAGAATGCTGAAAATTTGGATAGATCGAATCACGAATGAAGAGATACTGAATGAAATTGGTGAGAGGAGATCGATTTGATTAAATTTGACGCGTAGAAGGGATAAAATGGTAGGACACACTTTAAGACACCCAGGACTTGTGCAGTTGGTTGTTGAAGGAAGTGTAAGCGGTAAAAACGGTAGCGGTAGACCAAGGTATGAATATGACAAGCAGATTAGAACAGATGTAAGATGCAGTAGTTACGTAGAGATGAAAAGATTATCACATAATAGGGCGGCATGGAGCGCTGCATCAAATCACTCTAAGGACTGATGACTCAGACAGCGAATCGGAGATTTCAGTGGGCGATGAGGAATTTGGACTAGAATGACATTTTGTATTTGCAAGTTTATTCAGCCTTTGCGTAGGGTATGGTCAGGAAGATGCTTGACGGTATCTTTCACCTTACAAGTAGTTTTGCTCTAAACATCCAAGGTCGGTTGAGGCGCTAGATTTCTGACCCCAACTTGGCAGGTTCAATCATGGCTCAGTCTAGTGGTATTTGAACGTGTTCAAATACGTCAGCCTCGTGTCAGGACACAATTCCGGCACATCGGCGTTTTGTGATTTGTAGCGACAATGTGTACTTTCGGCTTTTACAGTACCTGTGATTAGTACCACTATATGAGCGACACCATTGTTCAGCCTTGCTTATGATTAGTACCCACTATGTGAGGAATATCACTCGATCGTACCAGTCCCTGTGGTTAGTACACTTACGTGATGAACACAATAGGTTTGCGTTGCCTGTAAATGGCGCCGCAATGTGTGAAATACCATAGGTCTTTGTTACATGTGCGCATTACATTACCTGTGAGTAGTACCATAATGTGTGGAATACCGCGAGTCTGCGCTACTTTTGATTAGCACCGCAACATGTCAAACACCATGGTTATACTTTCCTAGTACCATTAAGAGAGGCCGATGACTTGGATTTTCGACCCCTGTAGACTTCAAGCATCGTTGATTCAGTGTTGTGCTTTAGAAGCAGTCCCTTGGTCAATAATACTATTATAATCACAGGAATAGAACCAGCTTTTGGGTGGTTAGGCCGTGTGCATAATGCAGAGTTTTGTCCAGACGTGCCATTTGGACTCATCAGCTGGAATGGCACGCCCCTCCAGGACTCTGCTTAGCAGTGGCAGACCAAACTGTGTGGCCCCGCCGTGTTAGCAAATCAAGTTTGCTAACCTGCTAAAGGAGAAAAGATTTCTCCGTTCAAAAAATGCTCCCCCGTTGGAGATACAACATCAAAAACGACTTTTTCACGGCCGCAGATCTTATAATCACAGGAATAGAACCAGCTTTTGGGTGGTTAGGCCGTGTGCATAATGCAGAGTTTTGTCCAGACGTGCCATTTGGACTCATCAGCTGGAATGGCACGCCCCTCCAGGACTCTGTTTAACGTTAGTTTCTGGGAATATGGGGCATTGCGAGTCGGATCCACTGATTGTTTTATAATCATATCCATCCATTCATTCTTCGTCCCCACCTTTTGAATTCTGGTCATTGGAGGATTTTGGACTTTTAAATTGTCATTTCATTTCGTCTCTTTTCGTACCATTAGGAACTGATAACCTAAATGTTACGCCCCTTTAAACAACAATCATCACCATAATCAATACAACCTTTATTGTGGTTCTCAACATACTGAAACACCAGCTTCGATGAACAGATCGTGTAATTCGCATGCTAGAGTCGCGTCTCCATGAACAAATCAAGTACAGTCAGTTGAAGGTCGGACAGAGAGAAAAGGGCATTTAACCAAACTCTATAACGACATCTGAAGGTGAATGTAGAGAAATGTAAAATTGATCCTGAAAATTGGGGGCTGTGTCATCCATTCGTCCAGAATGGTGCCGCCTCGTCTACCAAGGCCATCTATCCTTTGACCTACAGCGGAGGAAACTTCTGGCTTACAAACGCAATGCTAGAAAAGAGCATAAGTATCAGTCCTCAAGGACCAGTGGCTACCCAAGACACCGTATGCCAAAATTATGGAAGAGTCTTGCTTCCAGAATTGGATTATACGTCCATCAAAGAGCTCATTTGATTTGGACTTTACCTATGGAAGACAATCAAACTTCTTACGGAGTGATAGAATAATAATAATAATAATAATAATAATAATAATAATAATAATTATTATTATTATTATTGTTACGGAGATTTCCGTGGTAGTTAGAGGTGAAAGAAGGTGCGGGTGTGAACGGGTCTCAAGCTACGAAATTAGAGTTCCTGTAAAATTTAACAAGGTTATATTTTCTTTATAAAATCAAAAAAATAACAAGCATGGCAGGTACAGAGTAGCAAGGCCACTATTCGAGAATGTACAATTACAGAGTTACCGGATGGGCTCCGAGAGCCAAACCCACAATACTTGAACAATTAGCCCAATTTTACAATATACAGGAATTCAACAAAGGGGCAGAAGACCCCAATCATGCCCAAGAGCACTTGCTCCAAAATTACACAGTAAAGCCTGCTCGAGGCACACAGAAATCAAATTTCAAAAGAGCAATACGCTCTCAATGTTCTGGCCTATAAAAGACCACACCAAACTTGACTTTCAAGCTGTCCTCTAAGGACATAAACACAGGGGTAAGATACCCAACCTACTGAGGCCTATTAAATGAGAAAAGATGAATTACATGGCCTCTGAACTAGCAATTTGAGAGGAGGCGAACTGCATTCCTAATGCATTTGTTTAAAAACCTAATCTGGCTCTAGGCCACTAATGCAAGGGCTAATCCCATACTACAGAGGTGACTTTAGAACAGATCAATTTACATTACATTAAGGAAGAATCGGTTGTGAGAAATAAGTTCACCTCAACACAATATGAGTGGGAGCTCGAGAGGGTTAAGCACTCTCTATCCCAATATGTAGCTTAAAGGATAGAATAAATACAAGGTATCTTTACATTTTAGGGAAAGTTACATGGTGGAAACGCTTCGGACCCGCCCCGAGAGCTAAACTGCTGAGCTAGCAAGAAAAGAAGTTATTATACGGCCATTACCTTATTATTAAACTGCTGCCCGAAGAAAGAGGCGCTTCCCGCCCCCTGCTAAGTACTTCACACACTGGAAGATGGAACAGAAGTGGCCCAGAGACCCCAAAATCAGCAGTTTATATACTCTCGCGGAAAGTTCGAGGCGTTTCAGGGAAGAAAACACCCGCCCACAATCACTTTATTGGCTAGGGTACAGCAACATATCCCCTTTGGAGAAGATACACCTGATTGGTTAGAAATTAATTTTAAAAATTCGGGATTGGCTAAATAAAAAAAGGGAAAAAAGGGGTATACAGCCAACTTAAACAATAACAGAAAGAAATTTAACAAGAAACAAACTTTTGAAATAAAAATTTCTCCAAAAAACAGTTCTTTCACTTCGCACTAGGGTGCACTATTGTTGATCTTCAGTAGTGTCCTCTAGAAGAGAAAGTTCACACTTCTTACAATAGGGAAACAAAAATGCGTCGAAAACGACCCAGTTCAGAAACTACAACATTTCCCAGTAGTGACATCTTCTGAGAAACTTGAAAATTAATACCGTAGATAAAGTTCAGACTTCCTCCAGCAGAGGAGTTTCAATTGGCGCAAATTTTAAATAAGCGGCGTGGAGGTGTACCGCCCGGTACAATAATAATAATAATGCAGTGAGAATCAGCATTAATGTGTGTGTCCTTTGCCGAAAACTCTGTGTCTAGAATTCCTACACATTCGAAGAAAACGGTAGCCATGACTTTTGCATTTCTTCTTCTCATTGTTCGAGGTAAAAAATGATGCACTCATTCCTCACCGCCCGTAATGATACGGCTTAGGAAATCGTTGCCTTCTACGGAGTAACGCTGAAGGAATTCCAGAGACGCCATAAACCTTGCGTCTTTGTATGCAGGTGTGAGCGATGGAGGAACTCTGTGTGAACGCAATTTCCCATTCTGCAGACGATCGCGGACGATGGAAATAGCACTATCTATTGTGATGCTCATCTGCTGAGCAATGTACGCGACAATCACTCTGTGGTCGCTGCGAATCATTTCCTCGTCGTACGTGTCGTACAATGCTGCGGTCTTATGCGACCGTAACTTGAGGGCCTGTATGCCTGCATGGTACCACTCGACGGTTCGACGTCGGAGCCAGCGTCGTGCCGCATCGATAACTTCCCCAGTATCCACGTTGTGCTTCCTGCGGAGTGCATCCTTCTTTTGGGCAAACAGATGGAAGTCAAAAGGCGCGAGATCCGGGCTTTTGGGTGGATGGATTGCCGTTTTGTTTTCTATTCGAAGCGATAAATCCATGTTTCATCGCCTGTGACATTATTTGACAATACATTTTCAACTTCAGCCTCGTTACGAACAAGCAATTCCGTACAGAATTTTCTTTTTGCTCTTTATGGTCTTCCGTTACTCCAGCAGAAACAAAGCTCCAACTGGTAGATAAGTGTGTCAGCACTACCAACAGAGACGTCAAGATCAGTAGCGAGGTGTATGACTGTGATCCGTCGATCACCTCGGATAAGGGTGTACGCACGTTGCAACTTAGCAGACGTCACAGCTGTGTGCGGCGACCGGCACGCGGGTGGTTAGTCAGGTTTGCTCGACCTTGTTGTGATGATGAAACATGCACCGTCCAACGACTCACCATGTTCTTGTCCATTGTCTAGTCTCCGTAGACATTCTGCATACGCCTATGAATATCTGTGATGCGCTGGTTTCACGCCGAAAGATACACAATATTGCTCTCTGTTTGGCACGCATCTCCTTTACAGACGCTATTCTGAAGGCTAGTTATTGCGCTGCCACCTATGTGAAATTAATGAAACTCTACGTGACGAAGCGGTAATATTCATACGTGTCCCAAACAAAATTCTATTTTCTTAAACCGAAATCGGCCAGGAAATAAAATGTGTTGCATCATATATTGATTCGTACACCACTTTCATCAGACAAGTACTAATTTATGCACACCCTGCGGGCGGGGGACGCAAATGAAGAATACGCCCACGGTATCCCCTGCGTTCATTATAGCCTGAGCAAGCAGTGGAAGCGGACGTGCTGAGTGGCTAGTGACGAGTAATAATTGCAGTTGAGCAATATCGGGCCACGATTGGAAGATGGCAGAAAACACCTAAAAGAATGGAGTGCAAGGAGGATCTGGGAAGGATGGGGCAGATGGTTTTGGTGGCAGCTGTGATAATTGTGCTACTAGTTATTCGGGGCGTGGAATTGAACCTCGGCCCGAATACAAGTGGGAATATCAGTTGGGATGACATCGAAGTCATTAAGGAGATGCTGAACGACGTAGTGAAAGAAGCCTGCCCATTAGACCAGATCAAGCAGATGGTCCAGGACCAATCCGAGGAGTTTGACGATATGAGGAGGTGGATCCAGGATCCAGGAAGAAATGGGAGAGTAAATGTCCAAGGCGGAAGGTAATGAGGAAGAAACTGTGATAATGACAAAGAAGGTAAAAAATCTGGAAGTGGCGAAGTCAGGAACGTATGAGGAAATGTATATTTATATTTGTGTGTAGGAAGGCGTGAAAGAAAACCAAGTGGACATAGTATATAAAGAGGTGGAATTTATTTAGAACAAAATTAAGATCATCAGTGAAGTGGACATCGATGATGCAGAAAGAGTAGGCAAAGTGAGAGAGCACAGGCCAATTAAAGTGAGGCTGTTATCTACCTTGATGGCCTATATAGTTGTGAGAAACGCTGGCAATTTACAAGGTGAGAAAACATGGGTTAGACATGGGGGGGGGAGGCGACGATAGTAAGTGATAGAAAATTTAAAGTGACTTCTAATATAAGCCAGGCACCAAGTTCTGAGGGTGCAAAGCAGGGGCCAGCAACTGGAGGTATCCAACGACAGATGGGTGAGAGCGTGGCCAGTAACGAAGCTACAAGATATGGATCAGGATCTCAAACAGGAAGAATGCATGTTGACGAGGCAAGATGGGAGGCAGGTCGAAGGGCGATCGGAGAGACGCGGCGAGGTAAAAGATGAGCGCATGGCAGGGGTCAGTGTCCAGTGTAGTACAGCAATAGAAACGAGGATTCAGCAGGTGTTAGTGGAGGGAGGGGTCAGTGTCCAGTGTAGTACAGCAATAGAAACGAGGATTCAGCAGGTGTTAGTGGAGGGAGAAACTCAAGAATCGGCAATTCCAACCTGCAGTGGACACGTACATGGTAAAGGTGAAGGTTCGCGGGATGAAATAAAATGAAGAGAAGCCTTGAGAGTGGTCTGAGTTTAAGGGATCTCTGGGGAAAGGAAACTAAAGGAGCTAAGGCAAAGGTGGCAAAGAGTGTCCAAAATGTCCAAAAATGGAACGAAAATAGAAGAAAAGGCCATAACAATGAGAAGTTAAAATAAGAAAAGAAATGGAGATGTAAGGGAGGGTAGGTTATAACTAGACTGGAAGAGGGTTTGTAAACATTGAAGGATTGTTAAGCTAGTTAGGTATTGATGAAGTGATAAATGTAGTGGAATAGCGAAGGTGATAACAGAGAGGGTTTGTAGTCAAGTATAAATCCAAGAGAGAAGAGCGCAGCAAGGGTAGAACGCCGCGGGGGGGATGGTGGTTTTAATAAAGGAAGAGGGTAGTGAGCTAATAGAGGACATGCGAGAATGAGATGGAACAGGTGATCTGTGTAAGGTTCAATATGGGGAGGGAGAAAGGGATAAAAAAAAGAAGGTATGTTTGGCTTTTTTAATACTGTCACCCCAGGAACTCCCCATACGCTAACGAAAATTTTTTGAGGATGTTTTATTGTAAACAAATATTATAGCGGGAAATTTGATGAAGATAGAATGTTGCTATTTGGTGACTGGAATGCTAGGATAGGTGAGCTGTGCCCAGCATTCAGCAAAGGGGATGAGATGATGAGAGAAGGAAGACGTTGTGAAGATAAAGAGAGAAACAGTTATGGGTCAAAACTCTTGGAATTATGTGCCACAGGCTAATTTTGTGCTCTGAATGGCTGGTGGGAAGGGGACAGGGAAGGGAAGTTGACATATAATAGCACAGAGGGGACGCATTATCGATTTGGTAATTAGCTCAGAAGATATGTTAGGGTGAATTAGGAGGATTGAAATAGGAGACTGAGTTGAAGCCCACCATGGACCAGTCTGGGTGATGATAGAAAGAAGTGACGAAGAGGTAAAAGATGGAGAGGAAAAAGAGGACTGTATAGAACGGTAGAAGTCATATGAAAAATAATTGTCAGGAAATGTAAAACAGGAATTAGATGCCCTTATAAAAATGAACTGCAATTAATTAGGTGTGGATGGGAGAAAGCGCTGAGGGAATACAATATTGACAGAGCGTTGGAATTAATTGAATACCCAATTAAAAGGGTAGCACTGATTGACAGAGTTAAGAAAAGAAAGAAGAGAGGGGAAGAAATGTGGTACAACAAGCAGTGCAAGGAATTAAGGAAACAGTTATGAAGTCGCTAAAAGAATATAGAAAGAACGGAGGAAGTGCAGCAAGAGACATTTTCTGTAAACTAAGAACATAATATAAACTTAAAATTGCTGAGAGGAAGAAATTTTGTATGAGGAAACAGACAGAGTTAATAAATAGAGAATTCAGGATGAATCAACTCGAGAGTGTATGGGAAAGAAAAAAATAGAATTAATAAGGAAGGTAAGAGGTTTGATAAATCGAGTATTGATTACGACAAATGGGTGGACTACATCCGAGAATTATTAGGAGGAAAGGATAAATGGAATTATATAGGGGTGGGGGGTGAAGGTCTTATGGAGAGATATAGAGGTACAGATATATGAGCTGGATAAAGAAATTTCAAAATTTCAAATTTCGGCGGTGGGAGGCAATAGTATCAAGAACTTGTTTTGGAAAGAAATAGGTAAATACAGGCAGATGATAGAGGGCATAGTAAAACTGTTCAACAGGATCTTTGAGGGCGGTAGGTTTACAAAATAGTGGGAAACGGTGATTAAATGCCCAATGTATGAAAGGAAAGGTGACAAGAAACGCCCGAGTAATTATAGAGGTATAAACTTACTAGACTTCTAGATTTACACAGGAGTACTAGCGAATAGACTGAGAGACTGGGCGGAAGAGCAGTCGATACTATCAATTTTCAGGGTGGTTTTAGAAAGGGCAGAAGGACGAGGGTAATATAATGACAGTGAAGGTGATTCTGGACAAATATCTGAATAGGGAATGAGGTAAAGTATACTAGCGGCCATAGATTTTGAAAAAGCCTTGTAGAGAAAGAATAGAATATGATTCAAGGACAAGTGTTGCGCCGCTCTGACGCGTGACGAGCGAGTATGGAATCTAAGGAGCTAAGTCTTCCTGACTCAATCAAGATAGGAGAGGCAGGTTGTTAGCCCCTCTTCTGGGTTGCCGTGTTGCTACTTACTAAAGAATATCTGTATATCTTATTACCTGTTGAAAAATAGGTGATTTTAAAAATGATGTTTCTGTTCGTGGAGTCGACCTCTGTAGATCATTTGCCAATACTTGCACCATATGAAATGAACCTGCGTGTAATTGCAATTGCGGAAGTGTAGGATGTTGAATGTGAGGAAATGAACGTTAAGGACGACACAAACACCCAGTCCCCAGGTCAGGGATATTAATCATTTACAATAAAAAAGATCTGACCCGGCCGCAAGTCGAACTCGGAGCCGCCGGTTGACAGGCGGACGCGTTGCCCCCGACAACATGGGGCCGGACAAAATAGATGATAGTCCGTTTATTCCTTATTCGTTTTCCGAATAGGAAAGTGAAATTTTGTGTTCATTATAGTTTTATTCTGGTTGCCGAGTTGCCACTATTTTGTTCTTTTGTTGTTGTTGTTGTTTCTTGTTAGCTTTCCTAGCTTTGTTTGGTTCCGTTCTCTCACATCACAGAGCCTATTAAGTAGAGGAAACTCTGTATAGAACAATGGAAATAAATAGTAAATAATTAGTATCCCCTGCCTCTCTTATGAGGCGAATAAAGAAGGGGCGACGAAGGGATGATACTGTTGAAACCATGAGACAATCGGTGATTAGTACCGTCACGCGATGGACACCGTTGGTTCACTTTACTTGCGATTATAACTTCTACATGTGCCTGGTACTACTATAGGAGAAACATCTTGGTTCTACTTTACCAGTGATAAATACTGGTATGAGGACGGGTGACCCTCTTAGAGCAATAATCACTACTACCTGAGGAACACGTGCCGCTACTGCCTGCAGCTGGGTCTGTGATTAGTAACATCGCGGAAGGATTAGTAAGACAGTAGTATCACTATATGAAGAACTCCATGAGTCTGTGTTGCCTCTGGGTGGTGCCATAATGTGTGATACAGCGTGGGCCGATATTGCCTATGATTAGTACCAATATGCGAGAAACATATGAATATACTTGGTTTTTGATTAGTACCACTATATTAGGAACACCATGGAGCTAAGCGGTGCCCGTGATTAGTACCTCTATGTGGGCAACACCATGGGTCTACGTTGCTTGTGAGTAATACCCTTATGTGATGAATTACATTTCGCATCCTGCGTACGTCAGTCTTGCAGTTCATGAGGATGTACGCTGTCCACACTTCGACATAAATCAGTACACAGCACCATGCTGACATTCCAGTGTTCTCTTCCACAGCTGCTCCAGAATACGTGTGCTGCTTTCGTCCAGCATATGGCCCCAATCAATTAATTAATTAATTAATTAATTAATTAATTAATTAATTAATTAATCAATCAATGCTCTACGTTTAGGGCAGTCGCCCAGGTAGCAGATTCCCTATCTGATGTTTTCCTAGCATTTTCTGTCTGGTTCCATGGCTAAATGGTTAGCGTGCTGGCCTTTGGTCACAGGGGTCCCTGGTTCGATTCCCGGCAGGGTTGGGAATTTTAACAATCATTGGTTAATTTCGCTGGAACGGGGACTGGGTGTATGTGTTGTCTTCATCATCATTTCATCCTCATCACGCGCAGGTCGCCTACTGGGTGTCAAATCCAAAGACCTGCACCGGGTGAGCCGAACATGTCCTCGGACACTCCCGGCACTAAAAGCCATATGCTATTTATTTTCTAGCAATTTCTTAAGTGATTACAAAGAAACTGAAAATTTATTGAACATCTCCCGCGGTAACTTATTCCAATCTCTAACTCTCTTTCTTATAAACGGATATTTGTCCCAATTTGTCCTCTTGGAATCGATTGGAATCGAATTTTTTCTTCATATTGTGATCTTTCCTACTATAAAATTCACCACTCAAACTTATTTGTCTACTAATGTTATTCCACGTCATCTCTCCACCGAAAGATCGGAACATACCACTTAGTCGAGCAGCACGTCTCCTTTTTCTCAAATCTTCCCAGGCCAAACTTTGCAACATTTTTGTAACGCTACTCTTTTGTCGGAAATTACCTAGAACAAATCCAGCTGCTTTCCTTTGGATTTTTTCTAGTTCTTGAATCAAGTAAGCCTTGTGAGTGTCCCACGCAATGGAACCATACTCTACGTATATACCCTCTCCTCCACATTCTTACTACAACCCTAAATACCCTAATGAACATGTGCAGATATCTATAAACTTTATTTACAATCCCAATTATGTGATTACCCCAAAGAAGATCTTTTCTTATATTAACACTAGGTACTTACCATGATCCCCATAAGGAAGTTTCACCCCATCAACCCAGTGATTTAAACTGAGAGGACTTTTCCTATTTGTGAAACACACAACCTAACTTTTAACCCCGTTTATCATCATACCATTGCCCACTGTCCATCACAGAACACTATTGAGGTCATTTTGCAGTTGCTTACAATATTGTAACTTATTTATTACTCTGTACAGAATAAAATTATCCGCAAAAGGCCTTATCTCTGCTTCAGTTTCTTTACTCCTATCTTTTTTGTATATGTAAGGAAACACAAAGTTCGAATGATACTGCCTTGTGGAATTGTCCTCTTTATTATTACAGGGTTCGATAACGCTTCGCGTAATCTTATTCTGTGAGTTCTATTTTTTTTAAATATAGCCACCCATTCAGTAACACTTGTCTAGTCCAATTGCACTCGTTTTTGCCAGTATTCTCCCATTATCTACCCTAGTAAATGCCTTGGATAGGTCAATCGTGATACAGTCCATTTGATCTGCTGAATCGGTCTTTGCTGAGCTGAGCTAAGCTAGTGAGCGGACGTGCGTAGTGACGTTCCGGAAGTGCAGGAATAGCAGTATGGGCGTAAGAGTGCAGCAGTATAGGAGTGTGATAGGGCGATGGCACAACCGGGTCAAGTGGATCAAGACGGAGTGTAAATTAGGATTTAATAAAGTAATAGGACTGACAGAACTGTTGATAGCGGCAGCTATAGTGGCCACTCTATTAGCCATCGGAGGTGTCGAGATGAACCCAGGCCCATTGACATGGGAGGACATGGAGAAAATCAAGGACGTTGTCCGCGATGCTTCTCAGACTGACCAGACCAAAGAAATGTTAGAAGAACAGTTCCAACAAATCAACGATATGAAGGACAGCATAACCAAAGATTTAACAGAAATAAAGGCGAAGATAAGAGAAGACAAGGAAGAAAGAGCTGTAATAAATATGAGGATACAGGCGCTAGAAGAACAAGTACAGGTACTTCAATGGCGAAATAGTAGAAGAACGGAGGAGGAGAAGAGAAGAAATATTATTATTATTATTTACGGACTGGATGAAACGGAAGGAGAATCTAAGGTGGAATTGATGAGCTCATTATTTAAGCTAATGAGAGAGAAATTAGGCATTGATTGTACCGAAAAGGAGATAGATGATGTGTATAGGATGGGAAAGAATAGGGGAAGGAGACCTGTTAGAATTAAGTTTGTTTCCTTATTAATGACAAGCCGAATTTTGAATAGTGCGAGGAACTTGAAGGGCAGAAGAATTTGGATAAAAAGGGATATGGACAGAAAAAGCCTCCAAGAGCAAAGAGTTCTACAATTCCATTTACGACAAGCAAGAAAATCGAATCTACGAGCATTTATAAGAGGAATCCACTTACATGTGATAGGAGATACCTGGGCGAGAACGTGGACGGTCAGTGATCTGGGTGATATGTTTGAAGAACGAAGTAAGCAGTTTAGTCATCAGCGGAAGTGCATGGTGTAGGAGTGATGACACAAGGGATTCCAGAGTATACGTGCGGTGCTGGTGTTGATAACCTAGGGCAGGTGATTCAACGGTCTACGTCAGAACTTCCAGTGGAGTTAAATAACAGTGGGAGGAACGACGAGGCGAGCCGGATGTCAACAGCAGCGCCGCGTGGAGGAGCTGAGGATACTTCCAGGCGTACGTCAGTGAGTCTAAAAGACGTTTTTCAGAAGAAGGGGATGGGTTCAGATAGTAGATTAAAAATCACAGGTACTATCTGAGAAGGACGTTATTTGCTCTCCGGAGAGGAGTATAATGGAAGTGGAAAGATCTAGAATGACTAGAAGTAAGTTAGGGAGTTTAGAACATAGAAGTAAAAAATAACTAGAGTTAAAGGTATCAGGTGTTAATATTGGAGTATGGAGCAAAATAGGTAACGAAGACTTTAAAGAGATACTGAAAGAAATGGACATCCTTGGGCTTGTAGAAACTTAGGCTGATTACAAGAAAGACTTAAAGATAGAAGGTTGTATCGTATGGAGTCAATATGGATCAAGGAGATCCAATAGAGGAAGGATATCGGGCGGAATTTCAGTTGTAATCAAAAACAACTTAAAAGATAGAATACAGCTCTTAGAATCTGAGTATAAGTAATTAATCTGGATAAGAATATTAGACGGGGTCAATTGGAGGAATGAAATATGTGTAGCTTTTATATATAATCCACCTTTGAGCTCCCCATTTGCGGAGAATGTATTTTTTGAGAATTTAGCGACAGAAATTAGACGAATGAGAAGTACGTATGATCAGGCAAGCATTATTATTGTGGGTGATCTTTACGCGAGGATAGGGAACAAGAAGCCAGTTTACAGTCAACTTGAGGACGCGGTATTAATAGTTAATAGAAACAGCCAGGATAAAAAATGTAACAGAAATGGAGATAAACTATTAAAATTATGCGCGGTAGAGGAGCTTTATATATTGAATTGGTGGTGGTTTGGAGATGAGAGTGGAAAACTAACCCATATAGTAGAAAATGGGGACAGTACAATTGACCGAGTTGTATGCTGTAGGGATAGTTTGCAAATTATCAAAGAGATAAGCAATAAGGATTGGGCAGAGGCAAATCATATGCCAGTATCTATAAAATTAATGATTCAAGATATGAGAGCGCAAGAGATCCTTTACGATAGCGTACCGGAGAGGAAAATAGCTAGGTATCGTTGGAGAGAAGAATTAGGAAATCAATTCAGAGAGTACTTCAATGGAGAAAATTTTGAGATTTGGAAAATAGGTATTGTAAAATTGATAGAAGAGAATAGAGTGGAAGAAGCCCTAACCAGGATAGAAAATTTAATAGGAATGGCAGGAAAAGGTATGAGGAAAAATCTAAGTAAAACTCAGATTAAAGGTGGATGGTGTAATACAGAAGTTTAAAGAAAAATTCACTAGTTATGAAGGCATTTAGGAGATACCGTACAGGGTGCATGGTGGTAATGTAGCTAGAAACTAATTTTGTTAAAAAATGAAAGAATACAGAGAATTGTTAAGAAAGAGACGAAATAGGAATGGCAACAAAAGATGGCTACAGACATAAATAAAAAGTGTAAGAACAAAGACAGTAGGAAAGTATGGGATAAAATAAATCGAATAACCGAGAAGAAGTCGGATTCTGGGGGACGAATATAAGTCATAGTACATGGGTCCAGTATTTCGAGAAATTATTGAATAATGAAGACAAATGGAGAGCTCATCATGAGGGGATTGCTGTTTTGGGGGGTTTGAGTGTCACTATGCCTGAATTAGATGAGGCTATTTCGATTCACGAAATAAGGAGCCTGTTACAACGGGCGAAAAAGGGAAAATCAAGAGCTATTTCGGGTATCACATATGAATTTTGGGAAGAGGTTGGAGAACGGAGCGGCATGTTGTAAATTTTGACAAAGATATTCAATCAAATCTTCGAGAAAGGGGGATTTCCAAAAGCTTTGAAAGAGGGGATTATATACCCTATATACAAAAATACAGGGGATAGGTTAAATCCAGGAAACTATAGGGGAATTACCTTATTAGATACATTGGAGAAAGTATATACGGGTATACTAGCAAATAGATTAAGGAACTGGGCAGAGAGACATTCAGTACTGTCGAAATTTCAAAGTGGTTTCAGAAGAGGGGAGAACACCACCAGATAATGCTTTTATTGTGAGAACTCTTATTGACAAATATGTAAAGAAAAAAGGTGGAATGCTCTATATTACATCAATAATTTATAAAACGCATTCGATACTGTGAGCAGGGGGGCAGTCGTTACTAAATTGAGACAAGTAGGAGTGTCATGTAAAATGATAAGGGCTATAGAAAAGGTATATGCTGAAGTAAAGTGTACTCTGAGAGTCAAAGAAGGAGTAGTAGTAGGAGAGATTCTCTAAAATGGGTCTGAAATAGGGGTGTAAATTGTCACCGATTTTATTTCTATTGTTCATTAACGATATACTAGAATTTGAAGTTGAGGAAAGATTAGCACTGCCGTGTTTAGAAAATCAGGATATTCCTGGTCTTGTCTTTGCTGACGACATACTCCTGTTCACACCAACGCCAGTTGCAATGCAAAAAAGTGTTGATGGTATCGAGAAGTACTGTAAAGAATGGAATATGAAAATTAACGCACAGAAAACTAGAGTAATGGTGTGCAAAAACGGGAACAAAATAGCACAAAAGGAAAAATGGTATCTTGAAGGAGTAAATCTGGAAGTAGTTAACAAGTTAGAATATTTAGGAATTATCATATCAGGAAATGGAAATTGGTCTGAACACGTCAAGAGGGCAAAACTGATTGGTGCAGCAGCCCTAGCTAATATAAGAATATTATATAACAGAATGCCTAATATTGATTTTAGGGTACAAAGAAATGTATTCAACGCTGTGATAAAATCCAAAATGCTATACGGTGCAGACGTATGGGGCACATAAAAAGAAATAATAATGCTCGATTCAGTCACTAGTAGATTTATTAAAATAATTACAGACTTACCAATATGTACAGCGAATAGTGGAGCAAGATTAATGTATACAGACATTAATATAAAAGTGGTTATAATTAAGAGACTAATAAAATATTGGTTTAGGTTAAAAGGGGAGAAGGGGGAGAAATTCTAGATATAGCTTACAGACACCAAATGAGGTATCAGGATGGGTACTGGGCGGGCAACTTAAAGAAAATACTAGAAGGAATTGGGATGGGGAACTATTGAGACAACGATTTAGAAGGAAGAAAAGTATGTGGGAGAGTGGCACAGAGGGTAGCAGATATAGAAATACAAAGGTTAAGAGCTGAGGGTAATAATAGGATAACTCTGGAGGAATTCATGAATATATACCCAGGTATGAAAATAAAATTAACCAAAAGAGAATACAGGGGAATGATATGGTGGTTGATGGGAGTTTATAAAAATAAGGCATTTACATAAGTTGCAAATACATGTTTATTGTGTGAAAAGGAGTTAGGAAATGCACATTTCTTGAGACAGTGTGAAAGTACAAGAGCATTCTTCTTCTACTTCTTCTTCTTCTTAATCTGTTTATCCTCCAGGTTCGGTTTTTCCCTCGGACTCAGCGAGGGATCCCACCTCTACCGCCTCAAGGGTAGTGTCCTGGAGTTTCAGGATACAACTGGAGAGAATGACCAGCACTTCGCCCAGACGGCCTCACCTGCTATGCTGAACAGGGGCCTTGTGCAGGGATGGGAAGATTGGATGGGATAGACAAGGAAGAGGGAAGGAAGCGGCCGTGGCCTTAAGTTACGTACCATCCCGGCATTTGCCTGGAGGAGAAGTGGGAAACCACGGAAAACCACTTCCAGGATGGCTGAGGAGGAAATCGAACCCACCTCTACTCAGTTGACCTCCCGAGGCTTAGTGGACTCCGTTCCAGCCCTCGTACCACTTTTCAAATTTCGTGGCAGAGTCGGGAATCGAACCCGGACCTCCGGGGGTGGCAGCTAATCACGCTAACCACTACACAGAGGCGGACACAAGAGCATTACGGGTTAAAAACTTGGAAGCGGAAGAGATAAATAAAATAGAAAGAGAATATGAGTACTATACTCGTGTCAAATTAATAAACAGGGAATGGAGAAGGCCAGGGAAACTATCGAAATTATTGACAATTGTAAAAAGCTTGTGGGAGAAGAAAATGAAAGTGGTGAATGAGAGAAGGGGCACGTTCTGCTGAGAAAAATGAAACAGCGAAATCAGCACGAGTACACATGGTTAAAAGGATATTGTGGGACAATTAAACTACACATACAAGAATGCATGCTAGTATTTCAGGATGAACCGAGTCTCGGCTCTGCTACCTCGGACGGCCGAAGTTGGAAGAGGGAGACTCCAAATCGATCAGTTACCCGTACACTGAATAAGAAGTTTAAAATTGATTATAGTCAGTAGAAGAAAACATACGTAAAGTATTTATCTCTGAAGTATCATCTCTGTATAGGTTAATAATAACGAAGTTTTGTAACCATGTATGTACATAAAACAACTTTGATACACAGATACGGAACATTATAGAGTTTAAGTCACTAATAAGAAAGGGCGACAATAATTATAAGTTTAGTATTATGTTTCGTTTTTATATTTGTTCAGTTTTGTTCCTTTGTTCCTTAGGTATTGTATATTTCTAATCAGTAGATTCAGTTCATTGATATGTAAGCCGTACTGTATTCCTTCTAATGAGGTTGTTTGTTGTTTGTCTGCCTGTTTTTTGTTTACTTTGATTTTTGTTAGTTTGTTTTGGCTGCTGACGTACAGTAGAGTTGTAAGAGGGTGAGATAGGCCTGACCTATCTCAAGGTAAAGTGTTGATTCGGTACGTCTGCACGTGTAGAGTAGAGTAAGGTAGTGAATAGTGTTAGGTTAGAGGAAGTAAGTTGTCAATGAGACAGCGAAAGATGAGCCGAGTTATGGAACCCATCTCGGCAATAGAATACAGGCATGTCAGCCTACATGTAGAGCTAGGCAATCCGCACACATGTGGGCTGTTACATGAAGGAGTGGTGAGGAAATAACATTGACAGCTTAAGGGGCTAAGTTGGGCTAAGAAGGCCAGCGCTCTACCATGGTCGGTCACTTGTTTTCTTTGCTTACGCTGCCTGAACCGTCAACGATAGACCCCAAGTGTAAGCGTACGAATTGTGGAGCATAGAAACCTCTACAAAAGCGTCCGCGATGGTATATACCTATTTCCAACCGGTTGCCCTCTAGAAGCGATTTTATGTTATAGTCCGTGGTAAAAAAGTAACACCTTAAGATTAAATACATATTTCGATATTATCTTCGAAATCCTCATCGAAATAAATTGTATGACCTCCTCCACTATTTCATAAGGATTACAATAACTTGTCAGGACATTATTTTCATGAATGATTCAGAAGTTATGACCATTTCAGACTGTAGTGGTAATTCGTTCCCTGTTGTCTGATAGTAAGTTGCTTCTACCTCGCCGCTAGAGGTGCTAGTGTCGCTCCAGCTGTCAAATGGATGAACCTTCCTCTTATTAGAGCTTCACGACTGTTATATCAGACTCTGGTTTCAGTGCCAAAAAGTACCAAATCCATCATTTGCTTTGAATAATTCCTAAACCGCAAAAGCTTAAACAGAAATAATTAGTTAAACAATGCATTTATTATATCTGAACATAATAAAAGTGGTCAAATGAATTTTCAGTTGAAATTTTACAATCTGAAAGTTTTCCTCCCTCCTGTAAAATATTACTTTTTGGATTTGGTACCTTTTGGAAATAAGCTTCTCAGTCGAATGGACAATTAGACCTAAGTGTTCACGAGTAGCCAATAATTCAATAATTGTAAGTCAGTCAACTGTCTTCTGACGATTGTATTAACTTTTGGTATCGTGTAAACGCGGCATGTGCTCAGGTTACAGCCTCGCGCTGACTGGCCACCCAACTGTCATGATGCTTACTGGCTGAGCTCACATGAGCTCCTCGCTAACTCACTGAGTGCACTCACTCACTGAACTGAACCGTGCAGGTGCTCCTGCCCTATATACACTTGAGCCGAAGTACGAGATATGTCGGTCTCTCGAAGCTCGTGGAAGCGTCAACATATGGACATCTCTCAGCCCATGATCTAGTTGTTTCCACGTCCCTACAGACCATGGCAACGTAGCGGTAAATACGCCACTGTCGCAGTGTCTGACCAATGGGCACTGGCCTTCCCCCACGAGGCTCCGGCCCGGTGAAGTCACACAGTTTACGTACGCTGGTCCTGACTTACATCCGAGATTGAGAATAGCGGACGGAGAGGCCACGCCCGCAGCAATGTTAAAACTCAAACGCATACAAAACTGGGTACTACGACTAAACGTCAGGAAATACATGACATCTACTCACGAACACTCTACCAGAACAAAAGTCTCATACATCCCAAACTACTCAGAACTCGGACGGGATACAATAAGCGTCAACTATTCAGCTTTGAGGCCTGAGCTTCAACTTTCGTCATAGTGAAACGAACACATTTACAGAAGCAACATCGGGCATCGCATTCAAAGTACAGTACAATTGTTTCATGCAAATCATAACGAAATATGGCCTTAATAATAAGAATGCTATTTGCTTTATGTCCCACTAACTACTTTTACTGTTTCCGGAGATGCCGAGCTGCCGGAATTTAGTCCCGCAGGAGTTCCTTTAAGTGCCAGAAAATCTACTGACACGAGGCTTACGTATTTGAGCACCTTCAAGTTTAAGTTAGGAACACTTCATTATTGGAAACACGTTGAATTTCTCCATCATTTTGTACCTTCAGTAGATCCAAAAGATTCTAGAAAATCCTCTTTAACGATATACTGTATATGACGGATTTCATTTATTGCGCAGAATGTTTTCTCTCCTACAGGGCCGTAAAAAAAGTATGTTGTACACTAAAGAAGGCGATATCGAAACGTCGTCATCGCACATCGCTTCTCTGGTAAAGATGGTTCGTAATTCATGCAAGTATGAAGATGAGAGGCCTAGTACCGTAGAGCTGTTACCGAAAGCCCCTTACTGGAGTCTTGCTGTGGTGGTAGATGAGGAGATGAGGTCAACAGTAACTCTCGTAAAGGATCACAGAGAAGAAGAACGAATCCGTGAAATTAAAGCAGAGTGGGAGGTAAATGATCGAGGTCGATATAAAAGAAGCCACCGACTCCGTAAGGATTTCTTAGAAAACAAACTGTATTGCAGTAAGTTAGAAAACGATATCAAGGTTGCGCACTCAGAAAGTAAATATGGGATACTGCTGAAGAATGTCTCTGAAAAGGAAAGCGACCATGTAATAGTTTCCGATGAAAAATATCTCACGGAAAGATTGAATCTTCAGAGAGAGACTACATCGAAATTTGGGGAGGAATATTCAAATATAAGAGCAAAGTTCGATGAGATACGGTCAAAGCAGAGTCTTCGCGTGCAGAAACTCTCCCAACACATAGCAGATTTAAGAGCGAAAGCAAGTGAAATGATAGGTGGAGCATATAATGGACGAAATGACTGCGTTTCAAATTTGATCGAGAGAATTGAAGCTGAGAGAAAAGCAGCTTCTCTCGAGCAGCTAAAGCTTAAAAGTGGCAAAGGTGGGAAAGACTCGAAGGTTAAAAGGGGGAGTTCATTGAAGACCAAGAAATGAGCGAATTTGTGTAGCTTGTAGATCAAACACGAATAAAAGATATTCCATAAAACTGATTTGCCGATTCTCACTTACAGTGCATATTTCCAGAGTATCTAAACGAGATCCACATACACTTCAAATATTAACATCTGTACAAAGTGATCCAGCAGCCCCCTGATTTATCTGATGGGTGCATAAGTCCGTTCGCATTGTAATCCATATAGGAGGAATACACAGCCTGGGGAGGCCGCAACCCTCTTTACAGCAGCGATAAGAGGTGCCCTTCTACTGGAATGGCTAGGAGTTAAGCCGGCAACTTGTCCGTCCGCACCGTTGTGTGGGTGCGCATCCCTTTCAGGCGCTCTAAATGGCAATACGAACGGACTTATTGTCCCTACCAGATAGTTTCAGTCAAACAGTAATTAAGACAATGAAGGACTTTTTAGAAGAGGAACCTCTCCCACTCTTTCATAAAATATGCGTCCTTTGGATACTGTGATAGCTGACGCCATCTAGTGTGATATTCTACCTATTGTGGGATAGGTGTAATCTTGTTCAGTCTGTTACTTAAGTAAAGCTCAACCCTTTCGCTCCAAGCGTCCGTATATACGGACGTCGGCGGTATGTGCAGGAAATCCCAACGTTCGTATATACGAACGTTTCGTAAATAATCTTTTGAAAATAGAATACGCTCTCGAATATACGCGTAACATACATCAAATTCATCGGGAAGAAGTGTTTTACTTGCATCAACAGCTTAAAAATTTAGTATAGTATACAGTACCGAAAGAAGCGAGCGAAATCCAGAAGGCATTGACCTTGTGCGCCAGCTGACTACGTTGATGGAGGGATGTGAACGGTGCTGATGCCAGTAGGCGAGCTGTAGCGAAGGAGTTTAAAACAATTGCCTCTCAGAAAGGAAAAAAATATGTTGTGTATGTAGTGCAGCTAGCACCAAATCTGGAAGCTAAACAAAAGCATCTACTTTCATATGCTCAAACTGCAAAAAGGGATTGCAGCCTTTATGCTACCCTCTGCACAAATGTTAAGTTATTGGCACATATATGCTTGTACATCTATACTGTAAATATATGAACTTTAGAAAGTAAAGTGTAATTTTTTAAAAGTTAATGTTATTTTCGTGAACAGTTTCATTTTTGTGGGTTTTATTATTATTTAATATTGTTATTTTGAACATATGAAATTTACGTCCCGAGAAATACAAATTGCTGGTTAATGTTTAATCTTCAATAACTATGTTATTTTTTCAAACAAAGTTTTAAAATTTAATCATTCTGTCCATTTTAAAATGTTCTCTTAAGTGATATGGATCGTTCGAGGCCAGCTATTTCTTGTGTTTGAAATTTTGAAGAGATATGAAAAATATAGAAACTTTCTGATTTTGTCAGTAGATTTTGGAAAATTGCTTATCTTTCTTGCATGACTATTTACCTTTCGCATTTAGTATCTTTTAGAGTATGTATGTAGAAACAAAACATAAAAATATTTCAATGTGGACAATAAATAAGTGAAATATACATATTTTAGTAATATACTACAATAAAGCAAGGGAAGGGCTTGAGATTTCTTTCACATACCCTGCCATAACTGTCTGGGAGCGAAAGGGCTAATATCTCACTGATTACCATCTTGGAGGAAGATGGTCTATCCTACAGTATTAGTATGTATTACAGTACATACATGGGTAGTAGGCTTAAATTTGTTCGGCTCAGTGGGAGCCATTTTCACTTATCGCTACCTCCAATAATAGTTGTAGAAAAGAATAATTTTTTATTTACTGACTTCAGGTTTATAAGTGGATATAAATGACATACATGGAATTATTGAAAGCTGGCAGGTTTAAAGTTGCCAGGCAGGATGAAAAAATATCATTCACTTACTGACTTTCCTAAAATATACGTAAATCAGAAAGGAACAAAAAGGAAGGAATTCCGGGACATCCTCCGCCTTCCGAAGTTGATCCTACCTGTGTGTCACGATTTTTACCAACGTCTCTGATAAGAGAATGATTCATACGATATCAAGCGACGTTAGCAATTTAAGATTACAGAGGAGTAAGAAGTTACTGAAACGGAGTAAATTTAATACCTGAACGATTTATAAACACAACGCGGACTTCAGTATTTTACCATATTAGTTACATAGTAATGAAGTTAAAAGGTAAGGAATTAACTGTTCCAAGCGAGAAACATCAATTTCTATGTTACTCAGTATTTTAAACGCTTAAGCCCATCGTCCACCGGCGCAACGCAACTGCGATCAGACTAAGGAAACAATATCACTTGAGCGTTGTACGGGAGTCGTTTCACGGTCGGAGCCCTGATAACAGCACAGTCCTCTTCCACCTTCGCGACTCCAACGCACTCGTCAATCATCTAGCGAACGACCAGCTCATAAACGACTGGATTGTCAATTGCATGGCGCGACTCGAGTCAGACGCTGCTGCTGTTCTTCATAATCCATGACTCCAATCATTCAATTGCATTATGCCAAATCGTGATCAGGAGTTGTGTATGCAATAGCGTCGTGCATTGTTCGAACTTGAGACGGATAACCAAAACAGAACATCATGTGCCTAGCTGCATATGCAACCAGTATCACGTATGAGTGGAGCGTGTAAGCTAAAATGCCCGAGTTTGCTCCAATTCGCTCGACAGGTCATGTTCGGAGCAATTAAAGTAAACTCTTAACCTCATCCTGAGGTGGTGAAGCTCTTTTCGGGCACACCCCGATTATAGGTGAGCTGCGTGTACCATTTCAACCACGTACCAGCCCTCCTGCCAGTTTTAAATTTCTGGCAGTACCAGAAAACGAACCCGGGCCCCCGAGAACGGCAGCTAATAACATTAACCGTTACGCTACGGAGGTGGACATGTTCGGAGCGAAGCTTGCTGACTAGGAAGGATGGCCTATCTTGCTTTACTAACGTTGCAAGCAATGTGGTTTTTCTAGATATAGGGAATCCCTTGTTTACATACAGCAAAGCCCGGGAATTCGGAGCTATAAAAGGAGCTATAAAGGATGTTACGGCTTATTGTGGATGTGCAGAGGTGAAAGAAGGTGCTGGGATGAACAGGTCTCAACCTACGAAATTAAAGTTAATTTAAAATTTCACCAAGGTTATATTTTCTTTTCGAGATCAAGAAATAACAAGTACAACAGGAACTTAGTTCTGTAGCAACAAGGTAAGAATGTACAATTACAGTTTATTAATGTATTTTGGGCTTCGAGTTCCAGAAACACAATCCCTGAGCAATGAGCCCAACTTTACTTATACATAAGGTTTAACAAAGGGGCAGAAAACCCCAATCATGCCCAGGAGCACTCGCTCCCTATTACTCCGAAAAACCTGCTCGAGGCACACAGAAACCAATTTTCAAAAGAGAAACCCGCTCTCAAAGTTCTAGCCGATCAACGGAAACACCAAACTCCACCTTCAAGCTGTCCTCCGGACACATAAAACCAGGGGTAAAATTACCCAACCTACTGAGGCCTATTCAGTAAAGAAACAGGACAATGACATGGCCTCAAAATACCAACAGGAGAGGAGGCGTAACTGCACTCGTAATACACTTCTTAAAACCTATTTGGCACTAGGCCACTTATGCAAGGGCTAATCCCATACAACGGAGGTGACACGATTGAAAAATTTATGACATTACGAGTATAAGGGAAACTGTTACAAAAACGTAGTCACCTCAAAACAAAATGAATGGGAGCTCGAGAGGGTTAGGCACTCTCTATCCCAATTTGTGGTTACAGAGACAGAACTTTATACTAAGAGTCTTTTACATTTCAAAGGAAGGTTACATGATAAAAGTTTCGAACCCGCCCCGAGGGTTAAACTGCTGAGCTAGCAAACAAGGAAGTTATTAAAAGGCCATTACCTGATGGTTGAACTGCTGCCCGAAGAAAGAGGCGCTTCCCGCCCCCTGCGATATATAATCACACTAGGAAAGATGTTACTGAAGTGGCGAGGAGACCAGAAAATCAGCAGTTTATATACCCTCACGGAAGATTCGAGACGTTTCATGAATGATTACAACCCGCCCACAAAATTTTATTGGCTAACAACGAAAACCACTACACCAGATGAGGAAGAAGCACATTATTGGTGGAAAATTAATTAGAGAAATTCGGGATTGGCTAAATTCAAAACAAGCGAAAAGAGAAGGGTTATACTGCCAACCCAAACAAATGACTGAAAGAAATTTAACAAAGAACAAACTTATGAACACAAAATTTCTCCAAAAAACAGTTCTTTCACTTCGCACTAGGGTGCACAATTGTAGTCCTTCAGTAGTGCCATCTAGAAGAGAATGTTCACACTTCTTACTACAGGGAAAACAAAAATAAATCGAAAAAGACACAGTTCAGAACTCTTCAAAATTTATAGTAATGACATCTTCTGAGAAATCTTAGCATTAATGTGGAAGTTAAAGTTCAAGCTTCCTCCAGTAGAGAAGTTTCAACTGGCGCAATGTTTGAATTAGCGGCGCGGAGGTGTACCGCCCGGTACAAAGGGAATGGTTGAGTTACCCTTTCGTTCTGAGCTGAAGTTCACCATGGCACGTGAATCGACAGACTGCGTTATGACAAAAATCAAAGCAGTGAATATAAACTAATCAAGAGAGATGGGCTCAGTTCTGATGTTTGGAAGAAGTTCCTGCTTGTGGTCACTGCAGATAGTCAGCAGACATGGTACGTTTTCTGTGAAATGTTCAATGCACTGTTAACATAATAAACCCGGTACAACTCATTTAAAAAGAAACACGTTTTCAAATTTAATGCTGGCTTTTCTCGCCAAGTATTACCCGGCATTACAAAGCAAACCGTAACTAGCGCGTGTGATTTCACGTGTGTCAAAGATTTTCGACCGTTTAACACTGTTGCCGGAGAAGTAGATATTGTTGATGGATTACCGCATCCTTCAACCATCAGTAGAAACGTCCAAGCAAAGGCAGATGAACTACGAAGCGGAATAATGCCGCTGATTATTTCTGCTGTGCACGACAAATTTTGCTCGGCTACTGTTGATATGTGGACTGACCAATACAACCAAACCCATTATCTGACGCTGACTACCCAATATATAGACAGAGAGTGGAAGCTGATCAGTAATGTGGTTTTTACTACAAAATTTCCAAATACAAAGAAAACAAGTACAAGTATAATTGAGGGAGTTCACGAAAGAATGTCCGAGTTAAACGTTCCTCAGTGTGATTATGAAGACATGTCTTTTGTAACAGATCAGGGTTCAAGCATAAAGACAGCTTTCGAAGAACATAGACGTGTGCCTTGTGCTGCTCACTGCATAAATACAGCACTTGCGCACGTATTCGATGAAACGAGATTTCTTATGAAAGATGCTCCAGTATCTGCGAACACAATAAACGCCACGAAGGCAGTAGTGAGGTGCCTGAAAAAAAGCGGTCTTGCTGCCCAGCTTCAAACAATGGTACAGTAAGAAGTAACGACGACGTGGAATAGCCTCTATACGATGTTGCAGTCTGTTTTTAAGCAGGAGGAATACACGTAGTAGCATGTGAAATTCATTAACCATTTCTCCGACAGGAGCAATATTTACTACATTATTTTTCCAGTATTTTCCTATATATACGAGGCCGCCCGAGTTCAGTATATTGTAGAATCACAGTCTAAAAATACGAGTTTAATTATTGACAATTACATGCTCAGTCATAAGTCCACCATTGAGGCAAAAGCGAATGTTTCCATAGATAAAGGTGCGCGAGACAAACAACAGAGTACGGCTAAACAAGAACGAGGGGAAGCCAGCACGTCCACCTTGTGCCTGAGACAGCGCGTGAAGAAGCGAGTATGAAGGGGCAAGTTCGAACGAACATAGCTCGCCTCGCCTGTGAGAAGCGAGGCTCGGTCATAGCCATACTCGCCAAATATGAACTGAGCATAAAGCGTGTTTTGCGCGACACTAGTATGCAACTCGTAGAAGCACTGGAAAATCATCCTTGCTTATTCTACTACAGTCTGCAGGAATACTCAAACAAGAGCGCTCAGGAAAGGGCATGGGCAGCTGTAGCCAAGGAAGTTGGTACGAGTGGTAAGTAAATTACGTTCTAAGTGCGGATGTTTAATATCCTTCTAGTATTGTGGTTTTATTCGTATAGCGTATCTATCTGTAAGGGTTTTTTATGTACATTCCTCAGAATTCAACAAGATTGGTGTTTGTCTATCGGTGAAATGGTAGCTTAGGGGAAGGCATAAAATGTATTTATCAAAGTGGCCCTATCGAGAAATACAACAAAAATGTCACCGTTAATACACTTTCTGATCATAGTTTATTAATAAATTTAATACTGTTCATCACCTATGTATATAAAAGAAACGCACCAAAATTTTATAATTTACTGAAGTCGTTTACATCAGAAAGAAAGAAGAAGTATGGCAAAGTTTGTAGCGAATTTATTGCTTGAGGCGATTAGAGTAGTAACGGCAGATCCCAACTGCCACTGACTTTGTGCATGAGAGTAGGACTGTAAGCTGCTGTAGCAGACTGAAGTCTTTTCATTTGAGCGTCAGAGGAGAGTTGCGTCAGTGGACGAAGAACGTGCAACGCAACCCTCGTAAAACTGTCCTAAACAAGTTGGGTTAAAGTTGGATTGAGTTTGCTTGCGTTACAGTGCACCGGTGGACGAAGGGCCTTACTTTCGTGAAATGTGTTAAATTAATGCATTTTATGAAATGTTTCCTAATCTTGGGAGTTGAAATGTTCATTTCTACTATGTTTTGCTTGATTATTTGTATATAATATTACCTGTTGGCGGGGTGGGTACATGAATATTACAACCGGTAGCGTTAAACTTCTAAAAACTTATTATGTAACTATCTAACTACTTAATCTTACAAACTAACACACAGACATACCTGGATCGTAACTTACACGATACAGTACAAAACACACAATTACACCCCTGCCTGTGGTGAGAGAGGTCTAAAAGGGGTGACCAAGGGATGATGGAGTTTGGACCATGAGATTACCTGTAATTAGTACCATTATACAGGAGGAATATCATGGTTCTACTTTACCAGTGATTAGTACCATTATCGATCCTGGATCAATGCGGTGGTATTTTGAGGTGCTCAAATACATCAGCCTTGTGGCGGTAGATTTACTGGCACTTAAGATAACTCTTATTGGATAAAATTCCGCCAACTCGTCGTCTCAGAAAACTGCCAAAAGTAGTTTGTGGGACGTAAAAATATTATTATTATTGTACCGGGAGGTACACCTCAACGCCGCGCATCCAAAATTAGCGCCTAAATGAACTCCTCTATTGGTAAAACAGTGAAACTGAAACTACACCAACTTGGAACTTTAATCAGAAGATGTCGCCACTAAAACATTGAGTAATTTTTTATTGTGAAATTTCCTAAACTGACTGAATTTCTCCGTGTCTTGTTTGCTATACATCAAGAAGTTTGGACATTTCTCCACAGGTGACACTACAAAAAACTATGATCATGCACCCTGGTGCAAAGTGAAAGAACTTATAATTTAAAGAAGTTTTGTATTTCTAGGTTTTTGAAACTGATTGATATTCATTTTGGGTTGGTAATATTTCCTTTTCCTTTCCGCCAGTTTTGAATCTGGCCAATGACAAATTTCTGTAATTAAGTTTCAACCTATCACAGGCTTCCTCTTCGATTCTGAGTGTTACTTTTGAACTCAACCAATTAAATTGAGAGGGTGTGGCTGGTTTAGTCTTGTATGATCTCGAACCTTCCATGAGGGTTTATAAACTGCGGCTTTTCTCGTTTGTTGGTCAATTGATCGACGTTTGTCTGAGTGCGTGTGTGTTTAGCAGGAGGCGGGCGGCCTCTTTCGTCGGCAGCAGAACATCTATAAGGTAATGGCCACATAATTCCATCCTTCTTGCTGTAGCCGCACATTATTCCAAGGGGAAGGTCCGAATCTTTAACCATGAAACCTGCTTTTCTAAAATGTAACTTTTCTTTTGGATTCATAAAATCTTTAAATATAAATTGGGGATAGAGAGTGAAGTACCCTCTCGAGCTCCCCTTCATCTTGGATTGAGGTAATGGTTTTCTTCCTGTAATGTGTTAAAGTGATTTCCATGCGAACCACCTCAGTAGTTTGGGAATAGCCCCTGCTTCTTTGGCCGAGAGCCCTATAAGTTTTAATTTTTCATTATTTGGAACGCAGTGTTCACCTCCATTCAGTTTGTGTTTCGGTCCGTTTTCTTAAACTGTTCCCTTCACAAAGGCCCTGTAGGTTGGGTACTAGATACCCCTATATTATATTATCTTTCAAGTTGTAAGTTGTACCTTGAGGGACCAGTCATTGTAATTTTCCGATATTGCCTTGAAGAGGCTAGAAGATACTGAGAGCCTGTTCGCTCTTTTTCAAAGTTTTTGTAAGATTAATGAATCCCTCTGGGAGGCTTAAGATTGTGATTTAGGGAGCAAGTGCTCTTGAATTAGGGGATTTCTGCCCTTAACTAAGTAATACCACTTCCATTTTAAAAATTGTAGAACTAGGGGCTTAAACCCCAAAATTGTTAAGGTTCTGAATCTTGGATTTTTCCTAATCTGGTTTCAAGATTGGCATTGTACCTGATATGTTTTTATGTTCACCTAGTGAAAATTGTTAAGTTGTTGTTTTCTGAGAAAGTATAACCTTCAGTTCAATTTTTAAATTAATTATGATATTGTAGATAGACCCATTGACCCCGTCACCTGCTTTAACCTCTTTCTGCTCCATGGGTATCCCCGTAACAATTATTATTAATATTATTACCATTATGAGGGGCCGTTGACCTGGGTTTTGGACCCCTTCCCACAACGAGCATCATCTGAGAAAATAAGGCATTGCGAATTTGATCCACTGGTTGTTTTGGCTTCATTGTATTTTTTCATCATGATTCTTTTTTAGATTCGAGTCATGGATACATTTTGAAGTTTGAATTATCGCTTTGTTTCGTTACACCTGGTACCATTAGGGACTGATGACCTAGATATTAGGCCCCTTTAAACAACGAACAAAATCATTAACAACACACAATTACGCAGTTTACGCTCCCTCCCAGTTCTCAGTGCTGAGCCACACTAATTCACACTCAGTCTTCGTCCACTAACACTTGTAAGTCCCTCAGTTACTCTCCCTGCCACTTCAGTAGTTCCAGCTCACAAGCCGCACGCCAGAGTCTCACAGTTCGGTATGTCGTACTGCAGCTGCGGTGACTGGTAGTGGATCTTGCTTCGGCTCCAAATAAAATACTCACCGCAAATGGAGTTTCTCTCTGCAGGGGAGATCAGTTCAAGCTCGTCTCAGAGTGTAATTATGGGAATTACCAAAGTGAAGGCTAAACTATGCTATTAAATAAATAAGACTCCGACACAGACGGATATTTAAAATGTAAGAAATTTTATTAATTAAATTGAACATCACCTCACCCATAAATAAAATGAAAGAAAGTAAAATAAAAGTGGCTATATAAGCAACAGTATAGCTAAGCTAATAAATCATGGAAATATAATTGAATTGTTCCAACATTTAACCTCCCCGAAGGTTACACGAAAACTCATTATCAAAAATTACAAATTGTGTTAATTAATTAATTTACAAGACATGGATTCTCGTAGATTGATTTTACACCAACCTAACGATTACTACATACCTGAGATGACTTACAAGCAAGCAAAGTTCAAAAATTATTGATACAATAAAAATAAATTGTGTGTGACTGACAATAGTAGTAAATTAGACTGACAAATAAACCATAACCTGCTGCAATGTGGGTACTAAAATGTTAATAGCTCAGAACATTCAAAGCATGACGGAGTATTTTTCCCTTCATGATTACTTTTCATCACCAGTTAAATTATTCAAACGTCACTTTCCAATAAACATTAACATCAATGTGTAAAATCCATCATGTAAAAACTACAATTTATATTCTACTTTTAGCCATAGGTCACTGAACGGCTGTAACTGATGTCTGTTAATTGACATAAACATTTGTTCTATTATCCTATAAATTTAATTCACGAATTTCCTGTTCAGTAAGACAAGTACTTGCTGCGGTTGTTGCGATAGTGACGTCAATAAATCTAAGACGTTGTTTACCGCGTTTAAAGCGAGCCGTCTATTTTCGTACATTTAATGGCATACTTTGGGTAACTCGCCCATTCAAGAAGAGCAAGAAAGTAAGTAAACCTTCTAAGGGCCTCTTCAGTGACGCCTAGGCTATTTATGACAGCTTTTGGCGAAGCTGCAGAGGATCAAACCAGCCTTCGGGCTGATTACCCAACATACATACATGACGTTCTCACATTGATGTAATCTCGTCCACCCCATGGGCCACCGGCGCCGTCGTTGGTGAATTAAAACGTGTTGACTTCCATAATGGACACTTCCATTTTCTTGTCGTATCCACTAATGGCCTTACTTAACTTTATTCTACACACGGTTACAGTCTTGAAGCCTTAAGTCTAACACACATCCTACAGTATATAATATTTACACATTTGTATTTTTCTTTAATTAAAGACTTATAACTCCGACAGACCCTCATGTGATTAATGCGAATATTAATATCTACGCTGCGTTTATGTGTCAGCTGTCTTCCCGTATCTTCTAACATATACTGCAGTTCTGAGTTTCTTCTACCTGCTTCGAGAAAGGTCGCCTCGTGAAGTCTTTATTTGAGCAAGGTCGTTAGCCCGTGCTGGAAATTCCGTCCTGCCGGCTTCTACACTCCACTGACCACGTCAGGAACAGTTGCACTATTGTTTGTTGACAACCCTCGGCTAATGCCTTCTATAAATGAATGAAAGCGAAAGTACTTCCTAATTACTGGCTGGCTGAAACTGAAACCTCTGTTACATTGACCTGTGAAACTGTTTGTGATTAGAGATGATGAAAATAGCTGAAGACTGAAATACGATTGTCAAGTGTCATTTACTCTCATAAAATTACCATTTAACCATAATTTAGTTATTGTTCTTTGAAATCATCTTTTGTTTCCAAAGTCATGAATGTGAAATCGGCTGTGCCGTCTCAAAGAAAAACTTATTGGACATCGTCTCGTGATTATAACTTCCGAATATTTTCTAAGTGTAATGCAACTATTCACTTAATGTAGAGCGATCACGTCTTACCGGTTGACAGTTCGGAACACGACTGATTTGATAAGAGCTACTCGTCTCCTAGCTTCCTTCGAGTTCTGGCGTAGGGATATCGTTACAACCCTCGGGGATTTTACCTACTACTTTTCCACACAAAAAGTCGTATCATTTCACGTTCCGTCTTGTGCAATTCATAAAATCACTGCGTTTCGATTGAGATGTCTTGACTCCAGAATTGTTCGTTAGATTTTAATAACTCTGATGGCTTGGGTAGAGATATTTTGCTTCGCGGATTTGATGACCTTGTCAAGATGTGGCGGCAACCTCTGATATCTGTTTCGGTACTATGCACTTTCACATTATTAATTATCTGTTACACATTTAACATAATCATTGCTGCTAAATTTTTGTATTATAATCTAGTGTACTGCTCAAAAAAATCTTCTATAACTGTCAGATATAACAGATTGACTGAATATTACAGACCACTAATTTTAAAATTTTATAAATGGCGAAGTTTCATTGGCTGAGAGGTCTTCGATGTTCCTCTGTCTGGACGATTCCAAGGCAAATTAAGGGGTTTCGGGTAGACGGTTAGCACCTTCCTTCCCTGTCTAACTTCGGTTTCTTTGTATACGCTGCTGTGGAAAATTCCCACGTTTGTGCGTTGTTCCCCCAAAACTTTCTCGAACATCTGCAGCGGATGTGAAAAGCTTACTTTGCAGGAATAATGGTTTTATGATCAAAACAGAGCATGACCTTAAGTAAATTGAGTGGCTTAGTGCGCTACTCCGGAGGTCTTTGAAGATATTCCGCTGTGTCGGAACTGAAATCTGCTGTATTGGAAAAATCATGAAAATGAAAATCCACAGCCTTTTTCCAGTCATTCGACCGGGTCAGGTATGGAATGAATGAAGCCTCCGTCTAGCGGCGAGTATAGGAAGCTGCGGAAGCCGGTCGCACTCCTCTGGGGCAGTGATTAAATAATAACAAATGAAATGATATTGGGGAGTGTTGCTGGAATGAAATATGGCAGGGAAAACCGGAGTACCCGGAAGGAAAACCTGTCCAGCCTCCGCTTTGTCCAGCACAAATCTCACGTGGAGTGACCAGAATTCGAACCATGGAACCCAGCGGTGAGAGGCCGGCGCGCTGGAAAAATCATATGATATTTATTAAAATTAATATTTCATTCCAATCAGGCCCGATCAGATGGGTGCAGTACGCTGTCCGGTCACACCAGTTCACATTTCCTTGCCGATACCCAAGTTCCCTCCCACACTGCATCAGAGACACGACGCTCGCTCACAACATCTGGCCCTAGAGAATCAACTTCCCGGTGACAGACAGGCAGAATGTACACTCAGCTCCATGGACAGAACATTCTACAGAATGCCTCCTCAGTTTCAGGCCGTGAACGTCCGCAGCGAGCTCGTTCACACTCAACACTCCAGTCCTACTGAATTGAACTCGCATACTGGACAGTAAGGAAGGAAGAACAGAGAAGAATAGAGGCATTTGAGATGTGGATATGGCGAAGAATTGAAGGGGTAAAGTGGGAAGATAAAATATCAAATGAGGAAGTTCTGATGAGAGCGGGATAAGTGAGGAGCGTAATCCAAAATAGGAAGAAGGGGCATAATCTAAGACACAACACTTTGAAGGGATGATAAAAGGAAAACGAGGAAGGGGAAGGAGACGTTATCAGTTATTAGACAGAATTAGAAACAGAAAGGAAGATTATGCAGAAGTGAAGAAAATAGAAATAGAAATATATTTATTTAAAGTTAATTACAAGTAGGACCACAGGTCCCTTTGGCTGTAACTAACTGCCACTTTAACTTAAATGTATCAACTAACATACAAAATCTAATGAAAGAATACATAAAAAGCGTAAGATACATTTTCCTACAGAGGATATAAGAATAAGATTAAAAACTAAACATCTAGGAGGTTACAATAATACTTTAACATTTCATAAACATACACTATACTAACAAGGAACAGAAGACGAAAGAGAAACCTAAGAATTTTAAAGCCGAGGATGAATTAAGAGTAAAACTGAGCATCTAAAATGTATCTAGGGGGTTATGATATTTCGTACTATTTAATTAATTTGGTGAAAATTCATTTACATGGCTTAATAAGTGGAAATGTAGCGGTATTTAAGATATTTTTTCTGAGTTCCAACACTACTTTGCTGAATTTCATATAGTTTAAGATCGTTGTATAATTGAGAGGCAGTGACAATGAACGACTTACTGCACTTTACCGTACGATGCTGTGGAACCTGAAGGGTGTTAGATATGGAGGTCACAGCCATGATTGGACCTGATGGGTGGCAGAACAACCTATGATGATGAAACTGACCTCATTTTGACAAAGGTTTTAATAGGTAGTCTTTCACTCTTAGTAATACAGCTGGCTAGACGATACAAACCGTAAAATCAATTACATCAGTACCTGAATGAACATTTAACGAATAGTCTAATCCTGAAAATGCTTCTCCGTAATAGTAGAGAACTTTTCGAAGTTAAGTAGCTATTAATGTATAAACAAGAAAGTTACTATTATCAAATAATGCACACCCTCCATTAAGAAAGCTACAGTACCTAACACAAGTTTAAGACCACCCACGAAAATCAGCTAATGAACTTCTGGTCCTACATTATTTTATTGTACGAATTGGTCTGAAACATATTTTGCGGCTTATTTGTGTTCATATACACATCATAAAAACATTTGAAATATCGAATGACCTCCTCCCGATGAGGGACGCAGACGAGGAATGCTCTTATGGTGCCTGTCGTACGAGGTGACAAAAAGTGGCGAGCAAGGGATGCGATTATAACCAGGAGATTACTTGTGCAATAATACTCTTATGTGAGGAACACTGAGGGTCTAGGCCAGGGATGGCGAACCTTTTCCAACTAGTGTGCCATTTTAGGTCTGGATCATTATTTTCAACTGTCTACTGTGCCACTTGTTATTTTCGTTTGTAATGGGTACAACTCTTGCCTACACTTACCACTTCCATCCCTAATTCCAAATTATCTTTCATAATATATTGTATTGTAAAATACCAAATACATGTGACGTATGATGACCCAAACAAAGTAAGTAGCGCTGTAGCAAGTTTCTTCATGGCCGAAAACTTTTGTGGGAGGCCCTTCCACTGTTCAAGTGTTAAGTTCTCCGGCTTCTGGAGAGAGTATTCACCATCAACAGCACACTCGATTTTCATTAATGCTTCATAAAGTTGTACGAACTTTTTCACCCATACATGCTTTCTTAAAATTCAGTCAACTCCATTTCTAAACTATCAGTATCGAACCAGTAAAAAAACCTTCATTTGTGCAATATGAGGTTTTGAAGTAAAGTGCGATAGTTTCTCCAAATCTCGAAATTGGGATAATTTCTTGGCAACTATTTATCTTACGAGGTTCACAACAATAAACAGTTACTCACTAAGAATAATTACACGATGCTGGCAACCACACACAAGCCAAACTTCACTCATTCACTGATGTGGGTGAGCGAACGGCTCGTCGGCGACTTCCGGACCTATCAGTGTTGTAGTGTTGCCATAATGCACGTACGAATGGAACTAGAATTTAGATTTTCGGTTTTTATTTCTTAAACCTGAAACACTATGACTATGCGATGCCCGAGATATGTATAGTTTATAGTACAAAACGTACATAAAAATTGTAATATGTGCATGTGGTGTGCCACCGAAATCGTGTTCGCGTGTCACCTAATGACACGCGTGGCATAAGTTCGCCATCCCTGGTCTAGGCGTTGTCTGTGGTTAGTACCATCGTGTTTATCCCACCGATACGGGCGAGCAGGCACTCGGCTGCTCGGACTAATAATTCCCATGCAAGAATGCGTGCTGTAAACTGCGGTGGAATGTGTCGGTTCCTCTGTGTTCAGAATGAGTTTGCGTTATCTATGAGTAGTAACACTATATGAAGAACACCACGAGTCTAAGTTGCCCCTTATTAGTACCACTATGTGGGGAACACCACGAGTTTGGCTGTTGCCCGTGATTAATACCACTATGTGAACAACGCCATAGGCGTGTGTTGCCTGTGGGTGGTACCATAATGTGTGATACGCGGTGGATTTGCATTGCCTCTGACTGGTACCACCAGGTGAGCGGCATTGAGAGTGCACGTAGCCTGTGATTAGTCCCACTATGTGAGGAACACCATCGGTCTACGTTGTTTGCCAGTGGTGCCGTTATGTGAGGAATTCTATGAGTCTGTGTTGCCTGCGAGTGGTGCCATTACGTGTGGCATACTATGGGTCTACGTTACCTGTGAGTAGTACCACTATAGGAGGAACACCATGGTCCTGCTTAACCAGTGATCAGCACGATTATGAGAGGCCAGTGACCTGGTTCTTGGAACCTTTTTTTATAACAAGTATCATCTCAGAAATGAAGGCATTGTGAATTGGATCCACTGATCGTTTTGGATTCATGGTCATTTTTTATCATCAGTCGTTTTATATTTTAGTCAGTGGTGTATTTTTAAATTTTAATTATCATTTCATTTCTTTGCACCTTGTACCATTGGAGGACGATGACCTATCTGTTAGGCCCCTTTAAACAACAAACATCATCATAATTAAATATTGAATGAATTTTAAGAGTTATCATTTATCAAACATTTTGGTAACCTATAAAATACCCCACTTTTGCGTGTAGTATCACTAAAACCATTTTGTTCACTAAACTAAAGAAGGTATATGGGTACTTTATTTTTTAATTAACTATCTATTAGAGTTTATATTGGCATAAAATCCCAAAGAAGAAAATATCATAGGTTCGTTTCATCTGGGGATGTTCTTTTCGAAATTTCTCCTTTAATAATGAATACTGATATCGTATTGTAATGGTTATAGCGTCCGCCATGCTAACTGGCAGAGGGCCGAGCTCGTCACCCATCGCCCCACCCCCCTTATGCTCTACCGCGCCAATCGCGGGCAACATTTAAGTGCTGGGCCGGCCCTTCTCTCCTCTATCCGTGGTCGCGCCGCATAGGACGACGGAAATTACTCGACTATTAATCTGGAGTGTTCCATCTCGCGAGGTTCCTGGATACATCTAGCATCCGGACTGTTCTGGAAGGCCCAGAGCAGGTATATAAGGAGAGGAGTAACTTGGAGTGAGGGTCAGTCAGTGCGAGACGGAGTTAGTAAGAGTTAGAGAGTGAGTGAGCGAAGGGCACAGTCAGTGGTAGCCTGGGCTGAGATGTCAGCCTGATCGAGAATCTGCGTGTTGGAGCCGAGGACTCGTTCCTGTTTTCCTGATGTCGTGTGTGTGTGTGTGCGTATGTGTGTGTGTGTGTCCCTTGAGGCTGGCTGCTGTAGGAGAACCTGGAGTGTTCTGGAGCAGCGCGAAGGGAACACTGGGTGCCGACGTGTGCGGGCTGCGAACGGGGTTCGACGGACAGTGAACGGCGGATACTATCCCGACCTGCGAGACTGACGTGTAGGCTGTGGACCGTGACAGCGCTAACGAGTGTGACTGAGTGGCTGAGAGAGTGGACTGTAAATAATCGACGACTCTGTGTGTGTGTGTGTGTGTGTGTGTGTGTGTGTGTGGGTGTGTGTGTGTGTGTGTAAATCTGTAATTGTAGTGCTAAGTTAATAAATCTTAGAAATCGGTTGCTACCAGGTTCTGTACGCTTTTATGTACTAATTTACCCCGCCAACATGTTACAGTATCTAGAAATGCTTGAAAATTCTTCGAAATGAGCTACCGTCACCGAACATGAATTCCGCACATACTACACTCTTCGCTCAACAGATCGCAGGATCGATAAATGTTATAGATGGAGAATTTTCGCCGAGTGGCGTCTTAACTTTGAGGTTACAGTCACCCCTCGAACTGGGAGGTGAGTGTCACGAAAAATCCCTACCGTGTGATATTTTCATCTTTCGGCAATATAGAGTGAATGGCCAAAAGTCAAGGGAAGACACTGAATGTGATGTTAATAACGAGTTGCTCTAGCGCGAGCCTTGAAAACGGCAGTAATACAGCGAGGCATATACAAGGTTTTGGAATCGTTCTGGAGGGATCTGGACCCACGCATCTTGCACTGCTACCCACATTGGACTTGTGTACTTGTCGCGAGGTTCGTGTAGCTTAAAGTAGCATCGACAACATCCCATAAATTCTCGATTGGATTAAGATCGGGGAATCTGGAGGGCCAATCCATGGTAGTAACTTAACTGGAATCCACCTCCAACCACCTGCGTGCCACAACAGAGCGGTGACATGCCGCATGTTCATCAGGGTATTCTAGGGCCAGAATGGAACGCAGATGATCTGAAAGAATGTCCACATAACGTGCATCTGACAGCTCTCCCTGCAGCCGGATAATGGGGCCTAATTGTGACCATGAGAATGCTGCCCAGTCCAGAACTAAGCCAGCTGCCGCCTGGACAGAACGTCGTTGACACGCAGAATGTATACCTTAATGGGGTATACACAACACTCTCACGTACCCATCAGCTCGACCTGGATTCATCGGACCATACCACACGCCGCCACTATTCCATGGTCCATTGCCGATGTTCGCGGGCCCATGCACGTCGTTGAGCTCTGTGTTGAGGTGTCAGCAAAGGGAAAGGGATTGGTCGTCGGCTGATGAATCCTATGCGGTGCAGTATCATTCTTACGGTCGGTTCCTTACTCCCATCATTCAACTGGGCGGTGATCTGACTCACAGTAGCCCGTCGAGCGCCCAGCATGGAGGCGATGTGAGGTCCGTTCCTTAGACACTTGTGGTCTTTCCGTGCAGCTGTTTACGTGGGTAACGTTCCCTCTGCGATATTGAAGATCCACCTTCGACATTTTTGACATCGGAAACCTGCAATCGCGTGTAATCTCCGCAATGCTATGAACCATGTGCCGTGCGCCGATCATCCCACGTTCAAAGTCTATTATCTCGCGACGTGGACAATGGAATCTGTAACAGACTGCTCAGCTACCCCGCAGGGGTCATACATAGCACATTTTCTAATGAAACACCCCTTCCTGTGACTTTCGGTCACTCAGTGTACACACTATTGGATGGATAGGTATTCAGAAAAAATAATCAGCCATAATACCTGCTGTAATTTAATGAACAGGATAGTTTTTATACACACAAAAGTGTAGTACTTTTTATGTTTTCAAAATGTTTTAAGATGTATAACTTATAAACCTCATTCGATAATCGAGTCTTTTTCATCAGTCGCATATAAACGCGAATAAGCCGAGAATATTTGCAGATCAATTCGTACTATAAATATAAGACCAGGAGTGTCCTGGTCCCGGTTTCGATTCCCGGAAGGGTCGGGAATTTTAACCATCATTGGTTAATTTCGCTGGCACGGGGGCTGGGTGTATGCGTAGTCTTCATCATCATTTCATCCTCATCATTATGCGCAGGTGCGGGAGTCAAATCAAAAGATTTGCCCCTGGCGAGCCGAACATGTCCTCGGACACTCCCGGCACTAAACGCCATACGCCATTCCATTCGAGGACCAGGAGTTCATTAACCGATTTCCGCTGGTGGTCTAAAACTTATTTTAGGTACTGTAGGTTTAGGCCTTTGTTGACAAGCTGTAGTGTTTACAGTGCGCTATGTCTTCCGGTATGGGCTAGAATAAAATTGTTACTTTCATTGACCTGTCTCAGTCTTTTACTTGGCTTTGACAATATGAAAGTGGCTGAGGTACGAGTGACGTCAGTAATGCCATTCCTTATGTAGCCAGTCCCTGCTATGAATGGTGTGAAAATGTCGCTCATAGGGTCGGTTGGTGCACGCATTTCAGTGAGTTTGGCAGACTGATGTGCAATAGCAACTTCTGGCTCGGTGAGGAAAGCAACGGTAAACTACCTCACTCTTCATTTCCCCAGTACGCCTCTTCAGTTACACCTAGGCCATCTATGACAGCTAATGGTGAACTTGTTGAGGATCCAGCCAGCCTTCGGGCTGAATACCCAACATACATACATACATACATATATACACACTGTAGGTTTTATGAAACCTATTTCATACAAGTAATTGCATGGATGGTTGTTCACATGGAGACAATAGTGCATGTTGTAGTTTTATGATCTGTCTGTCTGTCTGTTAGGTCATCAGCCCAGAGGCTGGTTGGATCCTCAAATAGCATCATCAAGGGTTATGCGGTTATAAGGTAACCCCCAAAACCAATGGTAGCACCAAAATGAGGCGTACTAGGCAATATGAGGAGTGAGGTAGTTTGCCATTGCTCTCCCCACTGGGTCAGAAAACACTATTGCAGCAAGACTAACCCTATGAGCAACACCTTTCATAACACTCAGAGGCACTCATCGTGCTCTGAATGTCATTACTCAGCACAACCCATATCTACCCCAGCAACTTCCATACTGTCACAGTCACAGATGTTGACTGGGACTTCGGTGGAAGCTACACTTTACTCTGGCCTGAGTTAAGAGATGGATGCAAAAGTACTGTATCCATCAAGAAATGACAGCAGGCAGAAGTTTCATGGTATCTTCTGCATATTACTTCAGTATTATCTAATAATAAAGACGTGGAAGAGATGCTGTTAGTGTCTCTAAAGGCTGAGAAAAGAAACAGCTGATTATGGAATAAAGAATGGATAACTAGATAGTCTAATTTAGTATGTCCTGCAACCTTACTGAACAAAGTGTAGGAGGCTTAAGAACCTAAAGAAAATATCAAATCTATATCTTATTGTGATAATTTGTAAACGTTAATAAATCATGCATAACAAATTAAAATAATTTGTTCGGGAAACTATTTTCGTTAAGAGAGAATCAGCAATGTTGAACTAAGGAATCCTCTGCTTATAAAATGATTCCATGCCATTTAATGGACTTCTTATAATTTTCTATCTTTCTGATTGTGAGGTATTCTTAATGGAATGGATTTACAGTTAATGTACAAGGCAGTTTGACGTACACAAAACATAACATGTGAAATAATTTTATACATGCCCAATATTTTGGAATGTCCAATGGCCTCGGATTGGCTTGTAGGATATCATCCTCTGTGCAAGATGGTGGGCACAGATGGCACTGAAGCATGTGGCTCGTGATTTGTTCTTGTCACACATTGTATCAGTTGAATTGAACCGCCATTTCTTCATGTTATTGCTGGATCTTCCCACTCTTGATCGTAGCCTGTTCAGAGACTTCCACACCAGCCAGCTTTCATTATGTCTAGCTGGTTAATGCTCAGCTGCTGGCATCCGTCTGCGGAGGTGAAGGTTCCTCTTCTTCCACAGCTCCGGAGTTGTCTTCTCTGGTGAGACTGTAACATCTCAGATGTTCTCACGAAGCTCTTCCGGGATCTCAGCCGTTGCTCAGAACTATGTCCATGGGGACTGGTCCACTTTAAGTCTTTTCCTGTTGGCACCTACTCCTCTACGTACGCAGGGTGGCGCAATTTTAAAATTACATCGTTGACTACTCAGAAACACGTCTGGACTGCGCACAAGTCAAGATACTTCGCTCTTTGTTAACATCTACAATTAATTTTCAAAACAAAGTAACGGTTCAGTACATTTATAAACTTAAAATTACCAGTTTAACGAAAAGTTGGAAGCAGCCGAAAATTGATAGTGTCATAATGTAGTATTGCAACTCCAATTCGCGCATGCTCATTCAAATAAAAAATCCAGTTACAAAGCTTATTTCCGAAATCTGGTTTAACCGAGTAAGATAGCCTTACGTTAGGACAGGAAACGTACATTAAGTCTATGAAGAGATACCGGCTTGTCTGCGAACTTGACTGACCGAGCTGGCCGCGCGGTTAGGGGCGCGCAACTGTGAGCTTGTATTCGGGAGGTAGTAGGTTCGGACCCCCACTGTCGGCAGCCCTGAAGATGGTTTCCTTGGTTTCCCATTTACACACCAAGCAATCACTGTACCTTAATTAAGGCCACGGCCGCTTCCTTCCCACTCCTAGACTTTTCTGATTCCTTCATCGCCGTAAGACCTATCTGTGTCGGTGCGACGAGAAGCAGATTGTAAAGACTGCGAACTTACGAATGCCATGCCCCACACTAGCTAAGACGAGAAATGCGCCTGCGCGGAGATAGGTTCAAATCCCACACTACCCCCTGTCTTCTTTGTCACGTCTATTAATGCAGATATTGTAAGGTCACATTCGTACACATCGTTGATGTGAAATCGTTACTAATTCGAAATGAAGTCTGTTTAAAAAAATGCTACATCATCGGGCACGTTTTGTAATTTCCATTGACAAAATTATTCCCGAACGTCGAACTTAGATTGTAGAGCTCTTGACCTAACTGCCGCTGGTACGGGTAGCTTGTAAATGAAACACGAATAAAAGACGTTCCATAAAGTTGGTTTATTGGTTGTCACTTGCAGTGCACACTTCTGCAAAGATAGATATACACAATGAACGTTAATATCTGAATGTTGAATGTTCAGTGGATTATCTATTGACATTTTTTCTGGAAATATTGACCAGTAATTCATATAGCAAAAGTCAAACACATGACTCTTCTTCACAAAATTGGGAATTAGGGCATTCGAAGCTAAAATACTCGCATTAGGCAGATTATTGTGGGGAATAATTCAAGAGGAGAAAGGGGTATTTCTTGATATATCCAATACAATATTAGTCATCAGAACATTGTGTTAGTGTGTTCTCAGGTTGTTTTACATATTACTATATACTTTGTTACGGTGCTGTAATTAAACAGTGTAGGAAACTTCAAAAAGTGGAAAATCCCCCGAAGAATTTTCCAAGATTCTTCGAGAAGATTACAGTCCCCAGAAAATTTTAACAAATAAAGCATCAACTCTCCCTCGCTAACAGACAAGAAATATCCTTGAAAGTAATAGGGATATAAACGGATTAGGATATATTAGGATTTATTTTTGTCTTCCACCATCTAAAGATAATTGATAGTAAAGGAGTGGTAACTAATGTTGTCAAGGGGAAAAACCATAGGATTATCAGATAATGTAAGGAAACTCCACAAACTTATACAACCCAAAGGGAGAAAGTGTTTCCTTTGTGCTACCTGTTTCACGTTACACCATACAGAATGGTCTTCTGCAATGGCGAGGGACGGAAGTCATAAATGTAACGGCATGTAAGAAATCTCTCTCGCGAAACATTCTATGTTTACCCAGCAATACTAACTGAAACCAGCCCTAGATCGTCCAACAGACATCCAATGTACTCTGCTTTCTAGCTAATCTTTTACATATTGACATCGTACGTAATTGAGGGCCGAATGCCTTTCATTTCCGTCCTTAAAAATCTCGACTACCTCTGATTGCTATTCTGACGCCTATACGGAGGGTATTATTGTAAAGTGAAACATTCGAACAAATACCAGAGTAACTCAGATTATCGAAATTCATAACACAGAGTAAGGATACCTGGATAATTACCATATGGCTAGTGATTTATTAACAGCATCAGCAACGAAAGTGCTCATACAGACACATAGAGGAATTCATTCCATTAATGACACCGTGACGTTTATAAATCCAACACACACTCGCAGCCTATATATTTATCTCACTTTATCCTCTGTTGTACTCGTATATCTCCCTCTTCTTCTACATTCATCCTTTCTCCCTCACTCTCTCACATACACAGGTTATTCACTTAACACAAAAGGGCCTATTATCGATCCCTGGGGCAGTGATTGAGAGCGTATGATTGCATATGCCGGTGACAGGTAAGAGGAAACCGTCACGTTTAGCAACTTCCTCGTCTTAAATTGCGAAAGGCAACCCACTAAAAATTTCCTCGGTTATTACTGTTAGAGCATAGGTTTACTTCTTTTCTCGTACAAGTTCATAATAGTGTTTCTGTTTGTTCACAGATGCAAGTAGAAAGATAAAGCACTATCTCCTGAGATATCTATCCAATTTCTTAATGTTTCATTTCATAATATCATTTATATTAAGATGACTAGATATACTAGATATATAGATGCGTTCATTGGGCAACTGCTATAATATTCTTGCTGATCGTAGATGTCAAATATAACAGAAACATTATCAATATATGTACGCTGACTCATTATTACATGCAGTGGAGACAACTAATTACTAAAAAATAACAATTAATTTGAAATATTTCTCCTTCTGAAAATAACGCCATGGACATAGTATCAAAATTGCTAAATCAACCAAATTATTTCAAGAAACTGTCAATATCCGTCGTCAGCGATTCACAAGCAAAACGTAGAGACGTAGTTGGATGTTGGTTTCAATTACACGCTATCATCGCTCGTTTGGATCTAAGATTATCACTATTACTTCACAAGTCGGTTTGTCTGTTTTTGTTGAAGTATCGTCTGCTCTACGCTGCGTCCTTCGATATCTCCACCCATGTAGGGAAACAATGGATTTACATATGACAGATCTGGCTATTTATTCCAGGTCACCGGTATCCGCTTGTTCCCTAAACGCAACTCTGAGCAGTCTAAAGTTCAGATAGTAGTATTATGTTATAGTGAATGGATCGATTCCTTAGGGGAATGCACTATAGAATTTCTATTCCAGTGGGTCAGAATCGTTAAAAATAATTACAAGTAACTTTAGTTCTATTGAAATTGGTTTGCATATCCAGTTGAAATGCTTTTATTTTTATTTTGAAGTTGTAGTGTTGATCTCAACATTAGAGATTTCCGAACAATTCTTCTGGGATTCGATGAGACGACTAGATTCATATTCCTCGGTAGAGTTAGAAATATACAAACTGCAGATTTTCACATTTGTTATGAATTCGGATTAAAGGGACAGCTTCAGAATGTCACATACAAGAAGGTTTGAAGGTCTTTTAAGAATTTTGTATCTTCTTCTTCTTCCGTTTTGCACACACCTGTGGGGTCGCGGCTTCAAACTGTGTCGTGCATGTGCCGGATTCCCTTTCTGACACCCTGTGTGGATGGATGTAATCACTATTGCGTGTTTCTGTGGTAGTTTTCTGAATATGAAGAGAACCGAGCGAGAAGAATTAGTGTCGTGAATAAAGTGCCCGACCCGGCCGGTAATCGAACCTGAGGCCCTCTGAAATGATGGTCTCAACGCCGAGGAGTCGGACTCCTTTAAGGTTATATCGTATACCCAGACTCTCCGAAGACGATACAATGATCTAATTAAAAAAGTGGCTTTGAACTCCTGGTGGCTTGCATTTCGACTCCGAATTCCATTCTTGCTGCCAACGCGCTCACCTATTGTTGACTACATTGACGTCTCCTGCCAGTGAAAATGGAGCTCTACGAATACGGAGCAGAATACTGAGAGATATTTCCTAACGAACCCTTCGTGAATGAAACTTGCTTATACACACTGCAGCATAAATTAAATTGTTTGGAAAGGTATGTAATATAAATCATATCTTGCATTACTTATAGAAAGAATCTAAAAGATGTTGACCTAAGTTTCTTAAATACACGGCTTTACGTGCTGAATCCTCGTTACGAGGGATTTTCTCTCCAAATATATCAATGTTTATTGGGTTGATTTTCGCTTTTATAATAATAATAACGGAAATAATATCTGTGATGTCTACGTAGTACAGTCATTAAGTTCTGACACTGACCGCATGATGGCGTTGTGGTGCACTATAGCGCATAGGTGGCGTCGTAGTATGGCACCATGTCAGTTAGTCTCTCGTCCCAGCAAGAGACAGTTGGCCACGAACCTACTACGCTGGCGTAGCTGGGGGAGAGGTGATACTCCCACGTGGCGCGTCCCAGGTGGCGGATAGGGAGGGTCCTAACCGGCTTGCCGGCGGACTTGAAGGAAATAAAATACCTCTCGCGGACTAAACACACAATCCCCTGTGGGTGGGGGACGCAGACGAAGAATACATCCACGGTATCCCCTGCCTGTCGTAAGAAGCGACTAAAAGGGGCGACCAAGGGATGATTGTCTTGGAACCATGAAACCACTTGTGATTAGTACCACCAGCGCAGAATATCATGGATCGCTTTTAATTGCGCGTAGTACCACTATATTAGATACCGAATAGGTTTGTGATATGTAGCACACAGGAGCACCGTGCGGTCGGCTTTTGCAGTACCTGTGATTAGTCCCACCATATGAGCAGGACCATGGGATGATAGCTACCATGGTTCTGCCTTAACTATGATTAGTACCCACTATATGAGGAACACCACGGGATAGTGCTGGTCCCTGTTGTTAGTACTTTTACGTGATGAACACCATAGGTTTGCGTTGCCTGTAAATGGCGTCGCAAAGTGAGAAAAACCATAGATCTGTATTATATGTCGCATTTCATAACCTGTGAGTAGTACCATAATGTGTGGAATACCGCGAGTCTCTGCTACTTTTGATTTGTGCCGCAACATGACAAATACCATGGTTCTACTTTCCTAGCGATAATTACCGTTATGAGGGGCCGATAACTAATTTTGGACCCCCTTTAGACTGCGAGCATCATCGATTCAGTGTTATGCTATAGTAGCAGTCCCTTGGTCAGTAATGCTATTGTTTTACGTCAGTTTCTGTGAATGTAAGGGATTGCGGGCCGCACCCACTGATTGTTTTAAATTCATGTCCATCCATTCATTCTTCGTTCTCATGTTCTGTTTTGAATTTCTCATTCCATTTCGTACCATTAGGGGCCGATGACCTCGAAGTTAGGCCCCTAAAAACAACAATCATCATCATCATCATCATCATCAGAAACAGTTGGTTGCATGCACTGGAAGCAGACGTACGGTCGTTGTTGTGACGGTGATTTGAATGCGCCATTCGGACCCTGACATGTCACAGTTTGAGCAACGGGCAAACATTAACTTCTGCCAGAAATTAGGCAAAACCGCTGCCGAAACGTTTGAAATGATGCAACAGCTTTACGGTGACGACACATTGAGTCGCAGTGTTGTATTTAGGTGGCACCGACGTTTTATGCAAGGACGGAACAGTTTGGAAGATGATGGGCGTACTGGTCGGTCACAAACAGTTCGAACGCAACGCAAGATCCAAGAAGTTGCAGCGTTGATGCGTGCTAACCGCTCCCAATCGGTAGACGATCTCGCAGCAGCAATAGTGGTCAGCCGTGGTACTTGCTACAAAATTCTGACGGATGACCTCAACATGTCTCGTGTTACCTAGCACAGTGTGCCACGAATCCTGTCGCAAAACCAATGTGATGATCGCATGACGATTTGTGGTGACTTCATCAGTAGTGCTGACGATGATCCGATGATTCTCAACCGGATGAAACGGCGTATGGCTTTTAGTACCGGGTGTGTCCGAGGATATGTTCGGCTCGCCAGGTGCAGGTTTTTGATTTGACAACCGTAGGCGACCTGCTCGTCATGATGAGGATAAAATGACTCGGACGACACATACGCTCAGCCCCGGTGCCAGCGAAGTTAAACAAGGATTGTTAAAATTCCCGATCCTGCCGGGAATCGAACCCGGACCCCTGTGACCAAAGGCGAGCACGCTAACCATTTAGCTATGGAGTCGGACTCTCAACCGGATAATAACTAAAGACGAAACATGGTGTTTCCTTTACGATCGGCAACCGAAACGACAATCCGCCACCTGGAAAACGCCATCAACACCACGAAAGAAACAACCACGACAAGACAGGTCAAAAGGCAAGGTGATGCTGGAAGTGTTTTTTGTTTCAAATGGAATCGTTCACATGGAATTCCTGCCAGACGATGCAACGGTAAACAAAACCCGCTACAAAGTGATCCTTGGTCATTTATGCGATGCAATTCGCCGTAAGCGACCTGCGCTTTGGCGTGCACCAACGAATTGCCTGTTGCTACACGACAACGCCCCTGCACATCGCTCTGTCTTTTTCCAAGAGGAACTTCCAAGACAAGAGGTGACAGTTTTTCCACACCTTACGTACTCACCTGATCTCGCACCATGCGATTTTTTCTCTTTCCTCACCTGAAAGCACGCCTACGTGGGCGCAGATTTCAGTCGTCCGAGGAGGTCATGACGGCCACAAGAGAAGCCATACGGGACCTTCCTGCCAACTGCTTTCAGCGGTGCTTCCAGCAGCTATAACAGCGTTGGAAAACGTTTAAAACGGCGACTATTTTGTTGGGGGATGTGGTTCTGTGTAGGTTACACCGTGTAATGCGGCATCGTGTGCAACATACAGAGTCGTGTAGGTGCCTATCCTCTAGGGGTCAAATCTCAGAACTTAATGAATGTACTATGTATTTTCTTAGATACGTGGACTCTAAATAAAGTAGTGCCAACGAAGTCGAGTCACTCGCAGGAAGTCGGACATGCGCAAATAAGATATGGGAGCGGTATCAGCTGGCGCTGTTGTCGATGTGTAGTGTGCATTTGGCGAGTATCCAGTCGGGAGTGTCGTTGATGTGTGGCGTTGATGTGAAGAGTGTCGATTTCAGCTCTCTGAAGCATGTTTGCTAAAGGCGATCAGCGTTCGTGGATTGAAATCGAGGTTGCCAGTTGCAAAAATGCATCAAGGTGTTATCCAGGATTACATGACGCCTGTGGCGAGAATGCATTACCGGATAGGACGGTTGCACGATGGATCAAGGCGTTTCATGCGGGTGGGAATGAGACTACGGATTTGTACTGCACAGGTCGGCGTCCTTTCCTCAAGATTGACATCTTGAGTGGTCTCGTTTCCGTAGACCACCGTTGGACTCTTCGATAATTATCTTTAGAGTTTGGTCTCAGTCATCAAATGGCGTAGCACATACTGACGAAATGACCTAACATGAGGAAAACTGCGTCCCGCTGGGTTCCACACCAACTCACCGACGAACAGAAATGGCACCGGTATGCACTGCCCGGCATCCACCTGGACAGATACCGCAACGAAGGAGACGCATTTCTGCAGCGTATTGTCGCCATTGATGAGACGTGGGCACTAGCGTACGAGCCTGAATGAAAGCCTCAATCGAATGAATGGCGTCACCCATGTTCACCCCGTCAAAAGAAATTTCGACAGGAACCCAGTCCCACGAACCTACTACGCTGGCGTAGTAGAGGGTGTGGTGATACTCCCACGAGGTGCGTGTCTGGTGGCGGATAGGGGTGTACTAATCGGTTTGCCGGCGGACTTGAGCGAAATAAAATTGCTCTCGTGGACCAAACACACAACCGCCTGTGTGTGGGGTGGATACAGGCGAATAAAACTCCAGCGGTAACCCCTGCCTGTCGTAAGGGGCGACGAAGGGATGATTAAGAGCCATGAGATTACTTGTGATTTGTACCATCACGCAGGGAACACAGTGGGTCGCCTTTACTTGCGAGTAGTACCACTATGTTGGGTACAAAATAGGTTTGTGATTAGTAGCTGCAGAGTGGTTCACTGTGGGTTTACAGAAGGACCTACCTGTGATTAATATCACTATATGGGGAACACCACCGGCTTACGTTGCCTGTGATTAGTACCTTTCTGTGAAACACCAAGGGTCTGGGCGTTGCTCATAATATAGTACCACTATATGAGCGACACCGTTGTTCTGCGTTGACTTGTGATTAGGAACATCATTGGAGTGTAAGAGTTCCTGTGATTAGTGCACCTATGTGAGGAACACCATGCGTTTGCGTTGCCTGTGCGACGTACATTACTTGTGAGTAGTCTACATTCCTTTCGATTAGTACCGCTACATGAGAAATACCAAGGTTTCACTTAACTGGCGAGAAGTACCATTATGAGGGGCTATTGACATGGACTTTGGACCCCTTTGGAGAACAACTGTCATGGATTTAGGCTTGCACTTTGGACGCAGTCTCTTGGTCAGCAGTATTATTAAGATAGTTTCTGGGAAGGTGGCTCATTGTGGGTCGGATCCACTGATTATTTTTAAGTTCATAATCATTGTTCATCGTCGTCTTTTTTAAATTTTTGTTAGTGGATCGATTTTGGAATTGTTTTTAAATTTCAGTATTGCGAGTTGAATACGCTTATTACTTTTTTAATTCAGATTCATCGATTCACAGCCGGCTCCATGCTGTAGGGAGAGCGTGCTTGCCTCTTACCCGGAGGCCCTGAGTTCGATTCCCGGCCAGGTCAGGGATTTTTACCTGGACCTGAGGGCTAATTCGAGATCTACTCACCCTATGTGATTAGAATTGAGGAGCTAACTGACGGCGAGATAGCGGCCTCGGTCTAGAAAGCCAAAAATAACGGCCGAGAGGATTCGTCGTGCTGATCACACGACACCTCGTAATCTGCAGGCCTTCGGGCTGAGCAGCGGCCGCTTGGTAGGCCAAGGCCCTTCAAGGGCTGTAGTGCCATTGGGTTTGGTTTGGTTATTCATCGATTCATTCTTCATCATCGCGTTTTATATTCTGGTCAGTGGATGAATTACATTTCGTGCCAATGGGGGCCGATGACCTAGATGTTAGGCCCCTTTAAACAACAAGAATCTTCAAGAATGCAGTCTAGTGAACCTTATGCTGATTTTGACATACGCATTTAGGGTATTATTGCTATGTATGCGGTGCCTGAGGGACAAACGGTCAACAGTAAATACTATTGCTGATATCTCGAGAGTTATCTGCGTCCGATTGTGTGCGCAAACGTCCTCGTTTATTGCGAGACGGTCGCCCTATCGTGTTGTATATCAACGCGCGGTTTAATGTCTCAAACAGTTCCAAGCTCTTATTACAACTGTGGCATTGGTAGGTCTTGGAACACCCCACCGTTCTCACTGGACATGAGTCCTTGTAACATCGACCTGTTTCCGATATTGAAGGAACCCGTCCGAGACCGCCGACCTCGTGACGTAGCATGTATACTCTGCGCAAGTAGGGGAGCAAAGTGGTTCCCAAATCCGGAAATGAGTCAGCACTTTTTCTGCTGCGTCAGCACCCAGCCAAGGTCATTGACCCCGTGACGTCATGACCACGTGACGAACAAGAGCACGTGGAATTTCAAGTTGCCCTCCACCAAAGGTGGCACCCATGATTTAGCCCCGTCATGATGGCAGCATGATGCTCTCTTGTATAAATATGGCCGCTGTCAAAAACACGTGGCTTTGTTTACAAACAAGAGCACGTTGAATTTCAAATTTCGCAGCTCACCGTGTCTGAGGTAGCACCCATGAGGTTTAGTGCCTTAAAGATGGCAGCACTGAGGTTAGCGATCGTCTGTTGTTTAAGGATGGCTGCTGTCAATAAAACACGTGGAATTTCAAACTGACCGCCACTACATATCTAAGGTGGTAGCCATGAGGTTTAGTGCCGTCAAGATGGCAGCACTGAGGTTAGCGATGCGTTGTTGTCAGCTTGACAGCTATCAAAAAGCACGTGGCTTTGTTTACAAACAAAAGCACGCGGTTATAACTTCGCGGCCACCTGGTCATGACGTCACGGGGTCAGTGATCTCGGGTGCTGACGCAGCAGACAGAATGCTGACTCATTTCCGGATTTGGAAACCCCTTTGCTCCCCTATTTGCGCAGTAGTGGCTCCGTCGCTGTGATCGACAGAGAACGCCTTCTCAACGGTCGTCATCGGCTTCTTGACGTTTGGCAAAAAGTAATAGACTTTGCGGGTGACTATATTGAAGGAATGTAGTTGAATTGTACTTGTTAGTTCATTGAATATTGCATTCTATCAATATTGCGGCTAGATTATTTACAGCCCTCGTATTAGCAGTTGATTAAGGCTCTTCAGAGTAAAGGTAGATATTTTGATTTCTCCGTAGAGGCACCGTGAAAAATGAGTCGGCTACATTGCCACAAGGCTTCTACGGAGGCTACGCGCCATTATTATTAGCAACAACCCTTGCTACTTCGCTCCAGGAAGAATGGGCTGACATTGCCCCGGAGACATTTTGACACCTGCTAGACAGTCTGAAGCACAGAGTTCTAGATATAATAAAGGCAAAAAATGGACCCACCTCGTTTTAAAGTTCGCTGCAATCCAGGAACCTAAAATACGGTTCTGAGTAAGTGTCTAGATAATTCACGTTACAGTGTACAGACAATCAAGAAAATAATTTGCGCTTGTCATTGTTATTTCTCACAGGTACAAATTTGTAAGAATCAATTCAATCTACAGATATAATGTTCATTGTGAGTATGCTCGGGGTTAATATCTATGAAAATCCACAGCCTGTTTCCAGTCATTTGACCGGGTGCGAATGAATGTAGACCTCTTCTAGCGGTGAGGATGGGAACTGCGCCGGGTCCCGAAGACTATAGCACTCCTCTGGAGAAAGGTTCATATCTATATGGGAGGTGAATTATATTTTCTGAATAATTAAAATTAAGTCTGTTAAATAGGTTAAATACGAGGACATGTAATCCCATTTACTCATTCACTTATTGAGCGAATTTAATCCCATTTACTCACTCGCTTATTGAGCGAATTTACATCTCCCTAATCTTCAAATTCTTAATACAATAGTTTATATGATAAGTATTTTCCTTAGAAGCAGATGTGTGCCAGTATAATATCGACTGCAGTAAGATTTATGAATACGCCTTGCTGTTTGTGAGGAGCATAACCCACCTCGCTTCTTAGTTCTGAAAGTTTTAACCAGTTTGGCAGGTGAGGTGAAATATATTCTTATTGAAAGTTACGGCAAGGCCGAGACCGAAAGAACTTAGTAAACAATATGAACATCGCTGGTGAAAGTTTTCTGAACTTTGAGGAGTGTATAAACCAAGGCTGTGTGTTACGTGCAAGGAGTTCGAAAGTTAATTTTTTGTGTCTCTTGTTTAATAAAGCGAGGTTAAACGTTGTACGGTTATTTAGAAAGAGAAGAGTGAGCAAGAAATACAATTTATTGTATCGACCTCTGTGGGTGGGAGACTCAGGCAAAGAATACACCCACAGTACCCCCTGCTTGTCGTAAGAGTCTACCAAAAGGGGCGATGAAAGAATTCTGAATGTTGAATTATGAGATTACCTATGATTAGTACCATCATGCGAGGAGCACCCTGAGTAGACTTTTCTTGCGATTAGTACCACTACCTGAGGAATACCATGGGCCTGTTGGCGGATCACTATGGGTTTACAGAACGCGTGTATATTATTCATCACTATGGCGGAAGCTGAATCTCTGTCCACGCCCCAAGGATATAAGGAGACTATCCTCACTAGGGTGTTTCAGGATCCGGCTATGGACATTATGGGTCTGCGTTTATTTCCGTCCTATTTTCAACTCAAGCTTGTTTTTTATAGATTCGTTGACGATTTTCTCAGCAAAGACGTTAAACAGGAATGGTGAGAGCATACAGCCTTGTCTCACTCGTTTTGGTATCCGTACTGGGGCTGTTTGTTCGTTTCCAAACCTGATGACTGCATTTTGATGTTTATATACATTGCATAACAGCTCTATCGTGACAGTAGTAGAAGAATAAGCTTGAGTGGAAGTTTTAAAAGTAGGAAAGGTTACAATATGATGGAATTCTAGAGGACAAACTGGGTCAAGTATTTCCTTAGAGGAGGAGGAAATAGGGATTGGAGTTATTGACCACGGGTGGTTTTTAGAGAAATTCCAACTTCTTTGAAGTCACTTCTTTTAAACTATACAAAAACTGATAGGGAGTCTACCCCCGGATGGATGGATGGATGGATGGATGGACGGACGGATGGATGGATTATCAGTGGTTTTCACTGATGCCAACTTGACTAGTTGCATATTGAAATGAATGGACACAACCATCAGCAAACTAACATCAATGTAAGTATCAATAATGGAGGTTCTCTTTCCCAAATAAAGGATCAATCAAGGGATTCATAATTACTGTAAGTTGGGTATCAATCTCAATGGAGAATTATGGAAATAAACACTCTCTCTCACCTTAACTTAATTTAGTGTTATATATTTTTCCTTTATGATATCGCAATACTATAACCATATTCTTCGGAGTTTGCCTGCTGTAAATAATTCAGTTCCCTTCTTGAAGTTTGCTATTACTTGTCGGACTGAAGAGAAACCACGCTGTAATAATACACACAAGCAAATACATTACATGTACATATGCCGTAAGTCAATAGGAATACACAAAGGCCAAGTGTGCGAACCGTATCAACGTCATGACAAGACAATATTAGGTTAGGATGAAAACTAAATTTCCTTCCATTTGAACTGAACTGGTATTTATAGACGAGGTAATATTGCTTTCCTTTCCGGAGGAGTTCTGGAAGTTTCTTCTTGCTTCTTATACATCCTAATTACATTCTATCCATATTAATTGGAGCCAATGGCCGTAGCCGTGTTGAAACACCGGATCCCGTGAGATCCCCGAAGTTAAGCAACATTGGGCGTGGTCAGGAGTTGGATGGGTTGCCACGCGCTGTTGGTGGGGGGTAAGGGAATGGAGGAGCGGAAAGAAACTGGCCACCCTGCAGCACGTAAACTCCGGCTCAGGAACACCTCTGCGGAGGTTCGGACCTGCCTTCGGGCAGAATAACCCTTACCCTTACCCCCATATTAATTGGTCGAAATAACGTCGTATTATTAAAATGCTTCGTTTGTCATTTAACATTAACTACGTTATTACACGCAATTTTCGAACTTGTCACAATTCTACCTATCTGGTATTAACCCAAACAGATTTATAATCCTACATGAAGAGAAAACATGCTTTACTTATTCCCGGAAATGTACAGTAACACTAGTGATATTTACAATACGGCAGTGATAATACGTAAATCTTGCAAATAGTGACAAAAACATGACTACATAGTGCCAACGTGCAAGATTACCAGTAACTGTAAGACATCGTCTTAAGAAGTAGGGTCCCCGAACTGTATGGTTAGCGGCAGTGAATAGAACTCAACCGCTACAAAATAACTATACATCACTACCTTTCATATAATCGGGGATGATAAAGTAAGGTTGTACGCTTATTGTATACGCTTACATCACAAGGAGTGTACATCAAAATATTAAAATTGAAATTAAAACAGAGTGGAACTCCTGGCTTCTGCTTTGCCGACAGTGGGGTTTGAATATACCATCTCCCAAAAATGCGGACTAGCAGCTACACGCCTCAAACTACATAGCCGACTCACTCGGTGTTAAGAATGATGAAGCAGTGGTTAATCTGCGATCTATCTGAAATGTTAGAAAGATAACAGTTTGTAGGTCTGTTAGTAATTGAAGATAGCGTAGAGGACGTTTGGTGCCGCAAGATAAATTAGCTCTCCGTGCTGAGTAAACCTGGCACGGGAGGAAGCGATTGGCCGATGCTTTGGTCCCAATTAACAGGAGAGAGGGTAGTCTGATTGGCTCTCGAGCGTCGGCCGACCATTGATCAAATAAACCTCGTTACTCTCCTCTTGGCGCCTGTCAAGCTCACAGCCATTGACACTTAGAACAGGGAAAATTGCGCCAATAGCGAAACTCGTGGCTAGAGCTCGAATATTTAGGCAGTAATACGTCAGAAAGCTAACTCAACTAGGAAGAATTGTCGTCTAGCACGCTTTTCCAGAATGTAACGAGAGTAACAAAATTGATGGGGATTCTAATAGGCTGGACCCCTAATGTATATGCAAATCTCAAAGCAGAACTGTTGTGCAGTATAAAATATACTCATTACTCGCTTCAGTAAGTTTGTATTCTAATCTATAAATGATTAAACATCCCGGATGTACACATGGGATAGAAGAATTATGGATGTGATTTATATGCTTATAATACCAGTTGTGTACTCGTTGTCTACGGGCTAGTATTTGTTTGAATCAAAATTGCCATCTATAGGATGGGTGGAAACAACATAAACAGGTAGAGATTTAAAGGTTAGGTTATACTGATAAATTATTTGAAATTATAATTCGATATTGAGGGTAGATTTATTATGAACAAAATATGATCTTCTTTCCCTACCGCCTTTCCCACACCTGTGGCGTATTGAGTGCAAACTGTGTCGCACATGTGGATTTGGCCCTGTTTTTCTGCCGGATTCCCTTCCTGAAGCCAGCCCTATATAGAGAGATGTAATCACCATTGCTTATTCCTTTGGTGGTGGTAGTGTAGTGTTTTGACTGAATATGAAGAGGAAATTGTTGGGACAAACACCAACACCCAGTCCCCGCGACAGAAGAATTAATGAAAGGCGATTTAAATCACCGACACGGCCGGTAATCGAACCCGGGACTCTGTGAACCGAAGGCCTCAAGTCTGACAATTCAGCCGGTAAGTTAGACATGAAAAACTTGTGATAATATTGATAATACAATCCAACATATGTTAATGAGTAGTCACGCAGCTTGTATTCGAATCAAATATCGAAGACCTTGAAAATGGTTTTCGTGGTGCAGGCAAACGTTGGGGCTGTACTTTAGTTAAGGCTACAGCCTCTTCCTTCCCAATTCTACCCCTTTCACATCCCATCGTCTCCATAAAACTCATCTTCGTCAGTGGGGTGTAAAACACATTGTAAAAAAATTGAAATCGAAGATGGTAAGCAATGGAGCTCTTCTTTCAAGAAATAATTTGTAAGAAACCCATAAAGTTTTTGGAGCGGCATAAAACGATAGTTTGCTCAGCACGAGGACCTGAAGTGGTTTATTTTTCTGCATTTGAGGAGAAACGTCCTTTGTGCGTCTAAATGGGCAAACAGTTTAGAAAATTGCTAGCTTTACATAGACTGACCTTCCTGAGAGTAAAAACATATAACCTATATTTGACCATATTTAGAGATATTCTGGAAACATCAGACTATGAGAATGGAAACTCCAAACTTATGTCTCGTAATCGATCTCAGAATATCTATCTGCATATCGTAGGTCTTAAGTTGCCAGTTGCTGAAGGAATGAATTTCCTACGGCGGATTATGGAATTCGCTAATCAAAAGGCGTGTCGAAATAAACTTTGGAGACAAGAATAAAAATCACGAAGAAATTATGGAACTTCTCCGTACTTATTGAGTCCCTTAATGCACGTTTAAGCGTTTTCAATCATGTCTTCTGACTTGGCAAATTATTTAATGGAAAGAAATTACATTAATTTGAATTCCGAGGGGAATTCCTCTCAACTTTATCTCCTTGTCTCGCTTCACTTGCTGATAGGATGAGGGAAGAATAAATTAGAAAAGAGGGATCATCTGAGAAATCGGGGAAAAAGAATTGAGTTCTTAGTTTTACCTCAAGGGACGTTCCAGGCTACACTCATCGCACTGATACATCACTTTACGAAGCCTCGTCACATTAGATATTTCAATAAAAACTCTTAAATGAAGTTTTTGTCGGGCCAACACCCAATGTAACACTAGAAATCTTTTACATACAGATTTCGTGAGACATGGAGAGCTGAATGATCTGATTCCGCCTTTCATAAATCAGACTACCTCTGTCGTATTTGAGCCCGTGGATTTTGTATTCGGAGGCTGCCACTACTGCTGATCTATAGAGGAAAATCGGATCTTATTACCCTCTGAACGCACTCATTCGGAAGAACAGGTCGAACTCGTGCTTTATTTACATCAGTAAGCGATCGATGCCTCTACTTTAGCTATAGAATCGGCGTAGAAACAAAGTACTTCGAGCTTTATACGGATGTATCGGCTCACACAAAAAGACAGGAAACAGAAATACCAATTCTATTTAAACGAGAGATTTAAGCGTATGTTTACAGTCGTACTAATCTTTGGACTAACGCAACATGACAGAAACATCGTACCTCCTAGTTCAATAACTCATTGGGCTACAACAGGGCCCGTCAGATTTACAATCAAGTTAATCTATATAAATGTGAAACATTTCTCCCCTATGAAGTTAAAATAATAGATAAATTGTTATCTACGCACGGGCGAATGGAAATGCATTTTACCCGCTATTTATATGCGGGAGAGTGAGTATAGGATCCCAGGTGATTCCAGAAATACATCCATGTAATTGCGCCGCACTAAGACAAACAAAGTAGTTTTAAAGTACTTGATGTGGTGATCATTACAAGTTATGAATTTCGTGATGGCTCCATATTGACAATACAATATACATTAAAAAATTCTCTCTTCTCTGAAGGTCATGAACTAAAGCACAACACCCATCCCAAGTACCTACAAGAAGAATCTGGGAAATATTGCAGCAAAACTAAGAACCAGGAACAATATCCTCTTTATATGACTCTACATAGGGTTATGTAGTACAGTTCTGTAGCTCTCGGTGTAGAAGAAGCCGAATTTCCTACTTGTGCTAATTTTGTGAGTGATTTATTCGGAGACAGTTCAAGATTCGAACCAATGCCATCTGACTTTTTCTCTGGTAAAAACTGTCCGTATGACGCATGCTTTTTTTTACCACTGAGCCAGTAGTTCCAAATCTATTTACTATTACGTGAATCGCTGCTTATGAAGGTGGTACTTCACCAGAAATTGCTGAACAAATGCATCGCGTATCCGCGTACTTAAAATAACTTTTATACACGAAAATACGGCGCCGCAATGATAGCTGTCTCACCATGTAAACAGCTGAGATTTAGACTGGCGACTGATGCTTGCCAGGTCGAACACGTGCACGTTTCTTGCAAGTCCAAGAACTATGCGTGCGCCTCCCGTACAGTTGCATAGGTCTCGGTGGATCTATTTTATAAGAATTGAAACTCTGTATTTGGAGAACATTGCCACAGGACTTCCAGCTTTATGTGGAATTTGAAGTACAGGAACACGAATTTCATTACAAAAATCTTATACTCATTGCCACGTATTCGAAACATTTTTTGCACCTTAATTTTCTTCTTTAACACTTTCTCTTCAAACAAATTTCGCAACTATCATAGATTAGTTCCACGATTTTGTTACCGTAACTCGGATAATGAACCATTTCCGGAGGTTTCATCCCCTTGTATGATTTTCCGGCATTACGAACTACCTCCTCGATAGTGACATGGCATCTCCATTGGGTCTTCACCTTTCTGCAGTATATCCGTAGTTTGAAAGTCTGAGTGCATTCGTTGATGAAGCCATTCACTTTCCTTCCTAAGACGCGGCTAATTATCAGCGATAAGAATATAACACACGCTATAACAAGGAGTATCCAGCTGGAAGTTCTAATTTCAGAAATACATGTCTTGTAATACCGATTCTACATATATTTTCTACATATCCTTTGCCTTTGATATCAAATGCTCCCATACAACATGCAGTTTTAAAGAGTAATAAGTACTGGACGGTCTGGATAAAGAGACAAACAAGGCAAGAGCCATAAAAGTATATCTGGCCTATAAGCTAACACAGAACAGGTATAAAAGACTTCAGAGAACACAGAATGCTTGCGTCTGCTTTATAATGAACATTACAAAATTTCATCATGTAACTCTTTTATTCCATGCGCTTAATTGGCTTAAACTAAGCCGAAGTCGTAGTTATCATTCGTAGCTTCTATTCAACGAAATATTATATAGGCAGACACCCTCTCATCTAACTGATTCTTTTCAGTTGCTCCCAACCATTCATAACATCCCGACCAGAGCTGCAGTTAACCTAACCCTCAAAATACCAAATCACAGGTCCGCCCTCCACTATCATTTTTTTGTTGTCAGTACAATTCGAAGACAGTATTCGTTGCCCAACGACCGAAGGGACATACTATCTGGCAGCGGTATTTGGACGGATCCAATTGAGTGTAAATACATTAATTCTCGTCTCCTCTTTTGTTATTTTGTACAGCGTATCACGAAGTTTTAATAAATTTATGTTTATTGATGCATTAGGACAATGTTCTTAATTGTGGATTTCTTTATGCACGTTTCTTCTTTCCTTCAATGTGTTTTATAACAACGTGTAAAGTTTAGTACTGGTGTGTGTGTGTGTGTGTGTGTGTGTGTGTGTGTGTGTGTGTGTGTGTGTGTGTGTGTGCGTGCGTGTAATAAGTTATGTCTAATATATATGTTAAACTGTACGCACAAGATTTTATAGCCTGAGTCACGCCATGTAAATATAATAATAATAATAATAATAATAATAATTACATACAAACATTATCATTATAGACTGTTATGCCTTTCAGCGCTTAGCAGGCCTTTGTGAATTTACTAAACGTCACCACAATCTTCTATTTGCAACTAGTGTTGTGGCCTCATTTAGTTCTATACCTCTTATCTTTAAATCGTTAGAAACTGAGTCTAAACTTCGTCGTTTTGGTCTCCCTCTACTTCTCTTACCCTCCATAACAGAGTCCATTATTCTCGTAGGTAACCTATCCTCCTCCATTCGCCTCACAATACCCCACCACCGAAGCCCCGGTTTATGCGTACAGCTTCAACCATCGAGTCCAATCCTAAATTAGCCTTTATCTCCTCATTCCGAGTGCCCTCCTGCCATTGTCCCCACCTGTTTGTACCAGCAATCATTCTTACTACTTCTCCTGAGTCCACCCTGCTTTCGCTCCCGTAAAGCAAAGTTGGTCTGAAAACAGACCGATGTAAAGATAGCTTCGTCTGGGAGCTGACTTCCTTCTTACAGAATACTGCTGATCGCAACTTCGAGCCCACTGTATTAGCTTTACTGCACCTTGATTCAAGCTCACTTACTATAATAATAATAATAATAATAATAATAATAATAATAATAATAATAAATCGCTTTCTACCAAAGCCAAACTCCATCTTTACCACACAAGTATTCTCCCAGAAGCACTGTACGCACATGAGAGGTCATCCTTATCCATAAAACTCAAGGACATACAGAAAATAGAACGAAAGATACTCAGGAAGGTATTTGGACCCAAGATTCAAGATGGTATGTGGATGCGTGAAAGCTAAGAAGAACTGTATTTTATTGATGAGCAGTTCTCCTCAGTTGCACGGAAGAGGCGTATGAAATTTTACGGACACATAGCACAAATGGGCGACTCTCGAATGACACAAAAAATCTTTTCCATCATTATGGGAACCCGACAAACCAAATTACGCTCGTTGGTAGACACTCAAAGCGACGTTGCAGAAATTAATGACCCACTGGCAACTACACGGACCATATTCAGACAGAGAATCAATTCACATAATTTCACATCCAAGAAACCAACAGCCAGGAACTTGAAACTCAAAAATGCTTGGATACAAGAGGGAAGACAAGCCCAGACTGAAAAGATGAGGAAGTCTTGGGAAGAGCAGAAGAGCAAGAAGTCCAGTACTAAATAATGTTTCTACTTGCTCCATAGAAGGCAAAATTAATTTTATATATATGTTATATTCCGTAGTATAGATCCCTTTTACGGCGCTCATAAGGAACCGATCGTGACAAATGAGCATTCAAAAGAAAGAGAATAGCATTGACAAATTGCACTCCAATTTCATAAATATAGATAATTTATTTTTAAATATATGTAAAAAATTGTACGGAATGTGCGATTTGCAAATACTGTTGCTAGGCAAATACGCGCTTATCATTGCAGTTCACTTCACAGTTTGGCCTCAGAGTCCTGTCTTATATCATAATATGGTTCAATTAAGAAAAGAATGATAGTAAAACCAAAAATTACTTCCCGGAACATTCGTCAGTATAATAATGCACTTGCATTTACTTCCGTTCAAGTGGATACCATTAATATTAAAAAATTAAAAAATCAGAGATTACATTAAATGGCAAGTAAGACTCTAATATTGTACTGATTTGTGTATTCCTTAATTCACCAGCAGTTCACCACATACTTTAAGAACATGCGAGATTTCTCGCACGGTCCCCTAGTATATATTTATAATAACAAAAATTGACAATATCCTACAAGACCAAAATCGGACATTATAACTCAGTAATAAAACGGGAGAGTTTGTACGCTTTAGACCTTTATTTTAAATTAAATAAATATCTGGGAGAGTGTATAGATAACAACCTCTCAGAGAAAGAGGCACTGATATCGAGAATCAACAAAATTAACTTGGCATACAAGCTAAGTGTGAACACCTATAACAAGAAGAATATCTCAATCAATGCAAAACTGAGACATTACCAGACAGTGATCCGTCGAGAAGCCTCATATGCTCTGTCGGCAGCCCTGAAGATGGTTTTCCGTGGTTTCCCATTTTCACACCAGGCAAATGCTGAGGCTGTACCTTAATTAAGGCCACGGCCACTTCCTTCCAACTCCCAAACCTTTCCTATCCCCTCGTCGCCATAAGAGCTATCTGTGTCGGTGCGACGTAAAGCAACTAGCAAAAAAAAAAAAAAAAAAAAGATCTGATAAAGGTAGGATTGGTTAAGAAGTTAGGATTTTTTGCTCCACCAGTTCTAAGGAAGATACTGGGAGCCCAAAGAACAGAAAGAAAGCAAACCAAAAACTGTACCGCAAGATAGAAAAGATCTTACACACAATCCGGAAGAGGAGAGCCATGTTCTTTAGACTCATCTACAGAATGGACCCGGGAAGACTGACCAACCAGATAGTGAGGTTTTTTGAGACTAGGAAATCTGTGGTACACTGACAGCAGGAAGTGAAGAAGGACCTGACAGAAATAGGAATATAAGGATCGGAAATAAGCAACAGAGAAGCTTAACGCCGAAAATAAAGAACACAAAGAGTTTCCAAGAAAAAGTTAGTTTGCGGACCCAAATAGCATGGACGGAAGAGAGAAGAAGGTTGCAGAGTGAATGAAGGATTACTGGGCGCAGATCAAAGGCCAGAAGGAGCTGAAATCGAATTAACGTGGTCCACAGTTGGCCAAAACGAAAGAAAGAAGAAACCAGGGGATCTTCAAGAACTCGAGAGGAAGGAAGGAAAGATTTTGGGATCACAAAAGACTACTGATGAGACATAGCAGGAAAGGAGAAATGAAGAGCTCTACAAGTACGAAAACGAGGGGGAAGCTGATAATACGTCAGTGCTGTACAAAGAGATAAGAATAAGAATAAGAACACAATCCAGTACGTTAAAAGGGGCAGACGACGACAAAAACACAGCTAGAACACAAGCACCGTGGTCCACAGATGGCCTAAACGCAAAGAAATAATGATAATAATAATAATAATAATAATGTTCGTAAGGAAGTTGAAGGGAAGAAACAGAATAAGGTAGAGAGGTGAATTCATGTCGGTAGGAAACTGTTCAGAAATTGTCTTTTACTGCATAGCATGACCACTGTGCGCTGTAAATTACAATTCACCAAGAATACATGTTGTGCGTGCAATGGTATGAACCTCCTTGCTAACATATAACATAGAGTTACTCCTTGGGGAACCCAGAGGGAGCATGCACAGTTGACTAAAGGAACAATACAAAGTTATTCTGCAAGTTCTGGAGCCTTTAATCAAGAGATATATTGTCCGCTGGATAGATAATAGGGTTACTAGAGTTCATTGTGCTATTTTATGGAAATACCCGTTTGCTAAGACAATGACCTGTAAAATAACAGAAATTTTGTGACCTTTGCACTATTTTAACTCAGTTTATATCTTCCAAATAAACGTAATTAGTATTAACTTCAATTACACATTGGAGAAACTAAGGCTGAAATTCTACGGACACCTAGGAAGACACTCGTGTTTGGAATTTTGCCCTCATGGAAAGATGCTGAGGAACGCCAGACATAACAAAATTTGGTCTTTTATAGCAAACACCCTCAGAAAGAAAAAGTATAGGGTCGCCGAAGAGTTATCTGGACTTGCCGACAACGGTAGCAGTAGGAGAATTGACATCATAGCCTACAGGGTATAAGAGGGTAAGCGATATATAATAGACCCCGCCATTTATTTTGAAATCACCACAGATCACCCAGAAGACGTTGATTGGGAAGAGAAGCTTATCTATGAACCGACCGTAATTTACTATGTACCGGGCGACTTGGCCTTGCTGTTAGGGCCGCGCAGCTGTGAGCTTGTATCCGGGAGATAGTGGGTTCGAACCCCACTGTCGGCAGCCCTGAAGATGGTTTTCCGTGGTTTCTCATTTTCACATCAGGCAAATGCTGGGGCTGTACCTTAATTAAGGCCACGGCCGCTTCCTTCCCACTCCTAGACCTTTCCTATTCCATCGTCGCTTCTGATTAAATCTTCTTGGCTCTGGAACTGAGTGTTAGCGTTTGTACCAACACCTTCGTCCTCATATTCAGACACGCACAGAAACGCGCAATAGTGAAGAAATCCTTCCACCTAGGGGTGAGGTCAGGAATAGTGTACGATTTAAAACAGGGCCAAATCCAAATATGTGACAGAGTTCACACCCGCGACCCCATAGTTGTGGGGGAAATAGCGGTATTGGAAGAAGTAATAATGTAAGAAGATTGTCTCTCATTAAGGGTGTTTTGCACAGTTTAAATACGAGGTGTGTCCGGAAAGTGAAGGCAGGAGGCCTATGCTAAAAGGAAAAGCAAAGTCATCTCCGTACAGGCCATGAAGGCCCTTGACAAGACAAGTAAAAAAAAAAAATTCTCAGGGGAAGCATTATTTTTGTTTTGTTTTTAAACAATACGAAATCACCGGTTCTCAAATGTCGTCAAACCATTCTGCGCTATAGGATACAGCTTTTTAAATAAAGATTTGTGTTGAATTTTTCATTTAAAAATGAATGAAGTATCTCCTTTGTATCGTGAATGAAAGTGACCTTTTTTCTTACGTGGACCAGTAAAAAAAAAGCGTGTAAGTCAATATTTGTGTTTCGTTACCTAGCAAGAATTAATAGTTCTCTTTAACTGAACCAGCTGTGTAAATTCACTGTCAGTAATGCGTTTACAAGATAATGATGTCCACGTCCACAGTAAACACAGGAAATATATTACACACAAGACAAACTGACTTATCTGGCTGAAGCAATTTTTATTAACAATATTCTGAATATTAAGAAAACTCAGCTTATCTGGATCTTACCCGGGACTGATCTGTGTACTTGAATAACCTTGGCTTTTCTTCAGTATTATGACGAAATGACTTATCTTGTTAGTGTCAAAGGATAGAGAGCATTGGCCTTAGTAGGTTATTGCAAACATTAAAAAAAAAACAGAAAAATTTGATTTATATGGTATTTCTCCGGGATGAATGGAATCAAGCCTTCATTCAAACAAATCGTTGGTTTTGAACTAATACCACGTTCTGAGCAAATTTTGCGTTTTATAGTTTTATGGAAAAACATTAGGAAGGGAATTACATGTCATTAAAAGTGAAAATATAGTGAAAATTTATATAAGCATCGCTTTTGTAAAAAATCAACACTCCTATGATATTTTATGTTAACAATGTTTGAGCCATTTTGAGTTGGTAGTTGTTACAACTGACAGTATATTGAAAATGTACCTTCCAGACACGACTCCAAACCACCAACCGGTAGTAATCTGCAAGTGAGAGTAGGCCTATGTCCAATAATTTAAATAATGCAGAATTCACTAATGAATACAAATATATTTAACCAATTAAACCGAGCGAGTGATTCGGGCCGTGAAGTTAGGGACGCGTAGCTGTGATCTTCAATTTGCGAGATAATGAGTTCGACCCCAATATCGGCCCAGAAGATGGTTCCGTGGGTTCCCATTTTCAAAACAGGTGAATGTTAGGGCTGTAGCTCCATTAAGGCCACGGCCGCTTCATTCCCACTTCTAGCCCATTCCTCTCCCATCGTCGTCATTAACACCTATCTGTGGCAATTGAAAGAAATTAACATTAAATTGTTATAAATAGATCTTACTATTAAATTATGTAATTTTAATCAGAAAAGCCCCAATAATATGAGTTCGTTTTTACAGAAAGTCCTATTTTTAAAAACAAATTTAACGTGGAATAATCTCTTTAAAAAAATTGTGTTGTAGCTTTCACCAGCTTCCAGATAGCTCTCCAGTTACGATTTTCAAAAGTTAAACATTCGAGATTACATGTAATTGTCTCCAACTCATATTTTAAGCTTTATAACAGCTGAAGTTCCTGTACATAGAGCAATCCACATTAGGATACGAACTATGAGAGAATCAGAGGGCTTCCCTTCACTGGTTCTTACTTGCTTTTGTGAAATCTTCAGACGCGGTTGGAAAATTCATTCCAAGTATTTGGCGGTAATTACCTTAAAACTGGTCACTTCATCCTCAACACTTCTCACAACCAGTGACAATGGACGGTTTTCATGAAGTAGATGAAGGGTATTAATGTTGCAGGCAAATGCATCCTAGCTCGAAAATACAGTCCATTTATTTTGTTATTTCCCTGCCTTTAACTAGTTTAATTAATTCATGGTACCTGTTCTAACAAAATGGCCAAACAACTATGTCGAATCACACATTCCGCTGCACAGATTATTTCCCTCTCCTTTGGCTATCTAAATATAGTTACAGAGCTAGCGCGCTTTGGTGCAGGTAGAAATATTTGTTGATTTTGTGGAGTACTTTTCAATATGCTGATGGCTAGGAAAAAATCAGTTTCATGATTCGTTATATTGTATGGATGGCCTTACACTGAACTGCACCAAATGACCTGTTAACAAAATGGAATTAATTAAGTTATCCTATGGCTTTTAGTGCTGGGAGTGTCCGAGGAAATAGTCAACTTGCCTGATGTAGTTCTTTCTATTTAACGCCCATGGTCATCCTGCGCGTCTGCATGTGGGATGAGGATGATGATGATGATGATGATGATGATGTAGGCATACGGAGAACCCGTTATCGGTACATATCGAACACTATGGCTTAACGTCCCCATCCGACGGACGAATCACCACCAACGCCCTCGTTTCATATGAACAGTGTGCAGAGGTATAGAAGTGAACCCAGCTTTTGGACGCAATGTAGTGTTTTTAAATCACCTGGACTACTTCCACCTTGCCTGCCCTGCCGGTCAACATTCTGATGGTGAACCAACTAACCACGGTCTCAGACTTCATGGATCTGACACCTTAATGATCATGATCACTGGCTGGGCTACGGAATTAGTGACATAAAGTGCTGGCCCCGTGGTGTAGCGGTAGTGTGCCCACTTCTTCTTACTCGGAAGATCTGGGTTCGTTTTCTGGCCAGGTCATTGATTTATACCTGGATCTGAGGACTGGTTCGAGGTCCACCCAGCCTACGTGATTACAATTGACGAGCTATCTGACGGTGAGGTGGGTGCTCCGGTATAGAAAGCCAAGAATAATGATCGCGAAGATTCGTCGTGTTGACCTCATAATATGCATGCCTTCGCGCTGAGCAGCAGTCGCTTGGTAAACCATGGCCCTTTGGGGCTGTTGCGCCATGGGGTTTCGTTTTGCTTTTTATGGCAGAAAGTACCATCCTTTTGTGGCAGAGACAATCATGAAATATTTCGTCGTTGCAACTGAGAGTTGCTCCACTCAGCCAATGGATAACAATTGAGGAGCTATCTGACGGTGAATTCATTGGAGCTACTCTCACAATATTGAACTTTAGATGACAGAACCTTACAGGCCAAAGTGCTAAGCTGAAATTTTTCACATAGCGACTTGTACTCTAACTGCCGTTAAAGAGGCGTTTCCTTATGGTACGGTGTTGGTTGTACAATGCTTCACGTTCCACGGAACAATGTAATGAAAGAAAGTGATAGTTTCATTTGTCTACATTGTATTCTATGAGGCTTAGGTATCGAGCCAGAAAAATGGAAGGCTCTCAAAAGGCTATTGAAATTCGTCCCTTCTATCAATCACCCTTTTCATACCACAGTCTATTTCGTATTGCCAAAGCCGAAGATGAGACTGAAACAAATCGAAGTTCTTTCAGTGAGATGTAAAATCAGTAATACTATTGTTAATATCTTTGAATGTAATATATGTGATACGGGAACTTAGAACATAAACACCAAGTCTACATTCAAGGTGCTTAATAGGTTGACACAGCTAGGAATCGAATCTGGGGCTCTGAGACTCCAAAGCAGAAAACAATAGTCACTGAGCCATGCAGCCAGGCATCCAAATACTCAGGTCAGCAGAAAGAAGCAATTTCCTTTCTTATTCTACTTCCTCTTTTGGCACGTTTTCCGAAGCAGTGGGGTTGTGGGTGGGAATTGTGTTACACATGTGGATTTGACAGCTCACTGTGAGGATCAGTGGTGCAGTGTTAGCCTCCGGATCCCAAGATCGTGGGTTGATATCCGAAATACTTAATCCGACATTTCATGTCGTACGATGTCAGCATGTAAACTAACTCTCGTGACACATTTGGTGATAACCTGACAAAGTGGATTGAAACTCGGCCGTAGAGCGGCCAACTGGGGTCAAGCTTACTCTTCACGCAGCCTGGTTGACGGAAAATAAAAGTTTCTTCATACGTTAGCCGAGGCCATATTATTATTATGTGGACTTTGCTAAAATGTACGGCTTATTGCTCTTCCTGACGCGACCTTTATGTGGAGGGATGTATTCAGTACAGCATGTTTCTGTGGTATTGGCAGTGTTGTGGGTGGTATATCAAGAGGCGTGGGTTGGTACAAACCCAAACACCCAGAACCAGAAAAAGTAACCAGACGTGGCTAAAGTGCCTAAGCACCGAGCTTGATATATCTGCAGTCGCTTAAGGACGGCCAGTATCCAGTATTCGGGAGATAGTGGGTTCGAATCCCAGTATCGGCAGCTCTGAAGATGGTTTTCCGTGGTTCCCCATTTTCTCACCAGGCAAATGCTGGGGCTGTACCTTAATAAAAGCTACGGCCGCTTCCTTACAACTCTTAGCCCTTTCATATCTCATCGTCGCCATAAGCCCTATCTGTGTCAGTGCGACTTAAAACAAGTTGTAAAAAAAATGCTAAGCGAGGTAGATGCGCGGTTTGAGTTACGTGGCTGTGAGCTTGTATTCAGGAGATTGTAGGTTCGAAATCCATCGTCAACAGCTCTGGGAATGGCTTTCTGTGGTTTCCAAAGTTCAGACCGAATCAGTACTGGGCTACGGTAACTACCTTCCTATCGCTGGCTTTTTCAAACCCCTGCATCGCTGAAATCCTTCCATGAGTTAGTGCGACTTTGAACCATTAGGAAGAAAGTGAAAATCCCGACTAGGCCGGGAATCTAACCCAAGACACATGGTATCAAACTCTGCTATACTGAAACAAAGAAATTTTACATTCGTTTGGTTAATATACTGGAATGATACAAAGAAAGGCATTGGGGTAGTATTTGAAAGTCCTCAGCCTGTTTCCATTCATTCGACCGGGTCGTGAATGGAATGAGTGAAGCCCCATATTGCGGCGAGGATAAGAATTGTGCCGGTTGCGGAAGCCTGTCACACTCCTCTGGAGCAACAATGTATGACTGACAGACGAAATTATATTGGAGAGTGTTGCTGGAATGAATGATGGCAGGGCCCGGAGAAATACCTGTCCTGCCTCCGCTTTGTCCAGCACAAATCTCACATGGAGTGACCGGGAATTGAAGCACGATACCCAGTGGTGAGAGGCCGACGCGCTGCTGCCTGAGCAACGGAGGCTCTGGGATAATATTTATTAAAGCAAATATACAATGCATTGGTTTGGACGAAGTTTAATTGTTAGCCTAATCTACATCTTCAGTAACTAGTAGTTACAGGCTTGTATACTTTCTGATAGCGACAATTGATGGAGTGTTATCTGATGTTTGCTGCTGCGTGATGAATAGAGTCCTGCTCATTCTCTAATGTACACTCATCAGAATTGTCCAATAATGAAGTGTGTTGCTATCATTCACGATTACAAAATGGTTTTCCTGATGTATTGCATACTAATGACTGAGCGAGATTTCTATCCACCAGAGCTGTTACCACAGTAAGTTATAGAGCAGTAGTAAATCACGCACGATTAAATCTGTTCAGCCACACATTTATCAATAAATTGTTTCAAGATACAATATATGTTCCGTGCAGGGCAGTTTGGTGACAGGCAATTAAATAACTACTAGCGAACGACTGAATTAAATTACAGCTGCTCTAAAATACATAAAGAAGAAACAAACACATTTCCTTTTGCGAACATTGAATGATCATAATATGTTTCCCAGTCATGGACATCGCATCAACGGTGCTAACTTCAAATGTTAACCAACCATAAGACATAGCCTCCACGGTTGCTAGGTGACACTTGTCTGACCATCCATCAATACCTTACATCACTGGCTGCAGGGTTGCTAGGTGACACTTGTCTGACCATTCATCCATACCTTACATCACTGCCTGCACGGTTGCTAGGTGACACTTGTCTGACCATCCATCCATACCTTACATCACTGCCTGCACGTTTGCTATGGTTACGCCTTTGTCACATATTTTGTCACGTCACATAACACAAATTTTCGGATGATCCCCGAGCATAAGAGATATTTATGTGTAAAGGTAATCAAAGGGTGGAGCGTTTTCCGGAAATTGACATTAGAAATCTTCTCAGTGACTTTAATTTAAGGTTTTCGTGCGGAATGGAGACGTGGAACTACGCATTTTTCTAGGAGGAAGAAGTTAATTGAAAGGAGAGGGAGATGAAATTTGACAGTTTACAGCGTTCCAGCACTTCGATTTTTTACCTGAACACATGAGGAATTCACCTAAGAGCACTATTTTTAGAATACTCTGAAAACCTAAACCATAGTAATGTTCCATTTTGTCCTTTCGCCTGCCATTGCGCTGCTCTTATTGAAGGCCGCAGACCAGCTACGAAGGTCTAATATCATCCTTCCTGTGACACCACCAAACGAAATAGTGATTGCTGGGAGAGGGCCACAATCCAGAGCTCATATTCTTATACTCGTGATGATGGAAAGCGATGTAATAGTCTAGAGAGGAAGGCGATGACGTTGATTTCCACGTGGCGCAGGCAATCGTGCACGAAGGTGCAGTGGAAAGACAGAAGCGCAACACACGCTGAGTAAAGATGCAGAGCTTGTTCAGGACAATTCTGAATGGTATGGGACAGATTTTATGTTACTGGGCACATCATGTGGATAATAGTTCTTGTAAGTGGAACGAAGCATTGGCCATTGTAGATACTAACAAAGAACCTTGAGATTCGAAAAACAAGGAGTGCAGTACTGTACACTTGTCTGGACTCCAGACGAGTCTGATAACTCACATAATCAACTCACGTGACTGCTCCATACATTGAACTACTCAACACACATCACTCCACAGGACAACAATACAACTCGACAACAACAACTCGAGCTACGACACCTGTTCGCAGCGAGCCTACTTTTGTATACCTGGTGGTAAAGTTCTATAATATTAGGGGTACAGCCAGAATGGGAACGTTTTAGTTTTTCATTCTGTAACATCCACGGAGTCACAAGACGAAAATTATAATAGAAGGAGAAACCGTCGCATGCCTGCAGGCCATTTGCGAACTTCTCAGGCCTAACTCACTCCACCTTGCAGGAAATACCGGAGCTTCTTAATAATCGAATAACTTCCATCATAATCGAATGAATAACCAATTTAAATAATCGAATGAGTTTCAAATATCATTCAGTTATTCCGCGCAGAATAATCGGATGCGTCATGAATAATATTTTTCGGTTTAAGTGTGTCGGGTAGATGATCTATTGAAATAAGCGAACAGATGAACTCTTACGAAAAATAGAAATACGTTTATTTCCCAAGTGAATCTCCAAGTATTGAAACCGAATGAGTGAATTAACTATCTTGATCTTAAATATTTCTAAATGAAAGTCCTCATTCAAGTAATTGCCGCCTTCTAGCCGCATAATGGAACTAAGTCGCAGTACTATCAACTGACAGTTTCTTTTAACTTGCAGCAGGCAAAACTGTATAGCTACACTAATTTTGTGTCGTCCGGTTGCATGCATAAATGGTTAGCATGCTGACCTTTGATCCATGGGGTCAGGGGGGGTTCCGGGTTCGGTTTCTGGTCGGGTCAGATATTTTAACTTTCATTAGTTAATTCATATGGCTCGGGGACTGGGTGTTCGTGCCACCTTCAGCATTATACTTCTTTATTTTAGGTAGGGCCTCATCCTCACAGACGTGCAGGTCACCAGTACGGCGTCAACTCTAAAGACCTGCACCAGACCTCCCGGTGAAAGGTAAAAAATATATCAGCTTTAAGACAACAGCAAAATATTTTAATAATAATAATAATAATAATAATAATAATAATAATAATAATAATAATAATACGCATCGGTCTCTTTAATTCACCAGCCATTATTCTTCCCCTGTGGGTCGGGATGGCAGAATAACTTCCACAGTATACCCTGCCTGTCGTAGGGGAAGCGTGAGTCACCGCGCACCTCATCCCTCCTGCGGTCATCGCAAGCACCTGCTGTCCGGAGTCGTGAATTTGAGACTCATTAGAATGTTTACTGTAACAACCAGTTTGTGTTCGTGAGTTTTGATACTATTTGTAACCAATTTTAGCCCGTGAGTTTTGGAACTCGTGAGTTTTGAGACATAACCGTCTGACAGTTGCATGAGCACTTAAGAAAACATTTTATTTATTACCAAAACAATAACTAGAAGTTTTCTGCAGTTTTTCGTTAGAAGAAAGGACTCGTCTAGACATCATTTCAATAAACACAGTTTACTGCACATGTGTGATAAAGTGACGTCACTGTCACGCGCTTCATGACCTACTGTATGACAACACCGCCTTCATAACTCAGCCCTGAACGTCGCAACTCCTACACAAAACCCTCTGAACTACACAAGGATAAATTGAATGACTTCTGGGTACGGGAGCAGTGAAACTGTTTATAGACTATACGTGTCTTACATTTATTTATTTATTTATTTATTTATTTATTTATTTATTTATTTATTTATTTATTTATTTATTTATTTATTTATTTCTAGTCTGGCGGGGGCTGCCTGGCCAAGGCGATAAAGGCATGCTCGGTTCACCGGAAGGACATAGGTTCGATTCCCCGTCAGGAAGTTGAAAAATTTAAGAAACGAGTTTTTCACTTCCGGAGGTGCACATAGCCATGAGTTCACTCAGTCTACACCAAAATTGAGTAACTGGTTAATTCCTGGGGGCAAAGGCAGCCGGGCGTATAACTAACCACACTATCCCATCAAGTGCCGAGGTTAAGGATAGTGGAAGCCATTAGCTTGCACGCCTCCAAAGACCTTCATGGCCTGTACGGAGATTACTTTGCTGCTTTAAAATGGATTTCTAGACTGGTGCTCTCCTTGTAAGGCGGACCATCCAACAAGTATGGACGTCATCTGCCATGTGTAAGAAACTGTGTGTTATTGTAGTGGAGTATAGTGTAGTGCGTGGCGTGTCAGTTTGCAAGGATGTTGGTGATTGTACAAATACGCAATCCCCGAGCCAAAAGAATTAACCATGGAAATTAAAAACTATGATCCGTCCGGGAGTCAAATCCGCGGCTCTCCGAACAGAGGAGAGTTACGCTAACCATTCGGCCAAGGATGCAGACTTACGAGTAACATTACTACATAATTCATGCCATCATATGGTGAGGTCGAAGATAGTTAATGATTTGCGACAGAAAGGGTGGCAGAAATTCTATACGTTCCCTTATATGGGTCTACTAGAAGAGTTATCATTGCATAATCTAACACTTCGAGGCATGGCTTAATAATTGACCCTTATGTCCGATTCGAGGTTGTTCTTAACATGCTGGAGACGTGGATAAAAATAGTATATGAGAGCTTACTTTTAACTGTTTCAAAGACAAGGCTGGAAAACGAGGTGTTATAGCCTATTCGCTTTTTTTCTGAAGAATTTCGTAAAAAATATTGCATTCAAACTTCCGTAAGAGATGGGTTAAATCCAATATTAAGCGGCACGAAGGCCGGGGTTTGATTCCCACCTCAGCCATTCTCGAAGTGATTTCCGATGTTTTCCGACTTCCTATCCAGGCAAATGCCGGGATGGTACCTAACTTAGGCTACGGCCGCTTCCTTCTCGCTTCCCTCCTGTCCGTTTCAATCTTCCTATCCCTACACAAGTCCGCTATTGAGTATAAGATGAGGCCACCTGCGCGTGGTACCGGTCCTCCTTCCAAGTTGTATAACCCGACCCAAATTTGAACGCCTCAGAACACTGCACTTGAAACGGTAGGTGTGAGATACCTCGCTGAGTCCGATAGAAAAACTGACAATGAAGTGTAAACGGATTAAGAAATAATAATAATAATAATAATAATAATAATAATAATAATAATAATATATGTTATGTTTCTTGGCAAAGTTAGGGATGTACTCCCTTTCGTATACTTAACCAGTCTTAACTTAGAACACTCCTAATGATAACTACTACTGTTAATTCAAGGGAAAAGGTATGTCAGTAAGATAAATTACTTAACAATAATAACAGCAATAGCATTAATACGATAATCAAACCTAGTGATATGAAGGAAGAATCATATCATATACACAAAGTACATGCATAAAACACATCGTACGTACATAGAAACGCATAAAAATATTAAGTACCAGATATACTAACAGTGTAACAATTTCGCCGTAAACATAATAAAACACTACCAACTGATATTTCAGTAAGTTTTCCCTTAACAGATTCGAGGAAATCTGATGAATGGGAGTAATAAGTAAACTCAAAGTCGACAAAAGTTTTCAGAATGCAATGCAAATAATGTGAAAGTGGAAAGAATTTTCAATGATTTCCCTAAGGAAGTGAAGTTTTGAACGACTGATGGCATAACATCGCTATTGTCACTCACAGGATATGAAGTTTTTAATACACTGCTAACTCTTTTACTGATCCCACGTTACTATTTCCACTGAATGGTAAAGTGCCCAGCATCCATAAACACGTTCTAACGTTCGTAGCTGCCAGGCATCACCAGGTGTAACTAGTCACACGGGAAGCCTTCATCTCTGAGTGATCTATTATGTCAGTCAGTTGTTCCAATACCGGTACGCTATAGAGTTTATAAAGAGTATGTAATGTAAATAAGAATTGTATTCCTCCCAACAATTCGTGGCCTACTATACATCACAGCCTTCTCCGTGTGCTTCAACAGAGACGCATTTATGATACATAATAGCAAAGTATATATATACTCACATACACGAAGAAATCTCAACCTTTATATTATGTTACATCTGTTTTTAATGTTTCTCTCCATATAACTTATTTTTTCATTATGGTAGTAAATAAAATTGTGTAACCAACTTGTGCGGTGTCAATATTTTAGCATTCGTGTAATTTAAGAACTCTACTAACGCACCGCTTTACTCTTTTGATTATTGAAAATGAAGCTCGCATTACCCTTAACTCGCCTAAGTAACAATTAACAAATATATGGTAAAAATCATATGATTACTGGTTTACGAGAAAATGCAATAATTGACAAACTTCCTCTCTTAACCACTGTATAGAGTGTGGTCGGAAAAACCTGAACCGTGTAAATTATCATTGGAGAGTTGATCATACTGATAAATAATTTGAAATATGTATTTCGACATCTCGCCTCCGTGGCTCAGGCGGCAGCGCACCGGCGTCTCACCGCTGGGTTGCGTGGTTCAAATCCCGGTCACTCTTTGTGAGATTTGTGCTGGACAAAGAGGAAGCGGGACAGGTTTTTCTCCGGGTACTACGGTTTTCCCTGTCATCTTTCATTCCAGCAACACTCTTCACTATCATTTCTTTTCATTAATCATTGCCTCAGAAGAGTGCGTCAGGCTTAAGCAGCCGGCACAATTTCCATCCTCGTCCCTAGAAGGGGCTTCATTCATTCCATTTCTACCCTGGTAAAATGGCTGGAAATAGGCTATGGATTTTCGTTTCGATATCTCACACCGTTGTCATCTTATGAGCTGATGAAGTTAGCCAATCAGATCGCTTCGCGGGCGAATTCAAATGGACTTTGTTGCTAAATCTGCACATGACTAAAGATCGGCTTGTGAGTCGTGCGGAGAATTCAGAATCAAACACACTCACCGTGGGTAGCAGCCGGTGTAGCGCACTTGTTATTGCACGATCCTGTCAGCTTGAAGTTCCGCATGCAAATACAGTACATCCCCCGTCAATGTTGTTTCTTCGAATGGTGCTCTGAATCGAGACTTAAGCCACGTATAAATTTAGCACCACCACCTTCAAAGATATACCGTTTCCATCTCAAAAAGTTTAGCGTTTTACAAGCTAGAACGGAATGAAGTTACGACTGCAGGGGTCATCGTTGTCAAGGGGTCAAAAATACACACCTGCCCCCAGGCAACAATTCATACATGTAGTTAAACATACTTCATACGTACAAAGATCGCGGCCTGGTAATTCACGACATAAAAGTTTTGTATACTAAGCAGCAGAAGCAACAACAATAATAATTTGGTTGTTGCCGTCTTGCTCTCCGTTGTCCTAAAGTGCATAATACTTGGGTGTGTTACAATATCCACACTTAAAGAATGAAGATCTATTCTCCAATAAAGTAAACTCGTATCTTAGTCCCGAGTTAGTGCAGCTTATTTTAGGGACAGCTCCAGTAGAGGTGAGTTGCATATATCATTTGAACCACATAGCAGCCCTCTCAGCCATTCTTAAACCTCTAACAGTACCGGGAATCTTACCCGGTTCTCCGAGGATGGCAACTAACCGTTACTCTACGAAGGTAATCTGCAATGAAGAACAAGTTTAACAGCATGTTAGGACAGTAACTTAGCCCCCTGTGGAAATGAGCTGTCCGTGGGAGGTAAGCATTCTCGAAATTTGACACTGTGACATTATGTACATCAACAGGCCAGACACACACAGTAATGCACTCCATATTATCACCACATATACATATTCCTTGGAAGCGAGACGGAAATGATTCGACGTAGTAATGATATGGAGATTTCGGCGATACGACGGTCATAAAAGTGGGCCAACTTGGCAGGTTCGATCCTGACTCAATCCGATGCTATTTGAAGGTGCTCAAATACGTCAGTCCCGTCTCGGTACATGTACTGGCACGTAAAAGGAATCCTGAGGCACTAAATTCCGGCACGTCGGCGTCTCCGAAACTGTCGAAAGTAGTTAGTGGGACGTAAGCATTCTTCTTCTTTGAATCCGTAACTTTCGTAGCTCAGAATGTTCGATTCATTATATTTCTGTTATTTCAATGATAACGATCAAAAAATATTTGTTAGGAATTTATGAAAAAATGCTAACAGTCACAATTTTTATTGATTTGTACTCTACGACGTGTTTCGGATCTTGCACTACATCGTCACGCGGTGAAAAGGCAACATTTAACTGAATCGTTTGTTTCAGAAACGACACTTCTCCAATGTACCAAATTGTTCAGAAAACAGGGAAAACTGTCTGTACTGTGTAATGTCATTTCTATCCTTCCGATATTTATTATGCTTATTCTACTGTTGAAATGATTATGACAGATAGGTTGTTTGTATGAATTAGTCCAATACGTTCCTTTACAGACTTTGTTGAAAATGGTGGAGACGTGCTGTTTCTGCAACAAACACCATTAATGAAATGTAACATTGATTTTAACGTCATTTCAATTTCAAAAGGAACTTTATTTGAACTGAGGAAATACAGTGTTTAAACCCATTATTTATTAGTTATTTGTAAGACTTACTTATTTGCACATATTATGATTAGACCACATTGTATAGAAAAATAAACAGAAGAATACTCCTTTTATGTATCTTTCCAAAGTTCAAAATATATATAAAACAAAACAACACAATGTAATACAAGTAACATGTAAGTCTCTTATCTTTGAGCAATGCTTCTCACTTCTATTGCGCTGATGTTGTACATGCAAACAGTTCATTATAAAACTCATGGTGTTCTTCTGGTATGTAAGATTCCAACTTCTTTACGTCTGCTAATCATTTCCAATTCTCTTCTTCTCAACAACCTTTCCAGCATAGTTTGTATATTCTGCACCCTTTACTCTTGCACGTTTCACTTGCTCTCGTTTGTATTCAACTTTTTTCACACCTCTTTTCCTCTTTTTTCACTTCCGACACAACAATTTCCTCCTCACTAGTAGACATGATGAACGGAAATGGAAGAGGACGTTAACATTGGGAGGGAAATTGGGCAAGCATTCTCAGCGCCTCCTATGAAAAGCAAACACAACTACTTTGTGAAGCGGGCTGGTTTGAAGTAAAAACAACACCTCTCCAGGATAAGTATTCTTTCTACACAAAACGGAAACATTCATTCGCGACTGACAGGCAGAGATATATGGTAGAAGTGCTGTTTCTGCAACAAACGATTCAATTGTTGTTCTACTTGATACAAAAAATTTCAAATAACATTATTTCATTTAAGAGCAGGAGCTGTGTGCATTATGAATGCATTACAACTATGTTGGGTCAACCATAAGTGCTTGTCGTCTCAGAAATGTACACTTGCTCTTAAAGTTTATTATTGTTTTTAATATTCAATTTTGTCATTTTATATGTGTTAAGGATCTATTAAATGATGTATATAAGGTTATAGAGTTTCTGAAATGTTCAATTTTATCCCTTTTCGATGTTTATTTAGAAAGGTGTGAGAATTTTCTATTTTTATTACTTACTGGCCTATGTGATGAAGATTTGCAGCAACTGCTGATTTTTATTATTTAATTTATTTTCCGGGTTGAACCGTGTTGTACTTGTACGCATATCACGTACAGTTTGCCGACGTTTCGAATACATTGCAGTATTCATTGTCAAGGCGACTGAAATACCCCTACTCGATCCGAGGTAATCAGTCTCCCAGGCAGAGTTACAGTGTACTGATTACCTCGGATCGAGTAGGGGTATTTCAGTCGCCTTGACAATGAATACTGCAATGTATTCGAAACGTCGGCAAACTGTACGTGATATGCGTACAAGTACAACACGGTTCAACCCGGAAAATAAATTAAATAATTCTTCACACCGTGGAAGCTTCACTTCTAAGATGCTGATTTTTATGCTTATTTAGCCGAGGTGATGCCAGTTGTTCTTGAAATTTGATGTCAAATCCTCTTCCAGTTTGTCCAATATAATAATATCCACAGTTTTCGCAGCTACCAGTCTAGCCACAAAATTTAAATAATAGCTCACGTTATTCTATTCTGAAAATGAAGACGTGGCGAATATAATTATCAGGCTGACGTTTGCAATTGACTGAGAAGAATAAAATCAAATCATGCTTACAAAGCTACGTTCAGTCCTTAGACTTATAAGAGAGCTTCTAAATGATTTAAGGACATTCGATTAACTGGGTAGTCCTTGGCACCTCATGATGAAGAAGCAGCTCATAAGTCAGAAAGCAGCATTTTCCAGGTGCGTGCTCCTATTTTAATAGAAATGCTATCCTGAAGTGAGGATCTACTCGGTTATTGCTCATAAGAGACTCTTAACGGTAGCCTGAAAGCGTAGAAACTAAGCAGGTCATAATATATACAGTACATTTCCATGCTTATCCTAAAAAACTTGGGGGCGTGTTTGTTTCACCAGGATGGACAAGTGTCAGGCTCCTGACTTTCATCTATCGTATCTGACCTCCCCTGGTCAACTCTTGTTCTTTTCAGACCACGACGGTATTACGTGTCGGGACCCAGAGAGTCTCCTATTTTCACGCTCTTCGTGGCCCTTGTCTCCTTTTGGCCGATACTTTCATTTCTAGACGTGTCGGAGCCCTTCCACTTTATGCCTCTGATTAGTGTTAATGTAGGATTGTAGCCTATTTGTACTAACTCATAAAATAATCATCATCACCACCACCACCACCAAATAAAATTGGTGTTTGGACTGAGGAAAGTTATAGCGAGAAAATGAAAGAGATGTAGGAGAGAAACAGCTAAAATGAACATGGCTCATATGAACTACTACTACTACTACTACTACTACTACTACTACTACTATTACTACTACTACTACTACTACTACTACACTACTACTACTACTACTACTAATAATAATAATAATAATAATAATAATAATAATAATAATGGATATTATACACTGACTGACAGAGCAAATGCAACACCAAGAAGGAGTGGTCAGAACTTTATGCCAATTGCAGGGCAGACTGGCGTCACTGAGGTATGCTCATGATGTGAAATGCGCCGCTTTGCTGCGCACATAGCGAACGATAAATGGGACAAGGCGTTGGCGAATGGCCCACTTCGTACCGCGATTTCTCAGCCGACAGTCATTGTAGAACGTGTTGTCGTGTGCCACAGGACACGTGTATAGCTAAGAATGCCAGGCCGCCGTCAGCGGAGGCATTTCCAGCAGACAGACGACTTTACGAGGGGTATGGTGATCGGGCTGAGAAGGGCAGGTTGGTCGCTTCGTCAAATCGCAGCCGATACCCATAGGGATGTGTCCACGGTGCAGCGCCTGTGGCGAAGATGGTTGGCGCAGGGACATGTGGCACGTGCGAGGGGTCCAGGCGCAGCCCGAGTGACGTCAGCACGCGAGGATCGGCGCATCCGCCGCCAAGCGGTGGCAGCCCCGCACGCCACGTCAACCGCCATTCTTCAGCATGTGCAAGACACCCTGGCTGTTCCAATATCGACCAGAACAATTTCCCGTCGATTGGTTGAAGGAGGCCTGCACTCCCGGCGTCTCAGAAGACTACCATTGACTCCACAGCATAGACGTGCACGCCTGGCATGGTGCCGGGCTAGAGCGACTTGGATGAGGGAATGGCGGAACGTCGTGTTCTCCGATGAGTCACGCTTCTGTTCTATCAGTGATAGTCACCGCAGACGAGTGTGGCGTCGGCGTGGAGAAAGGTCAAATCCGGCAGTAACTGTGGAGCGCCCTACCGCTAGACAACGCGGCATCATGGTTTGGGGCGCTATTGCGTATGATTCCACGTCACCTCTAGTGCGTATTCAAGGCACGTTAAATGCCCACCGCTACGTGCAGCATGTGCTGCGGCCGGTGGCACTCCCGTACCTTCAGGGGCTGCCCAATGCTCTGTTTCAGCAGGATAATGCCCGCCCACACACTGCTCGCATCTCCCAACAGGCTCTACGAGGTGTACAGATGCTACCGTGGCCAGCGTACTCTCCGGATCTCTCACCAATCGAACACGTGTGGGATCTCATTGGACGCAGTTTGCAAACTCTGCCCCAACCTCGTACGGACGACCAACTGTGGCAAATGGTTGACAGAGAATGGAGAACCATCCCTCAGGACACCATCCGCACTCTTATTGACTCTGTACCTCGACGTGTTTCTGCGTGCATCGCCGCTCGCGGTGGTCCTACATCCTACTGAGTCGATGGCATTCGCATTGCGTAACCTGCATATCGGTTTGAAATAAACATCAATTATTCGTCCGTGCCGTCTCTGTTTTTTCCCCAACTTTCATCCCTTTCGAACCACTCCTTCTTGGTGTTGCATTTGCTCTGTCAGTCAGTGTATATGACGTACCTCGCTTAAGAACTCAACACACTGGCTTAACTAACTTCGAAAGGACCTCAAGAACGCAAATATAAGTTCAACAGACATCCTAGAAACAGACATCTTAAGGCACAAAATAAACAACTTGGATGTTACATCAGAGTAACCACCAAAAAAAAACAAAAAAAAACAAGAAAACATTACAGATCAAAGTGGTCGGCAGATCGTAAACAAGCCTTCTCGGAAAGAATGAAAACCTATTAGAAAAACAAGAACCCACAGAATAAATGGTTGAGTTATCTGCTTAGCGTCTTCCGATATTGGGAGAAAGAATACGCTACTACGGAGTACGAGGAGGAGGATTAGGAGGAGGAGGATTAGGAGGAGGAGGAGGAAAAATCATCCCAGGAAATATATTGTCATTCTTAAAAAATGTCTCACGCTTTTCAGTAAAGACGACTGAATTTTTATGGACACGTTAACAGAATGAACAGTAACAGACTAACTAAAATAATTCTTAACCAAGCCCTTTTATATAAAACCAAGAACAGCTGGCTTCGTGAAACTGAAATAGATCTCCAGGAAATCAACATCTCAGAAGACATCATACAGACAGATGTAAATTCAGAACCAAAATTGACAATCACCAGTTTGAAGACAAGCCCAACACCAGAGCAACTCTTACCTGGACAGAAGAACGAAGGAAGAAGCTCAGGGAGAGGATGAAGGGATTTGGGGAGGAGAAGAAGACCAACACATAGATAAGCTGGTTCATTCGAGCTCGTAAGTGGGCACAACGATGTAATAATAATAATAATAATAATAATAATAATAATAATGTGAATGTAGTTACTTTGTACCCATTGGTAGCTGTCAATATTGACTACATAAGGCCGCCCGGTGATCATGACTTTTAAAGCATCAAGTCTATATGTTCTGAATCTGTGCTTAGCCGGTTCGAGTCTCGTTGATGGAAATAGTTTTTATCCACCAGAATGTTGGTCGAGAGGGTAGGAAATGTGATCGTATACAATTTTTAATCACTAGATTCCGTGCGAAAATCCTCGCTGGCTTCAATTCCAAACCTCCCCCCCCCCCCACAGTGCTCATATGGATTGATGGATGCTATTGATGATGATTCATCTGTAGGATGGAAACGTTAAGCTTTGATCAGACTGCTAGATATTGGTCGGAGAATTAGGCTGTCTGCAAATATAGGGACATCCTACCTCAATATCATCTGAAACCCAGCCCTTGGGCGTCAAATTTGCACCACACGAACTGAAAATGTCCTGTGACACTCCCGACAAGCCATACCCTAAATAAATAAATAAATAAAATGTATAGTCTATACAGCGTGGTCGGAAACAACGTGATCTGGGTTGCCTATATTAGCGTTAAGGGGTCGATGTTTATGATATGTCTTATTTTATTTCTTTATATTATTTTCATGGAAAATGCAAGTTAAGCATCATTTGATCTACGGTGACTAAAATTATACAATTTTCATGGGCATATAAAGTCATATTTTGTATTTTTAAACGTTTTTTTGTCATTTCCCGGTAATTTTTCATGTTATGGTCATATCTCTCCGTGAAGTTTCGTGTTTTTTCATATTTTTATCTTTTTATTCCATGTTCGCATATCTGCTTTCATACGTGTCAAAGCCGGATTTTTCACATTTCCTAATTGTTGTCTGTAATTTCTTACAATTATCTTTCTTAGAATTACATATTTATTTGAATGAGGAGGGTAGGCTGTATAGAAAGAGACAGATGCGTAGAAAGTGACAGAAAGATGAGCCTCAATTAAATTCTAATGATTTGACGTAATTCAAATATTCCCCAATAACATCTTGCGATGTTGATCTGTCTTGTCCCGTTACAAGTCCATGTTGCGTGAAAATAGAATATCCTTCCTATTTAAAAACTTTAAAATAGATGTAATTTGCTATTGTAATTATTTCTGATCGCTCATCAAAATGCATCCTTTATTTCATTCTGTGCAGAGTCGAGAGTTACCTCTAGAATGAGTAGTTATATCAATTCAAAATATAATAATATTACTTATTTATTACTATTGAATGTTCTAGATTTTAAATGTACATTTTAATAGAACGTTAATTTAAACAGCGGCAAGATATTTTGAAGATTTCGAAAATGTGACCAAAGAATTTTGAAGTCAGATTTATTGTCATATTTTAATACGTTTTTAGGTTATAAATGCTTGCATATTTCTAACATTTTTAGGTCATAAATAGAGCCCGGAATTTTATGCACTGATAGGTTAGAATGCAAACTTACTGAAGCGAGAAGCAAGTATAGTCTACCTTTACAACGATTATGCTATGGGGTTTGCATAAACATTAGGGGTACGGCGCTTCAGAACCCCTATAACTTATGTTTCTCTTTCTACATTATGGAAGAGCGGGTGGCCGGCATTTCCTACTAACCAAATTAGTTTGCAATCTAACCTATTACCGCATGAAAATCCGGGCTTTAGTCATAAACATCCGGACCCTACTGATAAATAATACTTTAAAAGCAATAATTACCGAGCTCGATAGATGCAGTCGCTTACGTGCGGCCGGTATCCAGTATTCGGGAGATTGTGGGTTCGAACCCCACCGGCAGCCCTGAATATAGTTTTCCGTGGTTTCCCATTTTTACACCACGCAAATAGTGGGGCTGTATCTTAATTAAGGCCAGGGCCGCTTCCTTCAATGTCCTAGCCCTTTCCTGTCCCATAGTCGCCATACGACCTGTCTATGTCGGTGCGACGTAAAGCCAATAGCAAAAACAAAATATAGCAATAATTCGATATCTCGCGTCCTTGTCAATTCATCAGCAGCTGAAGTTAGCCAATCATATCACTTCGCGGGGGCGAATTCAAGTGGGCTTTTCGAAGCGGTGTTGTAAAATCTGTCTTGGCTTAGGTCCGGCTTGAGAGCACCAGTCGACGAATACAACTTTCCCAGGGGAGGGGTTCGAATACACATCTCGGAGTTGACAGGATGGCACCATAACAAGTGCGCTACGGTGAAACTGTTTTAAAGCTACGGTTGTGCTTATGTTTGATGGTGATTTCCCGGCATGGCTCTCTAGCCATACTGAAGACATGTGTACATGTCGAAAGGGTGCCACGCAAAGGCCATTTGAATTCTTCCGCGAAACGATCTGATTGGCTAAGTTTAATAGTTGATTAAATGACAAATGACTGAATTATTTCTTGCAAATGATTTATCAGCATGACCAACTCTCTAAAGCTCGTATTCCCTGTTCAAATTTTTGCAAACATACTGTATAGATATCGGAAAACCTGTATTTTGAGCGACGAAAGGTACAACGAAGGTATGGAGGACTTCTCTTCGGGATTCTCAGAGGGAAGCAGTGGTATTATGTAGTCTTCGGTTCGCCCACGGTATAGTAACGCACTCCTATTTACCGAAACGAGAACCCCCTCCGGCGTATACTTGCGGCGAACATCTTGACGTGGTGCACATCCTTGCAGAGTGCGTGGATCTGCGTCGTAGTTAAAAACTCCCGAGTATCATCTCCCTCAGCCTGCGAGGTGACGAGCAGTCAGAAGACCTCGTCATCCGTTTTATGAGGGATAGTGGTTTGTTTTATTGAATATAAACGTAGTGTTTCGTATTAGTGCTTGTATTATTGTTAACTATGTTTTATTAATTTGTCACTGTTTTAGTTCGTGTTTGTGCATTTTAATGTGTCTTTTAAAATAGCCATTTGCATGATATATTATTGCATTTTAAGGCGAGGCCTTATTCTACTATAATCTATCATCTTTCATTTTACCGAAAATAACGCATTGCGAATTAGATACACTGATTATTTTAAGTTCATAACCTTTTTTCATTTTCATTTGTATTACATTCTAGTCAGTGGAAGAGCCTCCGTGGCTCGGACGGCAGCGCGTCGGCCTCTCACCGCCGGTTACCGCGGTTTAAATCTCGGTCACTCCATGTGAGATATGTGCTGGACAAAACGGAGGCGGGACAGATTTCTCTTCGGGTACTCCGATTTTCCCTGTCACCTTTCATTCCAACAACACTCTCCATTATCATTTCATAGCATCTACCAGTCATTAATAAAATCACCTTGGAAGTGGCTACCCAATTGTACTAATAGCCTATATATGATACATTCATTACATCCCTGACCCGGTCAAATACTGGAAAACAGGTTGTAGGTTTTCATTTTCTAGTCATTGGATACATTTTAAAATTTTAATTGTCATATCATGTAGTCCATCTCGTAACGTTAGGGGCCGATGACCTTAGATGTTAGGCCCCTTTAAACAAGAAGCATCATCTTCATCATCATCATCATCATCATCATCATCATCATCATCAAACCTGTAATTTGACCTTAATATCGTGCACAAACATTGGCATTGAACCACTGTGCTAGGTTGAGATCGTGCGACCTCTGACTTGTTACAAAAGATGTCTATCTACAAGGCGCCCAAGAAAATATCTCGTAATAACTGAGAAGCTCCCTCATGACTGTTGGTGACGCGCATTAGATGGAGTGATGTCTAACCTCGCTACTCAAGGAGCCACACAAAATTGTATTTCGTGTCGATTTTACCATGAGGTGACGCCTTCGTCCCACAACACGCACATACCTCGCATCACGACGGTGCGAATGGATTTAATATAAGCAAAGCTTATTGATATCACTCGAGGGAGAATTCTTCTCCATATCGTGTTTAGGAGACGAAACTTCTGCGTTTACCTCGATCGAAAACATGTCACATCACCTGAAACACCTTATTATTCGTGGAAGCTCCAAGCGACATAGGTAAAGCCCATATGAAGTGATAAAATCTGGATAGCTGGAGTTCAACTTCGATTTCACCCACTAACCTGTGATGAAATAACATCGTTTCTAAATGAAGACATACTTTTAAAAACTTACGGACGTGATATATTATTTGCATTGCCATTGAACTTTTTATTTTAGCGAGGAAGTTAAAGTTTGATTTATATTAAGTTGATTTTGAGTATTTGCAACAATAGAGAGTTGTTTCTTTGTGATTACGACACTACGTAAAAGTGGATGGACTATAATCACTAGAGCCCGGATTTTTATGCAGTAATAGGTTAGAATGCAAACTTACTGAAGCGAGTTGCAAGTATAGTCTACCTTCACAACCGTTGTGCTATGGGGATTGCATAGATATTAGGGGTAAGATCCAATAAAACCCCTGTAATTTATGTTACTCTTACTACGCTATGGCAGAGCGGGTGGCCGACACTTCCTACTAAGCAAATTAGTTTGCAATCTAACCTATTACTGCATAAAATCCGGGCTTTAATAATCACGATTTCAAAATTCACGTTAAGTGACTGATTGGTGGTTAGGATAAACTGCATAAAATTGTCGTAGTTTAATGTTTATGCGATCATCAATCCATGTACTGCTTGGTGTGCCATTTACCATTGCATTACTCGTTGAACAAGAAAGTTTTATTGCAGCACAGTTGACCCCATGAGTAATACTTTTCATAACATCTAGATGAGTTGATCTTGTTTAAAAGCCGGACTAAATGGCTCAGACCGTTGAGGCACTGGTCTTCTGACCCGAACTTGGCAGGTTCGATCCTGACTCAGTCCGGCGGTATTTGAATGGGCTCAAATACGTCAGCGTCGAGTCGGTAGATTTACTGGCACGTAGAAGAACTCCTGCGGGACAAATTTCCGGTACCTCTACGTCTCCGAAAACCGTCAGAGTAGTTAGTGGGTTGTAAAAATAGCATTATTATTGTTCTGAATGCCATTCATCATCAACAGCTATACGTCAGAATCTTCGATTTCAATGACAATGATATTTTGGAAGCTGGTATCTTATTTCCAGTCAAGGTCACAAAAATAGATTTCTTCTGTGAAGGGCTGGTATCCACCGTCGGCTGTCCTGAGGATGCTTTTCCGCGGTTTTCCATTCTCCTGCACTAAGGCAAATGCTGGGACTGTTCCTAGTATAGCCTACGGCTGCCAACCCGCTTACCTTCTCCGAACATCTCCTTCACCGTATCATATCTCCCTGGCGTGAGAGACGACGTTACCGTCTAGGTGGCCCGCCGTCCCCTTCAGGGACAGAATGTAAACGTTTTAGTAGTAGATTGGAATTATGTTACTAAATTTATATTGTGTGATATTTTTGCATTTCGGCAACTTCAATCAAACGAGGAATAATAATAATAATAATAATAATAATAATAATAATCATAATAATAATAATAATAATAATAATAATAATAATCTTTCACTTTTTGATTCAAACCCCAAAACAACAAATCCCTGGTTTAGAAATACCAAAGAAGACCTGAAAATACTACATATCTCAGCTGAAGACGCCCTTAACAGAGATCAGTACCGCAAGAAAATATTGACGAACGAGCAAAACCGAGACGAGCAACCGAAGAGAAGACACGGTGCCCCTTGGACAGAGGAGCGTAAGCAGACCCACTCACAAAGAATGAGGGAAATTTGGGCTCTAAAGTAGGCCAAGTTCACTATCAAATGCAGCTTACTATACCGGGATGTAACATAACGTATTATAAAGTTAAATATTGGCATCACCGAGTTAAAAAGTCCATTTACTGTGTGAAGCAATCGAAACTTGAAGGTATTCATTTATAATGTTATCGTTTTGTGAAAACAAACTGAAATATCTTACGTAAAAGGAAAAGTAATTTCCATCTTATAGTCAGTAATTTTAATAGGGCCAACATTTCTGCTCCGTGAGTTTCTATTGAGGTGGATGGAACCATCTGAACAGAAAGCGTGCGCTGATGGACATGGCATGGTCCGAGTCATTGAACAGGAGCTGGACATTACTGTCAGCTGACCGGGCACAGAGCAAGGAGGAGAAATGAAATGATCAGGTATTGAGGCGAACAAGTCGTTTGATGGGACTGTTTCTCTGTAATAGGGAATTATGTGCCACGTTTAATTTTACGGTGAGCTGCTCTCTTGGTGCTTGAGCTGGTACATAGAAATAATTTTCTCCTTGATTGGAACTTTAATTCCTTTGTTGGGCTAGATGAAGCTTTTCCACTTGTGTATAAGGGGTTGTTCCGAAAGCAGCCATCCTGTCTGAAAAATCATTTGGGACGATTATGATTATTATTATTGTGATAATGATGATAGTGAAATATCTGGGAGAGATAATTCAAGAACATGATTTAGACAATTCTGCTAAAGAAGAAAGGATACTGTAGAGAGAAAGGGCATATGGTACTATTAAGAATGGTTATGTTGAAAACACTTCTTAACAGACGAAATAGGGGTCCCCATACAACGAAAAACGTGAAATGAAGCAATTTTTTCAGTTGTGCCGAATTTTGAAAGGTTATAGGACCCGAAAAGTTTTCAAATTGTGTGTCTTGGTTAGATCTATCGAACCAAAAGTAAAATCAAATTTCAAAAATCACTCCCGGCTTAAATGCAGTTCCTGAAAACCAACCTAAAATCGCTTGTTCCTTTACACATCTCCTTTTTAATTCAAATCCTAGCTAAATTAACTTATTTACATAAATCTTTCTGTAATGTGTTCCTTGGTTCAATATCCTCAGGAATTCTTTGATTTTTTTTAAAGAATTTTACACACCGAATATATTTATAAGAGCTTAAGTGAAACTCTGTTTTGAGTCACATTAGCGCTCATAGTGGTGCTTAAATGAAACAATGCATTGTCCCGCATTAGCGCTCGTAGTGATAGAAAAAGGCAAACTGGTAATCTAATCGACCGGATGACGCTGATTAGGAAATGGATTGTAATTTTTAGGAATAAATAAAGAATATATTCTCATACTTTATTATAGTCAGTCAACCTAAAATTCGTAGCTCATATCCCTAGGATGTTTCCAACATAGAGTTGCTTGCCGGTGGATTTTTGCAATAAAATGTGCGTATCTAAATGTTTTGAATTGCGGGACAATAATATAATAGTGAAAACAGAATGTATATACCCGAGCGAATGTCAATAATTGAAACTGTAGATCAGATAAGCTTGGTAATTAGAAACAAGAATCTTTAGAAAAATCCTGCGTCCAATGAAAAGCACAGAATTGTGGAAATAAAGAAATTATGGAAAGTCGTACACGAAACTTTTTAAAATGAGAAACAACTTTTGTTGTTGTTGCTGAAATTGCTTGTTTATTATGTTGTAATTTCTTGAATTCAGTATCTAAGAGCACTTACAATTTTAAATTACTAATATATTCACGCGAGGTGCCACGGCTCCTCTTTCGTGCATTGCTATTTTTGATCATTGCTGAACTCTTTACGTCTGCTTGGTCAGGGTGTTGACGGTACCACACTTAAGAATTTTGAGGAAGGCTGTGAAGTGTCATTTCCGGTTGGTCAAGAATGGCGATTACCGTGGAAAGTTTGTTTTGGTTTAGGAGGTACAGCGCGAGCGTTCGTATTGTGAAATTCAACTGTCATTCCTTTTTCCACGACAAATGCACTTTTTTCTCTTGAACTACTGTTTATATCAATCTAAAACTTATTAAACGGACAGGATAAATACTGTCGCTAATTTTCTGCGAGGGAATTGCAAAATATATAATTTTATGGACTTCAGAGTTTTTCATATATGCTCGTATATATTTCTTATGAACTTTCCAAATTTAAAAGTTAAAAGCTTTTCTTAAAAATCAACTGATTCATGTTTAGAGCTAAGAACAATGTAGGTTAAATCAGTGTTCTAATGTATTATTCTAACTCAAATAGTGTCCGAGTTAAGGAGAATTTGGGTAATACTTTGAAAATTAATTTTTGTGCATGACTTCCCTTAAGAACTTCTGCGATGGACAGTAAACAATGGAATGATGGTAAACGGGGTGAAAATTTAAGTTGTAAGTTTTTCAAAGAGGAGAAGTTCTCAATTACTGTGTTAGTGGGATGACAGTTATTCATGGGCATCAAAGTACTTAGGTGTTAATATAAGGAATGATCTTCATTGGACTATGAGCATAAATGGGATTTCAGGGTGAGTTGGCCGTGCGGTCAGGGGCGCGCAGCTGTGAGCTTGCATCCGAGAGATAGTGGTTTCGAGGCCCACTGTTGGCAGCCCTGAAGATGGTTTTCCGTGGTTTCCCATTTTCACACCAGGCAAATGCTGGGACTGTACCTTCAGGCCACGGCCACTTCCTTCCCACTCCTAGGCGCCTTGTATCCCATTGTCGCCATAAGACCTATCTGTATCGGTGCGACGTAAAGCAAATTATATTTTAAATGGGACTGTAGGAAAAAAACTTACAGATCTCTTCGCATGGGCATGAATATTTAGGAGTCGTAGTAAGGGTGCAAGAACCTCCGTGGCTCAGGCGGCAGCGCGTCGGCCTCTCACCGCTGGATACCGCGGTTCAAATCCCGGTCACTCCATGTGAGATTTGTGCTGGACAAAGCAGATGCGGGACAGGTTTTTCTCCGGGTAATCCGGTTTTCCCTGTCATCTTCATTCCAGCAACACTCTCCATTCTCACTTCATAGCATTTATCACTCATTAATACATCACCTTGGTAGTGGCGACCCCATTGTAATAACAGCCTATATATGTTTCATTCATCACATCCCTGACCCGGTCAATGACTGGAAAACAGGTTGTAGGTTTTCATTTTTTCCGTAAGGGTGCAAAGGAGAGAATGTATAACTCACATGTATGACCCCAATTAAAGTGTGGTTCTAGTGTCTCGGACCTTCACCAGGACTACTTGATACTAGAACTGGAATAGATTAAAAGGAAAGCAAGGCGATTCGTCCTGGGTGATTTCCCGATAAAATATTGTTACAAAGATGTTGCAAACATTGAACTGGGAAGACTTGGAAGTAAGGATACGCTCGACTAAGCGGAATGTTCCTAGCTGACAGTGAAGAGATGGCTTGGAATTACATTAGTAGACGAATAAGGTTGACTGGAGATTTTAAAAGTAGAATATATTATAAGATGAAGAAAAAGTTGGAATTTAAGAGAACAAAAGGGGGAATACTGGTTTATAAATGAAGTTTAGGAGGCCCGCTTGCTGTAATAAATTTTATTTCACCTATTTCGATATATCTCACCAGTTTAGGTTAACTCAAGTAGTTTTTAGCTTTCGTGTCTGTCGGTTTGTTTGTTTGTTCCACCACCACGGGTAAATGGCTGAATAGATCACAACCAAAATTCTGAGTCTTCTCTCGCAGGAGCAGGTTACGACATGCATCTTCTCCTTTATTCTTTTTCTACCACTCTTCTCACACTTGTGGGGTCGCGGGTGCGAACTGTGTCGCACATGTGATTTTAGCCATGTTTTATGGCCGGATGCCTTTCCTGACGCCAACCCTTTACGGAGGGATGCAATCACTATAGCTTGTTTCTGTGGTGGTTGGTAGTGTAGTGTGTTGGGTGAATATGAAGAGGAAAGTGTTGGGACAAACACAATCACCAAGTTCCCGAGCCAGAAGAATTAATCAGAGGCGATTGAAATCGTACCCGAGACCCTCTGAACCGAAGGCCCCAACGCTGACCAGTCATCCAATGAGTCGGACCAGGTTACGATATGCATATCATTTAAATATCACTGAATAGACTGGGGGTTTATAGGGAAAAAGTTTCTTTTCTGAATAGAGGAAAAGTTCTGCCTCTCAGACAGCCGGATTTTCGCCGCCAGTGAAGTAAACAGATAATTTAGACTCTACTTATCCGGAATCAAGTTTCAGTGTGCATATAATCTAAAAATAACAGAACAGACTGAGGTTTTATAGAAAGACCAAAATAGTTCTTATTTTCCCGACTCATCGGGTATTCTCAGAAACAGATGAGTAAAGGGGCATAGTTTCCGCCCTGGGACTCTGAACTACTCGCCCTCAATAACGAAGAAAAAAAGAGAGCGCAATGACTAATCTCGTCCTGGATAAATAGTGCAACCTGTCGGTTGTACATCATTTTGTTTCAACATACCGCGTGAAAACGGCATTGTGTCAGTAACCGACTTCACTTGCTTATTCGTGGATTCTAAAACGACTAAACCGGGCGAGTTGGCCGCGCGGTTAGGGACGCGCGGCTGAGAGCTTGCATCCGGGAGATAGTGGGTTCGAATCCCACTGTCGGCAGCCCTGAATATGGTTTTCCGTGGTTTCCCATTTTCACACCAGGCAAATGCTGCGGTTGTACCTTAATTAAGGCCACGACCGCTTCCTTCCCACTCCCAGACCTTTCCTATCCCATCGTCGCCATAAGACCTATCTGTGTCGGTGCGACGTAAAGCAGCTAGCAAAAAATAACGACTAAACCACCGCTGAAGATTTATCCTAACTAGTGGCCTGTCTCAGTACAAGGGCTAAAAATGAAACTGATGTTAAAGGAAACGAGAGGAAATTAACGGAAAAAGTACTGAACTCCGGAGACCATATATTTGCCTTGAAACACTTCCGTTGTAACTATAAATATGGAAGTTTTGAACTTTGGAAATTGCCCTATCATAATTTCTTGTGCATGCTTGTAACAGTCATGAACCACTTAAACAAAGTAGGCTACATTTAACTGTAAATTACTGCATTCGACTGTCCTATTCATAGACTAATTTCAGCATTTCATTGTAAACTATGATTTTTGTGAGATACAATTCAGTTTAGGGGAACTGAACCTGGTATGGTGTAGTTATAATTTAAAATTTGACGACCCTCTCAGCATAAACTCTACAAAATTCCACATATGGCTGAAATTATTTATTTTGATTTAGAATTTTTTTTACGGCGCACCGACACAGATAGATCTTATGGCGACGATGGGACACTAAAAGGCTCGGAATGGGAAGGAATCAGCCGTGGCCTTAATTGAGGTACAGCCGCAGTATTTGCCTGCTCTGAAAATGGGAAGCCACTGAAAACCATCTCCAGGTCTGCCGACAGTGGGGATCGAACTCGCTATTTCCCGGATGCAAGATGGCAGCTGTTTGCCCCTAACCACACGGCCAACTCGTCCGGTACCATGGCTGAAAACGCACCGAGGTACGTAAATACCTATTTTGTCAAAACTTTGACCGTGTGCTTTGTTAATGGTCATTGCGAATTTTGAATTTGAAAGGCAGGTTACTGTCAGCAGACACCAAACCAATCGCAGGTAGGTAAATTACGATCAATCAATCGATCTATCTATCAATCAATCAATCGATCAATCACCACTGATCAGCATTTAGGCTAGTCATCCAGGTGACAAATTCCTTATGTGTTTCTCAGTCTTTTCTTAAATAATTGCAAAGAATTTGGAAATTTATTGAACATCTCCCTTGGTAAATTAATCCAATCCCTAACTCCTCTTCCTATAAAGGAATATTTGCCCCAATTTGTCCTCTTCAATTCCAACTTTATCTTCATATTGTGATCTTTTCTACCTTTAAAAACACTACTCAAAATTATAGCCTACGTCTATTAATTTCATTCCACGCCATATCTCCACTGACAGCTCGTCCTCTTTCTCCCAAGTCTTCCCAGCCCAAACTTGGCAACAGTTTCGTAACGCTACTATTTTGTCGGTAATCACCCAGAACAAATCGAGCTGCTCCAGTTGGGATCTTAGCAGAAACTTACATACCCTTTCCTTTACATTCTTTCTACAACCCCTAAATACACTCATAGTCATGTGCAGAGATCTGTACCCTTTCTTTGCAATAGCGTTTATCTGATTACCCCAATGAAGATCTTTCCGTATATTAACACCTAGGTACTTGCAATGATCCCCATAAGGGATTTTCATTCCACCAACACAGTAATGAAACCTGAGAGGACTTGCCCTATTAGTGAAACTCACAAGCTAACTTTTAACTCCGTTTATCATCATACCATTGCCTGCTGTCCATCTCACAATATTGTCGAGGTATTTTTGCTCTTTCTCAAAATCTTGTAACTTATTTATTACTTTATATAGTAAAACATCATCCGCAAAATGCTTTATTTATGATTCCAGTTCTTCACTCATTCATTTGCATATACTGTATAATAACCCGATTCTTGGAAGCACCTGTAATGTGTTCTAATTTTATAATTTTGTCATACATCGCTTATTAGAACTAACATGGAGAAACAACTTATATTCTGATGATAACGTCATTTAGCCATTATTATTATTATTATTATTAGAGTATGGTAACGTACACAAAACAATACAAAGATTAAATATAAATGAACAGTAAGCACAAACCATTATATACATAATTATAAGATATACACATAACATTGAAAACAATCATGCAAGCAAAAGGGTTCAAAGATTTAGATCCAAATTCTCTAGCCATTGTATGGCCTCAGCAGAAGCCACCACAAAGTCCTGGCTAGATCCAGCGAATGCCCTTCCAATGCATTCGGTGACGATATGGTCGATAGTCTGTTTAACTGCCCCACAGTCACAGGCTGGGGAAGATCTCATACCCCATTTAAACATCATTGAACCACATCTCCCGTGGTTAGTACGGACTCTCTTGAGGGCTACCCATGTCTTGTGGGGTAAATCAAAGCCAGCTGGAAGATTCTTATAATTGAACAATGCCCGCCCATTGAGTCGGAGCTATGCTGTTCCACTCTTGTTGCCAATCTGCTTTTGGATTGAAATCCCTTCTAACAAGTTCCTGTGCTGTTTGAATAGGAGGAGATCTTGATTTGAGGCGGCTGAATCTGACGTTAGCATCTTCATGGATGGGGAGATCAGGATTGGTTAATATCTTGCCATCTATCGGACTAATATAGAATGGTCTGCATTTACAACATTCACAGAGCCCTCTATCGGACTGGAATAGAAAGCTCAGCGGAGGCAGCAGTTAACTGGAATGACCTAAGCATCATATTGTCCGAATAAAATGACTATTTTACGCAAATAAAGGATTTAATAAAAGAAATAATATTTTACTAGTAATCCTGAGTTGTAGACTTTTCTGTTCATGTATAACACATACTGGTTAGCATTACGGTTTTCTCACAATTTTGTGTTAGACGTTTTTCAAATTATATATATACAGAGTGCTCAGAAACAACGAGTTTAAAAAATATACGTCCATATCCCGCGTCGTTCTCATTTTATCAGCTGCTGAATTTAGCCAATCAGATCGCTTCGCGGGTGAATTCAAATGGTCTTTACGAGGCGGTGTTTCTATATCTGCATGTTGCTTGCTTGGGCTTGAGGCCATGCTGAGAAATTATCAAACACTAACATACCGTGGGTTTCAGCCAATGATACAATAGCATGCTTGCTAATGGCTATTGGCCAAGCCTATCAGCAGGTAGCAAGTTCCTCCCCTGGAGAAGTTTATTTCTTCTATTGGTGTTCTCAAGCCAGCCATAATTTACGTGCAGATTTAGCAACACCGCATCGCAAAGCTATCTGATTGGCTAAATTCATAAGATGATAAATTGACAACGGCACGAGATATCTGATTTTTTTCCAACTATGTATCAGTATGACCAACGCTCTAACGTTCATATATTCGCTTCACGTTTTTCCGACCACCCTGTATATATATAGCTGAATTACTGCAAGAAGCTGTTCATGCATTGCTTTGCTCTACTGTTTCGTGCTGCGTGTCGAATACAACAAATGCACCTAGACATGATAGGACTACCCATAGCGAAGTGGGAGCGATTATAGCCTGCATAATAAATGTGCGAGATGAGAAAGCTGCTGGCATTCATCCGATGTGTTCTATAGTCCTAGTTACAGAGACAAGGGTGAATTACGCAAGGGTGGAAACAGAAGCGATTAACACTGCGGAGAGGTTTGGAATTAAACGGAAGCTTCTGACACGCAATCCAGTGATTACAAATTGAATACCACCACCCCACCTACCCCAACATTCTGTTAGTGATTTTTTTTCCACAAACGGGGCTCAAACCGGCTAAGGTATTTTATGATGAAAACTTCATGCCTTAACGAGCATGGGTACAAAGTGGCGGTATCAAGATTGGTAACAGAAGAACTGGGATATAGCCGCCAAGTCCAGAAGCTGGGTAGTGGCAGAGGATCGAGTTTATTGAAGATGTCATCGATGAAATTGTCAACAACGCCCCTGTTCAGCATAGCAGGGGAGGCCGCCTGGGCAAGGTACTGGTAATTCTCCCCAGTTGTATCCCACAGCCCAATGGCTCACGTTCCAGGACACTGCTCTTGAGGCGGTAGAGTTGGGATCCCTCGCTGAGTCGGAAGGAAAAACCAACCCTGAAGGGTAAGGAGATTAAGAAAGAAAGAAAATATCGCAACCTCGAGTGCATTTCGTTCAATCATCGTATGAAAATCCACAGCCTGTTTCTAGTCATTCGATCGGGTCAGGAATGGAATGAATTAAGCCCCCATCTAGCGGCGAAGATTGCAATTGTGCCGGCTGCCGAAGAATGTCGCACTCCTCTTGGGCAATGATTGATGTATGAAAGATGAAATTAAATTATATTGGAGAGTGTTGCTGGAATGAAATATGACAGGGGAAAACCGGAGTACCCGGAGAAAAACCTGTCCTGCCTCCGGTTTGTCCAGCACAAATGTCACATGGAGTGACCGGGATTTGAACCATGAAACTCAGCCGTGAGAGGATGGCGCGCTGCCACCTGAGCCACGGAGGCTGTCATTCTTCTTATATATTCTAAATTCCAACTGCAAAAATTTACAGCATCCGACTAGTAGCAATAATTTCGTCACCTCTGCTTGGCTATCAAGAATCTCCACTCCATAGTCAGGCGGGAGATCAACTCGTCAGGTTCATACAGCACAGAGGGATGCTCAGTGATGGGAGCAGAGCCCAAGTTGCTCTACAGCGAATGCGAGCGCAGTTAAGCTCCAGCTCAGGCAGGTAAAGCAGCATAGTGCAGGCCAGCAGCTGCTTGCACGGCTCTCAATTACAAGTAGTGAAGGTGGGCACAGTTCTGCTCAATGAACAGTGCTCCAGCTCAGACATGTAAAGCAGCAGAGTACAACCTAGCAGCTGCTTGCGCGGCTCTCAGTTACAACTAGTGAATCTAAATAGATTAAAACTTGCTAGAGTTCGCAAAAGCAGAGTAAAATAGAGCCTCGACTTTTTCACAGAATCAGGTTGAATGACACTAAAAGAAAATGCCCGCGCACAGGAACTGAGTCCACACGATTATTATTATTATTATTATTATTATTATTATTATTATTATTATTATTATTATTATTATACCATAGGTTTCCGGCACTGCAAGGATGGGAAAGGTCTTTGACTGGGAGGGTGGTGGCTGAGGTCTTAACCATTTTCAGGGCTGCAGATGCCCACCATCTCCCGAATGGAAGGTCACAGCTAAACGACCCTAACCGCACGGCCAACCCGCTCGGTATTATTATTGTTTATTATTGACATTGAGAGCTCTCAGATCAACTTTGTTGCGTGGGAATGAAATTTGGCTCGCACTAGGATACCTTCTTCATAAACTAGAAATAACAGCCTTGAATGCAGAGAAAAAGGAGCGCGAAGAGTGGCACGAGGACAGCCGCTATATGGAGATAAAGGCAAAGTTAAGGAACTCAATGAATGAAGCTGTGGATAAAAATAAGCTTTCGTTCTCAGGTATGTTTTGTATATTCAGCCTCCATGGAGACAATCTCACAAGATAAGAGATATATGCCTAAACCTCTTCTTCTTGACCTTCAGGCTACAAATCCTTCACGGTACCAAGTCTGAAAACCGTTAATAGCCCTTTTTACCGGTAATAAGTGTCTAACTCTAGAAATAATTGTATCACTGAATGTGTTTTCGACCAGAAACTTAAATATACCATATCAATGCAATTCTCGAATTTATACTTTCTCAAGGTTTAACTCATCATCTTTAATGGGGGCCCCTAATAGACGCCAGTCCTAAATCTCTATTTATTTGTAATATTGTAATCCCCATTGGCAGATGCATGAATATGATTGAAAATAACAAGAGATTACCTTATAGCTTTTAATTGGTACTTGTGATTATGATTCATGGGAAAAATTGTTCATTAGTTATATAACTGGAGTTATGGTAGTTCAGGTACATCACATCTTGCCACTAATTCATAGACTCCGGATATTTAGGCAGTAATAGGTTAGAATGCAACGAAATAGGTTGTTAGGAAGTATCGACTATCCCGCTCCTCCAAAATGTGGCAAGAGTAACATAAATTCTAGGTGTTGTGATAGACCGTAACCCTAATGCTTATGCAAATCTCATAGCATAACCGTTGTGTAGGGTAGACTATGCTTGTTACTCGCTTCAGTATGTTTTCATTCTAACGCGTTACTGCCAAAAATACGAGCTTTACTGATTAATATGATCACTATCAAAGTAAAAGTACACTGTTCAAACTTTTATGACTGTCATCAGACTAACTTATTCCTAACCAGTAATGATTTATCCTTTGTTCTAGGTGAGTCCTTTCGATGAAATCTGCAGCTGTGGGCAGAGATCCACGATACGATGAAGGATGTATCAATACCCTAAACAACGCAAGGTCAAATAATTTCATAGTAGTTTATAAACGTAGTTAATGAGCTGTTGTGCAACGGGCATTTGAGTTGTTCTAATTTGATGTGTGTTAAATATTCTGTGCTATTTCATTTGCACTTAACGATACAGGACATGATCGGCTGAACCTTCCTAGTTATACCAGAAGGAGCTTATTATCATAGAGATGGATTGTTTATATAGGAAGACGTATCTGCACCTTGTCACTAAGAGGCTGTATTTCTGGCGGATCAAGCTGGGAAAGAAGTGGTACTCTAACCACGTAGAAGAATGGAAAAAAAACAAAAGTTTCCCTTTGCTAAAAACTAAGTATCATGAATATATCTTCCAGTAAATAAAACTCAATGTTATATCAAGGACCAGCCCCGCGGTGTAGAGGTAGCGGGCATGCCTCTTACCCGGAGGCCAGGTCCACGATTTTTACCTGGTTCTGAGGCCTGGTTCGTGGTCCACTCAGCCTACGTGGTGACCACTGTGGAACTATCTTACGATAAGATGGCGGCCCCGGTCCGACCAAACGACACTTCGTAATCTGTAGGCCTTCGGGATCACCAGCGTTCACTTAGTAGGCCCAGGTCCGTCGGGGCTGTTGGGCCATAGGGTTTGGTTATATCAAGAAGAACTGCAACTCTACGTTAAAGAAACTTAACTTGGAGCCGCAGCGCCTTTGGCGACCAAGGTCCACGTTAACGACTTATGACGTCACATCCGTCACACATGTTGTCACGCTACGTTACACAAATTTTCGGATGATCCCCAACCATAAGAAAAATTAATGTAAAAATCTACCGGGGATACTTATACTTCTCTCTGAGACGCGAAACCATCAAGGCGTGCTGGGAATCGGAGTGAGAACTATCCGACCACCCAACAAGCTAAGAGCAATTAAGAAGGAAAACTAAAGTGTGGTGGTCCTCTTTCCTGTCTTAACAGAGAGAGGTCGCAGTTTAGTTAGGATTCAGGATAAGTCATGGAAGATCTATCTACGCATTCTTGCCGTATAAGAAAGAATGTCCTCCCCCTCCACCTCCACCTCTTCGTGTGTGCTAATATGGTGCCTATATCACCGTGGCCCTCTTATTGACTGAAGGCGTCGATCTTTCTGGTCCAGTACTTAACATCGGTCTGCTGAAAACACTTGCAGTCATACTAAACGTTGGCATAAATACTGCTGATTTCGTCATTTACCTTGTTGGTTTTGTGTGGTTTCTTATGTTGACGGACATGGGTTCCAATCGGGTTCTTCCGTGTAGCATAGCATACCAAGCGTTGACTGTGGTGCTGTGAATATGCAAGCTTTGTAAGGCTTTGTCACATCAAAACTTCACGCGAAGAGGAGGCAAACCTGAATCTGAAAGCTGGATCACGCATAGGAAAGCAGATCATCTTGTTTTTCTTTCTCTACCGATTTTCCCACACTTGTTGGGCCGCGGGTGCGAACTGTGTCGCACATGTGGATTTGGTCCTGTTTTACGTCCAGATGCCCTTCCTGACGCCAACCCTATATGGAGGGATATAATCACTTTTGTGCGTTTCTTTGGTGGTTAGTCGTGCAGGTTGTTGTCTGAATATTAAGAATAGTGTTGGGACGAACACAAATACCCAATCCCCGCGCCAGAACAGTTCATCGTAGGCGATTAAATTACCCTACCCTCCCGGGAATCGGACCCGCGGCCCTCTGAACCGAAGTCTGCAACGCTGACCATTTAGGCAAGGAGTCAGACAGTAGGAAAGCAGTTCATAGAATGAAAAGCAGATCAGTGAACATTAAATGCTCTTCCTGCTATTAGTACACACTACACAGATGTAATAGGATTGGTGACTAATGTGCCGTCAATCGGATCACTGTATCGATTAAGTAGCGTATACAGAATCAAATGAATGGATTCAGTACAATGAATCGAATATTCCATCACTAGAACAGTAAAAGAGAGAATGATAAGTACGCTTTACTGGTAAGCAGAAGAGTGATGCGAAGACAGTGGACTTGGTGAGTTTGGTAAAGTCTCAATTTTGGCATGTGGGAGTGTAACACGACTATCTGTTAATACGTGAGGTCGGTGGGACGTGTTATTTATGTTGTGATGAAAACATACAGACCATAATTTGGAAAAATGTGCGACATGCAGAGAAAATATTCTGACCTCACAGATGAATCCGAATCTTAATTAGCGAGTCTTCTCTTTTATCTGCTGCGTTGACGCTGATTTAGTAAACAGTAACTCGCCCCTGATTCGATTGAAGACCTTGTTGTTTGCATTGCGTGCACATACGAAAGAAGAAGAACCATCTTAATTGGAGCTCGGAAGGCTTGCGCACAGTTAGCCACCTAGTGACGGACGACAGTACCACCTACTATAGACCTACGGTAAAGCATTCGTAAATTCAAAACTTCATTATTAGAGAAGTCTTGTTCCTGAACAGACCAGAGTTTCTTCTGAAGACGCTGAGCAAATTTCTCTGCGAACCGTAAAGAATTTCACCAGGTTTTCTTAACATGGCAAAAGACCAAAAGCATGTCTAGAATAACTCGTTGTCCAGTGTCGTTTGCAGTACTTAGTACCCGTTTAAAAGTCAGTGTGATTGTATGATTAGTACAGTGACTTAGCTGCTAGTCTCCATCCTGTTAACTACACTCCGGAAGTTTGGGCAGAAATTGGTTAGAATGCAAACTAATTTGGTTCTTAGCCAGGGCCTACTAATCTGCTCTTCCATAATGTAGGAAGAGTAATATAAATTCTAAGGGTTATGATGGGCCGTACTCCTAAAGTTTATGCAACACTCACATCATAACCGTTGTGTAGGGTAGACTATGTTTGTTACCGGCTTCAATAAGTTTGTATTCTAACCTATTACTGCCTAAAAATCCAGTCTGTCCTGATAACCTCCGATCGAATACCTTTGACTATCATGTGGAGTTTCCTCATGAAAAATCCAGTATTGATGAAAAGAAATGAAACTTCCATGACAAATCTAAAATACACCAGGGTAAACTAAACTTGGATAAGCTGAAGGTGTTTGCATCCTATTTAACTCTTGAAGATATTTTTGAAATAACATGCTTTATTTTGAGAGCAACCATTCTGGAGTGAAACTGTTCCATTTTCTCTGTCTAATCTGTGACAGGCTATTTAAGACAGATTGTAGGTCCTAACGTAAGCTCACTTCCAATCGATAACTTGCCACCCACCCGCCCGCCTTTGTATAACCTGAAATCCCAAGTTCTGTGTACAACCGGCAGTTCTCTGCTCTATTCTCAGCAGCGATGAACATCAATTTGTGTGTGTCATTGCAAGCTGACGTGTTCGGAGACCGCAGCTCAGTTTAACACAATTAGTTGAACAGTATAACAATTACACAAAATGGTTGTGTGTCAACCGCAGTGCACTGAGTGACAGTCAGGACGGAGCCAGGAAATTAAGCTACTATAGCAAACTGAACGTGGCAATCAGATTAGCTTCTGAAGAAATCCAGCAACAAGTGAAGGAATATTCGAACATTGACACCACAGCTGATCGCGGGGGATCAGATAATGGAAGAACACATGGAGACTTCTTGAAGCCACGGCGCAGGTCCTTTCTACGTAGACGTCGGGTAATTATTAGGGGGGGGGGGCATGATTAACATGAACACAGACATATCAACTGATGCAAATATTCTTATATAATTACAATCTTCACAAACAAGAAGATAAAACATAACAATAATAGAGCATGTTTCTCAGGTACATGATGTACGGAGTTTTCAATAATATTCACAAATAAACAGAAACATAGAATTTGATTCTCAAATATTTTGAAGGAATATTTTATGTACGAAGCTATAAAAATTAATCACAAGTAAAAATCTTAATATTGCTTCATAAATACATTTACTATGAAAATGACCTATTACTGTATATAATGTACTTCATGGAGCCTCCGTGGCTCAGTCAACAGCGCACCGGCCTCCCACCGCTCGGTTCCGTGATTCAAATCCCGGTCACTCCATGTGAGATTAGTACTGGACGAGGTGGAGGTGGGACAGGTTTTTCTCCGGGTCATCGTTTATTTCAGGAACACTCTCCACTATCATTTCATTTCATCTGTCAGTTATGTATCATTGCCCCATAGAAGTGTGACAGGCTTCGGCAGCCGGGCACATTTCCCATCCTCGCCGCGAGATGGGAGCTTCATTCATTCCATTCCTGACCCGGTCGAATGACTGGAAACAGACTGTGGATTTTCATTTTCATTTCATGCATTTCATGATACGAAATATGAACATTTTTACTAGCAAATTTACCACCTGAATAATCTCCATTGAGAAATATAGTCCTGTGAAGGAATGCTCCCTATCTAATCTCACATTTTGATAAATAACCACCCTCCACCTCCGCAAGATTTTACGCCTTAGCAGCCTCTGAGGAATACCAAAGGCCACGTTTTAAGGGGACTTAACATCTAGGCAGAGATTTTGTGGGAGGGGGGAAAAATGGCACTCTGCCCCTCTAAGATCATTTCGGTGGGGGGGGAGAAAACGCCTTGCACCCCCGCTACCAAAGTCAACGCCGCAGGACGTAGATTAGGGAGCTAATGAGTGAGTGTTGTTGAATGTAGTGAATGAGCAAAGTTTAGATTTAGAGAGATTTATTATGTCTGGGCCCTCCTCCTGTGAATGTTGTGGAATCAGTCTAGGTAAAGAATGTTTAGACACTAATGGGTTATAATACAAACGTATTTAATCAAGGCGCAAGTGTCTTCTACCCGCAGAACGGTTCTGTAATGAGGTTTGTATACATACCAGAGATCTGAACTATGATGATGATGATTATTATTATTATTATTATTGTTTAAATGGGCCTAACAGCTAGGTCATGGGTCAAAATGGTACTAGTTGAAACGAAATGAAACGATAATTACATAAAACTTCAAAATGTATCGCCCGACTAAGATCTTTATTTATTTATTTATTTATTTATTTATTTATTTATTTATTTATTTATTTATTTATTTATTTATTTATTTATTTATTTATCATTAGTGAAATTAGGGCTGGTGGCATTTTGTTACACTAATTTCACGACGGCGTACATCCTTGCGGATGACGTAAGTCTATGCATGGAATTTTCAACATCCACATTTTACAGTCTTCAGTGACAAAAGCTTTAAGATCTATCCTGAAACATCATAACAGAAATAAAGAAATAAATCTATCTATACATATATAAAAGTAATTTATATATATATATATATGTTTGTATTTGGTATGAATGCATTGCATCTCCTCCTAAACTACTGTAGCAATTTCAACCAAGCTTGGTACACTTACGACATAGTATCAGGAGACAAACAGCGTTGGGCTAAGACACCCCAAGAACGCTAGGGGCGGGAGAGGGGGAGGGCGAGGTGTTGACATGAATATTGACACTACGGAATTTTTTTAAGTCCACGTTCAGCCCCCTTTTGGGCGAGGGCGAGGAAGGAGTGATACATAAAAGTAATCTAAAATAGTGTCGAATCCATACTTTTCGGGGTCGCTGAGATGAATAGTGACACTCCGGATCTTTTTTTTTGTTAGTGGCTTTACGTCACACCGACACGGACAGGTCTTATGACGACGATGGGATAGGAAGGAAGCGTCCGTGGCCTTAATAAAGGTACAGCTTCAGCATTTGCTTCGTGTGAAAATGGGAAACCACGGAAAACCATCTTCAGGGCTGCCGACAGTGGGATTAGAACCCACTATATACCTGATGCAAGCTCACAGCTGCGCGCCTCTAACCGCACGGCCAACTCGCCCAGTCCGGATATTTTTGAAGTCCTAGTTCAGTCCCCTTAGAGGTGGGGAATGAGGGGGGAGTGATATGTAAAATTAATCTAAAGTAGTGGTGAATCCATCATTTTCAGGGTCGCCGAGATGAACAGTAACACTTCAGATCTTTTAGAAGTCCATGTTCAGCCTCCTTTTCCATAGGGGTGCGAAGAGGTGACAAAAATATTCCCAAGATGACCGAGATAATGGACGTACGTTACATGTTCCAGTATAGCTCTCGACCAAAATTTATGCAAGTATGATACACTATCCGGAAAAACTACCTTACGGGTAAGAGACTCGTATCCCCCTGCAGTAGTGGGTGAAAAGTAAAAATACCCGAAAACGACCGACATTTGTGTCGAATCCACAAATTCGGGGTCGCTGAGATGAAATATGACACTCTGGATGTGTATAGGACAATGTTAAGTCCCAATCGGCAGGATGAGGGTGGGGGGGGGGGAGGGAGAACGGTTGGGGAAAAGGTAATATCCAAAATGACCGAATTCAAGGACATATGTGTGTATGTTTTAGCAAATCCTTCAGCTAAAATTGGTACACGTATAAATTACTATCTGGAAGAAATTACTATAGGGGTAAGATAACCCTAGCAACCTAGCGCCCTTAGGGATGGTTGTGGGAGGGTGGAAAAGTCGAAAATAACGTCAAATCCATTGTTTTCGGTGTCATTGAAATGAATTTTTAAAGACCAAGTTCAGCAACCTTTAAGGGTTGAGAAAAGACAACAGAGAAATTGTCCAAAATGAACGAGATTACGGACGTATGTTCCAGCGCAGCTATCAAACACCTCTAGGGCCGGGGGTGAATTATAAAAAGCATATAAAGGGGTGAAATATAAAAATAATAGACAACGTCAATTATTAATGCACGGTCTATAGATTTTTGGAGTCGCTGAGGTGAATAATGACACTCCGGATGTCGTTGATGTCCATGTTCAGCCCCCACTTGCATGGAGATGAGACGGGGTGGAGAAGAAAATATCCAAAATGATCGAAAAACCGGATGTGTGTGTGATTCTCCCAGCATAGCCCTGACACAAAATCGTTACACATATGACTTCCTATATGAAACAAACACTGTCGGAGTAAAACACCCCTAGCTCTCCTAGGGGAATCGGTAGAATATAAAAATAAACCAAAATGACTGATGTTAATGTTGAGTACATTGTTTACGAGGTCGCTGAGTTGAACTGCAAGACTATGCATGGTTAAGTCATTCTTCAGCCTCAGTCAGTATGGAGGTTGTGTTGTATACTTGGAACTTGATATACAAGGCACAACATAAAAGTTTATTGCTTGGACATTTTCATACAATATGTACGCAAAAAGAACGAAACTTGTCTTGAATTTAATGAGCTGAACACGTTCAATGCTAACATCAAGTAGTAGACTGACGGTCTGAAGAGTATTTACATTTATACAAGTTACTATTCCTATGTACATTCAGTTCTTATCTTGATAAGATAGTCTGTTCAAATGATGGAATGTCCTTGATAGTTGAAAACTATCTGTAGTTAGTATAAGAACGAGTGGAACTTGTAACAAGTCCATATTAGCAGAATGCTTGGTTTGAAGTCGGAGCACTCGTAGGGGACTTGTGTGGGTAGCAGAATGCTCTGATATGATGCTCGACGGTGCTACGGGAGGCAAGATGCATGTGCCAATGTCCTGAGGTGAAACCTCCTGGCCAGAATCAGTCCACCTGTTCAGAACACTTATTTAAGAGGGAACCTCCATGTGTGACTTGCGGTGTAGTCTGGTCGTTGGACACTGTAGGAGTGCTTCGAGAGACGGAAACGTTGCTCCATTTATAGTGCTGGCTGACGTCACAGACGATTACGTCAGAGCAGTGCAGTCCACTTTGTGGTCCCTCGAAACGTCCATGCCGGGCGGGCTGCGGAGCTTGCAGGCGCGGAGGACACACACAACAGGTTGAGAAGGGGTGAAGATTAATGTAAAAATAACCGATATTATGGATGTACGGGTGTATGTTCCAAAATAGCTCTCAAACGAAACTTGGTACACATATGAATAACCATCTAGAAAACAACACTATGTAGTGGGGAGTGAGGTATAAAAATAATAGAAAATAACGCCGAATCCTTAGTTTTCGGGATCGCTGAAATGAATAGTGACACTCCGGATTTTTTAAAGTGCCCGGTGGCAGGTGGGTAATGGGAGGGGATGATGGGTAAAAATACTGGAAAATTACCGATATTAACATCGAATATATTGTTTGTGTGTCGCTGAAACGAATTGTGACTGTTTAAGTCCACGTTCACCCTCCATTGAGACGGGAGATGAGATGGGCTTAAAAGTATATAGTCTAAAATGACCGAGATTAGTGTTGAATACACTGCTTTTGGACTCTAAAAGCGGATTAGTGATAGGCTCAGTGGCAGTTGAAATCGTGTACATCATACATAGAGCGCGACGGGTAAATACAAATACATAAATACATACTTTGAAAGGATCAAGTACTTCCCACTCAACTAAAGCTTCCACAGGGTCAACGTTTTGCTCGAAAATTACATAATCTAAAACTTGAAATCAAGCATATCTATATAACCCTAAAACCACATAATAAATCTTAAAATCAATATGTCAGAAAGGAATTCTATAAACATTCACTTCACGCATAACTGACTGTAATATAAATCACAAAGGTAAACATTCAAAAACTGTACGATCAACGCCGGTTACTACAGCCAGTAAAGAAATAAATAATGAAGGAATGAACGAACCAAGGCAGGAAAATAAAGTAAATAAAGGAGGAAAGAAAAGCAGGAAGAATGAATAAGGAAAAAGAAGAAAGGAGGAAAAGATGGCAGGAAGAATGCATGAAGGAAATAAAATGAGTAAGAAAAACGAAGGACAGGAAAGCAGGAAGAATGAAGCACAAAGAATGAAAGAGGGAGTAGAAGATAGGATGAAAGAAATAAATAAAGGAGAGGGAATGCAGACAGGCAGAAAGATAGAAAGAAAAAGAAATATTGTAATGAAGGCGGGAACAATGAAGGAGAACAACGAAAGAAGGCAGGAAAATAAAGTAAATAAGGAAGGAAAGAAAAGCAGGAAGAATGAATGAGGAAAAAGAAGAAAGAGGGAAAGGATGGCAGGAAGAATGAATGAAGGAAATGAAATGAGTAAGAAACACAAAGGGAAGGAAAGCAGGAAGAATGAAGGAAGGAAAAGAAGATAGGATGAAAGAAAGAAACAAGGAGAGGGATGAATTAAGGCAGTAAAAAAGCTATTTGCTTTACGTCGCACCGACACAGAGAGGTCCTATGGCAACGATGGGATAGGAAAGGCCTAGGAGTGGGGAAGGAAGGGGCCGCGCCCTTAATTAAGGTACAGCCCCAGCACTTGCCTGGTGTGAAAATGAGAAACCACGGAAAACCATCCTCAGGGTTGCCGACAGTGGGGTTCAAACCCACTATCTCCCGGATGCAAGCTCACAGCTGCGCGACCCTAACCGCACGGCCAACTCGCCCGGTGCAGAAAGAAAGGAAAGGACGGAAGAGAGGCAGAACGACATGAAGAAAGAAAGAAAGAAAGAGAAAAGGAAGGAAGGAAGGAGAATAGAAAATTAAATAAGGATGGAAATATATCAGAATGTTGGAAGTCAGGCGATTTTGGAGAACGAAAAGGATGTGAAGTAATTAAGGGCGTCTAACGAAACAAAGCTCATCCCACAAGAGGGAGCTTGAAGAATTATTCATCATTAGCAAAACAAAGAATAGAGGAATATCTTTATCGCGTATGCTCTATTTATCTTCATTAGCACGCGCTACGGGTATCACTAATTTTCACTATTCAGGAGACACCTGTATCAGTACAGTGATATGTCATTCTTTACAGTGCTCCTGTAATTAGTTCTATATTTTCAAATACACCACGAAATGCGATTACGTTTTCTCACATACGTTATCAAGGCAGTCAGTGCATACAACTACTAACATAACGTAACGTGCTAGTTGCTTCCGTGAAAATAAAATCATAATTCGAACTCAGCTGTTCTTTATTCTTCTGCATTATCATACCGTATTTACGCGAATAATACCCGCATATTTAAAAAAAATGTCGCACGAAATTGGGGTGCGGGTTGTATTTGAGTCAATGTTGGCATATTTTTTCAAAATCAGCCTTCCTAAAGTTAGGGTGCGGGGATTATTCGGTGGCGGGGATTATTCGCTTAAGTACGGTATTATTCATCTCCGTAGTCTCAATCGCATCCTCCCCCTTTTGCTTCAGTCTCTTCGTCATTTCATACCTTTTCCACCATTTTTCTACATCTATATCTACGCCAATATAACATTGAAATATTTTTAAACTTGTAGACAACATTTTATTAACTGATGAAACTTCTTATCTCCTAGATTAGATGAGGATCAATGGCAGAGTGTTGGCCTCCGGATTCCGAGGTAGCGGATCCAAACCCGACAGAGGGAGTCAGATTTTTTTACAAGTTGCTTTACGTCGCACCGATTCAGATAGGTCTTATGGTGACGATGGGGCAGGAAAGGGTTAGGCGTGGGAAGGAAGTGGCAATGGCCTTGATTAAGGTACAGCCCCTGCATTCCCTGGTGTGAAAATAGGAAACCACGGAAAACCATCTTCAGGGCTGCGGACAGTGGGGTTCGAACCCGCTATCTCCCAAATACTGGATACTGGCCGCACTTAAGCGACTGCACCTATTGAGTTCAAATTTTTGAAGGGCAGGCAAAACTCGTTTCGACACCCCATATCGTACGATGTCGGCATGTAAAAGATCCGTGGCGACACATTTTGTATTAATCCGGACGAAATTAATTTTAAAAAACCCGGCCATAGATGCCCAAGAGGGATTCGGCTTACTCTGCCATCTACTAGGCGTAGATTAAGCGAAACGCTGAAATTGACGAGCATGCAGGTTGTCGCAAACAGTGAGCTGTTGTAGAATGTGCTACCGGAGAGATTAGATAGGATTTTGTTTCTTGCACTTAGTTTGATATTTATTGTATGACAGTGTCCGTTGTTTTGGGTTTGGATTGTACGGAGAAATGCTGCCATGGAGAGATACTTTCAAGGTGGTCTGAGGTAGTATGTTACTGACATGAAAGCAAGATGTTTTTTTCTTTTTTTCTGCTAGGTGTCAGGCGCCACTTTTGAACGAAATTGAATTGATGGTTTGATGTAACACATGAAATATATATCCAAAGTTTAGGCTTAGTTAATTACAAACTCACACAGTTATAGAAATACAATATCAAAGATCAACCACACACAATTTCGTGGTGTGGAGACGCAGTAGTTTGGTTCAATTTGATTTCGTGAAACCTATTGTCTTTCCTTTTAAAACAACAATTACCACCAACACCACACTTTTCCTCTTAACTCTAGCGAAACATCGGTGCTGATACAACAATATATACGAGTGTACCTACCAACCCAGCGACTAAACAAGTGTTCACAGTCAACTACAACAGTGATGTTTGTCCTAGGCAACTTCATTTCCTACATACACTTTCAGTATACAACCAATCCAGCTGTTCTCCTTTAATGGCTTGCTCCACAGCTGTGAGCTGCTGTAATTGCGCTGGAATTTATCCTCCGCTCTGAATTTTAATTACATTCAAATAAGTTGTGGAGATAATGAGGGTGGGCCATGCTTCAGGCATTGAAGTCCGTTCCTATTTACGGCAAGGGCTGCGGAGAGATCCATTATGACCTATGAAACTTGAATTAAGCCAACACAAGTCATCTTATGTGATGAACTATAGAAAGAGACTGGCCATGTGTGTTCAGCAAAATTATACTTCACTGTATAAAACGATGAATACAGAGTGATTTAACGTGCCACAAGGGCAGAAAAGTTTAAAAAAAGAATATTAACTTAATAGCAGAAACTTCTCTACGTACCGGGCGAGTTGGCCGTGCGCGTAGAGGCGCGCGGCTGTGAGCTTGCATCCGGGAGATAGTAGGTTCGAATCCCACTATCGGCAGCCCTGAAGATGGTTTTCCGTGGTTTCCCATTTTCACACCAAGCAAATGCTGGGGCTGTACCTTAATTAAGGCCACGGCCGCTTCTCTACGTTGTGTCCATTCTATTGATGATGGACATCCAATCTTAACTTCCATTTATTGTCGCCTTAAATAAAAACAACTTAAACTGTAAAAGTCATTCACTCCTGAAGTTGTGTGCCAATTTCTCGTAAGATTTCTTCTTCATTTTCACTTTAGTGAAGAATATAGTGAATTGACCCTGAGAGAGAAAGAAGCGTTTTGATTAAAGGTATTTTAGATACAGAGTAGGGTAGTCGAAAATTATTTTAAACAGTAGTTCTTACGTTTCACGAACTCAATTGTATTTGAACACCTGTGAGAAAAAGATTTAGTTTTGTTTACTTATGTACATCATAAAAGCCATCGAATTGATAATGTATCTCACATATAATTAGACCGGGCGAGTTGGCTGTGCGGTTAGGGACGCGCAGCTGTGAGCTTGTATCCTGAAGATAGTGGGTTCGAAGCCCACTGTCAGCAACCCTTAAGATTTTTTTCCATTTTCACACCAGGCAATACTGGTGCTGTACGTTAATTAAGGCCACGGCCGCTTCCTTCTCACTCCTATCCCTTGCCTCTCCCATCGACGCTATAAGAGCTATCTGTGTCGGTGAGACGCAAAGCAAGTTCATATAAAAACATGTAATTAGAAAATTAAGCGACATTTGGAATATTATTACTCAAACCATGCAGTATTACTCTCATGTAATCGGGCATACTACGAATAAATGGTAAAATATACATACATACAAATAAACTTATTATAGACTCTTATAACTTTCAGCGTTGAGTCTGCAAGCCTCTGTGAATTTACCAACCGCCGCTCAAATCCTCTATTTGTAACTTGTTCTTTGTCCTCGGTTAGTTCTATACCTCTTAACTTTAAATAGTTAGAAACAGAGCCTAACCGTCGTCTTCCTGGCCTACCTCTATTTCTCTTACTCTCCATAACAGAGTCCATTATTCTCCTAAGTAACCTATCCTCCTAATAATAATAATAATAATAATAATAATAATAATAATAATAATTTCGAGCATGGATCATGCGGGATGAACTGGACTCAGATTATCGAGTATATCAGGGCAAGCAAATTATTAGTCGACAAAAATTAAATACAGATATATATAATATGTCCTGAATAAATACAATTTCACGATTAAGTAACTAAAGTTTTGTGATGCGTGTGTTTATTGGAAGAAAATTTAGGCTCGAAAGTCGTGCGGTGTGAGAATGAGGTGTATCTCCACTGGCTTTCAGTACGCATTACATCGTGCACTTCACCTCCTTGCTCGCTCACCTGCTCTCGTTCCCCAACAGCGGGCAGCATACTGGCTCCTGAGTTGTTTCGCTCTGCGTTGACGCTAGCTGTTACATATTGTACATAGCTGTTTATCGTGTAAGATAAGATTTTCGATGCTAGTGATGAATGCAATCGAAGTGTTTCTGAAGTGATAGCTAAAAGTTCTAAACTACGGATTTTAATTCCAGTTGAACACAAAAGGCGTGTAATTATGTTTCGTTTAATGTACTGATATCAATGTTTAGTCTAGTAAAGACGCACTTCCTGTTTGTTAATTTTTTTTCTAATGTGAAAAGCAAAGAAGTGTCCAGTTGAATTGCCTGTCTTTCTTTTCTTGTTGGGTTTATGTTCACGTTTCTTGCTCATTTCCTATACCATGGATCAAGTTAACAGCCGCTACAGAGCTTTGACGGGGCGAGTGAAGTTTGGTAACTGGGGAACAAGGTCAGTGTGTCTCCAATAGCACAGCTCTGAATACCTCACAGAATGGGCAAGCACCCTTCAAGGTAGAAGAACCTCTGTCACATGAGATATAGTAAGGTGATATTGTTAGGAGAGGTAGAATGGCAAGAAAGGCCCTTTGAGCTTACTTTCGTTGACATAATGCTGACGAAGTTCAGTAGAATAGATAGAGAGGTCAACACACGACTGAGAAAGGATGATGGTATACTGAAAACCGAGTGAGCGACTGCGTTGATAGGATCATGCAGCTGTCAGGATAGTTTTCCGTGGATTCCTATTTTCACTCCAGGTAAATTCCGGGACCTCACCTTAATTTACACTTGTGGCCATAATTATAGATATTTTGTAAAAAAAAAAGGGAAAAGCAGTGTTCATTCCTCAATCATTGTATTTATTTTTACCAATTTAAAATTACTCCTGAGACAATAAAAATAATCCATTCTTCATCGAAATAAGCTACTCTTGTGTTAAGGAAAGCACTTTCTAAAGCTAATTACTGTGAAAATATTTGTAATGCTCAACACGTTTTTATGTCAAACATTTGCTAGATAACCTTTACTATCACCAGTCCTAGATCTATTACTTTTACACTACTTCACATGCATTTACGCCGTCCTTAGTTGAGAAATGACCTTTTCCTGAGGGATCTAATTTCCTTACAAATATTCGCACAGAAACATCAATTCTATTATGTTGTCAAGTATCCTGGATTTTCCTGAAGAATTCTTATGATCTCTAGATGATAACCTTCAGATAGCCCTCACGTCCCTTGAGACTTACTTTAGGATACCCATCCGTTCTTGGAGATGTTTTATAACATTTGCTAATATTGTATTCCTGGCATACTTTTATAACAGCTGGCACTGTTCTCCTCCTGTACGGGATCTCTTTATGTTTGGCCTTCTTCATAAAGCTACAATAATTGTAAATACAACACAATTAACGCCAACTTATCTTAACTTCAGATCAGAATTAGCATCTCAATAACTAAATGATATTCATCTGCCAATAAGTGGTGAACATATTTTGGTAATATGTGTAAATACAAAACCTTTCCAGAAGTATGCCCACCAGTGCAGGCCTCGTTCGCTTCCTTCTTCCCGCTCCCAGCCCTTTCCTATCCCATCGTCGCCATTGCACCCATCTGTGTAGCTGCGACTTAAAGGAAATTTAAAAAATACTGAATATCACCAGCCGAATCAGTGTCTAGTGGGGAAGAAGGCAGTCCTTAATAAAACTGAAATTCCTGTATACAAGACAGTTACCCTGCCTATTCTCTTTTATGGCGCTGAAACCTAGGCCATGTTGGAGAAAGACGAAAGTAGAAATACATTCTCAGGGATGTGTGCCTTTAGACCAGAAGAGGCTGAGTGCTATGTGGTTATCATCATCCAGGTATTCTGCCTTATGGCAGGTCTTGTCATGGGATGAACCTCTTCCACTGTTGCCTGCCCTGCGCCAAGTTTTTCATGCTCGAATATTTATTTCCTTGGATATTGTCCAACATTTGATATTTTTCCCTTCCTCTTCCTCGTTTGCCTTTTACCATTCCTTCTATTAGCAAACAGTCCCTCCTCAAACAATGTCCGATCTGGTTCATTTTTATCCTTCTAATGATTTGCAACATACTTCGTTCTTCTCCAACTCTTCGTAATACCTTCTCATTCCTTACCTTGTCTTTCCATTTCACTCCTTCTATTCTTCTCTATACCCACATCTCTAGTGCCTGCAATCTTCTATGTGGTCAAATCGGAGAATATTATTGAATCAGCAATGCATAGCAACCAGATGCAAGTACGAAGATCGTGTGGATACACTACAAGAAGAAATGAAGTAAGAAAACGAAGCAGAGAGGACAAATCTGACGGTAAACGAAGACGAGAACATGAAATGAAAGAATATACCCAATACATGGGCAAGGTGGCAGAGGAAAAGGAAAAGGGAAGGAAAATAATGTGGCTGAGTGATCTGATATAGAGAGTCAGAAGGGATAGATAGATAGGTATGGTTTATCTTAACTGGCAAAGTTAGGAACACGTGTTCCTGTCTTACACTTAACCAGTGAAATGCATAAATAACATAAAAATATATAAAATACTGAATAAATGAAAAACGAGACAGAAACAAATTACTATGGTACTATGCTATCCTGCTGTACATAAAACTATTATAATACACAATATAAATTAGCATTTTGCTTCCTACGAAGAAATTAACATACAACTAATTACAGTTTCAATAATAATAATAATAATAACAAGAAGAAGAAAAAGAAGAAGCACGAGGAGAAGAAAACGAAGAAGGAGAAGAAGAAGACTGTCTCAATACGAGCTCGTTTCATAGAGATATTTTGAACACATACTTTTAAATCTTTCGTGGTTTGATATCCCTCTGACCTCCTGCGGAAGGAAGTTCCATTCACGGCTGGCCACAACAGTGAAGGAATTGTTGTAGGTTGAGGATTTATGCTTAGAAATAGCGAGCAATATCGATAATGATGACGATGATGATGAATATTCATTTCCGATTTAGTACTAGCGAACTACATTTTAAAACTTCCGTCAAAACCGTCCCTATTTCTGAAGTCTCGTGTCATTAAGGTACTCTATTAAACCAGGGAGTAGTTAACTAAGAATTAATTTACCTCAATATCGCTCAAGGTAGACACTAAACTAGGTGGATGCTTTTTACCTCAACAAGACTCTCAAATTCATTTCAAACTACCACCACGAGGAAGATAATTACATGTTTCATTCTGTTAACTTTGGAACACAATCTTCTAACCTCGTTAACACACTGAGATCCTTGTAAAGAATGTTGACTTAAGGAGATGAATCATTTCATCAGTTGCGACCCGAAGCTTCTGGGTAAAATTCCATGAACGTCAGAACAGTCAACCACTTTCTTTTCCTTCCCTCTCCTTTCCCCTCTGCCAGTCTCAATTAAATATTGATTCTTTATACTCCGTTAAGTCGTGATAATAATAAAAATCAGATCAATTGTGAATGGTTTTTAAAAACGGTACTTTTTCACTCTAGGTATAAATTTTGGATACAGATATTTCCACTTTCTTGGTAAAATCATTTGTGTACCTGTGTTAAGTATGTGATGTTCCGGCTTCTTGGCTGAATTGTCAGCGTAGAGACCTTCGTTCCAGAGTGTGCGGGGTTCGATTCACTGCCGACTTGGGTATTTAAATCGCGTCTGATTAATTCCTCTGATCTATAACTGTTAGCGTCTTCAGTCTGTCGAAAGTAATTCATGATAGAATAATATTTTTATTGTTACGCTGGTTTTAGTGGCTGACAGAGGGAATGAAACATGTGGGCTGAATGGCTGCACGAATCATAAATCTGAGTGTAAGGACTGTTAAGAAACTCAGTGACATTTTTTATGATTTTTTCTTGTATAGGATTTTTCAAACCATCAACAACGTTAGAAGAACCAGGAACGCTTTACAAAAAGAGCTGAGAAGCTCGAAAAGTTACAACCAGGGAGTTCGCAAGCTCAGAAAATCTTACAATAGGGAAGCTCAAAAACTCAGAAACTATTCCAAATATTGAGGAGGAGAACTTCTAGTTCAAATGAAGCAGTTAAAAACTTCTCACCCACAGATCTACTTAATTTTACACTCTGAGAAAATAGACTAAGCTCTACAAATCAGAGAAAAGAAGCCGTAGCATCTAGAACACTTTACATCTGACGAATCTTGAACCCTGAAGGTCAGTTTACACGCCCTTTTGGGCCAGGAGATTACGTGAATGTTAAATGACTAACACTTGAATTAGTAAATACATTTTGCTTCAATAAGTTAATTAATACCCTAATCATATGGGGAGTCACACTCGAAAAAGGATCGGATGATCCATACGTAAAGACGGGAAGAAGGCCCACACTACACGGCCACCAAAAGAGAGAAGGAAAGGAAAGGTTACACTCGGAAGGTCGAGAACAAAATGGGAATGGAGGCAGAAACACCAATCACTCCATATTTAAGTATAACCGTTATCAACTAACTGGGCGTAAGGCCCAATGACACAGAGGGCATGCTACGAAGTGACTAAGGGAAGAAAAAACGAAGGCCGAAAAGAGAATGATAAATTTAGAAAATGTGAAGCTTAGTCACCCCGAAAGTGAAATTAGGAGAAAGGGAATGAACGAGAGTAAACACTTGTGCATTCTTACATTTTCCCAAATTCTCATCAGTCCGAAGACTGGCTAGAGAAACCTACATTTAATTCAAGTAAAAAAATAGGGAAAACCGTACATTAAAATTGAAGACCGCCGGGTGACCTAATAGTTACATGCTAAAGGGGGAACGCTGGTGTCTTGCCTATCTTCACACGCAGAGAGTTCACATGTTTAAAATTCTGCCGTAACTTGTTAAAGCCGATTTCTCATGTCTTTCCCCTAGACAACAGCATCTCCTCCAAGGAGATGTTCTGTCACGTAGGACACTCAATAATCCACTGCCACTTGTGTAAACACACTCATTCTTTATATAGAAGGCTGACAGAATGTTCTAGGTTTAGTTAAATAACAGTAATTTTGTTAGGTAGATAATATTTGATATCAATCCATATCATTGGCGGATCATTTTAATCACAGTGATGATGTGCGGCCAGTATCCAGTATTCGGAAGATAGTGGGTTCGAACCCCACTGTCGGCAGCCCTGAAGATGGTTTTCCGTGGTCTCCCATTTTCACACCAGGCAAATGCTGGGGCTGTACCTTAATTAAGGCCACGGCCGCTTCCTTCCAACTCCCAGACCTCCCCTGTCCCCTCGTCGCCATTAGACCTATCTGTGTCGGTGCGACGTAAAGCTACAAGCAAAAAAAATCACAGTGATGATAAGTGCAAAATAATAAATACACAATTAAATATTAATATATCCAACATCCTAATTCAAACATTCTCGATGTTAGCGTTTCTGAACACTAGCTAGCACTAGAACCTTGAAGCCAAGGACATCTGGTCCCAAAAGATAAAACTTCTGTAATATAAGAAAGTTCAGTAAGCTGAGCATAGGTAGCACCACAGTTGGAAATCGGCGACAGTTTATACTTGAACAAGAAACAAATTAATTACATTAGAATGACATGTATCGTTTTTGAAGGAACATCATCAGATTCTATCAAAACACAATATTTTTTGCATATATACGGTATTTATAAACATTAATTTAGAAATGTAATAGGCCTACTATTTATATTAAAATCCTGTTAATATAATTTAATACTTGACAGAACTTACCTTCATTTAGCGCTCCAGGAAAGAAGCCAGTCAAACGGAGAGCGCTAGGTGCTGTTGGCGAAAGACCAGCTGTCCATTAATTTTTCCGTTACGTCATGTTTCGGTGACATCAACGGCCACGTTAAACCGTATTTTAGGTATTATTATTTTTGTTATTATTGATACACAGAAAGGGTAACATGGATGAGCTGGAAAAAGTTGAAAGACGTACCCACCAGAAAATTAATGGGTCATAAGTGCTTCCGGATGGATCCTACCGACTGAAGGCAGACTCTGAACAGTCAGAAACGGCTAACACTAGCATGCGGCTCAAGTTGCTTCTCACGCTCGTGTGGGGCGTTATTATAATAAGGGTCGCAAAGCTGGTAATTTCAAGGTTAGAACTAGGGCGGTATCTGATCGCCTTCGAACTTCTAACTTTCGTTCTTCATTAATGAAAACATACTTGGCAAATGCTTTCGCTTCCGTCCGTCTTGCGACGGTCCAAGAATTCACCTCTAACGTCGCAATACGAATGCCCCCGCCTGTCCTTATTAATCATTACCTCGGGGACGTTTGTTAGCCCAAGTTTATCCGTAAGGACATTGGAAAATTCCTTACAAAAACTCTGAATACACTCTGCGTTTGGTTCATCCCACAGCGCCAGTTCTGCTTACCAAAAGTGGCCCACTTGGCACTCCGAACCAAGAAAGAAATCTCTCGCAGCTTCAAAAATGTTTTAAGCAAGCCGGAGATCTCACCCATTTAAAGTTTGAGAATAGGTTGAGGTCGTTTCGGCCCCAAGGCCTCTAATCATTCGCTTGACCGGGTGAGACTCGTTCGAGCACCATCTATCCTGAGGGAAACCTCGGAGGGAACCAGCTACTAGATGGTTCGATTAGTCTTTCGCCCCTATACCCAGCTGCGATAATCGATTTGCACGTCAGAATCGCTACGGACCTCGATCAGGATTTCCCCTGACTTCGTCCTGGCCAGGCATGGTTCACCATCTTTCGGGTCCCAACGTGTACGCTCTGGGTGCACCTTAACTCGCAATGAGATCGAGATTCCCCGGGAATGCGGAGCCTCACACTGGTGTTTTCGCCTGGGAGCTGCCCGCCGAGTCATCGGAGGAACTTCGGCGGATCGCTAGCTGGCATCAAGTTGTATGAGCACCTGTTGAGAATGGACAGCGGCAGGCTTTCGAAGATGATCCTCTCATCCATCAATAGCTACAAGATTGGAAAAATGTGGCTCAACGAAGTAAAAAGGAAATACTTAGTTACCACTAGAATTTCTGATACTGGTGCCTCAGACCACCCCCAATTTTTTAAACTGGTAAACTCGTGGTTTCCTCTACCACAGGTTGTTAAATCTCGCAAACCTCTTTCACAGGAAGGAAAGGAAAAATTGATAGCAGGGCTCAAGATGTATTGGGAAGGAAAGCAAGCATTAAAAAAACTAGTCACAAGCTCCCTAGTGGGATCAAATCAATAATAATAATAATTAATATTTTGTCGCATTTTTAATTGTTTTGGAAATTATTTAAGGGTTATTTAATGAGCATTTAATAGGCTGGTTAGTTCATTACGTCACTTTCGGCAACATCTACGCCTGTCCCTGATCTTACTGGGAATTTTTCGCGTTAAAACATTTTCCAGGGTGACTTTCAGTGCATTTTTAAACTAAATTCAATGAGATTTTTTGGTAATGTTCTGAACGATAGAAAAAATATATGCTCGGGATCTTGAAATTCATTACAGTTTAGCATGTATTTTGATTGATAGTATGTTTACAAAGAGTGACGAGGAATACTTGATACGCGATGGAGTAGTCTGAACACTCAGCTAGCGGCTCAGCGCCGAGTGCTGGATGGCGGAAAGGGGGGGGGGGGGGACGGTTTCGGGCGGAGGAGCAGATCTGGTCCCGCAGTGGAGGAAATATGACTGACATCCAGCATGCAGCGTCTCTTTTCTAGTTTAGGAGCAGCCTCATTGAAACCTGCCAGTTCCAAATAAAATTATTTCAGCGTGATGAGACCACGGTGACAATGACCTATATGAAGCGTCAAAGTGGACCAGGACAGCGCTAGGATTAATTTGGAGGAGAAATATCCACCTCCAATATGGACAAAGCTGCGGATATTGTGTCTGTGATCTTTTCTACTTTAGAGTAGAATTTTTGTCTGGATTTTCTTATGTATATCCCGTTTTCTCCGCCTCTGTACTGTAGTGATTAGTGTGACTAGCTGCCACCCCCGCCCCGGAGGCCTGGGTTCGATTCCCATCTCACCCTCCTCTAAGTGCTTTGCCATGGTTTCCCACTTCTCCTCCAAGCAATGCCGGGATGGTACCTAACTTAAGGCCAGGGCCACTTCCGTTCCGCTTCCTTATCTATACCTTACAATCTTCCCAAACCCCTGGGCGTGGGGGACGCAGATGATGAATACACCTACGTTATCTCCTACCTGTCCTAAGAGGCAACAGAAAGGGATTGCAAAGAAAGATCCATGAGATTACCTGTGATTAGTACCATCACGCGAGGAACACCACAGGTCTGGGAGAATCCTGTGCTAGTACTACTATGCGAGGAACTCCATAGGCCTGCGTTGCCCGTCATTAGTATCACTATGTGAGGAATACGGTGAGTCTACGTTACTTGTGACTAGTACCGCTACGTGAGGAAAAACACGGTTCAAATTTACCAGCGATTAGCACCATTATGAGGGAACGGTGACCTGGAGTTTGGACCCTTATGGACAACAAGCATTGTCGATTGAGGAATGTTCTTTGGAAGCAGTCCCTTGTTCAGTTATATAATTTTATTTTGAAAATGAAAACCTACAACCTCTTTTCCAGTCATTGAGTGGGTCAGGGATGTAACGAATGAAACATATATAGGCTGTTATTACAATGGGGTCGCCACTCCCAAGGTGATTTTTATCAATGAGTGATAAATGCGATGAAATGATAATGGAAAGTGTTGCTGGAATGAAATATGACAGGGAAAACCGGAGTACCCGGAAAAAACCTGTCCCACCTCCGCTCTGTCCAGCACAAATCTCACATGGTGTCACCGGGATTTGAACCACGGTATCCAGCGGTGAGAGGCCGGCGCGCTGCCGTCTGAGCCACGGAGGCTCTCTTTGTTTTACTTTATTTTATTTTATCATTGTTCACGGTAGTCTCTTCGAATTCTAGAGAGTGGATGGATGTTCTGATTGTTTTAAATTCATATTCATACTTTAATTCATCATCATCATGTTCTCGAATTTTAGTCAGTGAATGAATTTTGGAATTTTATCATTACATTTCGTCTCAATTCATACCGTTAGGGGCCTGGATGTTAGGTCCCTTTAAACAACAACAACAACAACAACAAAAGACATAGCAATCTTTTCCAATAATAGGCATGAAGCAATTCATTCCATTTAAAAAAATCATGAAATTGCCTTCAAAGCGGGACTTCAGATTTCGTATGGGAAAACTCAGTACATGGAAGGAGCCTCAAGATACTTAGATGGACAACCTATGTTAACTAAATTCGGCAAAATTATCGGCAAAATTATTCAAGTGAACCAACTTAAATATTTAGGAAAAATTATCCAGCCCTCAGGTTTAAACCGCGAAGCAAGTAAATAAAGAATTTCCAAATTACGGAAAGCATACAGGATCACTTGGAACAGGTATAATAAAAAATCAATATCTCGGAATGCAAAACTTAGGCACTATAATACAGTGATCAAACCTGAAGCGTTATATGCCTCAGAAACCTTAATCATTGGTGGCGGATCTTTAACCAAAGACATTGAGAAACAAGAAAGGAACATTTTACGAAAATCTTTTGGCCCAGTTTGTATAGATGGAATATGGAGAAAAAATCATACCAGGAGCTATATTGTCATTCTGAAAAAAAATTCTCACACTTTTCGGAAAAGACGATTAAATTTTTATGGACACATTATTAGAATGAACACTAACAGGCTAACTAAAAGAATTCTAAACCTGGCCCTTTCATTAAAAACCAAGAACAGCTGGCTTCGTGAAATTGAAACAGATCTCCAGGAAATCAACATCTCAGAAGACATTGTACAGGACAGATGTAAATTCAGAACCAAAATCGACAATCACCACTTTGCAGACAAACCCAACACCAGAGCTACTATAACTTGGACAGAAGAACGAAGGAAGAAGCTCAGCGAGAGGATGAAGAGATTTTGGGAGGAAAATAAGGCCAACACATCGGCTAAGCAAATTCAACCGTGCTCCTGAGTAGGGCATAACGGTGTATAAAATAATAATAATAAAAACTATCATTAATCTTTCCATCTCCCACAAAGCTCCTGTTCTTCATAGCAATTGAGGCCGCTTCGGCGAGTTACTGGCTCTCCTCCCCAGTGGTATCCCCAGCCAAAAGTCTCAGGCTTCAGGACACTGCCCTTGAGGTGGTAGAGGTGGGATCCCTCTCTGTGTCCGGGGTAAAAACCAACCCTGGAAATTAAATGGATAATGAAAAGGGATATCCTGTTTTTGTAGTTTGGGCCCAGCGTGTTGTGAAAAATTTCTCTCTTCTTGATCTAACTTGGCGAGCGGACATCTCTGAATGAGGATAAGCCATTCTGACGCATAGAAATACCGGCATGTATTATTATTCCATGTGGTTATTGCTATCCTGGTGCATCCCTTGTATGCCAGACCCTCCGACTAAGGTAACTGATCTCTATGTGTGAGTAATTCCGTGCCGGTATGGTAGAGGGTAGAGGTGTGTGCGCAGTATGACTTGCAAAGATGTCGGGGGACAGTAAAAACACCCAGTCCTCGAGCAATGGAATTTAAACATTTAAAATTAAAAATAAATGACCATCTGAACTGAAGGCCAGTACGTGGGCCATGAATCTGTACTTTATAACAAATGAAGAATACGAATTAATATGATAATAATTTCGTGTTGCTATTTCTAGCCGAGTGCAGCCCTTGGAAGGCAGACCCTCCCATGAGGGTGGGCGGCATCTGCCACGTGTAGGTAACTGCGTGTTAATGTGGTGGAGGATAGTGTTATGTGGGGTATGTGAGTTGCAGGGATGTTGGGGACAGCACAAACATCCACCCCGCGGGCCATTGGAATTAACCAATGAAGGTTAAAATCCTCGACCCCGCCGGGAATCGAACACGGGACCACCTGAACCGAAGGCCAGTACGCTGACCATTCAGCCAACGAGTCGGACTGATCTTCGTTTGAGCATGCAGAAAAAGGGACGATGAGAAATCGTGTGGCGCGATCCTCAGTCTATTGGTGTACATTATTGAAGACGCTGTAAAGTGGCTCTCTGAAGCGACCGGTCATAATAAAATAAAGACTTCAATAGGCGGAGCGTGCACAAAAAGACGAGAACAAGAATGGTCGTGAAACGGGGGAGTGAGATAATGGGAGAGAGAGAACAAAGGCCTCTGTGGACATGAAAGTGGGCAATGAAGATATTAAATTTCTGAGTTAAAACCTTGGGAGACTTAATGAATATATTCCCCGGGATAAATCTATACCTGCACTATATTACCATACAACAGAATACTTACGGGCATATATGTTTTTCTACACTTACCCATGTGTCGGAGTCGGGAATGCTTTGACTGCTTCAATTTAAGAACTTATATAGAAGTTCTTACAACCATGCTTCAACAGCGAGTGAACCGACGTCTTCCGAGATTACGTAAAATATACATCAATCTGCACGTATGACGTTTTTCTCGCTAGATTTCTAAATACAATAATTTCACACCAAGTTTCAACTTGAATCAATTAAAAAAAAATTTGAAAAAATATATTTGAAAATATATAGGGTTATTCATATGAGTTGTCCACCTCAAATATCTTATGATCCGTTAAGCTTGAGTTAGGCGCGAACAATTTATTAACTGGTTTAGGCGCTTTGATGGGACCTGTCATCCATTCACCAACCCAAGTTGTATGAGTAACTTACTAACCAGAAACATTTTAATTTTTATTTGTTAAGCACGGTAATTGTACCTAATACCAAATATCTTTTATTTTAATACAACATATTTGACCATTAAAACAATATGATATTAAGAATAGGATACAAAATACATGGAAATAAGTTTGTCCTGACTATCACTGACCTGTTTAGGTGTTAAATAATACCGTATTTACGCGAATAATCCACGCCACCGAATAATCCCCGCACCCTAACTTTAGGAAGGCTGATTTTGAAAAAAAATGCCAACATTGACTCAAATACAACCCGCACCCCAATTTCGTGCCTTAATTTTTTTAAAAAAATATGCGGGTATTATTCGCGTAAATACGGTATGTATCATTTTCAAATAAAGAGAAAATTTCGTGAATACAGCTGTTCAACATTGCCAACAGTTTATTTTGTGGTTTCAGCATGTGTTGCGCTACTCGCACTCCGAACTGACCATTAGGTAAATAATCAGCAACGTGGGAAATTAGAAGAATGGGAATAACGAGAGTAAACACTTTTACATTCTTAATGTTGCCAAATTCTCATCAGTGCGAAGACTGGCTAGAGAAGTAACGGATTGGATGGTGTAAGAATGAGGGGTTGCGTGATCACTCCGCACCGAACTTCTTACCGACTTTTATCCCTTGTAATGCAGAGTTCGCGATGAGTGAAGTTCTTTTCGTATACCACTTCGATCGGTACTATAAATCTGTATACGTTCCACGGTATTCATTAAGGACATTACCTCTTTGCGAAGGTTCCTGGTGTGAGGCAGTCACAGGTTTGGTAACATAATTTTACATTTGGATGATTTAATTTTCCAGTGACATTTTCATAAATGTTTCAGAATATTGTCCACTCTTTATAAACTTCGTTTACGTTGTTTAATTACAGCACTTTAATGTATAGTATAACGTAACATGTAGAACAATCTGAGAAGATACCGCTATAAATATAGTGTTAGGAGGCCTGTATACTAGACTTTCAAGATATATTCATGGAGCGATTTGGCCATGCAGTTAAGTGCGCTCAGATGTGATCTTACACTTGGAAGATTGTGGGTTCGAACCCCCCTGTCCTTCCCTCTCCTATCCCTTTCCTATCGCATTGTCGCGATCAAACCTATCTGTGACGGTGCAACCTAAAGCAAATAGTAAGAAGAAAAAAAATATTTAGTATATAGTCACCATTTTCTCTTATTAGACATCCGATACCTGTTTTATAACCTGCCTGATGTGGGTAGATTCAAATATTCAAATCTCTAAACTGAACGAAGAAAAATTCCTTAGTTCGATTTCTTCAATATGAATTATTTTATCGACATTTCCAGAGCATTTTAAATTAAAAATAACCTCTGATCATTCGGAATATATCTTTCAAAACCAAGAATCATCATCAGGTATAATTTCCCAGAAATTCAATAACACATATCTAGATGTTATTGACGATCGCCAGCTGGTTGACTATGTTCTTTACCACAAAATGTCGAATATGAAATGTAGATTAGTTTTCAGCAATACCGAGCTCGATAGCTGCAGTCGCTTAAGTGCGGCCAGTATCCAGTATTCGGGAGATAGTAGGTTCGAACCCCACTGTCGACATCCCTGAAGATGGTTTTCCGTGGTTTCCCATTTTCACACTAGGCAAATGATGGGGCTGTACCTTAATTGAGGCCACGGGCGCTTCCTTCCCAGACCTAGCCCTTTCCTGTCCCATCGTCGCCATAAGACATATCTGTGTCGGTGCGACGTAAAGCCAATAGCAAAAAAAAGTTTTCAGCAAGGCCTTTGTGATCAGAATAGAGTCAAAACAATTACCACAAATATACGAGTTTCCAAATTAGGTACTTTATCCCACAACAAAAGTGAATAGCGGAATTAAAATAGCAAAACAAAATTAACGAATGTGTGTCTACTATGGCCGGTTTGAGAAAAAAATATCATATTCGTCAAAGCGCATGGGTTCGTTGTAGTTCTTCAACTTTTACCATGACATGCATGACCCAGGATAGTACTGAAAAATGCCAAACAAATGAAAAATACATTTTGAAATATTTGTTAGATTAACGTGGTGCCGATGGTATAGCTTATATTACTTCTGTGTAAGTCGAACAATGCCCGAAAGGTAGCTATCAAGTAATACTGTCTATGGCAATTCATCCCTCTGAGCTAGGTTTTACAAGGACTTAACACCGCTACCAAACTCAATGTTCATTCTGGATTACGATCTCCCATTAACGGCTACTGTGGACCATGTCGCCTGCCCAGAATTCTAAGCTTCCTTCCACTTTCACGCGTCGTGACGAGGGAATTACTGAGAATAACGGAACAGTGGATGTTGCCCCAGATAATTTTCTGGTATTGGGCACATATAGGTTCGAATGAGATATAAAACCACTTGTTCTTTCAAAGTACGATTACTGAAGATGAAATATGGGTGGGCTCTGTCATAGGTTAAAATGTCGCGTGAGTGTTGGACAGGTTTTAGAAACAAGCAAATTTGATTTTGTTCTTTCTTTTACAAATATTTTGAAATACCCCTAGTTTGAACTAACAGAGTGGCCGCGAAATAAAGGCAAAGTATTGGTGAATTACGCTTATTTATATTTAACGAGTCTTCTGTTTTGCTACTGCATTCGTCTCTTGCCACTGTACATTTTTATAAAAATGGAAGACTCCAGACCGACTTTGGTGAAACGAGTGCGGTGTAATCGATTGTATCTTGTGTCCAGAAATCCTTACGAGATTAGACGCCAAGTGATGGAACTCCAGGACGAAAAGTGCGTACAGCCATTCGGATAAATAAGGTGATTAATGAAACGTGAAGTGTTTGTTATCCGAAGAAGTCACTGTGTCCCAGCTTAGTTCGTACACAATTTAATCAAGAAGGTGTGCCTGAGGAATTAGCACGTTCTGCTCAAAAAATCAAAATCTCAACTTCGCCTAGCGATCACCGCTGACGAGCGAACTGGTATTCAGAACATTGTGATTGACTTGAAACTGTACCCTTACCGAACGAAAATGTTTACACTGACTAAGTGAAGATGATTTCCATATCCAAATGTATTCATCTGATTTGAAAAAAAAAGCACATCACTGAATTTTTCGTTCGATTTTTAATTGCTCTATTGGGTGAAATTAATGTACTTGCTGCCAGTTTTTAGGTAATTATGTACGTGTTCGGGACGAATTGGATAGTATTTTATGAGCCCCTTAATACAATAATTTAAAAAATGTAAATATAATGTCTACGTATTTAACGGATCAGAAGGTATTTGAGGTGGACGACATAGATTAATCACTCTGTACTGTATATTTATTTATTTATTTATTTATTTATTTATTTATTTATTTATTTATTATTCCTGACTTACATTTGTGGTGATGTTAGGGTTCACGGATCTCTCTTACACTTAACCACTTTAAGCAATAAAAAGTACCGAGCTCGATAGCTGGAGTCGCTTAAGTGCGGCCAGTATCCAGTGTTCAGGAGATAGTAGGTTCGAACCCCACTGTCGGCAGCCCTGAAAATGGTTTTCCGTTGTTTCCCATTTTCACACCAGGCAAATGCTGGGGCTGTACCCGAAGTAAGGCCACGGCCGTTTCCTTCCAAATCCTCCATCGTCGCCGTAAGACCTATCCGTGTCGGTGCGACGTAAAGCCCTTAACAAAAAACAAAAAAAAAAAAAAAAAAAAAAAAGAGCTTCCTTCCCACTCCTAGCCCTTTCCTTTCCCATCGTCGCCGTAAGACCTATCTGTGTCGGTGCGACGTAAAACAACTAGCGAAAAAAGCAATAAAATTTAAAAACGTAAAAAAGGTAAGATAAAGTAATTCTGCAAGGAAATAATACTACGTACAGATAAACTAAGGTTATACAAATCAGTACGGCAATTAGTGTAACAATAAGATAATGATAATAATAATAATAATAATAATAATAATAATAATAATAATAATAATAATAATTGAAGTGCATAATGGATTTTTTAAAAAAAGCATTCGCAACCCATTTGAGAAGTCTTTAGCAACAACAACAACAACAACAAAAAGCCGAGCTTTTCGCCAAGTTTCATTAGCTTTAATCAGAGCATGTGAAGGTCTGGTCCTGACAGTAAGCGTAGAAATGCTTCAAGGAACGTGGAAGTCCGTTGAGCGAAACCTGACCACATAATTCATGGCCCCGTACTGACTGGACTCGGGGTTCGTCGAGCCATGTTGTCGCGTGGGGTACGCCAGAAACTGTCGGCAGAGTGCGCTGAGTCAGTAAATTTCCTCGCAGTGACCACAGCGCAGCAACTTCATTTCGTCGTTGCGCAAAGAAATACAGCTATGTGACAATGTTGAGGGGAGGAATACTGACCCGCAGCACAAGTATCACAGAACGAAAATTCGTTGATATACACTCATGCTCATAAATTAAGGATAATTGCATATTGTGGTGCCACACAATGTGGCACTACACAAAACTGGCGCTAATAGCATAGGCACATAGTGAACACAAACGAAACATACTGTATCTGTAAGTCCACGGTATTGGTGATAAGTTGAGAAAACCGTCCCAAAACACATGTGCTACAAAACGCCGCTGTTTCCTGCCCATGTACCTCGACATCCATATGGGATATGATCACCATGCACACGTACACAGGCCGCACAACGGGTTGGCATACTCTGGATCAGGTGGTCGAGCAGCTGCTGGGGTATAGCCTCCCATTCTTGCACCAGTGCCTATCGGAGCTCCTGAAGTGCCCTAGTAGTTTGAATACGTGCAGCGATACGTCGACCGAGAGCATTCCAGACGTGCTCGATGGGGTTTAGGTGTGAAGAACAGGCAAGCCACTCCATTCACCGGATATCTTCTGTTTCACGGTACTCCTCCACGATGGCAGCTCGGTGGGGCCGTGCGTTATCATCCATCAGGAGGAAGGTGGGACCCACTGCACCCCTGAAAAGGCGGACATACTGGTGCAAAATGACGTCCCGATACACCTGACCTGTTACAGTTCCTCTGTCAGACATGCAGGGGTGTAAGTGCACCAATCGTAATCCCACCCCACACCATCAAACCACTACCTCCATACAGGTCCCTTTCAAGGACATTACGGGGTTGGTATCTGGCTGCGGGTTCACGCCAGATGAGAACCCGGTGAGATTCACTGTTCAGACTATACCTGGACTCATCCGTAAACATAACCAGGGACCACTGTTCCAATGACCATGTACTGTGTTCTTGACACCAGGCTTTACGGGATCTCCTGTGAACAGGGGTCAGTGGAATTCACCTTGCAGGTCTCCGGGTGAATACACCATGTCCGTTCAGTCGTCTGTAGACTGTATGTCTGGAGATAAGTGTTCCAGTGGCTGTGGAAAGGTCCCGATCAAGACTACCTGCAGTACTCCGTGGCCGTCTGCGGGCATTGATGGTGAGATATCGGTCTTCTTGTGGTGTTGCACACTGCGGACGTCCCGTACTGTAGCGCCTGAACACGTTTCCTGTCTGCTAGAATCGTTGCCATAATCTTGAGATCACACTTTGTGGAACACGGAGGGCCCATGCTACGACCTGCTGTGTTTGACCAGCCTCCAGTCGCCCTATTATTCTACCCCTCATAACGTCATCAATATGTGTTCGTTGAGTCATTTTCACCACACAGTCACTATTAACACGTATGAAAACATCTGCACACTTACTCGCTGCACCGTACACTGACGTGCGCCAACACACCTCTGCGTATTTGGACTGCTGCCAGCGCCACGGTGCTTGGACCGCAGGTCAGATGACCACATGGTCATACCCCGAGGTGATTTAAAACCGCAAACCGCCCACCAAAGCGTTGTTTCACCATGTATTAGCATTATGCTTAATTTCTGAGCATGAGTGTAGTTCATGCAATACTGAACTTTACATGACAGAACCTTTCTGGTCAGAGTTCCAATCTGAAATATTACTTCTTCTTAAGACGCCGTCTCTGCACGGAAGTTGACGATCCACACTGCCGGCTCTGATCTTGACTTTGCAGACATGCAATGTGAATTTATTGGAATATCTCTAAGGATCTTAAATGCAGTGGTTTCCCGTTGCCTTCTACATCCTAATGCTGTTGACCATACTGGTTCCTCCGCCTTCGGGAACAATTTCTTGCCCCAGGACAATAGAGTGCCCTTACCCATACCCGCTCATCCACTCTCAAAGAGACTGTTGGCACTTTGTATAGGGGATCTCCTTATACCGGGAGATAATCGGTCCCTTCATTCGTTAGCCGCCTGCATTTAAAATATTATTTTTATATGCAGTCGTTGCCCCTCTCTACCGCGGGGAGGTGAATGTCAGGATTTCACCGTCATGGAAACAAGGACAAAATGGCATTTTCTTGTTTCTCTGGTTCTTTAAAGAGGTGAAATATTACAACAAATTTTTTCCTAGGCGAGGCGGTTTGCTTTGCCCTGATGAAAGCCAATGAAACGACTTGTTAAATACAAAGTTATTCAGCCCTGTTTAAAAATTATTTAATTTATTAAGGTGCTCATAAAACACTGTCCAATTCTCCCTATCGTACGTAATTAACGAGAAACCGGTAGGAACTTCGATTTTTTTTACAAAAGGACTATAATAATTTGACCCCACGAATCTATTACGCTGGCGTAGCAGGGGGAGAGGTGATACTCTCACGTGGCGCATCCCAGGTGGCAGATAGGGGGTTCCTAACTAGCTTGCCGGTGGACTTGAAGGAAATAAAATATCTCTCGCGGACCAAACACACAACCCCCTGTGGGTGGAGGACGCAGACGAAGTATACACCCACGGTGACCCTGCCTGTCGTAAGAGGTGACTAAAAGGGGCGACCAAGGGATGATTGTATTAGAACCATGAGACTACCTGTAATTAGTACCATCACGCAGGGAACACCATGGGTAGCTTTTACTTGCACGTAGTACCACCATGTTAGGTACACAATAGGTTTGTGATTAGTAGCGACAGTGTGTGCTCAGGATGCATTTTACAGTATCTGTGAATCGTACCATTACATGAGCAACACCATGGTTCTTCTTGCCTATGATTAGTACCCACTGTGTGAGGAACACCACGGGATAGTGCGAGTCCCTGTTGTTAGTCCACTTAGGTGAAGAACACCATAGGTTTGCGTTACATGTGCGCATTGCACTATCTGTGAATAGTAGAATAATGTGTGGAATACCGCGAGTCTACTTACTTTTGATTAGTCCGCAACATGATAAATACCATGGTTCTACTTTCCTAGCGATAAGTACCATTACGAGGGGCCGATGACCCGGATTATGGACCCGTTTGGACTAAAAGCGTCATCGATTCAGTATCATGCCTTAGAAGTAGTCCTTGGTCAGTAATACTATTGTTTAACGCTAGTTTCTATGAATGTGGGGCATTAAGTGTCGGATCCACTGATTGTTTTAACTTCATATCCATCCATTCATTCTTCGTCCTCACGTTTTAAATTCTGGTCAGTGGAGGATTATGGATTTTAATTGTCCTTACATTTCGCCTCATTTCGTGCCATTAGTGGCCGATGACCTAGATGTTAGGCCTCTTTAAACGACAAGCATCATCATCATCATCATCATCATCATCATCATCAATAATTTGAACCAATAGAGCAACTAACTATCTGGTGACATTTTAGTGATGTCCTTCGTTTGCAAATCAGCCGAGTACTTTTGGAGATATTAAAGGATTTCTTATGTGTAGGGATTAGACAGAATGCGATGCGCCACTCACTGCCATGCTGCCGTGACTCACGCCAAGTTTATCAACACATATACGTCGTCCTTATCACAAGTGGGCCCGGAGAAATAACAGTATGATGTACAGCATTTTGGAGTTATAATACTTTCGTGTCCTTGACGCTGAATCAGAAGCAGACGAGATAATACAGTGAAATTGTATACTTCAGGTGATTTATTGTCCTTTTCATAAGTACAGAGTACATGAAATGAAATTAACAATTTCAAAATCCAATGAATGGTATGGTAGTTAGAAAAAAAAACGGATTCGAAAATTAACAGAAAACGTTGTCAAACTCTTTGGCCCTTGTTACGGGGGTACCCGTGGAGCAGAAAGAGGTTAAAGGAGGTGCTGGGGTGAATGGGTCTATCTAGAATATCAAAATCAATTTAAAACATTAACTGAAGGTTGTATTTCTTCAAAAGCAACAACTTAATAAACTTAACAACTTTTCACTTAATAAATTTTCACTAGGTGAAAATAACAATATCTTGGGTACAATGCCAAATAAGGACGGAACACCCCAAGAATAGGGAATTTGACAAGTCTGGGCTTCAAGCCCTCGATTTACAGTTTCTGAGCTACGAGCTCAAGTTTACAACATTTACAATACGAAATGAGGAATAATTTAGTCAAGGGAAGAAATCCCCTAATTCAAGAGCACTTGCTCCCAAATTTACAATATCTAGCCTTCCAGAGGCACAATTATCTATTACAAAACGTTGAAAAGAGCTAACATGCTCTCGATTTCTTACAGCCCACTCAAGGCAACATCACATCCAAATCCTACACTCGTTGCCCTCACAAGGCCTGATTTACAAATGGAAATAGTTTTACACAGGGGTATCTAGTACCCAACCTATTGGGCCTTTGTGAAAAAAGAACGGGTTAAATAAATGGCCCGAACACAAACAGAAGGGAGGCGAACACTGTGTTCCAGATAATGAAATATAAAAAAACCTGCAGGGCTCTCAGGCTGATGAAACTGGGGCTAGTCCCACTCTTCTGAGGTGGCTCGCACGGAAATAACTTAAATACATTACAAAAAAAAGTTACGAAATAGTAGTCACCTCAAACCAAGATGAAGGTAAGCTCAAGAGGGTAACTCGCTCTCTATCCCCGATTTTCAGTATAATACTTTAGGAAATTTTACATTAGCCGAAAGAGGATTTACATTTTAGAAAAGTTTGTTGCATAGTTAAAGATTCGGGCCTTCCCCTCGGATAAATTTGCGGAGACAGCAAGAAAGATAGAATTTACGTGGCCATTACGTTGTAGATGTTCTGCCGGCCGAAGAAAGAGGCGCCTCGCCTCCTGCATTAACACACACACTTAGAAAGACGACGATCAATTGCAATGGAAACTCGAAAAGCCGCAACTTATGTACACTCAGGGAAGGTTCGAGAGAATTCGGGACTAATCCGGACACACCCTCTCAATTTTTATTTTCCGATTCAAAATGAACAAGAAATGCGGGATTGGTTGAAAATTAATTACAAAAATTCATTATTGGCCAGATTCAAAACTGGCGGAAGGAAAAAGAAGTCTTGACAACCCAAAAATAAATGAACATAGTTTCAGTTATGAAAACCTAGAGATACGAAACTTCTTTAAGTTGTAAGTTCTTCCACCTTGCACCAGAGTGCATGTTCAGAGTTTTTTGTAGTGTCATCTGTGGAAAAATGTCCAAACTTCTTGATGTATAGCGAAACAAAACAAGGAGAAATTCAGTCAGTTTAGGAAACTTCACAATAACACAATTACTTAATATTTCAGTAGTGACATCTTCTGATTAAAGATTCAAGTTCATGTAGTATCTGTTTCACCTTTTGGTCGATAGAGGAGTTCATTAAGGCGCTCATTTTGAATGTGCGGCGTTGAGGTGTACCTCCCGGTACATCCCTCATTAAAGGCAACATGTAAGATCAGCGTACTTACAACAGTCAGCGGTAGAGTTGAGAATAAATTACCGCTGGTATGCTAGCATACACCGCTGTTCAGAAAATAAGGTTCAGGTATTTTTAGGAGCATTGTTTCATAACCACACTTCCCCCTCCTTTTCAACTCTTTCCATTGCACAGTCACTCAAAAATTGGTTGAGGTATGTGTGTTTATCAAGAAGGCGTGAGTCATGAAACATGCCGTCTACATCAGAGCGAGTGGCGCATCGATTTCTGTCTAATGCCTACATGTATGAAATCCTTTAATACCTACAGAAGTACTAGTCGGATTTTCAAACTAAGCACATCAATAAATTTTTCGTCCGGTACTTAATTTTATGTTCAGTGAAATTAGTATAGTCCCATTTAGAAGATCAAAGTTGCTACCGATTTATCGGTAATTACATTCGTTATGGAGACGAATTGGGCAGTGCTCTATGAGCACCTTTATACAGATAAACAATTTTAAAACAGAATGCCTACATTTTAACGGACCGGAAGATGCATGTGGTGGATAACTTAGGTTAGTAAACCTCTATATACAAGTGGGTGAATCCAGAACATTATTTATTCAGTACATGAAAATTAGATACAAAATCCTATGTTCCTTAATGAGTAAGTACTGCTGTTTATCTGAGTTGTCTAAACCCAACATGTACGGTACAAATTGTGAACTGACGGCAGGTGGCGAGTGGTTTCCTTATGAGTTTCAATTCTGCTTTAACGGACGCTTGCTACTCAAGTTTAGAGAGGCTGAAAAAGGCGTTAAAAATATGCGAAAATAACAAAATCACCCGTGAGAAATCAGATAATTCCTTTCGTTACGTTGCATTCGGATAGTTTATTTACGGCAAAAGAGATATTATTTTATAGCATTATTGAAATTGTAATTCTTCTTCGAAGTGGCCTCTACTAATCCGCGCCATTCTATCGTGTACAGGAGAGATATGTTTACGCTGAAGCAGGTTAGCTACAGTACTTAGTTCAGGCTGCTAACTCGTGAATATCTGCAATCTCACGGACATTACTTTCCAGAATGCACGGACGGATTGTTTCAATGTTTATGGACGCAGAGTGATTAAGCAGTAAATTGAATGCAGGATTGTCGAACCGACAAGGCGTGGAATTGAATACCTATGATATCGAACGTGAAATCTGATTACATTATCAATAGTCTGCCACATTATTGGATTATGTAAATATTTCACGTTCCAGATGCCATCAACTACATATGTTTCAAACTTCATCATAACTAATCTCAGTTTAAAGAGCTTGATATAAAAGCAGAAAATTGATTACTATCATAACTAGTTCCAATTTACAGAGCATTTTCTTCCATGTTTATATGCCGCACTTGGAATTGTTGTTTAATAATCTGTATTTATCTAGGACTAGCTTAAGTACGTGGTGGTATACGGGTTTATGATCAAGAATTAAAGGGATTCAATTAAGGTGGTCTGCAAGTGTATGTCTGTCTTCCAACACGCTCTCGTAGACACAATTGTGCCAACAGAACGTAAATATTCAATATATATACCATAATCAGGTGAAAGCATTCTTTTTACTGTATGTAGATTATGACATATGGCTTCAAGAAAGTATGAACATTGTGAATAATAATAATAATAATAATGTGCTGGAAAGGTTGGCCTACAAATTTCCTTTGAAAAGACCAAGTTCTTCTGCTCAAAACTTGACATCCAAATTTTGAACACGACACATGGGCAAATCAACCGAGTACCACACTTCAAGTACTTGGGAGAAATACTTGAACCAACGGGAGGCGAGAAGGTTGCCCAGAAAATTCGCCTACAAAAATTTCGGAAAGCCTACGGTAGGGTTCACAACATATACAATAAAAAGTGCTTGTCCCGCCTTGCAAAGATCAGACACTATAATACAGTAATAAAGCCCGAAGTATTATATGCCAGTGAGACCCTTACACTAAACGGGAAAGGTGACCTAGAAAATATTTTAAAAGAAGAAAGGAGAATCCTGAGGAAAATTCTCGGTCCCCGAAAAACAGAAGATGGATATAGACTGAGGTTACGCAGAGAGACAGAAGAGCATTCCAACATTGCAGCAGACATCCGCAAAAGACGTCTGAAATTCTATGGGCACGTCCACAGATTGCCGGCAAGTAGACTGACACACAAGATTCTCACCTACATAGAACATCTAAAAAATATTCCATGGGTACTAGAAGTGAAGAAGGATCTGGAAAAAGCCCAGATAAACCCAAATGACACCGCGGACAGAAACCTTTATAGGAAAAAAATTAATGGATGGAAAGTGCAACCAGAGAACGAAGTGAAAAAGAAGACTGGAGCAAAGTGGACAGAAGAACGAAAAAGGATCCACGGAGAAAGGATGAGAGCTGTTTGGCAACTCAGAAAACAGAATCGTTAGAGCTTTGCGTGATCCATTGGGTCCATACGCACATAATAATAATAATAATAATAATAATAATAATAATAATAATAATAATAATAATAATAATAATAATAATAATAATAATAATAATAATAATAATATTCAGTACATATAAACATCTTCATTATAGACTGCTATGCCTTCAGCGTTCAGTCTACAAGCTTCTGTGAATTTACTAAAAGCCGTCACAATCCTCTACTTTTAGCTAGTTTTTTTTTTGCTATTTGTTTTACGTCGCACGGACACAGATAGGTCTTACGGCGACGATGGGAGAGGAAAGGCCTAGGAATGGGAAGGAAGCGGCCGTGGCCTTAATTAAGGTACAGCCCCATCATTTGCCTTGTGTGAAAATGGGAAACCACGGAAAACCATCTTCAGGGTTGCCGACAGTGGGGTTCGAACCCACTATCTCCCGAACACTGGATACTGGCCGTACTTAAGCGACTGCAGCTATCGAGCTCGGTTTTAGCTAGTTAAATGGCCTCGTTTAGTTCTATACCTTTCATTTTTAAATCGTTAGAAACTGTGTCTAAAGGTCGCAGTCTTGGTCTCCCCCTACTTCTCTTTCCGTAACAGAGCCCATTATTCTCCTAGGTAACCTCTTCTCCTCCATTCGCCTCGCACTACCCCACTACTGAAGCCGGTTTATGAGTACCGCTTCGTCCATCCAGTTCATTCCCAGCTTAGTCTTCATCTCTTCACTCCGAGTACTCTCCTGCCATTGTTCCCACCGGTTAATACCAGCAATATTTCTCGCTAATGTTATGTCTGTAACTTCTAATTTATGAATGAGATATTCTGAATCTACCCACCATTCACTCCCGTAAAGCAAAGTTGGTCTGAAAACAGACCTGTGTAAAGTTAGTTTAGTCCGGGAGCCGACTTACAGTTCTTAGAGAATTATGTTGGTCGCAACTACGAGCTCACTGCATTAGCTTCAATTGTCTTGGATTTCTTACTTCCTGGCCTCAATTTATTGTTGGAGGGACTAATTTTCATACAATACTCAGTGCACCTATTTTCAAGTTCCAAGATATTAGACTACAGGCTTTTGGCACCAACTGACATTAAGACAAATGCGTCAGTGTAGGCCAGCCTGCCTAGTACATTTATAAAATGTAGAAAGTGTTAATAATAATAATAATAATAATAATAATAATATGAGACAAATGAAATTTCACCACCTGCAGCACTTCACAACCACGGAGTCGCGAGCTACTGTATACAATTATGTTCGAGTTAGCGCCTTTTAGGCAACCTGTGCGCCTATGAGGATGGTCCCTACATTTGATAAAATGTAATGCGCTGAAGGTGGCGCACACATATACCCAGACCCCGAACCCTCGGAATTAACCAATAAGGGCTTAAATCCCCATCTCAGCCAGCATTCGAACCTAGGGCCTTTTGGACCAAGTGTCAGTACACCACCATTGAACTGGACTTGATAAATTCGTGTCTTCGCCCCGAAGTGGTGCAGATCTTTTCGGCCATAGTTTTAATGGAGGTGAGATGCCATTTTAACCATGTATCAGCTCTTCTGCCCGTCCTAAAACTCTAACAGTATCGGGAATCGAACTCAGACCTCCATGGGTGGCAGCTAACAGCGCTAATCATTACGCTTCCAAGGCGGACTATTTATACGTGGGAACTGGGTGACAGCTTTGTGGGGTTAAAAGTCGGGTTGTGAGTTTCACAAGTAGGAAAAGTCCTCTCTGTTTTAATTACTGCGTTCATGGGGTGAAAGTTCCTTTTGGGGATCGTTGTAGGTACCTATGTGTTAATATAAGGAAAGATCTTCATTGGGGTAATCACATAAATGGGATTGTAAATAAAGAGTACAGATCTCCGCGCATGGTTATGAGGGTGTTTAGCGGTTGTAGTAAGGATGTACAGGAGAGGACATATTAGTCCTGGTAAGACCCCAAATAGAGTATGGTACCAGTGTATGGGGCTTCCCCAGGATTACTTGATTGGTGAACTGGAAAATATCCAAAGAAAAGCAGCTCGATTTGTTCTGAGTGATTTCCGAGAAAAGAGTAGCGTTACAAAAGTGTTGCAAAGTTTGGGCTGGGAAGACTTGAGAGAAAGAAGACGAGCTACTCGACAAAGTGGTATGTTCCGAGCTGTTAGTGGAGAAATGACATGGAAGGACATTAGTAGACGAACAAGTTTGAGCGGTGTCTTTAAAAGTCGGAAAGATCACAATATGAAGATAGTTGGAATTCAAGAGGACAAATAGGGGCAAATATTCGTTTATAGGAAGGGAAGTTAGGGATTGGAAAAACTTACCAAGGGAGATGTTCAATAAATTTCCAATTTCTTTCAAATCTTTTGGAAAAAGACTACCGTAGGAAACAACAGATAGGGAATCTGCCACCTGGGCGACTGCCCTAAATTCAGATCAGTATTGATTGATTGATTGATTGATTGATTGATTGATTGATTGATTGATTGATTGATTGATTGATTGATTGATTGATTGATTGATTGATTGATTGATTGATTGATTGATTGAATAGCTAAGCAACGTTATAAAAATTATTGATTCAACAATACAAAGAGAAAAATGAACTCTACTAAAAACTGTGCTCCTTGAACGAAGTCTCTTAAAGAAACAACTATTATGAAACAACGTAATTATGTAAACTATTACGAGCTTACAATAAACGCTTCTCTGATAAATGTGCGGTATTTGTATAATGGGATGTTATTGAAACGATATGCAAACATGCACATGTCATTATAACCTACAATCACATCGTTCCTCATTAACAGAATCCATCGTTATTATTACATTTTATTTAGCCTCGTACGTTCAGACGTGATTCGGGGAGGGGGAATGAGTTCATTTTAATGTGTAACTTGGTGAGACAACATTCCAGTGGGTGCACTGTAACCGACTGTCAGCGTGCTTGCGGCGGAAAGCGAGCCAGTCAGAGCGTGAGGATTAAATACGTAAACTCACCTATAGCGTGTATCTCATTAGTAGTGGTCGTATTTTTTTATTTCTGGTACAGGTTAGACTGCAAATTTACTGTAATTGTGGCCAGTGTCCCCTAATCCCTTCTACAGTTCTGTAAAAAGGATTGCATAAACATTATGGGGACAGCCTTTTACAGCCCCTGACATTTATACAATTCCTACAATTCTTTGACTTACAAGGCGATAGATATTACATTAATCAATCCTATTCATCGAATGCAATACCAGGATGCATCAAATAAAATATGAGACAGAAAAATAGAACTAGCATATAGGTTAGTACAGAATAGATATATCAAGACAGTGATCTTCTAAAAAGCGAATGTCAGATACTGCATTGCAGTCGTAAAGTATGAAGGAACCTACAGTCCAGTATACTTCGTACTGAACAGGACAGGGGAAAGGGGGAACTAGAGAAGAAAGAAAAGAATAAAATAAGTTCCAGAGAAGCGAACACATGGAAAATGGAGGAAGAGGAAGCAAATAAAAAAAACGAAATTATGATTACAGATACAATAGAAAATTAAAAGACTGAATTTATTAGATACCTCGTCAGAATGAGTGAGTGTTGCTTAAGAAAATCTTCAGTCACGTCATCAAAATGACGAAAACCATAAAGGGGTTGGGGAAACAAGGAAAATATGTACAAGTTGGAAACTCTCTAAAAGAAATTGGGAACGAAAGTTGAGGAATTTAAAGGGCTCTAGGAGAAACATTTCCCTACAGGAATTGAAGAGGAACCATAGCGAAAGAATGACGACATTCTGAGAAGAGAAGAAAATACTAACCAGCAAACTAATTGTTTCTCATGGTCCTTAGTAGGAAGAACTCGAAGCAAAAATGTCTTACGGACCTACATTAGGACATTTCATAACCCCAAATGTTTATGCAAACTTTTCAACAGATCTGGTCGCCGGGAACATTAAAAGATAAATAAGATTGGTGTCTATTCTGTTAATGGATTGAAACACCCTCCCTGCTCGTAGAATATCTTGACATTTTGAAACAGTTCCCCAGACAAAAACAATCCTTCGGCTTTTCCTTTAAAATAACTATTGTTATTGTTCTGGGCTCAAAATATATTGAGCAAAGAAAACTTTCAAACATTTTCAGCATCTTGTATACCAGCCGATTTGTTGCTAATAACATTATACCGTTCTTACACCACAGTTTAATTTATTAAAAAGTGTCTTCATTATATGCAAATGTACCGCCAAATGCGCAGTTTTATCTCGAGACAATTTAATATTAGTTAACAAAAGTTCCCATTCTCTAATGGAATGAGAACCAACTAAAGAAAATATAATTTCTCATTTTTTCACTTTAAGCATCTTATTTACTCGTAATAAAATATAGACGTGACTTTATGATGGTTACCTTCAAATGTATGTATACCTCTATATAATGAGATGGCATCAGAGTTTCAGAGCCAGATTATTGCTCAGAATGACTTAATATAACGTACACCATACGCAACACTGACTCATTTTGATTTTAATCCAGCGTGAGACAGGTTGTCCTTTACAAACCGAGCAGAAATTCTGACCATATTCAAGTAATTAAACAGTTCAATGAGTCTGAGTCTCATTAATTTCATAGCTTAATCATGCTGGAATATCGATTGACGAAGGAAGGAAGGAAGGAAGGAAGGTAGGAAGGTACAACAGTGAAAGAATGAAGAAATTATTTGGGAAGGGAAGCACAAACAGCGAACCAATCGATTCTCACGGTTCGCAGGAGGGAAAAATTCAATAACAGACTGAAGGACCTACAGTAGGAGACATCTTTTCAAAACCCTAATTTTCTTCCAGGAGATATACTAGAAGAAATAAATAAGATGGCCATCTATTCTGTTAAAGGACTGAAGTATTCTCCCTACTACTGGTTTTACAATAATCGAAGCGACTCATGTTTATTATGGACGGTTAACAATATTCATTCCTCTGTGCCATTTTGGAAGTAACATCATCAAGCAATAGAACAATTTAACATTGATACAACCCTCCCTACACAACAGTGGTGCGGGAAGGTGGATGCTTCGTATTTTTAGCTTTCCAAGCTATTACTGCATAACATACCTGACCCTATGTAAGCCGCTATTAGTACTCATTTTATTTTGGAATGACATTACCATGTTAATAGAAAAGTATGCTTTAGCTCTTGGTAACGTAGTAACATCCATAATTGCTAGATAAACAACGATTTGCAAGTCTAGCTGAATAAGCAATAGGTAAAGCAAGTTAAATATTTTCTATTTGTGAGTAAGTATTGGATGTTACAGAAGTAATAAACATCCTGGATTACCTTTCATACTACAAGTAATTGGTTAAAATAGAGCAGGGCCTCTCAAACCCCCAAAATCCTCACTACTGCAAACCGAGGCGCAGAGGTTCTGTGCGCCGTGCATTGATCCGACTCCTCTCGGCTCGGAGCAGCGTTTTGTCTCGGGGCGACTCGGCTAAGCTCCGCTCAACTCAGCTTGGATGGCGGAGCGCTGCGGAGAACGCGAGGAAGTGGGGGATACGTGGAGCTAGCGGGACAGGCGTAGGAAAAGAGACAGACAGCGCTATTGCTAAAGTTCGATGCACTCTGCTCAACCTAGCAAAGTCGCATTTTGTACCTTGCGCCGTGCAATGCACTGGTGCTTACACGGTCAGAGCCTCAGGGGCTCTGAACTTTGGAGCGTGGGTTGGCGACCACGGGGCCCTTAGCTGAGTCCTGGCATTGCTTCCACTTACTTGTGCCAGGCTCCTCACTTTCATCTATCCTATCCGACCTCCCTTGGTCAACTTTTGTTCTTTTCAGACCCCGACGGTATTACGTTTGGAGACCTAGGGAGTCTTTCCTTTCCACGCCCTTTGTGGCCCTTGTCTTCCTTTGGCCGATATATTCATTTTTCGAAGCGTCGGATCCCTTCCATTTTTCCCTCTGATTAGTGTTATATAGAGGATGGTTGCCTAGTTGTACTTGCTCTTAAAACAATAATCACCACCACCATTACACGGTCAGAGGCCCTGAAATAAAAAATGTACCAGGCGAGTTGGCCGTGCGGTTATAGGTACGCAGTTCTGAGTTTGCACTCGGGAGGTAGTGGTTTCGAACACCACTGTTGGCAGCTCTGAAGATAGTTTTCCATTGCTTCCCATTTACACGATAAGCAAATGCTGGGGCTGTACCTTAATTAAGGTCACGGCGGCTTCCTTGCCACTTATATCTCTTTCCTACCCCTTCGTCGTCCTAAGAACGATCTGTTCCGGTGTGACGTGAAGCAAATTGTAAAAAAATTAGAGAATATAACCTATCATTACACATGAAAGTGGGCACCTCATAAGATATCTGTAAGGAGACCATTCTTCATAAAAGAGAACATTTCTATCTTTGGCTGAACGGTGAGCGTAGTGGTTTACATTATAGGGGTTCTTGGTTTTGGTTATCGGCCCGTTCGAAATTTTTCCGTGTCTAGTTAGTTTACCTGGATTGCGAACGGAATGTTTGGTTTAATACACACATTTTCATTTACACTCAACCCATGTCTTAACAATTCACTATTATTTTGCACAAGTATTATTTTTTGCGTGTGGCCCCCGGAGAGGCCTGCGTCAGGTCTGTCGATTTGACACCGTTAGGCGAGGATGGGGCCCTATCTGAGATGAAATCTAATGCTGAAAAAGTCACAAAGGCCCATTCCCCGAGCCATAGGGATTAGCTAATGAAAGTTAAAATCCCGGCCCGACCGGCAATCGAACCCGCGACCTCTTGAACCAAAGGCCACCATGCTAACCATTTATCCATGGACCCATCGGGGTGAGAGAAAAGTAGAAATAGATGAATAAGATTATTTCCACCCATCGTAAAATAATTCCTGTCGGTTTCTTCTTGTTCATCAGCGTCTGCTCCGTCAAGTGGCAGGTTTTCTTATGTGACTGCACCATTTCTATCTGGTTTAATCTTGGGCTAGGTCGGGGTGGAGGTATAATCTATCCATGTCGTTGTGAATCTTACCGCCCAGTCACTGATCAAGTTTGTTCCTTTGTAACCATTTCTGACGACTTGAAGCGTGTGGCTCTTCTGCAAAAATATCGATTTATGGTCACAACACTTGTTCAAATCATCTCAGTCGGCTCTTGCACATTTTCTCTTTGTTTACTATAGCACAAACTCTCTAAGTTGAAAAAACATTGCTCCGTCTGTTTAAAGGTTGGATAACATTCCGTAACCCATACTGCGACAAGTTGAATAATAACGGTGCGCTGAAATATTTTAAGGGGATTCATGACTGAAATTTTTCCTTTTTTTTTTTTTTTTTTTTTATTTAATACCGAAGGTCGAATTTTGAATGTTAACATTAAAGTTCTCCAATTCCCCCTCTTTCACATCCCTTTGTCATTTATTCCACAAACACCATTTTTAGAGCACTATATGCCGGATTAAAAGGGTAGCGGTACGATATATATATGGAGGAAACCCACACCCCTTTCTCTCACGCTGTCGGACAATATTGGATTCAAATATCTTTCGGACTATCGTTTCAATAATTCCATTGGGATACTTTTACCTTGCAGTAGGCCTAGGTTGTGCATAAGAACATACAGAGGAAAAAGTAACTTACAGTCCAGAGCAGATTTAATGCAAATATGTTTCTTAAAACTTTCAATAGCATTTTTCAAGCTTCAAATATTTTCAGCTCTTTGTCATGTACAAAGTGCTCTTTGCGACTGAGTTATTATCAGATTCACTTGAAATTTTCAGATATTTTACTATGTACAGGAATTGAATGTGGATCAGTATTTTATTATCAATTGCATGTTATCTTCCTAAAATAGCTCTAAACTAGAATTATGCCTATTTTATGAATAATGAAAAATTGCAAAACTTATATCTCAAATACTTTATACCTGACTGCAAAACGCAAAGTTATTATTAATTATATGAGTATTTTAATAAGTCTACCAATTTACAACATTGCAACAAGTTAACTAATCAACTCCACATTTTGTGTGGTAACATATATGTTTTTGTTTTAAATTTGTTTTAAATTTGTGTATGAGAAGGGTTAAACTGCAGATGTTTTCATTTTCAGTCATTACTCCTCTTAACGTCTGACTCTCGCAGGTGATTCTGCTGTAATTTAATCAGGGCTGTGTTCTTTGATTTTCTTCGATGAAAAGATTTTTATCTGCAATCATAGGCCCAGATGGCGTAAATGAGTCAATTTATCGAACAGATCAACGCTGGTGATTTGTTCTTGAATAAATTCAGTAGGCAAGCAAAGTCGGCACGTAAGCCCTCCAATTAAGGATTGGAAATAAAATTCAATGGTCTCCAAATATCTCGATATCATCCAAGTGCACGTGGTTGGATGTTTTTCCGGGAAGGTCTAAGGAGTTATGTCTCTGTCTATTACTTATCTGTAACGAACTGGTATTTCTTCTGCCATCTGCATGTGCGATATTTCTCTCCATGATTCCAGCTATGGCACCGTCGTCTTATCCTGGCTGGACCTGGCCTAAGTAGGTATAAGCCTCGTACAAGCCATTGCTCATCACTTACCTGTGGCTCATAATGGACAACCGAGTGTCGGAGCTAATCAGCACTAGACACCGCCGTGAATCCAGGCAACCATACCGCCACTGATGTGTAAAGCTGTGTCTGTCTAGACGGCGCATGCTGTGAGTAAATGTGCGCATCGGGGAAAACAATTTCACACGTTTCAGGGATGATCGACACCTTTCACCAACCAAGAATGCGATTTTTCATTTAAAAAAAATAAATATTCTATTTTTCTCTCTATAACAGTGCAAAATGTTTTTAGTATCTCCAATACTTTCCGAGTTATGACCTAAAACGTCAAGCCCTGTCACCGAAGAATGCTATTTTTTTTCGGTAAGTTTGTTGCTCATTTATCGTAAACTTTGTATTTCAGAACCGTTTCCCTGATATAGACATTAAGATGAACTTTTGCATGCGTGTAGCAGTATGTTTAATATAGAAGGAGAAGAAGCAGATAAACTAGAATCATTGGGCTAGCTTCATTGGTTAAGTTGTCCGACTCGTTGGCTGAACGGTCAGCGTACTGGCCTTCGGTTGAGAGGGTCTCAATTCCCGGCCGGGTCGGGGATTTTAACCTTAATTGGTTAACTCCAATGGCACGGGGGCTGGGTGTATGTGTTGTCTACATTATCATTTCATCCTCATCACGATGCACAGGTCACCTACGGGTGTCAAATAGAAAGACCTGCATCTGGCGAGCCGAACCCGTCCTGGGATATCCCGGCACTAAAAGCCATACGACATTTCATTTTCATTGGTTAAGTTAACAAAATATTTTCAAATGAAATTTAATGAAAAATTTTACTACTTGAAAATAACTTCATGAAGAAGTATTCATACGTGATGGACTTCACTGATTCTAGTATATTTTGTAGCTATAACATTCTTTCTTTCTTTCTTTCTTTCTTTTTTAATCTGTTTAACCTCCAGGATTGCTTTTTCCCCCAACTCTACTAGGGATCAGATCTCTATCACCCCAAGGGCAGTGTCCTCTAGCGTGAGACATTGGGTCAGGGGATACAACTGGGCAGGAGGACAGTACCTCGCCCATGCGGGCTTGCATGCTATGCTGAACAGGGGCCTTGTGAGAGGACGGGAAGATTGCAATGGATGGACAAGGAAGAGGGAGGGAAGGAAGCTTCCGTGGCCTCAAATGGGAAACCACGGTAAACTTCTTCCAGGATGGCTGAGGTGAGAATCAAACCCCCTCTACTCAGTTGACCTTCAGAGGTCGATTAGACCCCGTTCCAGGCCTCGTACCACTTTTCAAATCGTGGCAGAACCGGGAATTGAACCCGGGCCTCCGGGGCTGGCAGATAATCACGCTAACCACTACACCACAACGTCGGACAGCTATAACATTGCTAATCATAATTAAAAAGAATCAGAATAATACTCATATGTTGAAAAATCATCTAGGAAACGGCAAAATAGCGGGCATGATAAACCGCCATTTTGAAAAGTTAATAATAATAAAGGCATAGGTTTATATGATTTCTAAATATGTAGGCATATTAGTAAGGAATAATGTGTTTGTCATACTAAGTTCCCTTTTAGTATTCATTTCAATTGTTGCGGAAAAAGTTAAATATACCCCATTTGTCTGTATTGAATTGTGTAGGTCCCCCCTTAAGAGACCATATTTTACTGTCCATGTTGGTATTCTGGGTGTTATTAATTGTGCAACAGATTTTGGCAGTGTAGTTTTCCGTACCCTGAAATACCAGAATTCATTAATGTTCTCTCAAAAATTAATCTTTCATTTTTTATTTGATGATATTATTTTGTAAATGTGTAATTTGTTCCACAAGTGACCTGTATTGAAATTAAATAAGATTGGAGAGTATACGATGTGCAATCTAGATGAGCCTGTCTGCGCCAGCTGTTTCATTTCAGGCATACTTATTTCAGTAACTTGTTGTAGTAATGAATGTACTAACATGTACTCGTATATGTGGCATATAAAAAGGTTATATGTTCACTATGTAGCATAGGAAGGATGAGCAATTCATCGTCAAAATATATACAACTACAATAATTACCTTCCTCTTGCAGCCATTGTCCAGTATATCACAATATTCAGTAGCTCACTGCTTTATGGAAATGAGATTAAAACTCTTGAAAGCTTTTTGAACTCTTGGGCAGCGTGACGTTTCTATATTCCGATATTTGTCGAATGTCGAAAATAAAAGCGTTTCTTTTTTCACATTTCATTTTTGGAACAGTAGAACAACATTGAATTAAACTGGTTATTGCACCACGGATTTGTTCTGTTACTGTAACATAAAGTAACAATGTCGCTGTAGAGTTCTGAGTTTAAAACATTTTGCTCGAGTCACGTGTAAACCTACGCAATTCCAGGACACTGTTAAAGCACCCTTATATAATTATGATTAGTGGAAAGTAGTTTATTTTACGTACTTCGAAAACCTTGTTGTTTTTGCATTCTCAATAATACGATGAATGCTGACAGAAAGTTCTAGTTCTACCATTCAAAACTTTGCCGCACTGTGTTAGGAAAATGAATGGCATTTACCTATTAACAGATTCATAAAAGACTCGAGTTTCAAAAATTAAGTCGAGAGTAATTGAATTAACTGTAATCCTAGTGTGAACAAGTGAAGGAAAACTATTAAGTTACAAAATGTTTCGTGTGAGAGAATTTATTCAGTCGAGATCACTTCTGAACCATGGAAGTCTGTGTGACCGCGCCAGAAATATAAAATAGTCATTTCCCTTACTTCCTTCGCGCTGGGTCTATTCGTTTGGAATACATTACTGAATTAATCAGCTCTGTCACCGTGGTCAGAGAGAAGGCGTTACCTTCTAGGTGGCCCGCCCCACCCCTTCAGGGTGCGGAATGAAAACTTTAGTAGATAGAGATGGAAAGCTCTGTTACCATCCACCAGCGAGTGGGTTGGCCGTGTGGAGACAGTCCCGCAGCGGTGAGTTTCTATTCGGGAGATAGTGTGCTGGAACCCCACTGTCGGCAGCCCTGAATATGGCTTTCCGTGGTTTCCCATTTTCATAGCAGGTAAATGCTTGGACTATACATTAATTAAGGCCAAGGGCGCTTCATTCCCACTCCTAGCCCTTTCCTACACCACCATCATCTCTGCAAGCCCTCTCTGTGTCGATGCGACGTAAAGCCAATTGTAAAATCATCATCCACCGAACAAGTGGCTTTGCGGTTTGCGTTACGTAGCTACCAGCTTGCATTCGGTAGATGGTGGGACTGAACACAACTGTCGGCAGCCCTGAAGATTGTTTTTCCGTGGTGTGAAAATGGGAAACCATGGAAAACAAGATTGCCGGCAATGGGGTTCAAAGCAATTATCTCCCAGATGCAAGATCAAAGCTGAATCGACAAATGCAGTATTCAGTGCATTTAAAGAGAAAACCTGACTCAGGGCCAATGTAAATACCACGAATGGAATAATCAGTTCTCTACAGTGTGATGAGATGAGTTATATTTTCAGAACATTCTATATGTTTCTCTGCTATGGCCAACTATCAGTACTTCACATCACAGCCTGCAAAATCATATCAACCATCTGTACTCTAACGCCCCTCTTTGATAATATGTCTGTCAGTAATGGACATCCAAAAACCGAGTGTAGCAGCCGCGCCTGTTAACACGCTACGGCTGTGGGTTCAAGCTCGGCATTTGGGAGACGTGTTGGTTCGAAACCCACTGCCCTCTTCCCTGAGAATGGTTTTCTGTAGTTTCCCATTTCACTTCCAAGGAAGTGCCGGGGCACTTCTTATTCATAGGCCACAGCTAAATCTTTCCATTTCCTTATCCAATTTCATTCACAATCATTCATTCCATCTTAGTTACCTCCTTAAACGATGTTTATGTCAGAATGGGCATACGACCGTAGAAACATCTCATATTATTTCTTCTCACCCCATCACTGACCCCGCACCAGGAAACGGGACAAAGTGTACATATACAGTCATGGCCATCAGTCAGGTCTTCACACCACAGCCTGCACGAATGCTAGGTAACATCGTATCACATATTTTTATCGCTAATTTCATGACGCCAAATTTTGAGATGACCCTCCAGCCGTAAGACTTATTAACGTCAAAAGTTTCCAAAATAATGTATGTATTGTACCCTCTGAAGACAGATGTTCAAGAACGCCTGTGTTTTATGCAAATCTTCTCACTGGCTTGCTTTGCGGGCAGCAGGATCCTTAGAGTACGTGCAGGGGCACCCTACTCTTTATGGAAAATCCCATTCTCGTACATTTTAGCGGACGCAGCATTCTGTGTGGTGAAATGGCGGATACCGGATTGAACAAGTTGAATTTAACGTCCTTTATCTCACTCTTCTTCTCTCTCTCTCTTCCTGTCTGAAAGAGCTGCTCTGTTCTGTAATTTCTATGGCACCGGAATCGGCCCCACCTCCTAACTTAGTGGCCTATTGTCGTCACTGTCTCACTCGCTCTCGCTTCAATGATTCACTGTGCACTCGTTAGAGCAGATCTGAAATTCGATTCGTAAGTCCCAAGCTCGCTAGTGACTTCTCTGATCAGTAATAAATAACCACATCTGAGTACGCTCCGTAAAACAATCGGAGTGTCAGAAATTAATAGTTCGAAAACCGATCAGCATAACTTTCAGGAACTCTCCAAACCATAACATTCACACTGATGAGGTTAGAAGCGTATTTTATTCCATTCCATGTCCTATTCCTATGTTCACGTTCTTGAGAATAATAGGGGAAATTAAACTTTGCGATACTGTAGGTATTACTTTTTTTACTTTGTTTTACATCATACCGACACAGATAAATCTTATGGTGACGATGGGAAATGGAAACCACGGGAAGCATCTTCAGAGGTGTGGACTGTAGGGTTCGAACCCACTATCCGAATAATTGTCCGCACGGCGTGAGTCATGTAGCTATCAGCTTGCATTCGGGAGATCGTATGTTCAAACTCCACTATCAGCAGCCCTGATAATGGTTTCCCATGGTTTCCCAATTTCACGCCAGATAAAAGATGGGGCTGTTCCATAATTAATTTTACGGTCGCTTCCTTTCCACTCCTAGGTTTCTCCTCTCTCATCGTCGCCATAAAACCTATTTGTGTCGGTGCGGAATTAAGCAAATAAAAAGAAACACTATCTCCCCAATGCAAGTTAATAGCTACCTGGCCGAAACCACACAACCACTTGATTGGTTGTAGTTATTTACCGCTCTTAACTTCCACCAACATGTCATCAGAGACCCTTTTGCATGCATGTAATGTAAGTACAGGTAAACCCCGTTATACGCGAATTCGTTACCCGCGATTTCGCATATACGCGATTTTGGCTTTAAGTCTAGTGCTGTCATCTGTTACCAGTACGTGGAGGCTGTAATGCCTTAAAGCGGATGCAGACATGCGTGCCGAACTCCGTAACGTACACTACGTCGCGTACCAAGGTAAGAACAGGCCAAGCGCATCTCTACGCTCATCCTCTGTCGTGTTTATCAAGACGTGAATCGTTAGTTCAGGTCAGTACAGCTGTGAAGTTGCATTTGTCATGTTTCGTATCTAAAACGCCGGGTTAAAGGAAAGAAAGTGTGCCTGTCGAAGAAAAGAAGCATGCACCAAAGTCGTATTCGTTAGAAACAAGGTTAGAAATTTAGTATCGCTATGAGAACGGTGAGCATATTGTTGACATTCAGCGTGCTTTGGTTCTAAGTGAATCCACTGTGAGAACCATTCGTGACAATGCGGAATCAATTCGAAAAACTGCTAAATCTTCTACTAACTTTCGTGTGACTAGAGTGACCAAATCTCGCTCGGAAGCGAAGGAAAGAATGGATTGGACTGAGCATCACAACCAACAACACATGCCTCTCTCTGGAGCTGATATTCTGGCTCAGGGCCTCTCAGGGTGCATGCGCCTGGTGCATAAGACGAGTTGAGCCGAGCTTAGCCGAGTATCCCAGAGACGAAGCGTTGGTCCGAGCCGAGCCGAGTGGAACCGATGCACAGTGCACGGTGCTCTTGCGCCTCGATTTGCACGCGTGAGATTTTAGGCGTTTGAGAGGCCCTCTTCTACCTAAAGCCAAGAGCTTGTATGCAGAGTTTAGTTTATTATTGTGTGTTTGTGTTAAATTTTTAAATATATAAAACATGCATTAAAATGCGTTTCAGAAACATGATAATGGTCTTTTTGTAAAAATACTAAGAATCTCTGCTATTTAAAACGGAATGTAAACGGAAACCTAACCCTATATTTTATATAAAGAATGACCCAATTTACGTGAATTCGGTATGCGTGGCAATTCCGTGGAACGAATCTATCGCATATGACGTGGTCTACATGCACTTAAATATTTACCAGATGGCTGTAGTGTGTCTTGTAGGGGAGTCAATTAATTTACCTTCTGAATTTTTAATGCTATTGTTTATTTCATGGATGGTGTCGAAAGTTAAATTGTGGGTTTTTATCTGAGCACAATGTATTCATCTTTGTTTGTAGGACCTAGAGAGTCTTTCATATTCACGGCCTTTGTGGCCCTTCTGTTTGTTTTGCCGAAAGCATCACTATTCGAGTTTTTTGACATAAATATATTTTATGGCTGGGGGAATCTAAACACGTGCATTACGGAAGTTAGCGTAAACGTGTGACAGAAGTGTTACCCTAGCAACCATGCAGGTTGTGATATAAGGTATGGATGGATGGCCAGATATTGTTACCTAGTAAGGTTGTGTCTTTTGGCTGGTGGTCATCTGAAATTATCAGCCGTTGATGGATTTCCATGACCGAGAAACATTTTTATGGTCATTTATTTTTCGGAAAAGGTAAAGCGTGTGTGGTTGTTTACATTTGTTTTATATCGCACCGATACAAATAAGTGATGGGATAGGAATGGAAGTGGCCGTAGTCTTAAGGTACAACCCCACTATTTGCCTGGTTTGACAATGGGAAACTACAGATAAACATCTTAAGGACTGACGACAGTGGGGTTCGAACCCACTATCCCCAGAAAGTAAGCTGAGAGCTACGTGACCCAAACCGATGAGCAACCCACTGGGTTATGCTAATCAGCCCTATTCTTCTTCTTCCTCATCTTCTTCTTCTTCTTCTTCTTCTTCTTCTTCTTCTTCTTCTTCTTCTTCTTCTTCTTCTTCTTATTATTATTATTATTATTATTATTATTATTATTATTATTATTATTATTATTATTATTATTATGTTCAGTCCTGAAACCGAAGGCTGGTTAGATTCTAAACACCTCCACCATTAGCTGTCATAGATTCCCTAGGCATTACTGAAGAGGCGTACTAGCGAAATGAGTGACGTAGTTTCCCGTTGCTTTCCTCAGTGAGCCAGAAGTTGCTAATACATATCAGTCTACCAAGCCCACTGAAATGCATGCATTAACCGACCCTACGAGCAACATTTTCACATCATTCGTAACAGGGATGGATGGCATAAGGAATGGCATTACCAGCATCACTTATACCTCAGTCATTTCCATATTTCAAAGCCAAGGATGAGACTGACGTCAATGAAAGTAACAAAATTACTCTTCCCATACCAGAAGACATAGTTCACTGTAAATAATAGGTTTCGCCAGCAAAGTAAATTATTATTATTATTATTATTATTATTATTATTATTATTATTATTACTATTATTATTATTGTTGTTATTATAGAAGGAAGTCAGCTCCCGGACGAAATTATCTTTATATTGGTCAGTTTTCAGACAAACTTTGCTTTACGGGAGCGAAAGCTGGCTGGACTCAGGCTATATTATTCGTTATTTAGAAGTAACAGCCATAAAAATAGCAAGCATGGTTGCTGGTATAAACAGGTGGGAAATATGACAGTAGGAATGTGTAGGTGAAGGCTAAATTAGGGGTGAACTCGATGGATGAAGCTGTGTGCATGAACCGGCTTTGGTGGTGGGGTCGTGTGATGTGAATGGAGGAGGGTAGGCTACCTAGGAAAATAATGGACTCTGTTATAGAAGGTGAGGGAAGTAGAGGGAGACACACTCGACGATGGTTAGACTCAGTTTCTGACGATTTAAGAATGAGATGTATAGAAGTAAATGAAGCCACAGCAGTAGTTGTAAATAGAGGATTGTAGCGACGTTTAGTAAATTTACAAAGGCTTGTAGACTGAACACTGAAAGATATAACGGTCTATGATGATGATGATGTGCTGTATGTATGTTGTTATTATTATTATTACCCTTGATAAAATATTTCTGACTTTAATTAACTGAAATGTGTTCTGTAAATAATAGAGTTCCCGTTTGCCTTATATAGGACGATACATTATGGAACGACGGAAGACCCTTGACTTAGTCATTAGGGTAGGGGAGAAGATGGTAAATACATTTAATAAACACCACTCAGGTTAAGTTTTACGTAACGTACATTCATTGTTCGTACTTCATTTATGAATTACAATCACCACTCGAGATCCCAGAACAGCAAGCTTGCCATGATATACATTGGAAGTATCTCTTGTTTACAAGCACTTCTGGGCAAGACACCATTCCGTAGTAATTAGCTCAAAAGGGAACAAAACATAGTTTGAAATTGACTCCGCATTTCTTAGCACTCATGAGATACCAATAGAATTCTTCCTCACTAAATTAATCTGCCTATTTCTGAATGAGTTGCTAGTCCTTGAAAAATGAAGGTAAAGTTTCACGAAGATCATTGGTGATTATGTATTTTAGTTGGTTAATAAAATACTTATTAAGAATCACAGTGCTGCTACTTTTATTCACATTAGTTACAGTATAGGAGCTAATTAATTATGAGGTATTACATCGTCATAAGAACAACTTAAGTTTGTGTATAGAAAAGAAAAGCAACTGGAAGTAAATACAATTACCGTGCTGTACAAGTAGGAATTAAAGGTTGAAGTTTTGTCTTGATGGTTTGTTGCAGATATTTTCTAATTACTTAATCATTAACAAGCAGGGAACTAGACGGGAGAACTCCTTGAAGCGGATGAAGAGAAAAATATTATTTGCTATTTGCTAAAATGTTACAGCTGGAGAACACCACATAATATGGATCAGAATCAGAATGTAGAGCTGTGAATTTATCAGGAATTAAAAGTAAGCAAGTGTTTAACTGTGCAGGGCTATTGATGTAAATATCATAGCCAGGCGACCTCCACTTGTACATGAAATCCGAACTATTGGGACACCAGTACCTATTTCAAGAATCAGACATGCATTGCCAGGGGATTCGGACCACGGCTGCCTAGTGTGAAACCAATGACAATGGCACTCCGCTATCACGCCCTCTGGAAATAATAATCCTCGAATATATGTCATATCAATAGTTGTGCACTTATAGAAATAGTAGGCTGGATATGTCTACGTCGTACTGAGCTTCATATATGAGCCGAACTTTACTGACAGATAATGGCGATGAAGGAGCCCGCTATATGTGCAATTAATGGAGTTCGAAGAAGGCGTCATATTGTGTCTCCGTGAGGTAAGATGGTCATATCGAAGGATTTTAAATTACTAAGGAAGACAAATATCTTCCGTGCATCGAAATTGGCTATGTTGACCAAAGACAAAGTTTCCCTTCTCTTCAATCCTCATTCCATTTTCTTGTTTGGCGGTGGGGGGGGGGGGGCGGCACTGAACCGCACTACCCACCCGGCGATCAACACAAACTACATCACCTCCGACATGCTGCTGTTTGTAAGAAGAGAAGAAGACATCAGGAAGGGCCGAAAAAAATGATATTGTAGGAAATATCTGCCTGTCCACATGCTCTGCATGCAACCAGGGCAGATGAGGTGATGAGGTATCGTAGCGGTGAAATCGGGTAGTAAGTGTCAGGGAAAACCACATAAGCAGATATAGACATGCGCCTGAAATTAAAACCTGATATATTGTAGATTTTACATGCAAGGATGACATCCCATAAATAAAGTTGTAGTGGAGCGCTGTCTGTTATATCCTTTATCTTGCAATATTTGGATATATTTATCCGTTTTAGGTCAACTCAAGATTGTATCAGCAGTTTTTAGCTTTCGCATTTTTTTTAAGTTTGCCTGATTATTTGTTTGTTTTTTCGTTCCACCATCGCGGATAAACGGCTAAGTAGTTGTCAACCAAACTTGATATTTAGAATCCATTCACACAGAAGCAGGTTTTGATATGCATATCATTTAAAAATCACTGAACAGGTTGGGGGTTTATAGGAGGACCAGAAGAGGGTTTTTTCTATTTTCTTTTATACCATTAATTACATCTCGATCAAATTTCACATTTAGAGTCTACTCATCCAGGATCAGGTTCCGGTATGCATATCATTTACAAATGTCTGAACAGATTAGTGGTATGTACGAAAACAGGAAGAGGTTTTTCAATTTTCTCTTACACTGTTGGTTATATATCGACCAAAGTTCATATTTAGGGTCTACTTATCCAATAGCAGGTTTTGATATGCATATCGTTTAAAAATCACTAAAAAGACTGGGGGTTCAAAGAAAGGCCAGAAGAGATTTCTTACACTATTATGTCTCAACTAAATTTCGTATTACCGAGCTCGATAGCTGCAGTCGCCTAAGTGCGGCCAGTATCCAGTATTCGGGAGATAGTAGGTTCGAGCCCCACTGTCGGCAGCCCTGAAAATGGTTTTCCGTGGTTTCCCATTTTACACCAGGCAAATGTACCCTAATTAAGGCCACGGCCGCTTCCTTCCCACTCCTAGCCCTTCCTTGTCCCATCGTCGCCAAAAGACCTATCTGTGTCGGTGAGACTTAAAACAATTAGAAAAAATATTCGTATTTAGAGTCTACTCGTCCCGGAGCAAGTTCTGATATGCATATCATTAAAAATCACTGAGTAGACAGGGGGTTTATAGGAAGATCAGAAGAGATTATTTTTATATTTCCTCGTACAATATTGATTATATATCAAATCTGTAGACTGTGTGAAGCGCTCATTCATTTTACATAATTTTTGTTATGTTATTAATTTCGTTTCCTTTTCATATGACGGAGAAAATTACTATTTTCTACTGTCTTCTTGCTCCGCAGCCAGTGAGCGGACACGGTCGCAGACCTACAGTTATTTGAAGGATCTATAACAGGAGAAAATCAGAGGATGCATCATATTTACCTCGACCTAATTTAACTGAACACCGAGGAAACATGAGGTAGAACTTTTACCTTAGGTGTCTGTCTGGTTATTTATCTGTTTGTATATTCCTAAAGACGGAAATCTGCTGGACTTATTTCAAACTAACTACGCGTATGGAATATACTCACACAAGGTTGTGTTATCAGGTGCATATAATGTCATGGTAGTTACATGTAGTTGGCATTTATATGAAGATTATTCTAAAAATATTTTCGTTAGGGTACGATGCGCATTCGTATCCCTGAAATATCACTATAAAATTTGTCACAAATGGAACATAATAATTGCTTTTACACATATCGAGTGAAAAATCTGCGGCAAATTAAGAAATACCGTCGTTATTTGAGAAATATGAAAACATACTTAAGGCTTGTAGACAGGACTGGTTTATGTCGTACTCCGCTGCTGGTGCCGTCTTTTGTTACTTTCTTCAGGTCCAGGGCTAGACCGTGGAATGGGAGTGCTATGTCTGTGGATTCTGATTATCTTTGTCCATTCGCTGCTGGTGCCGTCTTTTGTTACTTTCTTCAGGTCCAGGCCTAGACCGTGGAATGGGAGTGCTATGTCTGTGGATTCTGATTATCTTTGTCCATATGACTAGAGCGGCCAGTTCAAACAGCAAAATGGAGGTCAACAGAAAAACAGCATGATCTCGGGACCAATAAATATTTTTAATTTTGTTCGAAAGAAAGTACCTCGATCCCTGGACCAATAAATCACTAGTCCACAGAATTCTTCTTATGTACATTGGCCATACCATTTTGTCGCCCATTAAATATTGCATATCGCGATACAATTCAGGAAATGATGTCATTGACAACTGAAGCAATGAAACGAAAGCAAAGAACTTCAGTGATCACAGACATCACACACGAAATTGTTGAAAGTGTAAGACAAAAGACATACGTGTGTCACTGTGAGCGTAACACCAAATATACTTGTAAAGTGGTAAAGTACGTATACATAATATTCTCCAAAAATCAAATATTTCTTAATTTTCCTCAGATTTTTCACTTGATATGTGTAAAAGCAATTATTATGTTCCATTTGTGTCAAATTTTATAGTGATATTTCAGGGATAGGAATGCGCACTATACCCTTTTCGTTACTATTACGTCTACGAAAAGACTGTGTGAAACAAACTTTTAAGAATGTGGTATTTACGTTCCTTTATGCCATGTACCTATTTATCGTACAACGGATAATAACGCAGATGATTATGAAAAATTGGATTTTTAGTCAAGACTCGTGCATGACACTTCAAGATAGATAACGGGAAAAACTGAAGAGTCATTTTAATCTTTTCGATGGGGCAGATATTAAGGGAGGTATCATCAACGTCAAAGCGCCACGCCAGTGGTCAGAGATATAATATGCAACCTGAAAACCATGGAGAATTTCACACAACTTTGGACCTGTGGAACTCTACCGAACAATAAATTAAGGAAATCTTCCTCATTCTCTCTCGACTTCGTTCAGCTTCATCACATTTCACGTCACTGCCACGCGCTTTCATAGGAAAATATAATTTTAACATGTCGCATTAAATGTTTGAATATAGCCATGTTACTTCGAAGAAATTCCTGAAGGAAACATGTAATCCACTGCATAAATACGTCATGCAAAGATACATTCCCACAGTACGGTAAGGTTCATTTTCCTTTACAAGTGTGCCTAGAAAAATGAATACAACTAAAATTGTTCTGATAAATTGCATATTCATATATGTACGAGAGGCGTGATCAGTTTTAAAGTAAATAGGCGTAATGGATAAGAAGCGCATTGTCAGTTATTGGAACTAGGTCATCGATCTTCGTTCAATGTATCATAGTTTGCATTTATATTCTGTCTCAGGAACCATATTTTTTAAACTTTAAATATGATCTTCTCTGTGGGAAATAATTACAAATACATTATGCATAAAATAGAGATAAATTTTGTAAAGTTATAAAATCAATTTTATTATTAAAAATGTAAAACACGTAAAACCAACTATAGCGGTATAATTTAAAGGGGACTTGTATTACTACTGCCACCTATAACTGTTGTATGTGTGGAATTAAAATGTATCTTTTAACAATGCCTCATTAACTGCTAGACAGCAATTGGCTGCAATTTGTTAATTGTGGTACATCTAATATCTTGATTGAATGACGTGGAGAAATGTCTACGGCTTTTATTCTTTGACTCTACGGGGCGTGAGTCAATTGTCGGCGTGCGTTGACCTGTGTTCCTACTCTGTAAACAGTGAGTTGGCTTTGAATCGTCTCCAAGATGGCTGTGTTTGCTTTGACACTCCATCTAGCCCTTATGACTAAAGAAAAAGATTACCGTTGTGGAGCCTCTTACATTAAATTGTGCTTGCTGTGTGACGGATTAATTTGTTTTGGTTCTATTTACTCTTCAAGTGGGTCATTGGTGCAATGTTATTTAATTTTGTTTAAATATTAACCGCGTATTATATGCTGCTGTTTAATTAAAGGGGATCTGTAAGAATTATTAATGGACCTCTTAGTCGGTAAGTTTTGAAAACATATTTCGTGTAAGAGATAGCCTGTCTACCATGACTGTGTTTATACCAGGAGTTCCCAGAATGTAAACATATCCGACTGAAATCCATTGCTATGCAGCGCAGGGCCTTGCGTGGATATTTCCTGTGATATTGTGTGAAAATGCCTCAGATCTGGTATTCATCGCCTGAAATAATATTTCAAGCAGTTTAAAAGTCTTCCCCTCTAAATTCCAAGGTTATATCTGGTATGTACTTTCGACAGCCTTAAAACTGAACAGCTGTGGTCTCCGTAATTGTTATATTTAAACATTATTCTGGGCTCTGCTAAGGCCTAGTAGCGTGTTCTTATCATTGTCAATATTAAAATTTAACGTTCTCGGATGTGTTCTACTTAATTTTCTCGGATTATTAATATCATTATTTTTATTAATTGGTTTTCTTGGAACTCACTTATTTCCTTTATAATATAGATGGTGCTATTATCCTTTTGAAGCTTAATTTTCTTTATTCTACGTCTGGTGACCTTAATTCTTGCTATTGTTGTGTTGCTCCATTCTACAGCGGTTATGTCATTGTTATGTTAAGATAGTGGGTATTGGTTAGATATGGCATAATTTGATAAGGATCACATGACCGTTACGAGTTGATTGTCTGTCAAGTAGCGTTGTGGAGCAGACGCGCGTGTGGGGTAGTAGTCAAGTGAGACCTGATTGATGATGACTGGGGTTTATTGCACCTCATTAAAGAACATTGGCAATGTGATTTAAGAAATGTGATCGCTACGATGTTTCTATAGTTGAATATGTGATGGAATTTGGTGAAATTAACTATTTTTAGTGTGAATATGTCGTGGTTTGACAGGTCCCAGACTTGTGAATTTTTCTGGTTTTTAATTCACCTACTACACTTGTGGTATTTTTAAAATGTTATTTGGGATGTGTTTCTTCCCTTCTGGTTTAACTCTAATTTTATTTCTTGTGTGAATTTTAAAAGGTGTTTATATTTTCTAAGTTTTTCAACATTGTTGTAAAAAGTCTACTGAAAGGCGTACCTCGTTCTTTAGAGAGGTATTTGAGAGCTCTCAACCAAATGTTAATATGACAATTGATCTGAAGTTTCCTTTCAGAAAAATAAAATGCATTTCGTGTGTAAGATTTGGTGATTTAATATGGTTCCGGTGAAGGAATTATTTTTTCCTATTGTTATTTATTTAGTTAAACGTTGTTTCTTATTTTAAGATTAAATGGATTATTTACTAGTGTTACTCTCCTTTGTTGTAGGGTATTTCACAGGAATTGCTCTATCCTATTCTCTTGGATCCACACTCTGTTGAATTTCCTTTCGACCTTTGGTTCTGCCCAAATTCCATCGTTTCCCAGTCCTGTGTCTGTGTTTTATCGAGGCCTACCCTAAGTAGTTGGCGTTATTTCGCGTTCGGATGACCTCTTATCTCTTTTGTGGTAGTACTGATAATCGAAGACTTGGGCTGCGGTATTATGGCTTCAGTTGTTTGTCCTTTTCTTCGGTTGTTAGTAAGCCACACAACGTTAGATTTCTTGAGAATATTACATTTGGTTTACGTCTTCTGAGATCTGTGTGACACCTCAGTTTAGTACAGCAGTAGATTAAGCTACTTTTTAAATAGCGACAGATATTCTTCAAACAGAAATTGATAGGAAAGCTCACAGAGAACCTTTGAGGCTGGGAAAGTTCCACCCCGCTTCCCCCAGAAGCGTGGTGACCAACCAGTATAACATATCGCCTCCGCCTGCCCGCAATATCATACGAAGAAACATAACGACAATGAGGCATTTTGGGAGGGGATATTGGTTTGATTTTGAATTAAATATATGATGATAATGATTGTGATTGTTGCTTAAAAAGGCCTATACCGAGCTCGATAGCTGCAGTCGCTTAATTGCGGTCAGTATCCAGTATTCGGGAGATAGTAGGTTCGAACCCCTCTGTCGGCAGCCCTGAATATGGTTTTCCGTGATTTCCCATTTTCACACCTATCTGTGTCGGTGCGACGTAAAGCAAAAAAAGAGCCTGTCATCCAGGTCATTAGCCCCAATTAAATGCATTGACTAAAACGTTACTTAATTACCCATACTCATTTAAAAGATGATGGATCCCGGAAAAACGGGAAACGTAATTCAGTTGGCCGTCGAACCCTCCACAGTGTTCGCGCTTGGAGGCCTGTACTGTTTTATCAAGCAGTACCTCAAATATTTTATTCAAGGCTATGTGAGTCTTGCGCAGCAGACATCACCTTAGCCAAAGAAGAACCCCGTAAAGGGCTCGTAATTGAACTCACCACCACCCGTACAACAGCCAGACACTCTAACCGATTAATTATTGCGACGCTGCTCTGTGAATTCTCCCTATCCAGTAATATACTGCAGTACGAAATTCGTACATTAAATCAGTTTAATTTCCTCAAAACCAGCATACACGCACTAACCCACCCACACACACACATACGCAATCACACATCTTAGCTTAATTCCCATCTTCTGATGATCAGGGACTAGAGAACCAGCTCTGTCCAGTGTGGTGTGCTCACACATCCAGCGGGGATCGGCTTCAACCTGCCCCAGTGAGCGAGGTGAGGCGTATTTATACGATCGACAGTTCTTTCTAGAATGTGAGAGACATTAAAGCGACGTCAGGTGAGCGGGAGAGTCAGCTGATCGTTCAAAATGGCGGTCAGTCTGTGGAGAGCAAGTCCGGCGGATGGTAGTGTAATGTGAATGGCCGGTACACAAGGTAAATCGAGGTACAACAGTACCCTACAACAAGGCGTTCCGTCAAAGGCATTCAACCAGGACATTCACTTACCCTAGGTTATTTTGTAGAAAGTAAGAAAGGGTATGACTGCAGTCTGTAGCACTACCTTTCTGGATATACATGGAATCTCTAAATTTCGAATACTGAATCTGAGTCGGAAATTTATGTATACTGGCAGCATTCCTAAGGAAAATAGATGTGTGATGATAAACGTATTAATGTTTTCGAGAGGCATAAGGATTCAGTTATTAACTTAATTTCCAATCTAAAGTGACTTGATTCGCACTACGGTAGAGAAAGGTCTGCACCTTCCTAGTGACAGTAGCATTAAAAAGGTGTAGAAAAGTATTGCCCTGGAAACAAGGATTTGTCCGTCAAATGCGAACTTTTAGAAAGGTGTTTGTTACCGTACATCGTTCAATATTGGCTTCAAATCTCCAGCAACGAATGCCTGGTCTGAGTGCATCAGACTTAACGGCCTAATTGTCGCATGTTAAGTGCCTCATGAAAAATCTGAACTCATGATGAAAAAAGCAAAAGCATTTTATAAACGCCTTAAATCTCTTGAAGAAAAGACATTTAAATTGTCATTTGGTCATCAGAAGAATATGCATCTCCCTAAATCCGTTGCTTTACATCATTATTTTAAAAATGAGCCTTTACAAGTTAAGGTTTTGCCTATAATTAATCCCGGGTTCCTGATCTATCTGCCAATTTCTCTGGATAGTTATATTTCTATGATTTATGATGTTTGCTTAGAGTGATGTATATAAGTATAACAATTCTTTAATCCAAATGATAGTCATTTTCAAAATTCTCTCATTCCAGTGTACAATTACAAAACTTTCTACATCCGACCAAAAATCTTTAATAACTTCGCAAATATCGAACCTTGATTTTTTATAATTCATAATCACCCAGTTATAAAACTGAAAAAATGTTGGCCAGTGCCACCAAAAAGAAAAAGGAGTTATTAGTTTGCCGCGATGTTTACAAAATTGTTTACTAAGGTTGTAGGCAGTTTTGAAAGTGGAGTCTTCATGTATAGACATTTTAAATGTGTATATAGAGTAGATTGCACATCTTTTTTTGTGTGTGTGAAGAACTTGTCGATTGTAGATTCTCAACTGTAGCGTCATACGCTAAATAATTAATAAATAAAATAACTTATATCAAGATTTTAATACTCTTTGGGGATTGCACTCATCTGAGAGGATAAATCATTTGGATGGAATTTAATCTCGGAGTCTCCACCTTTAGTATTAGTAGAGCCCAGAGTAACAGGTGTACTCTCACCTGCACAACGGGTGTGCTATGAGTTTTGCATAACCATTTGGATGATAGCCCATCATAACCTCTAGAAGGTATGTTGTTCTTGCAACAGTGCGGAAGAGCAAACTAGACGACAATTCCTAATAATCAAATTAGTTTGCATTCTAACACATTACTGCCTACAAATCTGGAGTATATTTATTACTAAGCAATTATGCCTTCATAATAAATGGGCTGGGGGATTACGCTGTGTCTGTCAGTGACTACTGGGAACCAGGGGACCCATCCAGAGTTGTGAATTTACTGAGCCTGTCGGGTGATGAATGGCCAACATGACCTGAGTCTCGCTGGTCATTTATCGTAATTTGATTGCTTTGATGCTCAATAGAGAGCATAAGTCCTGCGAAATTCAATTTTATTACAACGTGTAGATCTTCCACTTTTCTTAAAACTTTGTACTGTTCCTCAAAACGTCAATAAGTGCATGGTATTTTATAACTTACCCGCAGGTACGCTTTTCCCAGAAACAGTTGAACCCACAGATTTTCGTTGCGAGTGTTCACAGGGTTTGTATTTACACTGGCGGAAAATTGAATATCAACATCAAGAAGACATTATTTTAGACGAATGAAATTTAGGCTAAGCAATTTTCTAGGTAATACATTTATTTGGTTAAAGTTCCTAGGTTACAGGTTCAAGTATGCGCGAGAAGACATGTAAAATGGTGGCACATTAATAACCACTATAGTTGCCATGTTTTTGAATGTAAGCATGCAAACGTGCATGCATTATGTCGTGCAGGTGCTGTATGCTATTTTGTTGCACTTGGTCAGTAAAATGAACAAAAGTTAATGCTGGTATTGGATGATGCTGGATTTGTCGACCCATAATTTCCCATACGTGCTCAACTGGCGAAATGGCTGCAGATCTCGCAGGCCAAGGGAACTGGTCGACAGTCTGTAGAACACACTGGGTGACAATAGCGGTATGAGGACGAGTGTTATACTGTTTGAAATAACTCCCTTGAATACTGCGAGTAATGGCTCCACAACCAGTTCAATCACCAGTCTGATGTACAAATCTTTGGATAACGATGAGAGTGGTCTTGTTGTCAAAGGAAATCGCTCCACAGGCCGTATCTTCTGGTGTAGATCCAGTGTGTCGACACCTATCCCACCTTCTTAACAACCTAGGACATACACTGGCACAAATACAGAATCGACTCTCATCTGAGAACATAAGATCTCCACTGTATCCTCCAATGGTCTCTAGATTGACACCACTGAATTTGCAGATGGCAGTTGTTCTGAGTTAGTGTTATGGCATGAACTTTACAGGACGTCTGACTTGGAGCTGTCCCTCAAGTAATTGATCGTTAGAGTTCGCTGTGTAACTCTGGTGCCAACTGATACTCTAATGACTGAAAGACTTGGTCATGCTGTTAGAGTCGTGCAGTTCTGAGCTCGTATTAGAAATATTGTGGGTTCGAGTCCTCCTGCCGGCAGCCCTGAAGATGGATTTCCGTGGTTTACTATTTTCAAAGCACCTTAACGCAATGGATGTTTCCTTCCCACTCCTTGTCTTTTCCTATCCTATCGTCGCCATAAGACCTATATGTGTCGGTGCGACATAAAGCAAGTTGTAAATAAGGATCATAATAGGACAACGGATGCTGAGAAAAAACTATTATATGAGGAAATGCAAAGAATTGTACAATCGCTGATAAAGTGATGGACCATGTTTTGTTGACATCCGCACATAATAAAAAAGAAGACTCCCACAAAAAACCCGACCCATTTTCTGGTAAAGAAAGATTCTGTAAAAATATGGAGTAAATGGGAACCGGGAACCAGACAGGAATACATTCAACATCGATGAAATTGCGGAAAAATGGTATCAGCTTTCAAGGATTCTCGAGAGGAAGTTGGAATGAAAACCTCTGGAGGTAGTATTTTTTGGAAGAATTAAGAGAAATAGAGAACCGAATGAAGAATTGCTGGTAGAATATCCTAGTCAGTGGAAGAAGCTGAATATAAGTCACCGAGTGATATGGCAGTGCAGTTAGCGTCGCACAACTGTGAGCTTGCATTCGGGAGATACTGGATTCGAGCCCCACTATCGGCAGCCCTGAAGATGGTTTTCGGTGGTTTCACATTTTCACGCCAGAAAAATGCCAGGCCTGTACAGCCACGACCCTTCCTTAGCGCTCCTAGTTCTTTCCTATCCTCTCATCGCCATAAAAGCTATAGGTACGTGTCGGTGCGATGTAAAGCAAATTGTAAAAATTAAAGATGAAAATGAATATAAACCGAATATGCTGAACATAGGGGCAATCCATAGGGGCCAAAATCGAAATACATATTTCTATTTGTCTTCAGCTCATCTACTTCCGAATCCGCGTCTTTCATGTTTGTCTTGCATATCAATCTCTGCTGGTTGTAGGGAATCCAGTTCCTTCCTGTATGCCATAGAATGTTATCTCTTCACCTGCCTGGTGGTCTGCCAAAACTCCTTCTTGGCACTCGTGTTCTCCAATCTGTCAGAAACTTAGTCTATTTTGAGGTGTGCCTCGCTATGCGGCCTGCTAACCTCCTCTTCAGTCTTGCCGCTTGCTCAATCCCATCGAGTGTTCCGTTCGATCTCTTCATTTCGGGCCTGTTTCCTTAGACAATTCCCAGCATAGAAAGCTTCATCACTCTCTGGCAGACTCGGAGGTGATTCGCCATGCTCACGGTGAGAGTTACAGTTTCAGTCCCATATGCAGCGGTTGATAGAATGCATGTGCCATGCAATTTCCTCTTGAGGTTCATCGGTAGCTGTGGTTTTCGTAGGATGTAACTGAGCTTTCCAAAGAACCCATAATCGGCAACATTTATACAAAGACTGAGACTGTTTTTTCCTATGGCTTCCGTAACAGTTTCCTATCTGCCACATACAAATTTGAAAAGAGCGGGTTTTTATGTATAATGCCCGTAGGCGGCAGCATTCTCGTATCGCTAGGTTGGTAGTAATGCTCTATTTTGTAGACGCTATGCGCATTTCGCATACAGATAATGGAGGTGACGCGAGAGGAGCAGTACAGCGCAATCAAATTCTGTTTCCGTTTAAAATCCATACAGACATTGACACTTACGGAAAGCTGGAGTATCATTATGATCCTGAAGGAAAACAAGCCAGTACAGTGTGGAAGTCGCCAAAAAATGCGAAAGTTGTTCCATCTGCAGGGAAAATGATGATCACATTTTTTTTTGACTGTAATGGAATGATTTATCAGCATGCAGTTCCCCCTCATACTACTGTTACACTGTGGAAGCACATTGCAAAGAAACAACCAGAGCTTTCTCGGACTTGGTGGCGACTTCATCATGGCAATTCACGGCCTCACGTCGCAAATCAGGTCACACAGTTTCTGGCTCGATTCAACATTACCTGTGTACCGCATCCACCATATTAGCCATGATCTTATACCCTGTGATTTTTTTATTCCCATCACTAAAGGCAACGCTTAGGGTCATGTTTGTTGATTCGTTTTGTAATTTTTCAGCAACCTAAAAGAATGCACAGCATTGTAAATATGCTGTCCTCATTTGAGGACACCGTGACACAAAGGAGCAGTCTATACCAATCTATATCCATACCGAAAGTAACTTATCATTGTATTCATGCAATATCCTATGTACTTTTCATCCCTCAATACATATGTTATACTAAATGTGATCAAGAATGGAACTTGTCCCTCAATATAAGAGTAACTCGCCTGTGTTTAACGCGGAGGCCCCGGGTTCGACTCCTGGAAACACCAGGAAGTTTACGTAGATCCACTCTGACTACGTGAGAACAATTAGGGGTCAGACGGTGAGTTGGCGGCCCCAGTTTATAAATACAAGAATAACGGCCAAAGTGCTCCGTTGCGCTGACCACGCGCTTCCTCATGTTCAACCAGTGCTGATCGACAGAACAAAACCCATCGGGGTTGTAATAGCATGGAGTTTCATTGCTTTTTCCCCACTAATATGACCACATGAAGAGAAGAAAGATATTCTACACATTCACATCAGAATTTACGAGTCAATAATAAAACAAGGAAAGAATGCGGGTAGCAACAATAGGGGATGTCAATCAACAAGCAGCCCTCCTTGTGACGAGCCTTCATCTTGATAGCCTACGGATTATGAAATTGGGCCTATACGAGAGACCAACTTTGATGGAAAGAACGATCGGCTCATCCACATCCAGGGAAGACATGCTGCTAACTGCAAATTTGAGATCGTCCCATGGAAATTACTATGACTCCGTTGAAAATGTGAAGTTTTCCTTGGCCTGACCAAGGAATGGAACTGTTTCGAAACTTGACACACTGTGAAATGGGTAGGTCATGCTTAATAAAGAGCTGAACTTTAACTCATATACGATCATTCATCCTGCTTCCAGGAGAAGACTTTGCGTACAATTGTGTACTTTTGTTCCCTAATGAGGACATCGTGAATTTACAAAACAATTTGAAATAAATTCACGACAATTTGCATATAGTGTTCTTTTTTCATTGCCTTACTGATGTGAAAGAAAAAAAAACAGATTTTTCTGATCAGTAGAAATAAATCATGATCGACACTCTCTACTGCACAACAGTTATGCTATGAGGCTTGCATAACCATTGGGGGTTCATCTCTAGAATATTATATGATGCTCTCTACATTACGGAAGAGCGGGATAGGCTGCACTTCCTGATAGCCACATTAGTATGCATTCTAAAGTATTACGAAGCTCCTCCTGTGGATCAGTGGTCGAGTTTCAGCCTCCGTATCCCAAGATACCGGCTTCAAATCCGGCAGAGTTAGTCGGATTTTTGAAGGTCGGAAGGAATTCCATTCGACACTCCATGTCGTACGATGGCAGAATGTGAAAGACCTCTGGTGACATATTTGGTGTTTAACCGACAAAATTCATTATACAGACATGGACAAAAGTATTCATAACCTCAACCCATCCAAAACAAAATGCTTTATTGCTGGACCAATCCGGAGTACAGGTCAAAATTACAAACCCAAATGTGTACCTTGTGCAGCAGTGTATATTAAAAAGTACAAAGTAAACTGGAAGTAAATAACAGTATATAACAAAGCAACAAATTCGTACTCCATGACACTACTTGTTCGGACATAAGTATTCATATCGTATCCCAGAAGAGTTCACAACTCAATGAATAAACAGATATTACCAACTCGATCAGTAGCGCGTTTGTTTGCCTTTCTTGTATATTATTTCTTTTAACCTGCTGGGCATTAAGAACACCAGTTTCCGTGCTAGTTCAGATGAAATGTTCCCCTATTCCTGTTGTAGTAACTGTTTAAAGTGTATTTTACCTGTTATGTGGTGTTTTATTAGTCTTAATTCCAATTCACTCCATAGATGTTCGATGGGGTTAGTATCAGGCGATTGGGAAGGTGTTTTTAATGTCTGCGGGGTGTTGTGGAGTACCCACATACGAACAATTTCGGCCGTGTGTCTGCGGTCATTGTCGTCTTGGAAGTAAAACTCATTAGCAGACCCAAGCTTTTCGGCGCTTTTGCGAACGTTTTCTTTCAGGATGTTCAAATATTGAAATCTGTCCATAGTCCCTTCGAAAATACCAACTCCCCGACACCTGAAGCGGCCATTGAGCCCCACACCATAACCCCATCTCCACCGTGCTTCAGAGTGGTAACGAGGTTCTGTTCATCGAGCTCTGTGCTAGGGTGTCTCCACACCAAAATGTGTCCATCACTTCGGAAAATATTAAATTTACCCTCATTTGTAAACATCAATGTCGACCAAAACGCATTATCTTTCGCCACATATTCCTTTGCAAATTGTAGTCACTTCCGTCGATTCACTTTCGTTATGTGCGGTTTCTTTCTTGGGACCCTAGATCGATATCCTCCTTACTGTTTTGTGTGACACTGCATGACGGAAATATTCTGCCAGCTGCGATGCTATTGCCAAAGGTGTAGTGTGTGGTTGGTTTTTTTCAATTGTGGTTACTATGAACCTTTCTTCTCGTGCGGTCAGTTTCTTCGGACGTCCACTTCTTTTCTTGCTTATAAGAACATCCTGTCCTTGTAACCTTTGTATGATGCTTTGCACAGTTGGTGTACTTCCTCCAATGATGTTTCCGATCTCAGAATACGACTTTCCTTGGTGGTGAAGGCGTGGAATAAGTCTTCTCTCTTCAACAGACGTTTCCCTAGTTTTCCTCGCTATTGGACTAGTACCGTCTCTGACCAGCTGATCAGTCCGTCTCTGTCTGCATCTACTACACAACTAATGTCATTGAACAACACAGTTTTCTGTTTATTCGTTCAAACCCCATCATTACAGGTAAGGTATGAGTACTTATTTCCAGATCAGTAGTGTCATGGATTAGGCATTTGTCGCTTTGTTATATACTGTTATTTACTTCCAGTTTATTTTGTGCTTTATAATGACCACTGCTGTACAAGGTATACGTTTGGGTTTGTAAGGTAAGACCTGTACTCTGTATTGTTCCAGCAATAAAGCATTTTGTATCGGGTGGGTAAGGGTATGAATGCTTTTGTCCATGTCTGTATATCAGCCACAGACGCCCAAGAGAGTTTCGGTCAACTCTGTCTGCCACCTAGTGGGCCTAGAGTAAAACAGAACGTTGAAAGTGACGAGCAGAAGGCCAGATGGCGTGAAATTAAAACAAATGTCATCACACGGTAGCTGAGGCTACACGATTATTTTAAAAAACGCGTAGTAGTTTGGGGTCTAAGGATCATCAACGAAGAAACAACAAAAACAACGTCGGAAGAAGCAGCAAGAATGTCAAAAGATTTTTCACAGTAATTGAAGAATGGTCATTAGTATTGAACTGTGGTTGAATGTATTTACTTCTCTTTCGGGAGATAGAAACCTAATTAAAAATAAGTGCTTGACACTATATCGTCTTCTTTTTTTTAGAATCTTCACATATTTTTCGCTAGGATGCTAATAATTCTGTCTACAAACTTCTTAAGAGTCTCACGAGCTCAAACGTAGAAGTTACGCTTGTTCTCATAAAAGTCATGTGTGTCCTACTGAAAGTTGAAACAGGCTTACAAGTCTCAATGTATCATCTCTAATGTCTGGAAAGTACAGCTGAGAGGGCCATTTGCGCAACTGAGTGGATCATTCTGGAATCCCGTAGGCGTGTTGTAAGTTGATCTAAAAAATATCTATAATCGACCTGTAAAGGTCAAGATGCCCAAGAAAACTACAGCTGCGGTATACGAGCCAGGCTGACTAGCTCAGGCGGTAGAGTGTTGGCTTTATGAGGTCAAGATAGGATGTTCAATCCCAGCTCAGTCCGGTGGTATTTGAAGGTGCTTAAATTCGTCAGCCTTGTGTTGGTAGATTTACTGCCACGTTAAAGAACTCTTGACGGACAAAATTTCGGCAGCTCGGCATCTCTAAAAGCCGTAAAACTAGTTAGTACGAACTAAAACCAATAACGACATCAGATTTCTTCAGTTATCTACTAATCTTTTCAGGTAACGAATACTGATAGAGTTGTCCTGAATGTGGTTATATCTGGCACTGGTAATGGCGAAGTACAATTGCTTAACCATACTCCAGTTTATCTAAGGAAAAGAATGAACAATGTCAATGATTACCACAATAAGGATATGCCTAAGATATATTAAGAAAAAGACACGAAAGGCGTAAAAATGCTTCGCTGTACTTTACAAAAATAATATGGTTCGGAAGAGGAGAAGTGTTGACCATGAGAGTCCGTGTAGAAAGATAAAACTGAAGACACGGAAGTGGAAACGGTGCCAGACTCACCTTAGGACCCGTCGTTGCCACTCCATTCTCTCATATTTGACGTTCCCTTGAGACGGATATTTCATTTGGAACACGATTGCTTTAATATTTTATGTATTTTTTATGTAACGCTCCGCCAAACTCTTTGTTTTAAGAGGTACGTAGTTTCGTTTGATATTTTATGACTGTTGAAAAATATGCAAGGTCAACGGACTCACAGTGAAATTATGACTTCAACTACGGTGCAGGACACAAGGTCAAATTCATTAGCACTGACTTTGATCCCCATCCAGTTAGAAAGGTACCCTAGTCGATCGAGAATCACTAATAAGTTGACACCTACAATGTTTTCTCCATGTTACATGCGAAGTACCGAACGCCGAACTCTGATTGTGCCTGTATGTGTGTGTCCATTTTCCTGATGATTGCCCCTTCTCTTGTGCTCCCCACCCGAAGATTTGAATTGGGGACTATTTTTACCTCCAAAATATTTTATCCTGGAGGAAGCCATCATCAGTACATCCTTCATACAGAGTGAGTTGCATGTCCTCGGGAGTTAGTTACGGCTGTAATTTCCCGTTGCTTTCAGCCGTGCAGCAGTATCAACACACCTAAGCCATGTTCAGTATTATTACAAGGCTGTATAAGTCAATCATCTAGACTGCCGGGCTCGCGACTTCCGAGAGTCTGCTATCTGCTTCACTGGCACGCGTAAGCCTCCCCACCGCTGCAAGGTCACATTGTTCGCAGGGGAGGTATTACTCAATAGTAGCAATATACGTAACAGAAACAGCATAGGTAACTTATTACGACATATTGCACGTATGTATGTAAAATATTAGTTCCGTAACACCTTTGTTCACCGTTCACTTAAAAATCGGGTATGATTGTATGTTTACGTGTAACTGTAAGGTAAACGCAGATATATTCGCGATACAGGTAAATTCGTGATGAATCTTCGAATAAATTTCATGAACTTCCCTGTTGCAGACTAAGCATTTGAACAATAATACTCGTTTTCTGAGTTGTCAACCGATGTCTCTAGCTACTTGTATTCTCACTCTTTATTCCCTAAGTTCGAGTATGTTCTTTAGACTTGAGTGAGAATTTGCATTAAGAAATAAAAGTTACGTTGCGAAAGAAATTCGAAACCTTCCCCTCGAGCTAGCTTTCAAAGGCTATCACATAGTTAAGCAGAATCTGCCATTACTTTGAGCTGGTGGACGTCCCGAAGATGTCCCCCTGGCGGACACAGGATACTTATACGAAGAATCATAACGATCTTAACTCTGTCATGAACATACATCCTTTTATCCTATATCATTTATTTAGCCACATACCTTCATTAATTGACAGTAGTAAAGGAAACCTACTATTTTTTTCTGTATTTTGCTAAACATTTTTGTATTGGTCAATAATATTACTTCCATTTCCTCACTCCTGCAATCAACTGCTTGTCTCTTATCACGCAATTATTTTTTCACAGATTGCCGTTTGTAACAAATTTAAATATACACACAATGAAACGAAAACACAGCAATTTTCTCTTTCTTTTGGCCAAACATTTATGAATGTTTGTCCAATATTGATTCCGTAGTATTATTACTTGTCCCTTTCCTTGCAAACAGCTGTTCAGCTCTCGCGCTGAAGTATGACTGACAAGAGCAATAAATACAGTATCGGCAAGTCTAAACGTGCAGTGGAATATCCCCGCCACGTGTAGTACGCGTTGGCGCATGCGCACAGCTTACGTCTGCTGTTTCACCTTCCAGCTCACTCTCTTGAGCCGCGTATCGAATTATATGATGGGAGCTTGTACAACGGAAACATGTACAGCCGGCCGAGGGTCGTATGATATAAGCGGGAAGGTATTAACTTGTTTCTCCCGTCTATGCTATAGAGATTTACACACCCGTAAAAACCAGGAGAGGCAATCGAGTGATTTCGAAACTTTTACAACAGAAGAGCCTGGTCAGAGAGAGAAAAATCTCTCCAAACCCAAACGCTGCGCATTAACATATATTTACACCCAAATGAGGTGTTTGTCGGCCAAAAGTCCTGCGGCCGTAAATTCGACTCGTCCTTTGTACATTTTGAAATATTACAGGAGCTAGATATCCTCTTAACTAGATAACTTACTGAAGTAAGGAACAAGTATTCTCTAGACTGCCCAACAGGTCTGCTCACAATTTTGCATAAATAACAGGGGTACGGCCTATCGGAACTCCACCCTCTTTCGGCGGAGGACGTAGACGAAGAATACACCCACGGTATTCCCTGCCTATCGTAAGAGGCGACTAAATGGGCCAACCAAGGGAGGATTGCCGCCTTTACTTGCGAGAAGTACCACTATGTTAGGTTCACAATATGTTTGTGATTAGTAACAGCAGAGAGTGGTTCACTGTAGGTTTACAGTACCTGTGATTAGTACCACTATATGCGGGACACCACCGTTCTGGGTGCTGCCTGTGATGAGCGATACCATCATGAGTCTGCTTTTCCTGTGGTTAGTACCCACTTTATGTGGTACACCACGGTAATACAAGCGCCAGTGATTAGTACACCTAGGTGAGAAACAGCATGGGTTTGCGTTGGCTATGAGTGGCGCCATTATGTGCGAAAAAACATAGGTCTGCGTTAACTGTGCGACGTACAATATATCGTGAGTCTACGCTACTTTTGATTAGAATCACAACATCAGAAATACCATGGTTCTACTTTACTAGCAATAAGTATGATTATGACGGGCCGCTGACCTGTATTTTGGACCCCTGTAGACAACAAGCATCATTGATTCTGGATTGTGTTTCGGAAGCAGCCCCTTTTAAGATAGTTTGTGGGAAGGTGGGGCATTGAGGGTCGGATCCACCGATTGTTTTAACTTCATTGTTCATCGTTTTCTTTTTTGAATTCTATTCAGTGGATCAATTTTGGAATTATGTTTAACTTTCAGTGTTTTGAGTTGGATTCGCTGATTATTTTAAATTCATATTCAACCCTTACCAATCGTACCGGCAATTACTTGTACAAATAAACTAGAATACCAGATAGCAAGAAACCAGGAAAAACCTCAAGAGGAAGCAGAAAAATACTTACCCAAGTTCAGAAACAGGCCCAAAATCAGAGTCCACTTCGATCGAGACCAAAAGTTTTTCACGGTAGTAAATAGTGGAAAACATGAAAGAAAAACTGTTATTTTCTTAAAGTAGAAAAATAGTTTAATTACTGCGACTAAAAATTACATATGATAGTTAAGAAAACCAGTGAATAAAGATTAAAAGGTGCACCTAATTGAAATCATGAAATTAATTACCTAAGTGGTGAATTGGTTAACCAGATAAACTTTAAAATAAATTAAAATTTGATAAATAGATTAACTAAATTAAATTATGTTAAAATCAAAGAATACCTTGAAACGAGGGACGCCCTCTAAACTAAGGAAATTAATTAAAAGTTATTTAATTTAATTTCCGGGTTGAACCGTGTTGTACTTGTACGCACATCACGTACAGTTTGCCGACGTTTCGAATACATTGCAGTATTCTTTGTCAAGGCGACTGAAATACCCCTACTCGATCCGAGGTAATCAGTCTCCCAGGCAGAAATTACACTACTAGAGTGGCCTTGATCTTGGCCTTTTATATCCTAGCCTTTCTGCCTGACGTAAGCCCTGGCTGTCTCGTGAGTATTCTGGAAAGTATGTGTCACAGCCAGGTAGTGGGGACTTGCCCGCGCTGTTATGTAATGGGGTTGCGGCCCGTGTGTTTATGTTGTGGTCTGTATGTCTTAAACTATGAATGATAGGCATCCAAGAATTACTGATTTTAAATCCTTCTTCTAAATTTATGTTGTTCGGATGTTTCTTGATTTCGATAGCCTCGCGGATTTTCCTTTCCAGATTCCAAGGGATAGCTGCTAGAATCTTGGTCTTGTCAAATGATATTCCGTGCCTAGTTTCGTAGGAATGTTTGGCTACTGCTGAAATATCCGTGTTTTGGTTCTTGTTGTGACGGATATGTTCTTTTAGGCGGGTGGATATCAGACGTTTTGTCTCACCTACATAACAAGCTCCGCAGCTACATTCAATGTGATACACTCCAGGGGCCTGTAATTATATTGTGTCTTTTACTGGTGGTAGATAACGGGCTAGCTTACGGTGAGGTTTATAGATAGTTTTTATGTTGTATTTGTCCAGTATCTTGCCGATCCTGTCTGTAGTGTTTTTAATGTATGGCAGTATCGCTGTTTTCTGGCTCGTCGGATGTTATTGAGCGAGTAGCCATTTTTCCTAAGGGTTTCCGTGAGGTGTTCTTTCTCTTCCTCGAGGTGCTCTGCGTCAGATATCGCTATGGCCCTGTTCACTAGTGATGTTAGGACAGCCTGCTTTTGTGATGGGTGATGATGAGATGAGGCGTGTAGGTACCTGTTTGTGTGAGTGGGTTTCCTGTACACTGCGCGACTCAGCGTCCCATTGGGGTTGCGTATTACTAGCACATCCAGGAACGGTAGTTTTCCGTCTACTTCTATTTCCATGGTGAACTGAATATTTCCGACGAGTCCTTAAAAAATCAGAAGAGAACAAAGAAAAGGCCGCCGCAGGAGAAAACAACGGGAAAGAAGAACTGACTCGCATGCTTTCCAGAATCCTCGCGAGACAGCCAGGGCTTACGTCAGCCAGAAAGGCTAGGATATAAAAGGCCAAGATCAAGGCCACTCTAGTAGTGTAATTTCTGCCTGGGAGACTGATTACCTCGGATCGAGTAGGGGTATTTCATTCGCCTTGACAAAGAATACTTCAATGTATTCGAAACGTCGGCAAACTGTACGTGATGTGCGTACAAGTACAACACGGTTCAACCCGGAAATTAAATTAAATAATTCTTCACACCGTGGAAGCTTCACTTCTAAGATAATTAAAAGTTAATTTGAAAACAGATCAATTACAAATAATTAATTGTGTTGATGTCCACGGACCAATTTTACTGCCCAACAGAGGGCTAGAGTGATTACCTAAACTTCACGAGAATTTACTTGTATATCAGTAAGTCAACCCAAAAATCTTTCTACAGAAATCTTGGTACCGACGTGATAGTAGGTTAATGAGTAACCGCGAGATTTTCTCCTGAATCGGGACCCAATAACCGCAATAAGGAATTAAAGAATATGCACAGAACGCTTTCTCCAAAACCGGAGAGGCACACGAGGCAAATCATCAAATGCCCATGAAATTACACCACGCGTTGAAAAGGAAGAAACGATAACACAAATGATAATAGGGTGCCCAGCCAAAATCACAACATGGTCATAAATTATAGAGCGACAGAACGAGGTAAAACAGTGCGTGCACGCATAAAATCAAATTGCCGTGAAGGGCAGGGCAGCTCCAACCAGTAGGAAAAGTTCACGGTTTCAAATAATAACTGAATTAAAAAGGATGAATTAAGAGTCAAAAACTCCCAATATAATGGCACGCACGTCACAAATTAAAATCATACATCCATCACCATCAAACGTAATTAATTATTATCAAACCAAACAATAGTTCCTCCTGGCAACGGTTGCCATAGAAACGTCAATAACAGTGAGTGTACCGAAGCAAGGAAAGATACACAAAAGGGAGAGAAACACAGAAAGGGTAGCACAAAACGGAACTAGATCCCGATCCACGGAGGTAATCTCATGATCACAAACCTTTAAAAGATTTAATTACATTATTAAATTAATCTCCACCAAACACCTCAAACATAATTTGAAACATCAAAATAATTTGTAATATTAGTCCAAAAGTATTACTCCATTAGAAATAGTTTTAATCGGAGTAGTCATTAATCAGGACGTTTTCATATTGAAGAAATTTCTACGTTCATTCGAAACAAAGGTCTTTTAGAAATGGTGATAGTAGAACAGGAAACTTTACACTCGTCCAATAAAGGTTTTGAGACGATGCCATCCAGCTCCATGGTAAAGAGAAAATCGTAGTTCCCTTACTTTTTATCCAGGTGAAGAAAACTAACGCATGGCGTCAGTTTTAACAGCAGCTTACTTACATTCCTTAAGCACACTATTTAACCAGGAAAAGTAACGGACGTCCGCTCAAAAATATAATATTAACAAAGAAAATTTAAAACACTTCAGGGCCTTAGCCCATATTAATAGCACATCATCCGGGCATAACTAAATGGAAGGATGCCCTATTAGAGAGCCCACGCGCAAGGCTTCTAGCCATCTTGGAACTCTACAATGGACTGAGCTCGCGCTACAGGCAAGCTGATGCAGAAGCGGGTAGAACAGCGAACGAGCCTGAGCTAAGGCTCGCTCTCAGTCTGGCCTGAAGCGGGCCAAGATAACCGGAAAATCGTGATTTACGTGATATAAAACATTTGAAGTACTCCGCGGGCGAATGGAATACAGTTACAGTAAACGACATAAGTCGCACAGTACATAAAATAAAACAGTTGGAATAAATTCCCAAAAGGATACAAATTTCAACGGTGAGACCCCTAGGCCTAAAATGTTTGGGGAGAAAGGCTAAAAACGTGTCCCCACTGGGACAACACTTCATAATTCACCACTACGTTTTGAATTCTTGCCAGTGGATGAATTTTGGACTTTTAAATTTTCACTGCATTTCGTCACATTTCGTACCATTAGGGCCGATGACCTAGATGTTAGGCCCCTTTAAACAAGTATCACCATCTATTAGAACCCCTAGAAATTATGTTACTCTCACTACATTAGAGAAAAGCGGACTAGACGACATTCCTACTAGCTAAATTAGTTTGCATCACAAATTACTTCCTAAACATCCGGCCTCTAACCAGGACCTAGCTATGTATGACGGAAGCACTATTTTACACAGCAGTGGCTGACACTATAAATGACTTGTAGCTAATCGACTTATAGCTAATCTCCCCAGTGCGACCTCGGGAGAGATGGGTTGATGTGTAAATTTTCACTGACACGTTGAATGACGCATAGTACCGGTAGGGATTAAAGTTGCCTCTAAACATTCGTTGTTGTAATATACAGTAGTCCAGAGCTTGGCTTGCGAATAATATGTAGATTTGTGATGAAGCGAGGGCTACAAAGTATTGGGGGAATGTTAGTTGGAGGGGAATATAAATAACAATGAAGTACGTGGATAAACATGCGATCATTGCAGAGACTTAAGAAAGAATTATTACAGATAAATGATAGAAGAAACCGTTATAGTTGGAAAAGAGTTTGGCGTGAAAATAAACATAAAAAGTACGAAAGTAATAAGGCTAGGTAAGGATGAAAAGGCAATGAATCTGAATATTGGGGATCGTAACTTATGAGAGCGTGCCTGGCACTCGCCCGGAGGCCCCGGGTTCGATTCCGGCCAGGTCAGGGATTTTTCTCTCGACCTCAGGTCTGGTTCGAGGTCCACTCAGACTGCATGATTAGAATTGGGGAGCTACCTGTCGGTGAGATGCCGGCCCCGGTCTCGAAAGGCCAGAAAAACGGCCGAGAGGATACGTCGTGCTGACTACACGGCCCCTCGTAATCTGCAGGCCTTCGGGCTGAGCAGCGGTCGCTGCGTTAAGTGCCGTGGAGTTTGGTTCTTTCTAACTTATAAGAGGAGCATTTAATCGAATACCGTGGAAATGTGATCATAGCAACGGAAGTTATGCGGAGGAGTTTACATGAAGGATAGCCTATGGAAAGGAAGCCTTTGGAAAAGGTAAAAGAGCTGTTAACTGCAAAAAATATATATCAATCTAACACTAAAGAAACTTTTCGCAAAATGCTTCGTTACGAGTGTGATTCTATATGGGTCCGAAAGAAAGAAAGAAAGAATATTGGCGAGATTACCTCAAACTCGTCACAGAAAAAAGGAAATTAAAATATAAATTCTTTATGGAATCACGTAGAATTAATTTTTAATAACTAGTCCAGCTGTGCTTCGTTCTTTTAATATTGAGTGCTATTTGGAATATCCAGTTCTAATTTTGTTTCAGCCTTTCATATATGAATCCAGTTATTAAATACTCTGCAATATGTATGTCATTGAACGAACTCGACTTTTACCGTATAAAGTATTCATATTTCATAGCCTCATATTCCATGACCTTTGTTTCTTCGCACTGTTGCAGGGTGCAGATTCTGGTATAAAGGCTTCATAGCAAGTCAGGGGTCTGTCACAGTTCTCTGTTACTCAAGCAATATTCTCGTTGATAAGTGACGCATCAAACGATCTGACAGTGAAAGTAGAATTTTAAAAATATGCGGAACGAAATTTAGTTTTTAAATATTAATTAAATTAATTTATTAATGCGAACAATTTTTGCAGAGTCAAGTTACAAGTACACATCTCTGTTAAATAAATAAATGAATAATTTGAAAAAAGATAAGATACATTTCAGTTAACGCAGTACCTAGTCTATGATAGGTTTTCCTCGGTGTCTTTCGTTGCATTTTATTTTAAATATTTTAATTTTTTATTTTCTATATAATTTTTCCACCATATTCATGCATGATTTGTCTGGTGTCCTTTTGATACTTATCACCCACATACGGTGTGAGAGAACATCTTAATTGGAGCTTAATGTTGTCGTCAACCCCCGCTGGGAGCGCTGTGACAGCATACAGTGAGCCACCTGGTAACGAATGAGCGTACCACTACAGCACCAACGGTAAAGCATTCTTAAATTCAAACCCTCATTATTGTAGAAGTCTACCTCGTGAACAGTGAAGATTTTCTTCTGCAGACGCGGAGCAAAAATCTCTGCGAAACGTAGAGAGTTTCACCTTGTTCTTTGACATGGTATAAACTCCAAAGCCCATATCATGTATCATTTCTAGCTTTTACCTGTTCCATTGTTACAATACATTACAATGGATTTATTTTGTCCGGCAAAATTAAGGTCATTAGGGCCTCTCTTCAATCTAACCGGAAAATATAGTATTCACATTGTGCAAAATTAAAATAAACATACAACTGAAACATCATTCAACTACTAAACAATACAATAATATGATAAAGAGCAATAATAAAAATAGGGAAAGTAGTAAAATAATAATGATGATGATGGTGATGATGAAGAAGATGATTATTTACAAAATTATGACACGATCAGCTAATTTCTATAGTTTGAAGATCTCCATTGTTTAAGTTACCCCAAATTGCTTCTATTCCATACGTGAGTACTGGAATGATTATGACGTCGAAGAGGGCCATGGCGGACCTCAGAGACAATCTTGTAATGGCTCTGTTATCAAGTATAGCCTTTGTATATCGCTGTTTTATATGGATACGAAACTAGTTCATTGTCGTTTGTAAGGTTACACCCAGATATATAAAGCTATTAACAGATTTTCACTCACCCCTGTCTAAAATTAGACCTGCCCTAATGACCTCATGAATGTAAGGCTCTATCTGTAAAATATGTACTCGTAAATATGTAAATGTTACTATATGTAGTTTAATACTGTCATTTCTTTCTTTCTTTCTTTCTTTATTTATTTATTTATTTATTTATTTAAGGTGTTGTAGGTATGCATATATATATAGGTCTCTAGATTTAGTTTGAACTTGGTTATTATTTTAGGAAATTAGTGTTATTTATTTAAAGTGTGTTTGTTGTATTTAATGTTTTTATTGAAATCACCTTTAATTGGGAAAATAACCCGTTGATGATGAATAAATCTATCAATCTATGTATTTTAGAGCTTTACTTCGGAAAAAATACTCTGTGTTCTGGGGACAAACGTCCACTTCATATGTTCAGTCTTCTCTGTATTAACTTGAAAGTCACAGTCAACTAACAGTTGTCCAGGGCATGAGTTACATCTTGTAACTTGGTGATGTCTTTGGGACTCCAGGACCATATCGTCTGCGTATATATATATAAATATAAATATATATATATTTGTTTCCTTTGAGTCTTCTCTAATTTCCTGAACAGCAGAAGCATCGAATGTCTACATCAGGTTTTCAAGAAGTGTGATAATCAGTATCCATAATTTAATAATACTTAAAGATTTATAAATAGCTGATATGGCACTTCATTTGATTTACATCAGCGGCCACTTCTGATGTATATTAACCTCGCGAACGTCCAACGAAATCGATGCTCACTTCATTATGAGCCCCTTTGTTACTAACAGACGACTGCTGGTTTGCTCTACCAGCTCCCAGATTTGAACTTCTGATTACTAACATTGTGAATTTTTCCAGGCTGACACTCTACCATTTGAACTACACTGTTGGCAAAGAGGTCAACTCTATGGTGGGTAAAGGGAGCAAAGGCATCCTTAATTACCTAACTTTTGTTCTATCAAAGTAGTTAATTGGATCTCTTTATGAATCAAATATTTAACTAAAACCAGCATACGCATGGAAAGTTTTGTTTCTTATTTTCTCTTTACGTACTAATTTGTTTCTAGCTACAGCACCAGTCTTTTACCCGCTTGAACTAGCACTTTTAAAGAATAAATTCACTGTAAATTTATGTCGTTATTTTAAAGAGAATATGTTAAAATAAACCAACCGAAGAAAACTAACTAGCTTGGAGGCTACAGATGTATTGCGGTAATAACCACAGTACATGAAGACTTTTTTCAGAACGAACCGCACAGACGTGATTTTTCATTTATACATTTGATATTATTGGGATTCAGTTCTCGTGGCTACTTTGGTAGTATCTAGCTACGGTTCGTCTGCCATAACTACTTTGAAATAACAATACAGTAGTATCACACGCTACTACAAGATACAGAATACTATCACAGAAAGGATAGATTTGCATATTAAACCAAATAATATCCTTAAAATAAACCACTTTTCCCTTTGTGAAAATCTATTAATTATAAATATCTTTCTCGGTCATGGCCATCCATAAAGGTTGCCCCTGCACAGTTGCCAGGTAACATTGTCTCGTCGACTATCCGTACATAGTTTGCACCGCAGATTGCACGGTTGCTAGGCAACATTGTCTGGCCATCTATCCATAACTCACATCACTGCCTGCACGGTTGTTAGGGTTACAGTTCCGTCTTACTAACTTCCGTAAAGCAAATTTTCACAGGACCCCCCCCCCCCCAGTCATAAAATATATTTATGTCAAAAATCGCCTTTCCAAAACGGAGTGAGTAGTAGCTGACGGAGTATACGATAGAAAAGTGCGCAAGTAAAACTGTACTCAACCAAATTTGACAATGTGCGCTGTTCTCCACACCGTCGATGAAGCCGCTGTAATGTAGTAGGTACAGAGCGAGTGGTTGTGTGGTTTGAGTCATGTAGCTGTCAGCTTGCATTCGGGAGATAGTGGGCTCGAACCCCACTGTCGGCAGTCCTGAAGATGTTTTGCCGCATTTTCACCACGCAAATGCAAAGGCCATTGCTGCTTCCTTCCCTTTCCTTTCCCTTTCCTATCTAGACGTCATAAGACATATTTGTGTCAGTGCGATGTGAAGCAAATAGTAAATAAAACTAAAAAACTAATAGGATGTCGGCAATCCGAAACCCTGTTGTAATTTAATGTGGGATATACTGTAAAGTGTTGTACCGCGGGGATGGAGAGATTGCTTCCGGCAAAGGGCGCAGGCACTAAGGCGGGCACAAAAAAATTACCCTAACGAACAAGAAAGAAACAAAGTTTAACATTCAGGGAGGACGTGGAGTATGTGGGTGCCTTGGATCGGGCCAAATCGAGACGGATGTGCCAACAAGTAGGCCTCGCCACAATATGGGAATAACGCAAGGTAGCAGAATAATGTTTGGAACGAACAAAAAAGTGAACGAAATAACCATTGGCGTAATTTCGTGTTCGACGTAAGGGTTTGTGACCAATCCGTCTATGAACACAAAAATGTGAAGGTATTAATTAATCAGTACTGGTCTGCATTTAGGGCAGTCGCACAGGTGGCAGATTCCCTATCTGATGTTTTCCTAGCGATTTCTTAAATGACTGCAAAGAAATTGGAGATTTATTGAACATCACCCTTGGTAAGTTAATCCAATCCCTAACTACCCTTCTTATTTGCCCCAATTTGTCCTTTTGAATGCAAAATTTACCTTCATATTGTCATATTTCCTGCTTTTAAAGACATCACTCTAAATTATTCGTCTACTGATTCCACGCCATCTCTCCACTGATATTCGGGAACATACCACTTAGTCGAGCAGCTCATCTTCTTTCCCAAGTTTTCCCAACCCAAACTTAGCAACATTTTTGTAACGCTACTCTTTTGTTGAAAATCACCCAGAACAAATCGAGCTGATTTTCTTTGGATTTTTTTTCCAGTTCTTGAATCAAGTAATCCTGGTGAGGGTTCAATATACTTAAATGCCCTCTCCTTACATCCTTACTACAACCCGTAAATACCCTCCTAAGCATGTGCAGAGATCTGTACCATTTATTTACAATCTATTATGTGATTACCCCAATGGAGATCCTTCCTTCTATTAACACCTAGGTACTTACAATGATCCCCAAAACGAACTTTCACCCCATCAATGCAGTAATTAAAACTGAGGGGACTTTTCCTATTTGTGAAACTCACAAACAGATTTTTAACCCCATTTACCATCATACCATACGTAATGTTGTTGATAGAATAATCGGTCGAAAGGATAATTAAACTTGTAATGAATAAACCCGAGTTCTATATTCCGATTATGAGTGTATTTTGTAGAGTTCTATCTATATTAGTGCAAATTTGTCGCTAGAACAGTGGTTTTAGATGCATTGAACGTGGAGGTTCATTCACTGATTACTTAATTATTCTAGGGCTACCTGTTCCATCGAACTACTTCTCACGACTATAAATAGTTTATTACCTGGTACTGATGTGCTTTACATCCGAATCACTATAAATATACAGGGTGATAAGAAACAGCATGAACCTGATATACTGTACTAGTCTTAGAGGGGTGGTCATACTGGTGAGTAATTGGAAAATCTATAATTCAAAATCTCGCGCCTTTGTCACTTTATCAGCTGTTGAGGTTATCCAATCAGATCGTTTCTAGAATGTAAATGGGCTTAGTGCGGTTTTGCTGAATCTACACGTGGCTAGAAATTGTGGGTTTCAGCTAGTGTCACCGTCGCGTACTTGCTATGGTGTGATCCTATCATCTTGTAGGTCCGTCTTCAGATCCATCTCATGGCAATTTATTTCTTCGAATGATGCTCAGCATCTGTAGCGCTGTGTTTACATGTCGTTTTGTTCTCATGTTACTTTCTCGTGAAATAGTATGAGTCCACTATTGTTTCACCTCCAGAATTTAGATAGACCATAATTTACACTAATTACAGCAACTCTCACCCTCAAGTAATTACACCATCCTACTGTATTATACCCGACAGGTTTACACTTTGAAGGTGCCTCACCTAGCCGGCTTTGCCCTAATTTCTGTTAAAGGCTGAGTGAATCCTAGAGCCATATGACTCTGTCTTTCTAACAAGGAATCGAACTTGTGGACGTGCGGGGAAGGGTCTGGTATGCTACATGAAAAACCAAACCAGCCAAATCCCATGGCGCAACAGGCCCGAAGAACCATGACTTACCAAGTAACCACTGCTCAGCCATAAGGCATGGAGATTATGAGATGTGGTGTGGTCAACATGACGAATCCTCTCGGCCGTTATTCTTGGCTTTCTAGACCAGGACCACCATCTCACCGTCAGATTGTAATCGCGTAAGCTGAGTGGATCTCGAATCAGTCTTCAGATCCAGGGAAAATTAATCCCTGATTCGACCGAGAATCGAACCCGTTCCCCTATCCAGAGAAGGTTAGACGGCCTCTCGCACAGTGATCACCTGCCGATGAAAGGACTGAATGGGGTCTGATGGCGGGCAAATGTTTCCTGTCTCTAGTTCACTTTACTACTGCTTCGGAATGGTTATTACCTAGAGCGTGCTCTTCTGCGTTAAGTGCTAAGTAAGCATTATTGCACTCATTGAGCTAGAAGAGGATTTTTTAAAATCATTTCCTGGAGCTAATCCATCCTCAAGAAGTGGTTTTACCAGCCTGCAACTCAGTTTAATAGACTCATAACTTTTCATATTTCTAGTGAATTGTGGTTCATTTCAAGCGCGTGAGTTACCACGTATGACAATCGGTGCTGGAACTCCGAGAAGTGGGATAATTTTGCTAACGAAATTTTGTTTTACGGTGAAACGATTGCTGTTTGGCGTGCCATTTTTTAGTGCTAAGGGGATTATCAGCTCTGTATTTTTCACGGAGACCATGTATTCGGAGAAGTACATCGTACATATTTTCCGGAGAGCTAATTAATGTGGTGCGAGATTATGCATAGTTTCAGCACGATTCGGAAAGATCTCACACAGCAGCTATCTTGTAACTGCAGTCGTTGTAGAGGCGATTTGACACCCATGGATGACCTGCGCATCTGTGAGAACGGGGCCGTACCTAAGATGAAATCTTCTGTTGAAGACGGTAAAAGCACCTAATCTCCAAAACAGAGGAACTAACCAATTAGGGTTAAAACTCATCACCCAGTGGGGAATCAAACGTGAGACCGTTCGACTAAAGTTAACCAGTTTGCTACGTAGCCGAACTGCGAATGCAGTAAGTGAAGTGTTTGAAGATATGCTGATGAGTGAAGGTACGTGGACCCATCTTACACCGCGTGATTTTAATTATGGAAAAATCTAAAAGATAAAGGTGTACCAGTGAAATCCCCTCAGATTTGAAGGACTAAACCTTAACATTCTACGCGTGACAAAAGATTTCTCCAGCAGAGCTCAAACGTGATTCTCATGTGTTTAAACTGTGTGAGACTCGTTTACGGGATCGAGTGATTTGGCCGTGCGGTTAGGGTAACGCAGCTGTGAACTCTAGGGAGATAGTGGGTTTGAATCCCACTGCCGGCATCCCTGGTTTTCCATTTTCACATCGGAAAAATTCTGGGGCTGTACGTTAGTTAAGGCCACGACCACTTCCTTTCCACTTCTAGCCCTTTCCTATCCCATCGTCACCGTAAGACCTATCTGTGTCGGTGCGACGTTAGGCAAATTGTACTTGTTTAGGAAAGCAAGGCCATCACTTCCAGCAACGACTGTCAAGTAAGCGTAGCGCCTATCTGTATCTGTTGCACCCTCACTTCCGAAACACCAAGCTCGATAGCTGCAGTCGCTTAAGTGCGGCCAGTATCCAGTATTCAGGAGATCGTGAATTCGAACCCCACTGTCGGCAGCCCTGAAGATGGTTTTCTGTGGTTTCCCATTTTCACACCAGACAAATGCTGGGGCTGTACCTTAATTAAGGCCACGGCCGCTTCCTTCCCACTCCTAGCCTCTTCTTCCCTCATCGTCGCCATAAGACCTATCCGTGTCGGTGCGACTTAAAGCAAATAACAAAAAACAAAACAAAAAAACACTTCCGAAACAGTCTGGACTCCGAAGCCATCACTATATTAATTTCACAATATAAAGATCTACTCACAAACGTCTAGAAATGTTGTCAGAACGGGTATCTTAATACAAAATTTTATTTACAATCACCTTAAGGTACGAGAATCCATTTACACTCATTCCGCTTAGATTGGCCTGTAAATGCCACACCTTTTAGAAGTAAAATTCATTCTTTAAATAAACCGCAATGTTAAATTATGTGGAGTAATTCCCAAAGTTATATAGATTCCATTTAATTTTATGTAGCTATAATACATTTTAAACTTAGGTTGGCGGTCGTAATTAGAAGCCATGCAATTTGCCCCCCTACAAATGTTGGTTCATTGAAACGATCTTGTGTGAAGCAGACCTTGTGTAATGACTGAAATAATTTCATTTTCTACCGTTTTATCGAGTGTAATAATTGTACCAACGGACCGTCGAAGAATAGATATCCCCCTGCTATAAATATAACGTTAGCCACACTGTATATGTTTTGTTCTAACGATCGTCGTAATGGCTCAGCGCGATTGCTTTAATAAAGAGACTTAGTTTATTGTGCGCCTGGAGGGAATGAAGGGAAATCTTCAACCTTTATAACTTACACAAGAGAAAGAAGTTTGATGGCAAATAATTGAATCTGTCTCTGGAGAAGGAACTTATACTTTTTTGTTTCCTCACTTCGGTATATTAAACTAGTTAAGGATTGTCTTACTGTGGTGAAAAGAACTGCAGTATGTCAAGTTTTCTTTATGAATGAAACGTACGGAAGCTACACTCCAAACCGAGCAGAAAGGAACGAATTTGGGAGTACTCTGATACTTACGAGGGGTACCCGCCAAATGTAACATTCCGATTTCTCAGAAATTACGCTCAGCGAAAGGGGGTCCGAAATAAGTGAACACATTTTTCGGCTTATCCGTAGATACACCACTGTTTCGAAGGAAATGACTCTCCAAGTTTCCGACGTGGTTTGCGTGGAGCTTAGGACGCAAGAGATTTAACCTACGCGGTGGCATAGCGGCTATCGCCGTGGATTCCCATTTTAGCGCCCCGTGTTGAAATCCCGATGAACTGCTTTTTTATTTATCTACTTACGTCCATTGACGATTACAACACGAATTTTTCTTACCAAGTTGTTGGATAAAAGGGCGTTACGTTGATCGTAAAATTACAACTTACTGAGTTTCAAAATAAGTGTTATGTATTTATTATATATGGTATATTATAGGGATTATTATTATTATTATTATTATTATTATTATTATTATTATTATTATTATTATTGTTATTATTGAATATCCAGTACAGCATGGAGCCCTACTTCAAAAAGTGCATTAGGACTGTAGTTTATAATCGCAAAATATTTCAAAACGAAAGATTAAGATTTCAGTTTGTTAATGATGTGCTGAATGAAGGTTAAGAATTCCTTATAACAACAAGGCTTCTTGAAAGTATCCTGCTATGGTTAGAAAATACAAGATCACAACTGTTCAGGTGACAAGTGTAAGTCTTTTCATCACAAACGTGGGACAGGAGAAATGTAGATATCCATCTGTAGTTTGGATTTTAAATCGCCCAAGGTCAGACCACTGGTATATCGTTGAACCGATATTTTGATCAAACCTTCTATACTGTTCAGAATAACAACCGCTTCAAATAGCAATAACTTTGAAGTTAATAAAACAAATTTTTCTCACTAATAATGACATTCAAATCTGAAAAGGTTAACAAAAATTTGAATTTTGAAATAAGAATTATTGCTAATTGAAGGTACTACTACAAGGGTTGTTACACAGAAATTTCGGTATCTTCCAATTATTCGTTTCGTCGTGGTGTATGTACCCTTAACCCTCAAAATAGTCGCATTGAAGCCATGTACACAGCAAACGAGCAGAACTTATTTGAAAGACCTCTATTAGAGATTAAGGAGAAAAATAATGATAAAAAATTCATGTTTCGACCGCACAGCCTTAAGACTGAATCTCCTGACCAGAGAGAAGGCGTTACCTTCTACGTGGCCCACCTTCCCCTTCAGGGGAAGAATTAAAATGTGCTTTTAAAATGTAAAAATCCCCAATCCGTCGCGTGATTTTGAAATCACTTGTATCTTAAACCTACATCTATAGGCCTACCGATAGACTCAAGGTATGAAGTTTGGTTGAAATTCGCTCACTCATTTCTCCGGAATTGATTAGAAAAAGGACAGAAACGAAAGCGATAAACAGTAATATGGTCTTGAGTTGACCGAGAATGAATTCGTATCTCCTCAAAAACTACAAAGAAAATAAAGGTGCATTCAGCACATCCCGTATAAGTTTACGAGTTTATGTAGATAAGAGCCTGAAATTAGGCAAATATCACATTTCGCAGAATGTCCTTGCATATTCATTTTCTGCTTTGTAAACATGCATGCGTAATTAGACACTTCCTGATTATTTTGTTTACTTTGGTGCCTACGTGTCTAGATTTTCTGGGTCCCTTTTATCTCTCTCAGCTTCGTTTTATCACTGACAATACATCTTACTAATTAAAGAAGTACGTGATAAACATACTCAACGGGAAAGAAATATTGATAAGATTTTTTCTCAAAACGCGTAGAGCATAATGGAATAGCTGTATCCTTTGAATGAATAATGAGCGGGGTTAACTGGACACAAAATGATCAGTTAATAAAATAATTAATTTACAGGCATTTTGCAAAGGAATTTGTGATCATGGTGAAGAGTATGTTGGATGGAAACCAATGTGATTTGAGATCATAAAGGGGCTGTCAGTACTAGATTTGTAGTATGCTTTGAGTAATCAAAACATTTTCAGTATGTGTTTATTGAAGCAGGATGATATGAATCTTATATTGCTCGGTGTTCACACTTTGATTATGCCTTTCATGAAGGGCCAATATTACGAACTTGAGGGTCCTGAAAATGACCTCTAGGTGAGTTTCTACTTCGATTTCCTTATCAAAGAGATCATATATGGGTTGTGTCTTGCCTTATGGTGATAATATCGATCGCTTAGTACCACCCGAGGGCGTGTGTAGAATAACGTAAGGTTGACATTATTGATTTTAAGCTATCCTGTTCTGAAGGTTAAATCATTGGTCCACCAATTAGACCTGAGGTCAACGAAAACCAGCCAGAAGAGGTCGATGGGGAGAAAATGGAGAATGTATGATGAAACAGAGGACTTCTACTGTATAAGCAAAAGTACACGTATGCACAGAAATGGTGTCTCAACATAAACAATCAACACTGCCCCACACCAGTACTGAAAATTAGGGAAGGGAGTGAAGGGGTAGTGCTGCATGCACAGTGTGTATTGCTAAACATCCACTACTGTGCCATTTCAATCACAGCAGTCTTGTAGCGGGCTGTCTACCTGAAGTAATGCGTTCAACGAGGAGGTGGAGGGACGCCATGCTTTGTTTATATTGGGGCACCATTTCTGTGCATGCGTGTACAAGCTCTACTCCATCTTTTTAATCGGCTTGATATCAACATTTGCAATAACTTTGGACTGAATATCATCGCCATTAATACTCTCTAGAATTCCACCATCATCTTCAAGAACCATGCTTGCCAACCTCAGATAAATGTAACAATAATAATAATAACAACAACAATAATAATAATAATAATAATAATAATAATAATAATAATAATAATAACTTTTTACGGTTTTCGGAGACTCCGAGGTGCCGGAAAGTAGTCCCGCAGGACATTTTGTTACGTGCCAGTAAATCTACCGACACGAGACTGAAGTATTTAAGCACCTTCAAACAGCACCGGACTGACCCAGGATTGAACCTGCCAAGTTGGGGTCAGAAGGCCAGCGCCTCAACCGACTGAGCCACTCAGCCTGGCCAATGTTTCACGTGTCTCTATCTTTTGAGTATTCTTACGTAATTTCATACTATGTCATGTAGGGATAATCCGTTCATTTATATTTATTGTTCTTATTCGGTACATTTTGTCGTTGGGCAACCTGCAGCAGTTTTGCAAAGATTGTACAATAAATACGGAGATGAACAGGTCCTTCAACCTATCAGACGCCTGGAAAGAGTTATGGTAACAGAAATCCTCGCTTCCCCATTATCATTGTTGTTGATTCAGTGATCAGTCCATAGACCAGTTTGATGCAGCCCTCCATGCCAGACTATCCCGCGCTAATATTTTCATTACTACCTAACAACTACATGTTACATATATACTAATCTGCTCGTCATATTCATAACTTGGTCTATTCCTACTGTTCTTACCACTTACACTTCCCTCATAAACCAACCGAACAGGTCCTGGGTGTCTTAAGATGTGTCATTTCATTTTATTTCTTCTTCTCGGCAAATTTAGCCAAATCGATCTTCTCTCACCAATTCGATTCATTATCCCTTCATTCGTGATTCGATCTATCCATCTCACCTTCAGCATTCTTTTGTAACATCACATTTAAGAAGTTTGTATTTCCTTTCTTCCTAAGCGAGTAACTAGTAAATTCTAGCCCGGTGAACCGTCCTGCTATGAGGTTTGCAGAAATATTAGGGGTCAGGCCTCACGGTGCCCTGTTAGGAATAGCGGGCTAGGTGACACTTCCTACTGCACAAATAAGTTTGTATCCTAACCTATTAATGCCTAAACATCCAGGCTTCATGACCGGGCAGGAGAAATTTCTAAAGAGCAATTCTGAATAGTAGTGTGGTGCAAAAATGTGGCGTAAGGGGGATCGTGTACTGTGATCATGATTTTTAAATGTTGCAAAATTTCCTTACTAATCATTTGCATAATATTTGATTGAGGAATTTCCAAAATTATGCCAAAATATGTGGTGAAACAGAGCGTAGCGAAAGGTGATATCTTCTTGGTTCTTGAAGCTCATAATGGCGCAATGTAGTGGTCGGAAGTATGGAGATTCTCGAAGTTAGTAAGCCTTAACTCGAGGTTTGATAACGCAGTCGACCGGGACAGCTGACTATTCTCAAGAAGACGAAGCAATTTGCTCCGCTTCCGACACGGAAATGACGCCTTCACTTAGATGTCTGAAGGCAGTGGGTAGAGGCGTCGGCGTCGTTTCCTTTCCCATTTACGAGAAGCTGCCTTGTTGATAAAGGGTATAAGTGGAGGAAAGAAAACGATAGGCTCTCGAGATTTGTAGAATAAGGAATTCAAGAGATTTCCCATGCCCTAGATTTCAATTAAAGCAAGAAAATAACAAATCTATGATATTTCAAATGTTGTAAGTTCTACAGTACTATAAGATCTGAAATATGTAACTACTGTACTGATCCAGTAATTAAGAAGAAATGTATTTATTTATAATTAATATATAATATACAGGTTGTGAAGTAGATGGTGGAGAGTAGGTACGAAAATATAGCCCGTTGAAATTATGGTGAAAGTAAGGCACCGACAACGTTTTCGGAGATAGGGCCTTGCGGGGGGGTGGGGGGGGGGTGCTACGAACGCGCTTGCCATGCTTGTTCGTTGTACATAGCAGTGGAAGCCATCTGATGAATCGCACACAACAGGCATGTGTTTGCTTTCCCAGGTCTAGAAAAACAAGGCCGCGTGTAGGTGCTGTGCGATGTTGCCGAGATCATCCAGGAAGCGCTGATTAAATGGAACGGCGGATTCATGCAAGCAGGAATGCTAACGGCGTACATTTTGTAAATTTCATTTAAGAAAGAGTTTCATGTTTTATGGTGGTACGTTCCGGTGTGTTATAGAAAAAGAGTTCTAACATGGGAATAAAGCATTTAATGACCCATGTTCCTATAAAATATTTTCTTCTACTTGTGAAGAATGTTTCCTGCAAGTTTGATCATATCTTGTTATTACATCCTCTGTAATAAACCGCGACTAAATATTGAGTACAGGACAAAAATTGCCAACCGGACTCCAGTGTGATCTGAACTCACAACCTTCCGACTTGGTGTCGGATGCTGAACCATTCAGCTATATTTATTTAGGTCATATTAGTTCTGTTGGAAAGTTTGTCCGTTTTTGATCTGTCCTGAACCCTGTAGGCACTCTGAATACAAAACTGTCGTAACTCAAAATCTGTGTTTCTGCAGAAATTAACCTTGTTAATAAATACACGCGAACATCCGTTTAAATCTGACAAATCTTAATTTTTATGAGGTAAAACTGGCGTAATCATGGATACGACAATTATGCACGAGTGGAATGCAACTTTGACAGAATTTGAAAACTTCTTTTTCTATAATTTAATCCATAATTAAGTTAAAGTTGTGGACGTTTTACAGGGAGATACACCATTCAAAGTTGCTTACGAAGGCATCGGTAGTTCGAAATCGACGTATTTCGAGTTACAACAATTTTGCATTCAAGGTGCGATATCTTCAATTTTGACTATATGCACTGAACACTACCTACTAAGTTGAAAATTTATTTTGATTACAATGCGGTCATTGAAAATTAAATACTCATTCAGATTTCTCTGTTTTTATTTAAGTTGTAAAAGGGCCTATTTGTCAGCTAAGATTCAAATTCAAATTTATTGTCAAAATATGCCGTTGTTAATTCCTTTTCGTTTAAATGGCTGCATTTCCAAGAAAGTTTTAATTTCACACAACTTATCTATGAGATGGTGTCTGTCTGTTTATTCCGGGATAGGCTCCAAAAGTACTGGACAAATTAGACTCAAATTTGGTAAGGACACAAATCTTGAAATAACGAGTCATGCAGGGATACTTATGATTTTCATATATTTCGAACAAGTGGGGGGTACTGCACAGTGGTACGTCCCAAATTTAGGCACGTTTTGCCCCATAAGAGCTAAAATAACGAGTAAAGGGATAGCCCTGACGCTTGGCCTTGAAATTAAATTCCCTACCAGGAACGTAATACGCATTTTCTTCGTGACTCTAACGGTTTTTGATAAAATGAAGTGTCCTTGAGTTTTTGACTCTAGTCATCTTCACTACTGAATAAGCTCCTGATCTTGCGCGTGAGTATTGGTCACGTGAAGCCACGTTCCTTATCGTTCATTGCTGTTCGTTTGGTAACAGGCCAGCTGACGACTGAGAGCGCCATTATACGGAAAGCTTTGGGAGACTACAGTTGTATTGTTGAGTGTGCTAAGTGTGCTCATCCATATTACTGAGAACTGCTGTGGGCTATAGTTTATTTATTCAGCCATTTTCACTATCATGTTCATCGTCTTCTATTTTTATTCCGTGTTCTAAATTTTTAATATTATGTAGGTTTAGGATTCAGACTTAGTAGCTAGGCCTATACATCTCACATTTAATTTTGCGAAGTGCAATTCACATCTCTTATTCATTAATTTTTATAATCATAGGCAACCTCCGCGGCTCAGGCGGCAGCATGTCGGCCTCTCACCGCTGGGTTCCGTGGTTCAAATCCCGGTCACTCCATGTGAGATTTGTGCTGGTCAAAGCGTAGGCGGGAGAGGTTTTTTCTCCTGGTACTCCAGTTTTCCCTGTCATATTTTATCCCAGCAACACTCTCCAATATCATTTCATTTCATCTGTCAGTCATTAAGCATTGTCCCAGAGGAGTGCGACAGGCTTCGGCAGCCGGCACAATTCCTATCCTTACCGCAAGATGCGGTCTTCATTCATTCCATCTCTGACCCGGACACTGTCTGGAAAACAGTTTGTATTATCATATTCTTTAGTCTACCTTTTTTATTTATAGTCAAATCTTTTATAATTACAGTGAGACGTGGAATAGATGACAACGGGCCACGAATTGAGGCCGACATTGGTGCCAGGCTCCTCCCCCTTGTATTCTTGCCTGTGCGACCACCCCTCGCCAACTCTTCTTCATATCCAACCCCTAAAAATGCTTTAATATTCCCGCCTTTCGTGTCTCTCCCTCTTTCTTAGTCGATACCTTTATTCTTTGAAGAATCGGGAGATAGTGGGTTCGAGCCCCACTGTCGGCAGCCCTGAAGATAGTTTTCCGTGGTTTCCCATTTTCACACCAGACAAATGCCGGGGTTGTACCTTAATTAAGGCCACGGCCGCTTCCTTCCACTTCCTAGGCATTTCCTATCCCATCGTCGCCATAAGACATATCTGTGTCGGTGCGACGTAAAGCAAAATACATTAAATTTTTTTTTTTTTTTTTGAAGGTTCAGACATTCTTTTTTCCTCCATCATGTTGGTTAATTATTAATAATCTCCATTGATAGCGGATAGATTCCCTTCCATTTGAGCCCTGATGAAGCTCTCATTTTCCTGTATTTCCATAAACCGTACATTTCTGTTCCGATGAGAAGATCGTAAATATTGTCTACAAGAGCGTGTTGTAATACAACGTTGCCCTTGGAAAAACTGCTATGTGATAATATTTCTGCTTAGAACTCTGATAATAAAGGTTCTGGCATCTTAGGTTCAGTACGGCATGAACCATAGTAACGAATTTTTGTTGTGTGTCAATTGTGCTGCGGGTCAGTAGTTATCCCCTCAACATTGTTACGCAACAGTATTTCGGCCACTTGGGGGCCACCTTAATTTAACCAATTAATAATAATTTCGTGTGGATACTTCTAGCCGAGTGCAGCCCTTGTAATGCAGACCCTCCGATGAGGCTGGGCGGCATCTGCTATGTGTAGGTAACTGCGTGTTATTGTGGTGGAGGATAGTGTTAAGTGTGATGTTTGAGTTGCAGGGATGTTGGGGACAGTACAAACACCCAGCCCCCGGGCCATTGGAATTAACCAATGAAGGTTAAAATCCCCGACCCTGCCGGGAATCGAACCCGGGACCCTCTGAACCGAAGGTCAGTACGCTGGCCATTCAGCCAACGAGTCGGACATTTAACCAATTTAATCCTTCTTTATGAATCTGTATGAAGAACGGGTACTTCGGATAGTATGCTAAACAATTCATCTTAACCTACAAAAGGTATTGAAGGACATAGAGTTGTAATTAATTTTACAGTGTTTGAAAGGAAATGTATGTTCCGTGCTTTTAATGATAAACTAATCTGAAAACTTAAAAAACACCTTACCGAGCTCGATAGCTGCAGTCGCGTAAGTGCGACCAGTATTCATTATTCGGGAGATAGTGGGTTCGAATCCCACTGTCGACAGTTCTGAAGATGGTTTTCCGTGGTTTCCCATTTTTACCAGGCTGTACCTGAATTAAGGCCACGGCGTCTTCCTTCCAACTCCTAGACCTTTCCTATCCCATCGTCACTATCACACCTGTCTGTGTCGGTGCGACGTAAAGCCACTAGCGAAAAAATATATATCTTAATAACTTGTCCGCCACTGTGTTTGAATTGGCAACACAAAACATCTCAACGGACCAGTTTACCCTTATAATGCACACATTGGAAAAGACAAGTAAAGCTCTCGCACCCCTGCGAGTGGGGGACGCAGACGAAGAATATCCCCACGGTATCCCCTGTCTGTTGTAAGAGGCGATATAAAGGGGCGACCAAAGGATGATGACATTAGAACCATGAGACTACTTGTGATTAGTATCATTACGTGAGAAACGCCATAGGTCGACGTTACTTGTGACAAGTACCATTTTGTGAGTAAAACCATGTGTCTACATCACATAGGAGGAGTACCATTATGCGAGAAACACTGTCGATCTGGGCGTTGCTTGTGAAAATTGTCATCGTGTGTATTCCACTGATCGGCTCCAATGTATTCAGAATGGGCCTGCGTTACCTGTGAGTAGTGCCATTTAATGAGAAACACCATGGGTCTACGTTGCCTGCGATTAGTACAACTATGTGGGGAAAACCGTTGATCTGCGTTGTCTGAGAGTAGTGCCATTATGTGAGGAACACCATGGGTCTCTGTTGTCTGTGGGCGATATCATAATGTGTGATACACCGTCGCTGTACACTGCGTACTATTAGTTCTACTAAATGAGGAACACAACGGGAATAACGGCGCCCGTGATTACTCCCACTATGTGCGAAACACCATGGGTTTGTGTTACCTGTGAATGGTGGCATTCTGTGTTTGACATACCATGGGTCTTTAAGAGATAAGAATTTCATGTTGTTCCGTATTGAAGTGAGTTCACTAATAAGTTTAAAGGTAGTATAAAATGATTCAAACCTTTCAATACTATTAATATAAGAACTGGTTTTAGTCTGCCCGCCGGAGACACACACACCAAAAATTAAAAACGCTGGAATAGAAAGCTCCCCGAAGGAACAGTGTTACAGCAGGTGTCCAGAATTTCTGGAGCCAGTGGCAATCTCATTCCATTCACTGCCCCTCCATATTTATTTTTCGCTCCATGAGGTTCCAAACGAATGTTTGCATTTCTTATTTTAATAGTATTAAAAGGTTGAACAATTTTATACTTTCTTTTAACTTAATAGTGATACCCTAGGTCTACATTACCTGTGATTAGTACCACTATAGGAGGAACACCATGGTTACACTTCATCAGTGATTAATACCATTATGGGGTGCCGTTCACCTGGATTTTGGAGTCTTTCAGATAATATCATTTCAGTAATTAAGGAATTTTGAATTGGATCCACTGATTGTTTTTGTTTCATGATAATTTTTCATCATAAATCATTTTAATTGTAATATTTTAAATACCTTGTTCTAATATGTGCATATGTAACTGAATATTTGTAATACTATGTTACTGAAGAAAAGTGTATTTTTTTATTTCATTTATGACTTTATTTTACAAGGACTTTCATAAGAGGTATTATAATTTTAATTTAATATTTGTTTTTATCTAATGTAATAGTATATGTGTTTCACATCATTAGGTTTGTACCTGTCTGAAGCACAATAAATAAATAAATAAATAAATAAATAAATAAATAAATAAATAAATAAATAAATCACCATTCGCTTTAGATTCTAGTCAGTGGATACTTTTTGAAGTTTTAATTATCGTGTCGTTTGTTGCACCTCGTACCATTATGGTCCGATGACCTATTGCTTGGCCCCTTTAAACACCAAACATAATCATAATCATCATCATCATCATCAACACCATCCTCTTGCTTTCATTACGTCCTCCTATTATCAGTAAAACTATATGTACTCTCTGTTTAGCTTTACGTGCAAGTTGTATTATGTGACACAGTAACCCATGAAAGCAGCACATTGTTTTTAGTCTGCACGCCGGAGACACACATTAAAAATCACAAACAAAGAATAAAATGTCCTGCGAAGTAACAGCATTACAGCAGGTGTTCAGAACTACTAGAGGCAGTGGCAATCTAATGCCATTCATTACTCCACAGTAGTATAATTGGATGGTTCTGCGGCACCTCCGCCGCCGCACGCCTCCGCCCGCCTCATCCTCCGCAGCCGCCTCCGCCTCCGCCGCCGCCGCCCGCGGGAAATTTGAATTTTGGCGGGAAATTTGAATTTTGGCGCGAAATTTGAATTTGTAAACAAAGCCACGTGCTTTTTGACAGCTGTCATCGACAACAACGCAACGCTAACTTCACTGCTGCCATCTTGACGGGCCTAAACCTCACTAGTGCCAACTTAACCTAACTAGCATGAGGTAAACAAACCCACGTGTTTTTTGACAGCCACGTGCTTTTTGACAGACAACAACGCATCGCTAACCTCAGTACTGCCATCTTGACGGGCCTAAACCTCAGTAGTGCCAACTTAACCTCACTAGCGCGAGGTAAACAAAGCCACGTGCTTTTTGACAGCCACGTGCTTTATGACAGATTTGTAAACAAAGCCACGTGCTTTTTGACAGCTGTCATCGACAACAACGCATCGCTAACCTCAGTACTGCCATCTTGACGGGTCTAAACCTCAGTAGTACCAACTTAACCTAACTAGCGTGTGGTAAACAAAGCCACGTGCTTTTTTGACAGCTGTCATCCGCCATCTTTGAGCACCGTGCTGCCCTCTTTCATCACCTGTCATCGGCAGTGCTGCCATCTTGATAGACCTAAACCTTAGTGCTACCAACTTAACCTCACTAGCTCGAGATAAACAAATCCACGTGCTTTTTGACAGCCACGTGCTTTTTTGATAGCTGTCATCCGCCATCTTTGAGCACAGTGCTGCCCTCTTTAGCTACTTACCTTTGAAATGTGGTGGCGGATAATTTGAAAAATGCTTTTCGACAAGCAGCCATCTTTAATCCAGAGAGAACAGTGCTACCCTCTATGTGGTGGCGGCAAATTGAAAAATTCCACGTGCTCTTGTTTGGAAACAAACTCACGTGCTTTTTCGACAGCTACCATCCGCCATCTTTAATCTATAGAGCACAGTGCTGCCCTCTTTAGCTACTTACCTTTGAAATGTGGTGGCGACAAATTCCACGTGCTCTTGTTTAGTAAACAAACTCACGTGCTTTTTTTTGTCAGCTGTCATCCGCCATCTTTAATCTATAGAGCACAGTGCTGCCCTCTTTATCGTAGTAGATGTAAATTCGTCACAGCTGTTATCCGCAGTGCTGCCATCTTAACGGGCTTAAACCTTAGTGCTACCAATTTAACCTTACTAGCGCGAGATAAACAAATCCACGTGCTTTTTGACAGCTGTCATCCACCATCTTTAATCTATAGAGCACAGTGGTGCCCTCTTTAGCTACTTACCTTTGAAATGTGGTGGCGGATAATTTGAAAAATGCTTTTTGATAGCAGCCATCTTTGAGCACCGTGCTACCCTCTTTTGTGGTGGCAGGCAATTCTACGTGACAGCAGCCATCTTTAATCATGAGAGCACCGTGCTGCCCTCTATGTGGTGGCGGCAAATTCTACATGCTCTTGTTTGGAAACAAACTCACGTGCTTTTTTCTGACAGCTGTCATCCACCATCTTGCATCACAAACCTCAGTGCTGCGCTCTTTAGCTAGATACCTTTGAAATGTGGTGGCGGCAATTTGAAAAAAATCTATGTGCTCTTGTTTAGTAAACAAAGCCACGTGCTTTTTATGACAGCTATCATCCACCATCTTTAATCAATAGAGCACGGTGCTGCTGTCATGCAGGCAATTTCATCACCTGTCATCCGCCATCTTTTAATGAACAGAGCACCGTGCTGCTCTCTGTAGTAGCGGGCAATTTGAAAAGTTCTGTTAGCTGTCATCCGCCGTCTTTAATCAAGAGAGCACCGTGCTGCCATCTATGTGGTGGCGGCAAATTCTACGTGCTACGCGCAGCTGTCATCCACCATCTTACATCGCAAACCTCAGTGCTACACTCTATGTGGTGGCGGATAATTTAAAAAGAAAAATTCTACATCAGTCCTCTCTCGACGCTAATTGCACAAGATGGTGGCTATACATGACTCCTTAAAGGTGCTTATGCAAGATGATCGCTATACATAGACGCCCTTGGGATGCGGTTATACAAGGCTCCTTATGAGGGATGCTTGCGCGAGATGGTGGTTGCTCTTATGAGGCGGCTTAAGGATCCATGACTAGAGACGCCCTAAGGATGCTTGCGCAAGATGGCGGATGCAAGATGGCGGCTATACATAGCTCCTTATGAGACAGCCAGTACTCGATACAACATGTGATCAGAACATTGATTGATGTGTTCAGAACACTGTACTCGATACAACATGTGATTAAAACATTGTGTGGTGTGTTCAGAACACTACATAAGTAGAATCGAACGCTGTGTTAGGGGATACCTTTGTTTAGATTGAAACATAACAAGACTAGAATTGAACACTGCACATTGATTGATGTGTTCAGAACACAAAATAAGTAGAATCGAACACTGTACTCGATGTCGTTAACTTCAACATGTGATTAAAACATTGGCTGGTGTGTTCAGAACACTACATAAGTAGAATCGAACGCTGTACAACATGTTAGGGGATACCTTTGTTTAGATTGAAACATAACAAGACTAGAATTGAACACTGCACTCGATGTCGGAAGATCAGATTGAAACATAACAAGACTAGAATTGAACACTGCACATTGATTGATTGATGTGTTCAGAACACAAAATAAGTAGAATCGAACACTGTACTCGATGTCGTTAACTTCAATATGTGATTAAAACATTGTCTGGTGTGTTCAGAACACTACATAAGTAGAATCGAACGCTGTACAACATGTTAGGGGATACCTTTGTTTAGATTGAAACATAACAAGACTAGAATTGAACACTGCACTCGATGTCGTTACATGCGATCAGAACAATGATTGATGTGTTCAGATCACGAAACAAGTAGAACCGAACACTGTACAACATACAAGATACTTTGCAGGCACTTAAAGTGCGCCTGCATGAGGGATCGAGAAAGCCTTTTGTGTTATGGATGGTTGTAATATTGGTTGTTTCCCGTCCCGTTCCTCTCTCCTCCCTTCTAAAACCTACGCTTGGTGGCTAACTGAGTCCAGCAGTGTCTCCTCATTATTATTATTATTATTATTATTATTATTATTATTATTATTATTATTATTATTATTATTATTATTATTATTATTATTATTATTCTGACAGCCGAAGTACGTAGTTAGGGATTCCTTCCTAGGGTTGCCAAGTATCCCGTATGATACGGGATTTCCCATTATTGACGATCGGAAGTTATGTCCCGTTTTAACAGCATACTGGAACCCCATGCCATGGTTAAAATTATATGTTTACAGAATCATTTACCGATCCTGCATCTGAGTTCATTATTCTTCATCTAGCGAATCTGCATCGTTATTCTGCAATCTAGGAACAGTTTATGACTTCAAGCAAAGCAAAGCAAAGTCACCTCCGTACAGGCCATGAAGGCTTCCACCATTATTAACCTCGGCACGTGATGGGAGTAGAGTGGTTAGCTTTACGCCCGGCCGCCTTTTCCCCTAGGAATTAACCTGGTACTCATTTTTGGTGTAGGCTGAGTGAACCTCAGGGCCATATACACCTCCGGAAGTGGAAATCTTGTTTCTTAAATGTTACGACTTCCTGACGGGGATTCGAACCCACGTCCTTCCGGGCGGACCGAGCACACCTTTACCGCCTCGGCCAGGCAGCCCCTTTATGACTTCCGTGATTTTAATATTTTTAATGAAACTCGAGACTTCAAGTTTGAAAGGTGTTGAATTTTCTGGTTTTGAAGACATGATTACTCTTTTTTTTTAATTTGTCCAGTCTTTAATTTGCATAGCTTTCGTGAAGAATTTTCTTCCCATAACATTAAATTAGTTGGTGCTTCAGCTATATATAACTATACTGATATAGGAATTGGAATGTGAACTCAGAATGGGTGAATGTTTTCTCTAAATATAATTTAGACGCTGTTCCTAATATATTATGTTCTAAGTATACCTGCTTCGAAAACATGTGTCGATATCTTTCAATTCTTAAAACAAATTAAATTGATGAAAGGAATAGTTCAGTAACTCTAATAAAGTGCAAAATTCAAATCTCACTTAACGTTGAGCATAGTCGTCAGCCGTTTTTCTTAAAAAAGCTAAAAGTAAAGAAAAATACGGGTCTTCAACTTTTTACGTAGAAAATGAAACGGAGTCCGCCTCTGTGGTGTAGTGGTTAGTGTAATTAGCTGAAACCCCCGGAGGCCAGGGTTCGATTCCCGGCTCTGTCACGAAATCTGAAAAGTGGTACGAGGGCTGGAACGGGGTCCACTCAGCCTCGGAAGGTCAAATGAGTAGAGGTGTGTTCGATTCCTACCTTAGCCATCTTCGAAGTGGTTTTCCGTGGTTTCCCACCTCTCCTCCAGGCAAATGTCGGGATGGTAGCTAACTTAACGCCACAGCCGCTTCCTTCCCTCTTCCTTGTCTATTCCTTCCAATCTTCCCATCCCCCACAAGGCCCCTGTTCAGATAGCAGGCGAGGCCGCTTGGGCGAGGTACTGGTCATTGTCCCTGGTTGTATCCCCGACCCAATGTCTCACGCTCCAGGACACTGCCCTTGAAACAGTAGAGGTGGGATCCCTGGCTGAGTTCGTGCGAAGAACCAATCCTGGAAGGTAAAAAGATAAAGAAGAAGAAGAAGAAATGAAACGGAAAAACTTTGATAAATTTTGTGCCCACGTTGTAATTATATTACAGTAAATTATGTCGCATTGATTTCTTGAACAAATATCATTATGTCGTGTCCACATGATCTGTCCCATATTAGCATTTCAAAAACCTTGCAACCGTACCCCTTCCGAACTGTGAACAATGGTGTGTAAGTTTTTTCTGAGTGTATGTTGTATGAAAGGTTGGTGCTTATGGCAGTGGTTGGTCGTATGGCTGGGGTGTTATAGAGCTTTCCGTGTATTCCTCGCAGCCTAGTATCTCATTATTGACAGTATGGCTTTAATTAACAGTATGCTTGGTAAAACAATAATACTTGTTTGCGAATATTTTTGTGATAGTATGCTCCTGTTGTTGGATGTTCCTCAAGAACAGATTTCTTCTCTGAACCGAAGTGGATAATAATTACTACCTTATGTCGTACAGTGCAAGTGGTTATCAACTTCCATTCGGGAAATGGTGGGTTCGAACCCCACTGTCGGCACTCCTGAAGGTGGTTTTTAATGGTTTGCCATTTTCACACCAGAAAAATGTTGGGGCTGTACCGTAGCTAAAGCCACGGCCGCTTCCTTCCCACTCCTAGCCCTTTCCTATCCCGTCGTTGGCATATTATCTTTGTGTGTGCCGTTACGATGTAAAGCAAATTGTAAAAAAAAAGTGTTTAAAACTTTTGCATACAGCAAATTTTTTCACAGGCTATTTGCGTCGTAATTTTCAGCAGTCTTTCACAATTGAGCTAATTCATTTGAGGTTAGCTACCAGATTGCACATGACCTGCTGCTTTATTTGCCACGAAATAATGTCGACCACAACACATAACCTTTTTATTATAATGAATGCTTCATACTTAGGGAATTTTACCATTATTTTATCATAATATGTAATGTATGGTATGTGTGGTATGAAAAGTATCTACGTGAGTAAAATAGTAGCATATGCCACGAAAGCTCGGTTAATTTATGACAAATATAATTATCTGCCAGCTGCGGTAATGGAGCCACTCATTTGAATATAATTAACCCCTGCGCGTTGTTACACCTGCTTGTGTTTCGACATGAATGAGTGATATGTTTCATTACTAATTACATGTAATGATGGGCCAATGAAGTGCTTTAAACGTTGCTAAAATGACCTTAAGGCCATCCTGAATAAAATGGGAAAAATAGAACAAGGCTATATTGGGGTGACAGCCGTAAACCGTAACGCATTGGTATCCAAACATTTTGGTTGGCGAACCCCCAAAATCCGTTTGTTATTACTTTCGTACCCCCGATGTACGAGCATGTTGCGATTATACCAGATAATAACAAATGATTATTGCTGGATGCCAAATAATACTAACTATAATCATCATCATCATCATCATCATTGTTAACGGGGCTACCCGTGGACCAGCAGAGGTGAAAGAAGGTGCCGGGGTGAATGGGTCTAACTACTATGTCAAGAAAGAAATTAAACTGAAGTGGAAGGTTATATTTTCAAAAAGCAACATGTTAACAAATTCTCACTTAGTAAGATAACAATGACATATCAGGTACCATGACAAAGTTTAGACAAAGCAAGAAAATCCAAATTTTAGTGACTGTTCAGTAATCAGGGTTTCCAGCCCCTCGCTTCACAATTCTTGAGCACTCGGCTCAAATTTACAAAAGAGCACACTTCTACAAGAGCAGAAATCCCCTAATACAATGGAGCACTAGCTCCTTAATTTAAAATATCAAGCCTCCTAGAGGCACTTTTACAACACTTGAGAAAGAGCTAACGTGGTCTGTTTTCCAAGCCTATTCAAGGCGATATCAGAAAATTACAATCACTTGCCTTCAAGGCACAACTTACAAACTTGAAACAGGGGTATCTAGTGCCCAACCTATTGAGCCGTAGCGAAAAATAACAGGTTAAGTAAATGGCTCGAAACACAAATTGAATGGAGGTCTTTACTTGCACTCCTAAATATGCATTCTAAAAACCTAAGGGGCACTAGGCCGATGAAACAGGGGCTATTCCCAAACTATGGAGGTGACTCGTATACGAAAGAAAATTTAAGACATTACAGAAAGAAAGAGAACCAGTTAAAAAACGTAGTCACCTCAAACCAATATGAAGGGGAGCTTGAGAGGGTACATCACTCTCTATCCCCGATTTACAGTTAAAGTTTTATGAAGTTATTACAAAAGCCGGCCGAAGTTGCATTTACAGAAAAGTAGGTTACTTTGTTAAAGTTTCGGACCTCTCCCTCCGGTTAAACTGCGGAGTTAGCTAGAAATAACGATGTTAATTGGCCATTACCTTGCTGAAGAACCGCTGCCTTATGAAAGAGGCGCGTCCCGCCTCCCGCTTGACACACACACTAAGTTAGATGACGATCAAATGGCCAAGAGACGTGAAAATCCACAGTTTAAAAACCCTCGGGGAAAGTTCGAGACCTTTCATGAATAAACCAGCCACACCCTCTCACTTTATTGGTTAACATCAAAAGTGACACCCAGAATCGAGGAAGAAGACTGTGATAGGCGAAAAATTAATTACAGAAATTCATGATTGGCTAAATTCAAAACTGGCGGAAATAAAAGATCAATATTGTCAACCCAAAAATGAATGAACATAATTTAGTAAAAAAATAACTTATGAATACAAAACTTCTTCAAATCAAAGTTCTTCCACTTCGCACCAGGGTGCATGATCATAGTTTATTAGCAGTGACATCTGTTGAAAAAGTCCAAACTTCTTGATGAAGGGCAAACAAAACAAGCAGAAATTCATACAGTACATGAAACTTCAAAATTACAAAATGTCATTAGATTTCTGTAGTGACATCTTCTGAGTAACGGTTTAAGTAGGTGTAGTTTCCAGTTCAAGATTTCTCCAGAAGAGGAGTTCTTTTAGGCGCAAGATTTAAATGTGCAGCGTAGAGATGTACCTCCCGGTACAATCATCATCATCATCATCATCATCATCATACCCCTTGTCGGTGGGGGACGCAGACGAAGAATACACCCATGGTGTCCCCTGCTTGTCGTAAGAGGCGACTAAAAGGGGCGACTAAGGGATGATTGTATTAGAACCATGGAACTACTTGTGATTAGTACCATCACGCGGGGAACACCATGGGTCGTCTTTACTTGCGAGTAGTACCACTATGTTAGGTACACAATAGGTTTGTGATTAGTAACAGCAGAGAGGGGTTCACTGTGGGTTACCAGTATCTGTGATTAGCACCACTATATGAGCGTCACCGTGGGTCCGTATTGCCTGTGATTAGAACCCACTGTATGAGGAACACCACGGGAATACCGGCGTCCGTGATTAGTACACCTAGGTGAGGAACACCATGGGTTTGCGTTGCCTATGTGTGGCACAATTATGTGAGAAACACCATAGGTCTGCGTTACCTGTACGACGTACAATACTTGTGAGTAGTACCATAATGTGTGGAACAACGTTAGTCTACGCTACTTCTGATGAGTACCGCAACATGACAAATACCATGGTTCTACTTTAGTAGCGATAAGTACCATTATGAGGGGCCATTGACCTGGATTTTGGACCCCTTTAGACAACAAGCATCCTCGATTCAGGATTGTGCTTTAGAATCAGTCCCTTGGTCGGTAATACAATTTTTATGATAGTTTCTAGTTCGGATCCACTGATTGTTTTAAATTCATCTCCATCCATTCATTCTTCATCATCACGTTTATTTTTTATTCTGGATGATTTTGAAGTTTTAAATTGTCATTACATTTCGTCCCGTTTCGTACCATTAGAGGCCGATGACCTAGATGTTAGGCCCCTTTAAACAACAGTCACCATCATCAATCTTCCGCAGCTCATCATGCTTGCTGAAGGTTCCTGCAAACTCTGAGGCCTGAAAGAATCAATCAAACTACGTTCGCCAGGATGACATAGGAAATCAGCTAAGACGTTACACCATTTTGTCCTCCAGTACTTTGTTTTTTGCTATTTGCTTAACGTCGCACCGACACAGATAGGTGTTATGGCGACGATGGGGAGGAAAGGCCTAGGAATGGGAAGGAAGCGGCCGTGGTCTTAATTAAGTTACAGCCCCAGCATTTGCCTGGTGTGAAAATGGGAAACCACGGGAAACCATCTTCAGGGCTGCCGATAGAGGGGTTCGAACCCACTATCTCCTGGATGCGAGCTCACAGCGGCGCGCTCTTAACCGCACGGCCCACTCACCTGGTATTTTGTCCCCCAATACTAACAATAATACATATATTTCGTAGTTGGGCGAAGGAAACTTCATAACTCCTTCGGATTAAAGTTTACAGAACAAGCGCAAAAATGAGCGATGAATCATAGTTGGAGATCCCCTTGTAGATGGGGGCGGTAGAATAACATCCACGGTATCCCCTGCCTGCCGTAAGAAGCGACTAATAGAGGCCCCGGGGTCTCTGAACTTTGGAGCGTGGATTGGCGACCACGGGGCCCTTAGATGAGACCTGGCATTGTTTCCACTTACTTGTGTCAGGCTTCTCACTTTCATCTATCCTATCCGACCTCCCTTGGTCAACTCTTGTTCTTTTCCCACCCCGACGGTATTAGGTATCGAGAAGTAGAATGTCTTTTATTTTCACGCCCTTCGTGGCCCCTATATTTCCTTGGCCGATACGTTCATTTATTGAAGTGTCGGATCCCTTCCATTTTTTTCTCTCTAATTAGTGTTATATGGAGCATGGTTGCCTAGTTGAATTTCATCTTAAATCACAATAATCACCAGCACCATTAATAGCTGCAGAACTGTAACTGCTATTTTCATTGCTTAATGATAGTCAATTTATCAGTCTTCTGTTCCCTTTCCAGGCAAAGCGGCAAGCATTCACAAGGCAGATGGAGAAATGTGGTTTCCTAGTGAATAGAATTACGAGGTTTTTCGTGGTCCTTTGGCCGATACCTTCATTTTCGAAGTGTTGGACTCCTTCCATTTTTCTCCCAGATTAGTATTATATAGAGTATAGTTGCTCAGTTTACTTCCTCTTAAAACAGTAACCGCCACTACCACAACCACCAGTTTCACTGCCCAGCAACGATGTATATATGAATATAATTATTAATGCAACAATTACTATTGCTGATAGATTATCTTCCTACTGGCCAAACAATTACGGGGCAATACTATGAAAACCTCCTAGACCAACTACAGGAAAAGATACGCGAAACAAGGCCTTGTTTGGCAAGGAAAAAGGTCATATTTCATCAGGACAACGCTCCACCGCAGACAAGTGTTATTGCCATGGCAAAACTCCATGAATGGGGTACGAATTGTTGCCACATCCACCTTATTCACCTGATTTGGCACCATCAGACTTCCATCTATTCCCCAAGCTGAAAATTTTCCTCGGTGGACGGAGAAATTCTACAAGGGAAGAACTGGCAGCCAAATTGGAGAGGTATTTTGCACGCCTGGAGGAAACTCATTTTCGAGATGGGATCAAGGCATTGGAACATCAATAGACCAAATGTAGTCTACAGGGAGACTATGTTGAAAAATAAAAGCATTTCCACCGAGTTATGATACTTAATTCTAGTACATTCCGAGAACTTTTCAAAGAACACACGTATACTGCTACGGAAGAAAATTCAAGTGAATGAGTGGATTTTGAAACAACTTTTAAAGAGAAATGCAATAAAAGCAGGCATTTTTACATACCTTGTCAATAGGAGGTGCAAATGGACATATATTTTAGAATGAAAACTTCGGAAATGTGACTGTCTGCAGTGGTAGACAAGAACATGATTTTATTGAAACTGAGCTGGATCAACTCTTTTCTGAAGAGCTCACCGAAAACCGTTAGAAGTTACGATAAATTTTCGTACCCCTTGATATGGCTCTACGTACCCCTAGTGGTACGTGTATCACACTTAGAATATCATTGCTATGATGTGCAGGGTTTTCGGTATAATGAAAAAACGCTCAGAATGTATCTAGACAAGTTTATGAGCGTAGATAAAACTACTAAAACTATTTTTGAAAGGATATTAAACAGGAATATGTTCCACAAAGTAATAATACATCAAATAGATAAGCCAATATTCTATTCAACCACTGACGTTAAATCTGCGTGGCCCGTTTGATGGATGTTCGGGTGACAGCTTCGGTCAGCATTTGTGACAAAGAACATTTGATTTTTAGCTGGCTCTGTTCTTAAACTGAAGTCAGCTGTCCTCTAAAACAGTGCGCCAAGATCCTCTCTGCACGTCGAGGAGATCCGATAACACCTCAGGCAAACACGACCCCGTCATATGAAATTGTCTTCCTCCCGTGCAGACGGAAACAATTCCAACAGCTTCGTTCTAGCCACGGGAGGCCAAGTTTCAATTTGTACCTACCAACATGTGGCGTTTTCTGATTCAGTTGAGCTTTAGATATTATTGTTAAATGTTTAGACTTACTGAAATATTGTTTATGCATAGTTGTGCTTTTCTTTCCATTATATTTATTGGAGTATACGACATCCAGTTTATGAGCAAAAATTGAAGTGCAAGAGTGCCGAAATTTGAAAATATCTTCAAGTGGTCTTTCCCTTTCTCTTACTCTTTTAAGGTGCGTAAGTTATGTATACCAACCCCAGTAGTCGAAGGTAGGACCGCAACAGTCCAACTATTTGAGTTCTAAGCAGAACTTCTCATTTTCTTAATATTAGGAAGTACATTGTAATTAGTTTACTCCCTGTTGGTTCATAACAAGGCTTATATAAATGATCAATAAGACAAGCTTATATAAATTGTCAATAAGATAAGAGGCTAGTTTCAATAACAACTAACCCTAACATATTACAGTATATTTCTTAACTGTGTCACAATGTATCCTTGAGTGCAACTCATGAGTAACTTGTTATTGTAACCTCCCAGTAAATAGACAATGTACGTCACCTTTGTCATAACATATTTTGTAAGATGTTGACACGTAAATCCAGATATGAATATACTGTATAAGATAGCGCAATCAAGCTATAATTAACTAGTCGCCAACCACGATTCGTTCACACAACATCTCTAGGCTTCACGTCTCCCCATCAGAGATATTGGACTCTAAAATATCAACCGATATGTAGTTCAGACACTGTATTAATTGGATGGCTGTTAATAATCTTAAAACCAACTAACATCAACTGGACTTCTCTTTGTTTTGATTGAATACCACGCAGCGCGATACTGAACTTTCGGAACCTTGATAGCTTCAGTATACGGGAAAAAAAATGTAAATTCTGTTAAGCTACCAAAAAACTTAACTCGTACACCTTTCATTATTCCCTCAGATCAGTACTAAGAGAGGGTAGTTACTTAGATGTATTTCCCCTTTAACGGATACAATCCTCCACTACCAGTAAGTAGCTTTTTTAAATTTCCACCCTCTTCCTGTCTCATTTTTTTTTCCGATACGACCAACTTCGAAGCGTGACAACGGTTCCACTTTCCCTTCCTGTTACTACTTAGCGAGGGTAACTACCCAATTTTGCTATCTCTTAAAACGAATTAGAACAGTGAAACTAGATGTTTTGAGTTGAAATATCCATTAGAAATCCCTTTTAGGAAATCGAAATTGGCCGTTTTCCCTTTGCGCTTGATAGATCAATTTCTTGAAGTGATTATTATACCTCGGACTTTTAGGTGGCAATAGGTTAGAATGCAAAGTAATTTGGTTTGTAGAAAGTGTTTTGCAACCCGTTGTAGCATAATGTAGGAAGAGTAGAATAAATTCAGGGAGTCATATAGGCTGTACCCCTAATATCTATGCAAACCTCATAGCATAACCGTTGTACAGTGTAGGGTATACTTGTTACTGGCTTAAGTATGTTTGCATTCTAACCTATCAGCACCTAATAATCCGGACTCTAGTGATTATTACCAATAAATTGCAGTTACGCTCACTGGACAAAAAAATTGACTCACCCTAGTGCGCAAGTACAGGTGGATCGTTTCCCCTGTATATTTGGCCCAGTGAACTAGACTCGTGCTCAACCGCACGCGCACTGGCTCTACGTGAGCATAAGGCGGTAGCAATCAGTGATACATCTATGTTTCAAGCAGACAGTGTATATCAGCATCGGTAGATGTAAGGATGTGACAGTGTGGAAAGAAAGGGGCGATAGCCTTTGGCCGCGCCCATGGCCATACGGCGCGTGAAGTTGCTGGATTTGTTGGTATTTCGCAGCGGATTGTTCAACGTGTCTACAAGCAGTGGTGTACTACACGCGGCCACGAAACATGACGTCGTAGTTGTGGTCGGAATAAGGTCTTGAATGAGAGGGACCGGAAACGCATTACACGGCTTGTGAAACAAGGTCGCTTCTAAATAAGACAGGAACTGCTGCAGTCAGTGGATGGAGGTCCATCCCAACCTGTTAGCGAGAGAATATTGCACCGGGAACTGTATGCATTGAACAATTGGATTTGGTCACCTCGCAAGAGGCCCTTGCTCATACAAGCACATAAAGCTCCACGACTTTAATGGACTAGAAATTATCGAACGTGGACGATAGCTGACTGGCGGAACGTAATGTGGTCTGACGAATCACGTTTTTGCCTGTTTTCCAATGACTCAATGAAGCATTTCATCCTGGATGTGTGCAAGTTCAGGTTCAAGTTGGAGGTGGGTCTGTAATGTTCTGGGCATATTTTCCGTATCCTGGATTGTGCCCACTCACTGAGGTGACCACTAAGATGAACCAGCCTTTCAATCAACAACTGCATGATGAGTATGCTATTGGTACCCAGAATTTTCAAGATGAGAACAGCAAAGTTCATCGGGCTGGATCCTTATGTGACTGGTTTCATGAGCAATCCTCCACGCCATTACATTTCGATTGGCCTGCACAATCACCTGACCTGATCCCCACTGAAAATCTATAGGGCATACTGGAACAGCGGGTAAAACGCCGACATGAGGATCCCCGCAATTTGGTGGAATTACGCGATCAAATCCTCAGCGAGTGCCTTAACTTGGATGCCACGTACCTGCACAACCGTGTGGACTTACTAACCGAATCCAGGCGGTTATCAAGTTCAGTGGCGGAGTTACATGGTATTAGATGATGCTTGTAAATATTCGCCAGGGTTGACTATTTTTTGTCCGGTGAGCTTATACCTAACATCATCTCCCAAAGTTTGCTTTTGCTGACAAACTAGCATTAAAAGAAAACAGATCAGATGTAAGGCTTTTCAGGCGTTTGCTCTATTAACCAGCGTTTCGTCTTAGGTCTGACGCTAGACTCATCAGAGTGGGATTTGTCAGACCCTACTCACTGACGCTGGGGTGTATACAGGTGAACTTATCAGAAGCTTATCAGAACTTATCAGAAATCAACACCTGAAAGTTTGGCTTCCTTCTTAACAAACTAACGTCCTGTTAAGAGTTATTCTGAGGTACCTGGGACTAGTGATATGGAACCGAGAAAGTCAATTGAGTGACACATCAAGTTCAATATATCGTCCTTGCGCTTTGAAATACCATTAAGTGAAAAAGTAGAGGAGAGAAATACTGATCCTCGGTACATGTATCACTTAGAACGAAAATTCGTCGCAAGCAATACTGAAATAGTATCACATAGCGGTTTTCCTACATGCAACTGCGATATGCTTGTCTAGCGGGTAAAACAGGTTTCTGTTTTACTGGTTCTTCGTCTTAGCCTGAATTAGTCCATTAGAGATGCAAGTTCTGTCTATATTTGCCTATATCACACTCTTATATTGTGTTGAATAATGTTACTTAAAGCTTTTCAGTCTCTCGAACACAAGTTCATTTATTAATAACATACCTGAAGAAAAACACACAAATTAAGAAGGAATAAAAAACACACTACTAAACATATAATATGTGACTTTTCTTAAAAGAACATCGTCAGATTCTATCAAGTCATACTCAATATTTTGAAAAATTCTGTCTAAACATACAGGAATTTGAAATTTGAAACTCACAGTATCCCGTGCCTATCGTAAGAGGTGATTAAAAGGGGCGACCAAGGGATGATGGTTTTAGAACCATGACACTACTTGTGATTAGTACCATTACGTGAGGAACACCATGGGTCGAATTTTCTTGCGATTAGTACCACCATGTGAGGAACATCATAAATCTACGTTACCTAGGAGCAGTACCCTTATGTGAAGAACACCACGGGTCTGGGCGCTGCGTGTAGTGAGTACTATGTGTGTATTCCGCCAATGTGGGAGGGCGAGGGGGGTGAGGGGAGCGGACATTCGGCTGCGCTGGAACGTGTCGGTTCGCGTGTGTTCAGAATGGGTCTGCACTACGTATCAGTAGCTACTACCACTTTCATAGAAACACCATGTGTCTGCGTTGGCTATGATAAGCAACACTATGTGAGAAACACTACTGATTTGGCTGGCGCCCGTGATTAGTACCACTATATGAAGAAAACCATGGATTTTCGTTACCTGAGAGTAGTTCCATTATGTGAAGAACACCATGGGATTTGTTACCTGTGTGCGTTACCATAACGTGTCATATACCGTGGGTCTACAGTGCCTACATGAGCAACACCACGAGTATACGTGGTCTGTGATTAATTCCATTAATTGAGGGACACCACGGGAATACCGGCCCCCATGATTAGTCCCACTAAATGAAGAACACAATGAGTCTGCGTTACTTGTCAGTAGTACCTTTATCTGCAAACCGCCATGGGTCTACATTACCTGTGATTAATACCGATATACACCATGGTTTTGCTTTACCAGTAATTTGTACCATTATGAGGGGCTGGTGACCTGGATTTTGGACCCCTTTAGATAATAAGCATCAACCCAGTAATTTAAACATTGTGAATTAGATTCATTGATCGTTTTTGTTTCACTAGAGATTTTTCATCATAATTCCTTTTGGATTCTAGCTAGTGGATATATTCTGAAGTTTTAATTAAAATTTCGTTGCACCTTGTGCCATTAAGGGCCGGTGGCCTAGCTGTTAGGCCCCTTTCGAAATTTGAAACTTACCTTAATGAAGTCCCGTTCTGTCTCCACTCCAACATACTGTACAATGCGAGGCGTTTAAAAAAAACCGTTACTCTTGCATTCATCAAGGTAAGTTCTAAATTTCAAATTCCTAGCCATTTATAGAATAGATAGACTCTGACGACGTTATTTCAAAAACGAAACACGCCATTGTGGCAGTGGGCTCATCAGTTGGATTAATAATAATAATAATAATAATAATAATGTTATTTGTTTTACGTCCCACTACCGAGCTCGATAACTGCAGTCGCTTAACTGCGGCCAGTATCCAGTATTCGGGAGATAGTAGGTTCGAACCCCACTGTCGGCAGCCCTGAAAATGGTTTTCCGTGGTTTCCCATTTTCACACCAGGCAAATGCTGGGGCTGCACCTTAATTAAGGCCACGACCGCTTCCTTCCCACTCCTAGCCCTTTCCTTTCCCATCGTCGCCATAAGACCTATCTGTGGCGGTGCGATGTAAAGCAACTAGCAAAAAAATATTTACGTCCCACTAACTACTCTTTTACGGTTTTTGGAGACGCCGAGGTGTCCGAATTTAGTCCCGCGGGAGTTCTTTTACGTGCCAGTAAATCTACCGACACGAGGCTGACGTATTTGAGCACCTTGAAATACCACCGGACTGAGCCAGGATCCAACCTGTCAAATTGGGGTCAGAAGGCCATCACCTTAACCGTCTGAGCCACTCAGCCCGGCCATCAGTTGGATTACTACACTTTGATTTTATATAATAACTAAAAGTTTTATTATTTTATCTACCTAATCAATACATTAAAGACATACAATTAAGACCTTGTCCTATTGAATTGTTCGTTGACATATTATTTAAGAACATGGTACGTGTTTCACCTTAATTATGTAGGCATCAGCAGCAATAATTTGCCCGCAAAATAAAATCAGACACCTGATTGACATACGAACTAATGTTAAAATAGGACTGTATTTAAACGAATCTTAAGAGGTTGTGTATAAAAACTAACAGGTGCCTTTTTTTTTTAAATTGATAGCTTTACAATGCTTGTAACTATGAATGAGGTGAATAATACAACAGTTGATTGTGAACTTGTGATATAAGGAAGTTGATACATAATAATATTTAACTAGCAAGTGGTTAAAAATGGAAAATCATTCGAATTATCATATCAAATGCCGTCTTGTTCAATTGTGATGATAAATATTGACATTTAAAATGTCATTAAATGGTAGTCTTATAACTAATGAATAATCAGTTATGTGCGTAAGCTAAATGTCATTAGCATATGACATGAGATTTTCACTTTATTGGTGGTGTGAAACCTGGTAGTTCATAGTTGATATTCAAATTTGATATGGGCTCCTTTGAACCATCTCACTTGGTGTGATGATTTGACGTTACTACGAATTGCAAGTTTTGTTCACGTGCTGGTCCAAAGGGGAGATGCTAAAGTTATGTGTAGATAAGCATATTGATCGTTGATTCTAAGGTGAAGTCTATAACTGAAAGCCAGAAGCGTGGTGTTAACATTGGATAAAGGACACACTATGAAAATTACTTGGAGAACGTGCAAACTTACCTCTTGGCTTGCAGCGAGAGTAACTCGTTGTGTTGTGATCTTATGAGCTGCTGGCAACTGTACAGTTCTTACTGCGCGTGTTATAGCGGTGGGATCCCGCTGGAGGGAATTTTTGCCATTTGTTAAATTTATGCACAACCTTTTAAGATTCTCTTCAATACAGTCCGATTTTGACATTAGTTCATAAGTCAATCAGGTGCCTGATTTTATTTTAAGGTCAAATTTTTGGCTGAAGATGCTTACATTATTAAGGCGAAACATGCACCATGTTCTTAAATAATATGTCAACGAACAATTTAATAAGGACAAGATCCTAATTGCTTGCGTTTGTATTGATTAGGTGAATAAAATAATAAATTAACTTATTGTTATTATATAAAGTCAAATATCATCAGTACGGAACCAGAAATGATTTATATCACATGTAATAATTACTACACTTCTCCAAGACGCTCGTGGCTAGTGCGCCGTTGAGACACCACTGCAAGCTTCTTATGTAGGACAATGCAGTGACGGTGCACTAGGGGAGGCATGTGCCTCCACTTGTATAAATGTCTGCATTTGGCCTTTAAATGCTTTTGCTGGTGAGATTTAGTGTTTACAGTGCACTATGTCTTCTGGTATGGGCTATATCAAATTTGTTACTTTCATTGACCTGTCTCAGTCTCATCCTTGGCTTTGACAATATGAAAGTGGCTGAGGTATGAGTGATGCTAGTAATACCATTTCTTATGCAGCCAGTCCCTGTTATGGTGTGAAAATATCGCTCATAGGGTCGGTTGGTGCATACAATTGAGTAGGCTTGGCAGACTGATATGTAATAGCAACGGCTGGCTCGGTGAGGAAAGCAACGGGAAACTACCTCACTGCTCATTTCCCTAGTACGCCTCTTCAGTGACGCCTAGGCTATTTATTACAGCTGTTGGTGGAGCTGCAGAGGATCAAACCAGCCTTCGGGCTGAATACCCAACATACATACATTGGCCTTTAAATTAAAAATCGTTCCTAGAAGGAAACCATACTTTAATTCATAGATTGCAAATATGAAAAACATTAATTACATTTGTAATCTGTGAACTAAATTAAATTTTCCTCTAGGAACCTAATTGTTGATGCCATTCGTTGTTTATTAGTGTGTATTTTTATTCCTTGTTCAATAGTTCGCTTTTCTTTTACAGGTATGTTATAGGATATATTTATATTTAACTTGTGTTAGGACGTCATCATTCAATAAGCATCTTTCTAACAGCACTGCTAAGTTAAGGGCAATAAACTACGTACTACTTAAACTTGCTGGTTCCACACGGGGAGCTTCTGCGTCCACTCTACGTCCATCAGCTTTGGGTTTGGTATATTTCTCAGCAGAGTGGGTATTGCTCTTACATCTGACTGAACGTCCGGCTCCGTGGTTAAATGGTTAGCATGCTGGTCTTCGGCCACAGGGGTCCCGGGTTCGATTTACGCCAGAGTCGGGAATTTTAACCATAATTGGTTAATTCCTCTGGCACCGGGACTGGGTATATGTGTTGTCTTCGTTATCACATCATCCTCATCACGACGCTCAGGTCGTCTACGGGTACCTGCACCTGGCGAGCCGAAGTCCTTGGACATATCCCGGCAATAAAAGCCATACGCCATTTCATTTCATCCGGCTTGAACAGCCTTCATTTTAAGGAAATTGACGTAGTCTTGCACCAGATGATGCGCATCATTGGTAGTAGTGTTAAATCCACCCCTCTCCATTGGCTGCTTGTGCTGTGTCATACAGTACCCTCCAGACTGGGAAGACTAATCAGTCTGGCGCGATTGTGTGGTAAAATGTCATTGAATCGGACTCTCCCCATTCACGGTGATACAGCGGCTGAAATCCAGATCTCCAACAGTACGAGCAGCAGAAGAACTGATCTCCGAAAATGTGAGTGGCGTTTGGATTGGCGCCATAACAGTTCTCAGGAATGGCAATCTCTGCTTAATGCTCAGTGCCATCCAAAGGGACTAGGGGAACTTACGTTACCCTCAACAGAATCCAAGCAAGTCACGGAGGTTGCTACTCTTTACTGCATAAGTGGGGCATGTGACCATTCCCTGACGCGAATCAGACAAACCAAATACTGTGATAAATTATCCTAAACGTTCATTTTAAGAACCCATAAAGTACATCATGAGAGTTCTTAAGCAGGCTATAAAGTGGCTGGAAAAGTTGCAAGGAGAGGCCATACACTGCGGCCAATCGATTTCAACGAGCTTCCATGTGTATGTGGTGGGGGACTATCATAGTAACCCGCGTATACGGGTTTAGGTCAATACGCTTCCTTTTTCGAAAAAAAATGATGTCAAATGTCATGACGCAGGATCCGCTTTGGACAACGTGGAGGTGATAGAACACTAAAAGGCGAAAACAATTTACTTAAACATCTCAGGTCCGCAACCTAAGAATTTCTGAAAAATTCATGAATCCCCGATTCCAATGCAACGCATATGTACTTGAAGAATCACACAGCAGTCAACTGGAGTGGTGGTCTAGTGCTCACTGCACTTGTCTGTGAACGTCGAAGACGTGAGTTTCAGTCTCGTTGTGGCTATTTGTTTTTGTAAAAAAATAAAAAAATATTTGAGGAAACGTGAAGATAAGAATGGTGCAGTACAGTACACTTTGGTTTCTACCTGAAATTATTATACATTCTCTTAGTTACTGATGGATCTCTCTCTCTATATATATATACAATGAGTTTCACTGATGTTTGCCTAATATTTGTATCCGCATTTTTATCTTCACGTTCCCTCAAATAATAATTTATTTTGTACAGAGAAATAGCTACGACGAGACTCCGACACATGTCGTCGAAGTTAGTAGACAAGCACCCTGACCACTCGGTCACCGGTCCGCTTGACTGTGCTATAATTGTCAAAGTATATATGCGTTGCATTGGAATCGGGGCATTCATCATTTTTCTGAAATTATTAGGTTCTGGACCTGACATGTTTAAGTAAAGTGTGTTCATCTTTTAGTGTTCTAACACCTCCAGTTGGTCCGAAGCGAATCCTGTGTCATGACATTTGTCCTCCATTTTTTCGAAAACGGAAACGTATTGACCTGAACGCTTATACACGAGTTACCGTTCAGTGTCCCCAACAGTGACATTGAAGCTCGTTGAAATCGGTTGGACGCAGGGTCTGGCCTCTCCTCATTAGATCTGGTATTATGAGCCCCACCCCCTTGTGTTTTGCTGACATATCTGTTTATTTAGATATCTGTAAAAGAAGATATTTTTAAATAATCATTTGCATATATGTGATAACATAAGCTGCGTGAATAAATAAATAAATAAATAAATAAATAAATAAATAAATAAATAAATAAATAAATAAATAAATAACCACGAAAAGTCCCGATGAAGAAGACAGATATTACGGAGGAAGCTAAATTTGTCGGATAGAAATAGGGAATAATATATCTCCATGAGTTTATCTTAGAACTTCTTACGAGATGCATGAACAAGGGATGGTATGTTATTTCGAATTTCTCCACTACGAGAACATTTGCCGCGCTGTGTGGCGAACCACGTCTTATCACAACACAAACTCATCCAACGGAGTTGTTCACCGATCAGCTTTCTCTGTGCTCACTGGACCAAATTCAGACGGACATAAATTCCAGTGTGCTTTCGTCAACTGATCCGGAAAATGGTGCGAGATAAGGGATCAAAGGAGCGATCTTGTTCTTATTGGTTCACTGAAGATCGGCTGTTGTGGTGGGGTAAGATATTACAGGGATGTATCCATTAAGATATGGTAAAACTTTACGGGCATGTGCATTCAATACATAATGCCGTACGGTCGTGTTAATATACAAAGTACCTTCCTACGTTCCCTTAAACAAAAAAATATATGATACGTGTTGAAATTTGAAATACTGAGCGAGTTAGCTGCGCAGTTCGGGTTACCTAGTCGAGAGCGACATTGCATGTTACTGAGTTCGAATTCCACTGTCTGTGGCGAGAAATAGAGTATTGTAGTGCTTACTATTTTTATACTAGGCAAATATGGGGGCTTTGGATTAATCAAGGTAACGATAGTTTTGCCAGGCCTAGCCCTCGCCAATCGGATCGCCAGAGATGGTGGGACATTAAAGAAGTAGTAGCTGATACAAAAATAATAACGTCCATAGGCTAGTCCTTCCCATTTTGACATAAATTTGAAAAATTTGCTACGTAAGTTAGTGTGACGGAAGTGTAACCATAGCAACCGTGCAGGTTGCGTTGTGAGGTATGGATGGAATCCAGACAATGTTACTTCACAACCGTGCAGGCTGTCTTATGGCTGGTGGTCTTCTAAAATTAGTAGCCGTTGATGGATGGCCATGAACGAGAGACATATTTATTTATCTATCTATGTATCTATCTTTAATTATTTAATAAATTTGATTTAGGCCTATAACTACATTTCTGACCTGTTAAAGTCAAAATGACATCGAAAAATATCACAGTCTGATGGTCTATGTCATTGTTCATATTGAGTGATGTGACGTTTGGCTTCCGAAGAGACCTGATGTAGGCATTTAAAGATGACACCCACGGACGACCTGCGCGTCTTGCTCTGTGTACGTGAGAGAGATAATGAGATGGGGAAGAATAAACCTGGGCAGATAGCCTACTCCTGTTGAATTACACTAAGAGTCCGCTCAAGGATTAATTTCCCCATCCGACCCGAGGAAATACCATCGACAGCCTCATATGCCCTTACTCCAAATGAACATGCACAGTACGATGAACATTCAGCCAAGGAGCCATATACCCCATTATCACAGTGCATAGCGATAAAAATATAAAAAAAACAATTCAAAGTATTTAAACTCCTTATGCTTTCTCGACTGTAACTTATAAATTCGTATCCTCGTATTCCTCGATGTTCTGCAGCGCGTTTCAGGCACACCTCTCATGGAAGAGAGCTGCTTGTACAGCATTAATCAAATACCAGCCCTTCTGACATTCATAAATCCCTAGCAGCGCTGAGAATCGAACGCAGGATGGCAGCTAATAGCGCTAACAATAATGCTACAGAGGCAGACATCTTCAGTCGTGAAGGCTGCGTTGCTTGGGTCTCGTAGCTATCATCTTATATTCGGGAGACAGTGGGCAGTTCTGAAGATGAGTTTCCGTGGTTTCCCATTTTTACACCAGGCACACATTGGGGCTGTACCTTAATTAAGGCCACGGTCGCTTCCTTCCAACTCTCAGCCCTATCCTATCCTATCCTATCCTATCCTATTCTATCCTATCCTATCCTATCCTATCCTATCGTCGCTGTAAGACCTATCTGTGTTGGTGCGACGTAAAGCAAATTGTGAAAAAAAAAAGAAAAGAAAAAATCCAGACGTGAAACCTGACGAGCCCGCTATCACATTAAGACGAAACACTGATGATTTCCCATTGGAAATGTGTAAAGATACTTTATAATCGCATCGCATGATATTAAAGAATGGATTCATTGTAGGGACTTACCTGATTTTTAATTGATAATGTTATTGATTTTACGTCCCACTAAGGGCTTTTACGATTTTTGTAGATCCGGAATTTAGTCCCACAGGAGTTCTTTTGCGCTGCAGGAAATCTACTGACACAGGGCTGACTTCTTTGAGCATCGTCAAATACCACCTGACCGATCCAGAATCGAACCTACCAAGTTGGGGTTACCCTATTGTTTTTATGTTTTTGTTTTTTGCTATTTGTTTTACGTCTCATCGACACAGATAGATCTTATGGCGACGATGGGAAAAGAAAGGCCTAGGAATGTGAAGGAAGCGGCCGTGGCTTTAATTAAGGTACAGCCACAGCATTTTCCTGGTGTGAAAATGGGAAACCACGAAAAACCATCTTCAGGGCTGCCGACAGTGGAGCTCGAACCCACTATATCCCGAATGTTACCCTTTTGTTGACATGGATATTGAAATCCACATTTCTTTTTATATATCCCACACTATGTTGCTTATATCTAGAGTTTACAATAGGAACCTATTTCAGTTGCGCAAGTGATATTTAACGCGGGGAAAATTTTCAGGGAGTACAACAGGTTGGGAGAGTAGGATAACATGACAAAATAACAAAGCATCAGTTGCACAGTTCTGAGTAGAAACACGAAGGCAAAATGCCTCTCACTTGTCACACATTGTCATTTTAAGTGGTGCAATATATTGTAGTAGATAATCTGTTGTCACTTGTGTATTGTACTGACGTTGTGTTCAAGAAACGTTATTATAATTACTTTAAAATTCTTATTCATTCAGTTCTGTAATTTACAAATACACGCAGATACAGTTTGTAAACACATCTGATATTCTATAGCTTCCTTCTTTTTTTTAAATCCATTGTATTTCGTGTGAACAAGTATTAATGACATAACATGTAAAAGGCTATTCAACGGAAGAAGCAACAAGTAGACTTGTTTCTTACAACACTCCTCGTTATTTGCTCATGACTCAGTGGAACAAGCTCCAATACATTAGCTCCGTCCTTTCTTGTGCTCCAGCTAATATCCAATATGCAGAGATGTGTCGGTTACGTTTATAGTAGCCTATGAAACTCCCATTATATGCCGGGTGATTCGCGAGTAATGCTTATGATAGCCTCCCGGCCATTCTGAACTTAACATTTTCCAATGTACACATGTACAACATTTCCAATAAGGTCTCACAGATCTTGCTTATTTCTTAAATTTAACTTTGATTTATTTCGTTGCTACCTTTTCATAATAAGTAGGGATAAGTTCTTGCCCTGAAAATTGTATAAGTATGTATGCATTTATGCCATGAAACGTACCTAAATATGCAATAAAATATTCGTATTCAATTTGTGCATATTTTCATAAAGTAGAACTATTATTTGTAACTTACGGCGTTATTCTTTGAATTTTCAAGTGCCAGCCTCATCATAAGTCAATGTTTCACTATTTCATTTAACAACTAGGCAGTGAGCTGTGCTTTATATGGTCAATATTGGTCTGTTGTTTCTCAGTAAAGCTTTGTAACGCGAAAAACTCTGTTCAACATCGCACGAAGTGACAGGGGCATCCATAAATGCTGATAAATATTTATTTTGTAGCTAAAGGTCTTCAAAATTGCCTATACAAGTAGTATTGATTTTCAATGTTTCTTGTAGCTAAATAATAACCCAAAACCGCTTGGTTTAGTATAAAATAGCAAAAACTGACAAAACTGATTCCCAAGCGAGTGTGGGAAAACAACGGGATTGCATCATAGACGCATGACAGCAAGCTTCATGCTTCCCTGCTCGCTATCCTGCTGTTTCTTGATGAAGCACATTTCCTCCTCCATACTGCGCAGCTAAATGCTCATTAATTAACTGAATGATTCCTCTTATCTGTGAGTCATCAGTCAAATCACCTGCACTCGTGGAACGTTTTACAAATTAGCATAATTCAGAGCATGCATATATAAGCAAAATAAAAATTATAATATACTTTTAATATGGCATTTTAGGGCGAAACAAACAAAATATGATGCATCTATTAAAAAAAGACAAACATACATTTTATGCACAATAAAAGTGGTCATACTCTGTTCAGATATTAGTGATTTACATAAATAATTTACCAGCATATTCATTCAATGGTGGGGAAAATATATGCAAATCCACGAACTTCTGAGACCTATTTATAAGCAGTGAATTTAAAGATTCATATTTAACTCTCTCCTCGAATTTCATTCATTGAGTGTCAAAATTGTTGGCATTCGTACATGTAACAAATAAATCACTTCTTGCACAATGCGAGGTTTTAGGAAATACATTTCAAATAACCACCTGTGAATGGGGGCGGTAGAAAACATCCCCGATATCCCCTGCCTTTCGTAAAAGGTGACTAAAACCGTACACAGTTTCTCTCAAACTGGGAGTATGGGTGGTGACTACAGGGCGCCTAGCTGAGCATAATTTTGCTTCCATTTTCTTTTACAAGTCTGTTCAATTTGATCTTTCTTATCTGACCTTCCACGATCTAATATTGTCCTCTCTCGACCCTGAATGGTTTGAAAATCGTCGGGAGTATTTCAGTTCCATCCCCTTCGTGGATTTTCCCTTTATTTTTCCGATACCTTCATTTTCCGAAAGATTGTTATTTAATTGTTCAACTTCCTGATTGGTAAACGAACCCTGGTTTGTCGAGGTGAACCGACTACACCTTAATTAGCTGAGAGTGGCAGTCCATTTTATTATTATCCGAATGACCCTTTTGAGGGTGCGATAAATCAACTTCGGTTACTTTTCTTTGCTTTTAACTTTCTTCGTTTCCAAACTTTCTTAATTTTCTGAAAATGTTGTTCCTTTTCCTCTTGAGTCCATTTTCTTCCAGTTGTTAATTTATTTCTCTCCTGATATCCTGCCTTTCCTGTTACTTCTCTGAAACGTGTTTTGTTTTCTATCGTATCTATTTTAATTCAAGCGTTATTCATGTCCTTTTAAATTTCAATGAACTACGTTGGCTTGGATTTGTAACTATTCAGTAAGTTGAAGATTTGTTTAGTTAGTCTATTGTTATTCATTCTATAAATGTGTCCAAAAACTGGAATCTTCTTTTACTCATTGCAGTCGTCATTTTTTTATATTTAAATAGAGCTCTCTGTTTGATTGTAGTCTAAATTCAGCATTGTTGTTTCTTATAGGTCCCAAAGTTTTTCTCAAAATACTTCTTTCAACTGTTTCTATTTTTTTTTTTTGCTAGGGGCTTTACGTCACACCGACACAGATAGGTCTTATGGCGACGATGGGATAGGAAAGGCCTAGGAGTTGGAAGGAAGCGGCCGTGGCCTTAATTAAGGTACAGCCCCAGCATATGCCTAGTGTGAAAATGGGAAACCACGGAAAACCATCTTCAGGCCTGCCGATAGTGGGATTCGAACCTACTATCACCCGGATGCAATTCTAATTTTTCAAGATTCCCAATATTAGTATTATCATCATTATTATCATTACTATTATTATTATTATTATTATTAGTATATTGTATATTACCGATGTATAAATTAAACTGCCCTCTTTAGCGCAATTCATATGGATTAAAAAGCACTGGAGTTTTCTGTTCACAGGAAATTACTATGAGTTTAAACCACCTCTAATAGATATTGATCTGTAGCGAGTCCTCGAGAAACGGCAAGATATAGAACGAGAGGAACTTTATATCTGGGAACTTCCGACTTGGAAGATTCTCATGAAAAATTCATGCCATAAAGTACTTCCTCGGTGGGAGTGTTATTACCCAATGGAAACTCCGCTCTCAGAGAAATAGAGAGATCACAACTGTTGCCTCAGTACCTCATTCGAACAACACTGAAGTTGGTTGTTTCGCTCGGCTCACATTACGTGGTAACTTAACATTTATAGACCATGCTGTGTGATACCGTATTACCTTGCTACCACCTATGTTTTTCTATTAAACAAGCAAGTAGAGCGTGGTTCTCGAATAACGCTGAATTCTTCAACTGGCTGATGTAAAGTCAAACACAACTAATCGCCACAAAGTTTATTGAAACATAATAAGTCAAGAGTAGAGTTGCCCAGGTTAGTCCAGTTGTCTGAAATGCGGGCAGCTTATGCTCCAGGCGTACTGCACAGTCAAGCGAGATGGCGAACACACACGGCACGGAACAAGAGCAGTGATATTCGATTGTTACTGCAAAGCTATCATCGCACAATAAAACAAAATCTAGATTGTACTACAGCATAAGAAAACACTATAAGCGCAAGAAAAACTGTCCATTTAAAAAAATACTCGGGCTTGATTTGTGCTCTGATCGATATTAATATGCATGGTTTTATTTTCCTATATTTTCATATTCAAGAAAAGCTGGCATGTTACAAGTTTTTTTGTCAGAATGTGCAAATATATAAGGCCGTAGCTTGCCGGCTACGATTTATGGTTTCTTGGGTGGGAATGACAAGAATTCCACTAAGAAAAGTAAAATTCTTGGTATACATTCAATGAAAAGGGAATATATTTATATATAATGATTATCTATATATTAAGGTTTTACTAAACACAGCTTTGGCAAATCCGTCCGTCTGTTCTACTGGATCCATGTTCTGCATTTCTATTTTATTGTGTCCGGAATTACCTACCGGTGAATTATAAAATATTGATAGGTCTCTAAGTTCAGCTAACTTTAAGTAATTATAAAATAAAATCATCAAATGATCACTCCAATACATGCAGGCGAAGGCTTTCCCTAACTCGCAATACATTCTGTAATTAGCAGATTGCTAAGCGACTAACACTTTCATTAATATTCTGACATAGCTATTTTCATCCATACTAATGGCATTGAATGCAGCCATGTTTGATTACTACCTGTCAAGCTAGAGAGTACACACTTCCTCTGATAGTGGAAAAATACTATTCTCTGATAGATACTCTTTGATTCTCTGACCTTCTCCCGCTTCTGAATATACTCAACAGATGGCAGAACGTTCCTAATAACTTACATGCTGCTAAGAGAAAAGACGGGAAGGTATCAAGTCGACTAGCCTTGTGTGTGACAATTAATAAAGCGTAGGGACAAACTCTTAAAAAGGTAAGTAGTCCATTTACCAGAACCAGTATTCAGCCACTGCCAATTGTATCTTGCACCATGTCGGTCATGATCGATTGAAAAAGTTAAGATCCAGATACGGCCGAATGGTCGAAGCACAGGGAATAACGTATAGAAAGAAGTGTGAGAAACTATATTACGAATGGATCAATTATTATTATGTACCGGTATTGAATGTTCTTAAAACTATTGAAAAGGGCAGGTAAAACATTATGACTGCGACAAGCAGACAAGCATATCAAGACGTGTTATCTGACGTATTTATAAGGAATGATGCGGACCAGCATGGGTCCATTAATTTTTCTTCTTCTTCTTCTTCTTCTTCTTCTTCTTCTTCTTCTTCTTCTTCTTCTTCTTCTTGCCTTAGGGCCTACCAGGGACCACGCTCCAATTTCAGTTCTTCATCCTTTTTGTTCCTTCCTTTCCTTCCAATATTCCTTCATTGTTTCACTATGTTTATTTTTTCTTTCTTCAGACCACTTTGTGCCGGTTTTCTTTGCCTCCCTCCCTCGGAATCCTTTCATCTTTAAAAACTTTATTCCTGAAAATTTCTCTTTCTATTACTTCTTCTCCTCTGATGTTGTTTCCTGCCAAGTCTTTTTTGATCTCTTGAATCCAGGTGGTTGTTGACTTTTTCTTCCAAGATACGTGAAGATCTTTTTGGTTAGTCTATTGTTGTCCATTCTGTAAATCTGCCCAAAAAATAGCAGTTTCCTCTCCCGTACTGTTATAGATATGTTTTCTATGTTATGATAAATTTCGTTATTACGTTTTAATTTCCAAAATACTGTAGTTTTTAGAGGGCCTAATATTTTTTAAATAATTATTCTTCCTAGTACTTCCAATCTTTCAAGTTTATTATTATTGTTACGGGGTTACCGGTGGAGAAGAAAAAGGTTAAAAAAGGTGCCGGGGCGAATGGGTCTATCTGCAATATCAAAATCAATTTAACTAGAACTGAAGGTTATATTTTTTCAGAAAACAACAACTTAACCATTTCACTTCGTGAACATAAAACATATCGGGTACAAAGTGCTCTTGAAACAAGATTAGGAAAGTCCGAGATTAGTGACTTTTGCAGATCCTGGGCTTCAAGCCCGTAATTTTACAATTTCCAGATCTCCCAGCTCAAATTTACAATTCAAAAAATGAGAACAAATTTAGTCAAGGGCAGAAATCCCCTAATACAAAGAGCACTTGCTCCTAAAATTACAATATCTAACCTTCCAGAGGCACTCTTTACAAAACTTGAAAAAGAGCTAACAGGCTCTCAGTTTCTCAGGCCTGCTCAAGGCAACATTGCATGAAAATCTGACAATCTCTGGCCTTACAAGACACTATTTACAAATAGAAATATTATTACACGGAGGTATCTCGTGCCCAACCTTCAGGACCTTTGCGAAAAAGTACAGGTTAAATAAACGGCCCGAACACAAATAGAATAGAGGCGTCCACAGCGCTCCAGATAATGAAATATTAAAGCCTGTAGGGCTCTCGGCCGAAGAAACAGGGGCTAACCCCAAGCTACTGAGGTGGCGCAGATGGAAATAACTTTAATACATTACAGTTGCGAAAACGTCGCCCCTCAAACCAAGATGAAGGGGAGCTCGACAGGGTAGCTCACTCTCTATCCCCGACTTACAGTGAAAGCTTTATGAAGTTTACATTAGTCAGAAGAAAATTTACATTTTAGAAAAGTCGGTTACATCGTTAAAGATGCGGACCTTTCCCCTCGCGTTAAGCTGCGTAGGTAGCCACGACAAGAAAGATATAATTTATGTGGCCATTAACTTATAGAGGTTCTGCTGCCGACGAAAGAGACCGCCCGCCTCCTGCTTGACACACACACTCAGATAGATGACGACCAATTGGCCAAGAAACGTGAAAAGCCACAGTTTATAAACCCTCAGGGAATGTTCGAGATCATTCAAGACTAACCCAGCCACACCCTCTCAATTTAATTGGTTAATCTCAATGTTACACTCAGAATCGAACAAGAAGCCTGTGATAGGTTGAACATTAATTACAGAAATTAGTGGTTGTCTAGATTCAAACATGGCGGAAAGAAAAAGAAAATATTGCCAACCCAAAAATAAATGAACATCAATCAGTTACAAAAACCTAGAAATACAAAATTTCTTTAAATTATAAGTTCTTTCACTTTTCACCAGAGGGCATGATCATAATTTTCTTAGTGGTGGCATCTGTAGAAAATTGTCCAAACTTCTTGATGAATGGCAAACAAAACAAGGAGAAATTCACTCAGTTTCGGATACTTCACAATAACAAAATTACTTAATATTTCAGTTGAGACATCTTCTGATTAAAGTTCTAAGTTCCAGTTGTAGTAGTTTCCACTTTAGTTCGATAGAGTTCATTAAGGCGCTTATTTTGAATACGCGCCGTTGAGGTGTGCCTCCCGGTACTATTACTATTATTATTATTATTATTATTATTATTATTATTATTATTATTATTATTATTATTATTATTATTATTATTATTATTATTATTATTATTATAAGGGAACCACTAAATCGGTCCACGAAGGAAACTGAGATGTAAAAGCGGATTTGGAGTGGCTCCAAATTCTGATCAAATCCAGGATAGTCGCTTGAGATGAGGGAAGATAATCTGAAATGTCTAACAAAGTGTCTCTGAACTTATTCGAGATCAAACCCGTGCGGTTTATTCAAATGTATCACATGGACTTTTGGGTAGCCTCCGTGGCTCATGCGGCAGCGCGCCGGTATCTCACCGCTGGGTTCCGTGGTTCAAATCTCGGTCACTCCATGTGAGATTTGTTCTGGACAAAGCGGAGGCGAGACAGGTTTTTCTCCGGGTACTCCTGTTTCCCTGTCATCTTTCATTCCAGCAACACTCCACAATATAACTTCGTTTAATCTGTCATTCATTAATCATTGTCCCAGGGGAGTGCGACATGCTTCGGCAGCCGGCACAATTACTATACTCGCCGCTAGATGGGGCCTTCACGAATTTCAGTCCTGACCTGGTTGAATGACTGGAAACAGGCTGTGGATTTTCATTTTTCATTTTCACATGGACATTGCGTGTATTATGTTAATTCAAATGACTACAGAAATCGTGATCTACGAGTTGCAGCAGTGAAACCCATTACCGCAGCACCGTCAGTCGACGGCTTCAGTATTAAAATTCAAAACTTTAAGTAACTTTTATTCAAAAGAACTAAGGGTGGAAGACGGTGAGAAGTCCGGCATGAGAGTCGACAATATTTACGCTCCAAAGTCATTCCAGTTTTTTAATCCAGTACCTTTTTTCCATCTACAATATTTTTTAAATTCTGAATTCTTTACAGCAAGTAAGAATTCTAGTTCAATAATAATAATAGCGTTACACCTCTAGCAACAGAACTGTACTTCAGCAACACTCCTCCCATTACGGCACGGCTAAAGGAGTACTGAATGAATAATTAAATCGAAGCTCACAACACCATGCGTGAATGAGTTTAAAATGATCCGAATCGATGAATTACGTTTTACAAATTCTTTTATTTATTCTTAAAATCTATTTGAAATAGGAAAGAATGGGATTGTACCTGGAAAACTTAAGGCGAATGCATATGTTAAAAAGCGGATGCGATGAAAAATTCTGGGGACGAATTCATGAACGATAAAGATGCTTGGGACTGAATTTAGGACCCTCCATTTTGATATTCCGAATCGAATCTGTCTCCCAAATTGTGGATTTCATCACGCTAATGTGCTCTTAAATACTCTCAGCAATCTTAGCTGACAGTTTGTTAACTCATGAGTAATGTGATGTTATGCAAATACGGAGCCTTCTATTTGCATACGTCGAGATGTATGGTACGATTGGGAAGTGCGATTGCACAAACCCGTCGTTACATTCAACTAGAACAACATTAACCTCTTAATCAAGGGCGTAATGGGACATTTACGTGTGTACGTTTCAAGGCTGCTTCTTGAATAATGGATGTAGACCATGTGATGACGGATAATGTTTATTTTCCAACTCACTGTTGTATTTTCTATCACAGCCTACAAAATAAGAGTCAAATCATTGCAATGGTGTCCGGCTCCATTGTTAACATGCTGGCCTATGGTCCTGATGTTCCCGGGTTCGATTCCCGGCCGGGTCGGAGATTTTAACTTTAATTGGTTAATCCCAATGGCTCAGATGCTGAGTGTTTGTGCTGTCCCAAACATCCCTGCAACTCAAACACCAAAAATAACACTATCCCCCACCACAATAACACACAGTTTCCTACACATGGCAGATGCCACCCACTCTTATCGGAGGGTGTGCCTTACAAGGGCTGCACTCGGCTAGAAATAGCCACACCTGGCGAGTTGGCCATGCGGTTAGGGGGGCGCAGCTGTGAGCTTGCATCCAGGAGATAGTGGGTTCGAATCCCACTGTCGGCAGCCACGAAGAAGGTTTTCCGTGGTTTCCTATTTTCGCACTAGGCAAATGCTGGGGCTGTGCCTTAGTGAAGGCCACGGCCACTTCCTTCCCACTCCTAAGCCTATCCTATCCCATCGTCGCCATAAGACCTATCTGTGTCGGTGCGGCGTAAAGAAAATAGCAAAAGGAGAGAAAAGAAATAGCCACACGAAATTATTATAATATAATGGTGTGTTTTTGGATGGAAGCACCTTCAAGCCTTGCATTGAAAGAAGAAGTCCAATTTATTTAAATGGTTTCCAGTGAATTTTTCTCATTATCTCAAGAAAAATAATCGGGACGAGTGGTTCAGTAGAGGAGTGATTTTATGAAGCCAATGCCACGTGATTGATCCCATGCCAGTCTGGTGGCATTATTTGAAGGTGCTCAAATGCGCCAGCCTCCTGTTGCCAGAATTACAGGCACATGAAATAACCTTTCACAGGACAAATATTTAGGCTCCTCGGCGTCTCGAAAAACTGTAAATATAATCAGTGGTTCGTAAAATCAATTACATAATAATAATAATAATAATAATAATAATAATAATAATAATAATAATAATAATAATAATAATAATTTATTATTATAATTTATAATTTATAACAATTATAATTTATTATTATTATTATTATTATTATTATTATTATTATTATTATTATTATTATTATTATTATTATTATTATTATTATTATTATTATTATTATTATTGGGGTTCATTGGACGACGAAGGAAATTATGATGTAAAAGCGAATTTGAAGTGTCTCCAATTACTGAGAAAATCTGGGACACTCGCTTCAGACGGTATGGCCATGTACTGTGCAGCAACTGTAGTACCTCAGATGTGAGGACGAGACCGTCGACCACGGGGTTGTTCGAGGAAGCATTGGCTCGATGCGCTACGAGAGGTTGTGTACTTGATGGGCGGGCATCACTTCAGTTCGAAAGTGTTGAAAAGCAAAGTGCAGAAAAGTGGACTCTGTGATTACGTGATTTAAACGCTAGGAAGAGGAAGAAGAAGTAGTAGAAAAGAAGAAGGAGAATAAGAAGAAGAAGAAGAAGAAGAAGAAGAAGAATGGGATGGTCTGTAAGTCTCAGATAAGCGGACTGGCCTCTCACCTGTAGGCACCATCTTCGTTTCCTGGCCACTCAGCCTATGTGAGAAGAACACGAGAAGCTATCTGACGGTGAGTTAAAAAAACCCTCAGTGTAGAAAAATAAGGGTAACGGTCGCGATTGTTCATTGCGCTGACCACGGATCGCCAAGTGATCTGCAGGTCATCGGGCTGTGCATCGTTGGATTCTTAGGCTATGGTCTATCCGGATTTCAGCACCATTGTGTTTCTTTCTTCTTCTTCTTTTTTTAAATTTCAAATGAGTCTACACAGAACCACGCATGTTAAACCAGTGGAATTTGATCTTCACCCAGTATCGAACATCTACGCTCTGTGTTGCTCATTTATTTCGTCTAATCTGAGGGGTACTTTTCTTTTTTAGAGGTTTTTCCTAAAAACCGACCTAAGAACAACTAAGAAATACGAGGGTTGTAAATAAAGTAGTGGCAACTTAGTGCAGACTACCGCAGGAGATCGGGCATGTGCAAATATGATATGGGAGCTGTCAGATGGCGCTTTTGTCGATGTGTAGAGTTAATTTGACAGGCATCCATTTGGGACTGTTGTTGTTGTGTGGCGTTGAAGTCAAGTGTGTCGATATCACCGCTCTAAGGCACTTTTCCAACAAGTGGTCAGAGTTTGCGGATTCAAATTGAGGTTGGCCGTGGCACAAATGCATCGGAATGTTATAGAGCAGGCATCGTCAGTCGAGAGCGAAATGCCTTCGGAGCCAGTTTGCTCCCCGCTCTCGAGGAACGAGAGCAGCTTAGCGGACAAGTAGGGGAACAGCATGACGTAGTATGTACTGAAGGCCAGTGGCGCAAGTACAGTACGGCCACGGTATGCAACCCGCCTGACTGCTGCTCTCTTGTCACGTCGCAAACACCCGTCCCGAGCGCAGCAAGTAACACCGGCTCCCTAGAGCAACTACGTGATGACGTTTGTTATAGAGGTTAACGTGAACTCTGTGGTGAGAATGTATTATCGTATAGAACGATTACACGATAGGTCAAGGCTTTTCGTCCGGGTTGGAATGTGACTGCGGATTTGAACCGCGCAGGTCGGCGGTCCATTCCTCAAGATCAGATTGACATCGTGTGCGGTCTCATTTTCGTAGGCCATCGAAGGACTGTCCGGGAATTATCCGTAGATGTTGGCCTCGGTCATGTACGGTGTGGCACATGCTGAAGACATTTCTCAACATGAGGAAAGTTGCGTCCCGTTGGGTTCCACGTCAACTCACCGACGTACAGTAGTGGCACCGGTATGCACTGGCTGGCAACGAGGGAGCCGCAAGTGAAGAATTCACTCACGGTATCCTCTGCCTGACGTAAGAAGGCGACTAAAAGGAGTGACCAAGGGATGATCAAATTAGAACCTTGAAAGTACTTGTGATAGTACCACCACGCGTGGAACACCACAAGTAGCTTTTACTTGCACGTAGTACCACTATGTTGGGTACCAAATAGGTTTTTATGATTACCTGCAAACGAGAGTGCAACGGCTTTTACGGTGCCTGTGATTAGTAACACTATATGAGCGACACCATGGTATGAGGGAACCCATGGTTCTGGCTTGCCTATGATTAGTACCCACTATATGAGGAACACCACGGGATAGCACGAGTCCCTGTGGTTAGTACCTTTATGTGATGGACACCATAGGTTTGCGTTGCCTGTAAATAGCGCCGCAATGTACGAAACAGCGTAGATCTGTAACACATGTGCGAATTGCATTACCTGTGAGTAGTACCATAATGTGAGGAATACCGCGAGTCTACGCTACTCTTGATTAGTACCGCAACATGACATATAGCACTGTTCTACTTTGCTAGCGATAAGTACCATTGTGAGGGGCCGCTGACTTCGATTTTAGACCCTTTTCGACTACAAATATCATCGATTCAGTATTGTGCTATAGAAGCAGTCCCGTGGTCAGTAATACTATTCTTCTACGCCAGCTTATGTTCATGTGAGGCACTGTGGGTCGGTTCCACTGACTGTTTTAAATTCATATCCATCCATTCATTCTTCCTCCTCACGTTTTGAATTGTGGTCAGTGGATGTTCTTGTGCTTTTAATTTGTCATTTCATTTCGTGTCATTTCGTACCATTAGAGGCCGATGACCTCGATGTTAGGCCCCTTTAAAAAACAAGCATCATCATCATCATCATCATCATCGAGACGCATTTCTGCAGCGTATGGTCGCCGTTGATGAAACGTGTGCATGAGCTTATGAACATGAATTAGAGCGGCATTCGACAAATCGTTCTCGGTATCTGTTCCCAATCACCTCCAGAATCTTAAATAGCTTGGTCCAATCAACGTTATCGAATGCCTTCTCTAGATCAACGAATGCCGTGTGGGCTTGTCCTTCCTGATTGGATCCTCTAAGATCAGACGTAAAGTCAGGATTGCTTCACGTGTTCCTACATTTCTTCTCAAGTCAAATTGATCTTCTCCCAACTCATCATAGATATTCATTGCTAATTTAAGTTGCATGTTTTTTGTGTGTTCACTCAGTTCCTTACGAACGTTGGTTTCAAAAGTCCGAATGCCTCGTGAACCTTTATACTGATTAGTTGAGGCATGTATATTTGTATAACGAACAAACTTACTGTTTGATTTAAAGATAGATGAGTCATAACTAGTACGATGAACTTGTCCTCGGACACTCCCGGCACTAAAAGCCATAAGGCATTTAATTTCATTTATTAGTACGACTTCAAAATTAGAAAGAAAAAAAACCTCAACTTCCTACTCAGTCGTTGCAACTCTTCTCCATTGTTTCAGGTAAGTTACCTGGGGAAAACGCAGAGTGAGCATTTCCACATGGTAAGTGTGGAATACGCATCTCTGTCATAAAAAGTCAGATGGAAAATTGCGTTAGTATTTTTATTCGAATTATATTACTCTAATTTTCTGAGACATCTGCGATCCAGTTCCCCATGTTAGATTGTCACCTAGATATTAGAAAATGTAATTATTCAGGGAATCGTAACTCACTACCTAGGTGTGATAATTCAACTGAGTCGGGTGCAACGTCCATTAACCTTAACAACGCTCCAGGATTTATGGTATACTGTACATCCGTTCTCTCTATTGTCATTGTTGCTCTTTACTAGCTCCTACCAATTCGTTTCGTCACCCACGGGATATTAGAAGTTAGAAGTAACAGAACCGGGCGAGTTGGGCGCGGCTGTGAGCTTGCATCCGGGAGATAGGGGGTTCGAATCCCACAGTCGGCAGCCGTCAAGATGGTTGTCCGCGGTTTCCCATTTTCAAACCAGGCAAATGCTGGGGCTGTACCTGAATTAAGGCCTCGGGAGCTTCCTTCCAACTCCTATCCCTTTCCTATCCAATGGTCGTCATAAGACCTATCTGTGTCGGTGCGACGTAAAGCCACTAGCAAGAAAAAAGAGAAGTAACAGAGGACCGGCTGAGATGGCCATTCGGTTAGGGGCGTGGTGCATCTGTGAGCTTGCATCCGGCAGATAGGGGGTTCGAATCCCACTGTCGGCAGCCCTGAAGATGGTTTTCCGTGGTTTCCTATTTTCACACCAGGCAAATGCTGGGGTTGTACCTGAATTAAGGCCTCGGGCGCTTCCTTCCAACTCCTATCCCTTTCCTATCCCATGGTCGTCATAAGACCTATCTGTGTCGGTGCGATGTAAAGCGAATCATAAAAAAAGATGTAACAGATCTAGTATGGACAAGTTTAAGAAATGGTAGGATGGTACTCGAAATTGGGGAGAAAATGAATCTTTCTTCTTGCAATTTGCTTTACGTCGCACCGACACCGATACGTTTTATGGCGACGATGAGGAGTTAAGAATGAACTCGAAGGATGATGCTGTACGCATGAATTGGCTTGGATGGTGGGGTCATTGGAGGCGAATGCTTGCGAATTGGTTACTTAGGAGAATACTGGACTCCTTTTGTTTCTCCGGATGAAAGGGGTACCTGAAAGGGAAACGTTTTGCAGATATTTACCCTGAAAGGGTATTTTCTGAAGTGCTAGAAGGAAAAGAGGAGGGTATCGTTGTTAATGGGATTGCAATAAATAACCTGTGATATGCAACAAATGCTGCAGACATTAATAAACTGTGTGGACAAACATAGTACTGCAGCAGGTCTGCATTTAAACACGAAAAAGACCAAAGTGATGGTCATAAGCAAACATGTCTTTCACCCTGTTAACTTCACAGTACTGTAGCTAGCGTATCACTGGAGCAAGTCCATCGCAGCGTACTTGATCACAGCTGGAGCAATGCTGTTGAAATTAGGACCCGGATTGAACAGGCAAGGACTGCATTCAAGAGAATGAGCAAACTTCTGTAAACGGGACTTTAAGACCAATCTCTGTCTCTGTTTACTTCGGTGTTATGTATTTTCTCACTTATTTTATAGTGCCGAGACTTGGATCCTAACAGAGAACACCGCCAAAAAACTTCGATCTTTTGAGATGTGGTGTGACCGGCACCTGCTCAGAATATCATGGGTTGACAGAATACGTAACACGGAAGTACTCGAAGGCCTGAACAAGAGCTAAAGATCATGCACAACATCAAACAGAAGAAACTTGACTATTTTGGCCATATCATTCGAAATTATAAATATAGACGCTTTCAGCTTACCTTACAAAATAAAATTGAAGGAAGGAGAAGTAGGGGAAGGAGAATATCGTCGCTGCCAGGACAAAACCCTCTATGTGAAATATTTTAGCTTAGAACTTTGGCCACTAAGGTTCTGTCATCTAAGGTGCAATATTGTGTGAATATTGTCAAGGCATTCTCGCTCTTCATAATGTATGCAATGCGGGTCAGTATATCTCCAAAAATATTATCACATAGGAGGTTTTGCCCCGGCAACGACGATATCTTGGATACGGAATCTACGAGAACGGTAAGGGGTCAGTACCTCCACTCTTTTCCGAGTTTCTGAGAACAAGAACCAGATCTCCCTGATGACAGCCGACATCCAATGAGGATATGGCAGAAGAAGAAGAAGATAGAATCTAATATGGTGCTGCAAGGCATCCGGAAGGACGATTACAGAAGGTGTTTCCCGCACTGGAAAAACGTTTGAACAAATGTGTAAGTGTTAACGGAAAGTACTACAAAGGTGACTAACGTTTGTAACTCGAAAAACAAAATTCCGTATTTAAAAACAAATTATGTCCGGTTATTTTTAGTACCCCTGGCATCACAGATGATGTTATACTGTATAGAGTACTATCAGTTACACGATTGTGAGCGACTGCGAAAAGATCTGGGTAATTTTGCGAGATGGACATCACACAATGGCATGATGGTAAACCCTCAGCTGCTGAGGTGAGAACTCCGTAACATTGTTACTGACGTTTAGTCTAAGACACTCCCTGAAATATATTTCATATTATAGACTGTTAGTTTAAGTTTTCATGAGTAAAGTATTATCAATGGTTCAGCATGCATTGTAGAAGATGGTTTGGTGTAAGATTCGATATGTTTTCTGACTTTTAATGACCGAAACATTGTTAACAATAACATTTGTTCTCATCAAATAAAAATTAAAACGTGCATAAATGAACGAATACCAGGTTACTACATCATAAGGTATGATACATAAACATTTAAAAAATATATTTATTTGATCAAACCTCATTAAAAAAATGACAGGTACTTGACCAAAAAGTAAGACTTCCGATTGAGATATCTAAATAAAATTCAGGGAATTCAATCGTCAAAAATTACCCGTGTTTTTTCCCAGTGCGGCATGTACTTATCAGTTGGAACCCTCACCTTCCCACCGTGTTTATTTCTTCTGGTTCGGGTACTCAGTGCTTGTGACATGTTCAACATTCGATTCCATTCTAGGCAGACCCTCATCGTGATAGACGCGCAGGTCGCCCAAAGATGTCAACTACAAAGACCTGCACCGGACCTCTCTGGAAGCTATAAGCCAATATTGTCGTTTTATAATGAAACAGATTGACGATTTGTTATGATATGTATTTATTGTCATTGGTCTGTAATATAAACCCAGTGAGTTGTCGCATGGAACATGCCGAGGATATTCAGTTTCTATCGTAAGGTGTGGCTAAAAGAAGTAAAACGGCATCTACAGGTCCCCTGAATGAATCTGATATTGCTGTAAATGTTTCAGATCCTATATGTTTTTAAATCTCTCCAACTTCCTTTACTCAACAGCTATTCTGTTCGGACACAGACGGTATTAGGGTTGGGTTGCGTAAAGTGTCCTTCAGTTTATAGCCTTCCCTTTCTGTTTCTTATACCGTACCTTCAGTAATACCCTCAGAACTCATCCTCTTCTATTAGTGATTAAAATTAAAAGGGATAATTATCTGCTGTATGTACAGTATATATATTCCATTTGATAAGCCATGTTCGGGAACGGATATTGTGAGGACATGGCTGAACAGATTTCAATGAGTGACCCAGAATAGCCATTCCGTAATGTTGATTGGAACAAGCAATTTGGGATTCTGGGGGTGATAGGGATCAGGTACCTCAAAGAAAGAATTATCTCCAGTCTGTACAAAAATCAACCAAAATGATAAAAATCGAAGGTTATAAAAATTCAGGTTGTAAATTTCACCAAAAAGGAAACGTCGTCTCAGTTTTAATTACTGTGCTAAGGTGAAAGTACCTCATGGGGATTACTACTTGTAATTGGATGTTGATATAAGTAAATATTTTTTCGTTTGGTTCATCAGATTAATGGGATAAGTAAAGGTTACAGGTATCTTCAAATGGTTATGAGAGTATTTTGGGGTTTTAGTAAGAATGTGAAGGAGAGGGGATGGGTACAGTAAACAACCTTCAAAATTTGGACATTTTAAATAATTTATATATCAGCTTCTACTGTATGTATGACAATGAAACTTTCTAAATGAAGCATACTACATGTTTGCTATGCAAGCACATATCTCAGAATTGATTTTGGCATTATCAAATTCGCGAATTAATTATTCAAAATGGTGGCTCCTTGTGTGTCTGTACTCACCGTTTCCTTCATAGCTGGGCCATTTATCAATATATTAGTGTTCTGCTTTTCTAAGTGTACTGATTGAAGTGACAGCTACAAAACTGACCACTTCCAGAACTATATTTGCCAAATTAGTATTTTTAATTTGCATATAGATAATTTTCTTTACAAACAATTATCATCCCTAGGCATATGAGTTAGGTCAGTTTTGTAGACACTGTCACTAAGATCATGTAAGGAAAGTGGCATTGCAATACACCATATCATTTAGGAGTTACGAGGGAAATGGTTTTGAAAAATACAGTTTTGAGAAAATGAGCTCCAAAGTTATATGACGCCTGTAAAGACACAGCAGCCTTCCAGTGTGTGCAAAAATGCTGCTGGGACATAGAATGTTCCCTCTAAAACCGTTTTCTCAGCTTCATATTCCAGTATTAATTTTCTTCTGCTTTGTCCTGCCCCTTTTGTGGCTTCTCATACCATTTTTTCAGCAGACTTCATTAGCATGCATGCCCTTGTAGCATTGCACGTTCACAAAAGACACCAGGATTCAAGTCCATTTCTTGCAGCACAGCCAACCTACTCTTCACTCCATCACTAAATGTCATAACTGCATCATTTGTGACAATCTACACAGTTGTCATTCCACAGAATCCAGTTTTTGGGTACATTTTCCAAATCCTAGCATTGTGAGACTCATTAGCATTCTGTGTATAACCTCTTAAATACCTTTTCAACAGTTTAGTAGAAACTAAATCCTTGAAAACTGGCTTAATCACATCCATAACGGCTGATTGTAATGTGTTTTTGTGTTTGTATTCTTGAACTCTGCCTGCATTGACAGCGCGCTGGTAGGGGCACCAGGAATTATCTCCTTCTGGGCAGAAGTAATGAAGTGGATTTTCATCAGATGAGTTTTTATCGTACCAAATAGCCCAGATAGCAGTTCTCATATCATTTACTGATGAGTTACTTCTAATAGCATTTCCACTGTAAGTCGTCAGAGTTTTTATTGCAGAATCGGTCAGTATCTTCTTTTCAGACAGTAATTTGCCATCTGAATGTTTTCCCCTTGAATTCTTTCTTCAGATTTCTCAGTCGTGTGCCCATACGTTTCTGAACATGTTCAACACATTCAGCTTTGGTGATTGATACACAAGGACCATACTGTTGCATATCTTACACAGCTTTGAATGACTTTGTGTCACCTTCACCAATGCATGTTATGTACCGTACGCCATACCTTATCTCCCGAACGTTCAGAATTCTCTAAATATCCTATGCAATGTCTAGCATTTTAAATCATAACTCCTATACTAGTGCAGATATTTAAATAATTCTTTCACTAAAATGAACTAGAAGAGTGTAGTTAAACATTAAAAAATACTTTGAAAAATCACATTTTTGAAGGTTGTTTACTGTACCGATCCTCGTAAGTCTCTGGTAAGACCCCAATTAGAGTATGGTTCCAGTGTATGGAACCAATACCAGGATTATGCGAACTCGAAAAGACTCAAGGGAAAGCAACACGAATTTTTCTGGATGATTTCCGACAAAAGAGTAGTGTTACGAAAATGTTGCAACTTTGGGGTGGAAAGACTTTGGACATAAGGAGACGAGTCACTCGACTAAGTGGCATGTTCCAAGCTATGTGGGGATAAATGGTATGGAATGGCATTAGTAGGCGGATAAGCTTGAGTGGAGTTTTTTTAAAGTAATAAATATCATAATATGAAGATAAAGTTGGAATTTATGATAATAAGTTGGGGGCGAATATGCATTTACAGGGAGAGGAATTAGGGATTAAGAAAAGACTAGATAAACACTTGATAGGAAATCTGCCACAGGGGGGGCAGTCATAAATGTAGATGATGATGGTAATGATGATGTTTGATTGAAAAACTGATTCAGATTTAGCTTTGAGAGATAACAAAGTATTTACATTCAACTAAATAAAAACTGAATTGAAGACTTCTACGGAATAAGGATGTAACCATCTAATGAGTAATTTTTCAGGAGAGAGGAAAGTCTTCCTTTTTTTTCAAGGTGTACACTACTTGAACCAACTGCATATTCAACTGTGCAGATGAGTTCGTCTATTAAAAATAATATTTTATTTTTATAACTTACGGTTTTAAAAATAATGTATGAATTGGAAGAGATTCAATGGAAAGTAATCTGCAAGTTTGTATACAACTGAAGGGAAATCCTGTACATGTACTAGAAACAAGAATGATAGCAAGTAATATTAGTATAATTATAAAAATGTCAAGAAAGTAATTCAAAATATAGATGTGATTTCGTCTATAGCCTTTATTTAAGTGATCTGTTACACTTGGTGATAAACCAACACAAGCACAGTAAAACAAAGTTCCTTTGGCTATAAACCAAATCTAAGACACAGGATAACAGAATTAGCACAGAGCCCAGACGATACCCATTATTTCCACTGAAATTTAATTTTTCAAAAATTTGTTGGTTACATCCTTATTCCGGGAAAGCCTTCAATTTATGGGTTTAATTTTTAATTTCTATGGCAAAATAAAGTGTGATTGAATAGAGATATCCTCATATCTACGGCCCGGATATTTGTCATGTCATGTTTTATTTCTTTATATTATTTCCATGAAAAATACACATTAAGCATAATTTTATCTACAGTGACTAAAATTACGCAAATTTCATGGGTCATGTAAAGTCATTTTTGGGCTCCTTTAACCTTTGTCATTTTCCGGGAATTTCTCATATTATGGTCATATTTCCCCGTGAATTTTCGTGTTTTTTAATATTATCTTTTTTATTCCATTTTTCGCATACCAGCTTTCAGTCGACTCAAAGACGGATTTTTCACATTTTCTAATTGTTGTCTGTAATTTCTTACAATTACCTTTCTTAAAATATATATCTATGTGAATTAGGAGGGTAATCTGTATAGAAAGAGACAGACCGAGCTCGATAGCTGCAGTCGCTTAAGTGTGGCCAATATCCAGTATTCGGGAGATAGTGGGTTCGAACCCCACTGTCGTCAGCCCTGAAGATGGTTTTCCGTGGTTTCCCTATTTCACACCAGGCAAATGCCGGGACTGTACCTTCATTAAGGCCACGGCCGCTTCCTTCCAATTCCTAGGCCTTTCCTATCCCATCGTCGCCATAAGACCTACTGTATCTGTGTCGTTGCGACGTAAAGCAAATGGCAAAGAAAATTTAAGATTATATTTTCAATATAATGTTAATTTAAACAGCGGTAATATTTTGAAGATTTAAAAAATGTGACCAAAAAATTTTAAGTCATATTTTAATACATGTTTAGGTCATAAATGCTTGCATATTTCTAGAATTTTTAGGTCAAAAACATCCGAGACCTAATCATAAATAGAGGTTTAGTGACCAATGTTTATAACAGGCTGCTTTGGTTATCATAGAGTATGCTAATATCTTGAAATTTACGTTATATATGCATGTATGTGTATTTTCATGCGACTCTTCCCGCGGTGCGATATGAAAATTACTCTCGGCATAAAACCCGCACGACGCCGAGAGATATTATTTGTTGCTAACAACATTATCTAAATCTCGCTGCTTGCCTTCTTTGTTCTTGTCATTGTTCATTGTAACTGAGTAATTGGATTTGGAAGTCGCTTTAGTATCTGCAGTGTTCTGTACTTACCTGCCCTTCCGGCATTACCCCTCTGCTATTAACAGACTAGTGTTCTGTTATCTCCCCTGTGGATTTGGCGTGGCGTACATATACGGTATCTCCTGCCTGGAGAGGAGAATAATAGGTGAAATTTTAAGTGCTGTCAACTTAGGAGTGTGGCTGGCAACATCGAGGACCCTTGCTGAGTCTGGCATGGCACCCACGTACATGTCGCAGGCTCCTCCATTTCATCGTCATATGCGATTTCCGTTCGTTCGTTCTTACGCGCCATCTGCGGGCAGGGTTGGTAGAATCCCTCCATATTGTCCACGTAGCTTTTGTAAGAGGTGGAAGCTCTACGGTCTCCCATCTTAGGAGTGTGGGTTGAGGACCCTAGGTGAGTCTGGCATGGTCTCCGCTTACTTATATCACACTCTTCACTTTAATTTTTTCTATACAGGGTGGTCGAAAACCGCGTGAACCGGGTATATGAGCGTTAGGGGGTTGGTCACATTGATAAATAATTTGAAAAAATATGAGATATCTCACGCTGCTGGCATTTTATCAGCTGCTCAATTGAGCCAATCAGATCGCTTCGCGGGCGAAATGAAATGGGCTTTGCGAGGCGGTATTGTTGCTAAATCTTCACGGGCTTAATAGGTAGATCTATCGACACGACCTTTGCAGATTTTCAGCTTTTCACAAGCGACAGCTGTTCAGATACCATCGAACTGAGACGGAATCGAACCCAGTGTATTGGTGAAAGGCAGCGAGCTTATCTCTCTGTGTTTCTAAAACTGGAAAACTCCTGGACATATTTGAAACTAACTACGTTCTGGGAATCTACTCATTCATGATTGTGTTATCAATTGCGTATGACATCAAGGTATCACTTAGAGTTAGCGTTTATAGGAAGAGTATTCCCAAATATATAAATTAAAATACGTATATTAAAAGACTGTATATAACGATCGTTTAAGAATATATTATTTTCAGATAAAACGCAGATTCTTAGGAAAAATTAGATTTTTTGTCCTAGTTCCGGAGAACACTTGGCACATATCACTTCAAGGTCGGTTAACAAGAAGAACTAAAGAGATACAACTTGTGCCAATAAAGTTCGGTGAATAGTCCTGTACTATCAACATAGATGAATAATGCACGACAGTGACCTTACTGTCCTTCGAAATAGTCCCCTCCCATAACTATGCACTGCTGAGATCGGCGATGCATGTCCTGGAAACTTTGCAAGAAGGCTTCCTTTGCTATGGTCTCAAAAGCCTCGTCACGTTTCGTTCGATGTCAGGAATATCGTCAAATCTCTTTCCTTTCAAAGCGAGTTTGAGCCCAGGGAATAGGAAGAACCCTGGAGGATTGAGATCTGGCGAGTATGGGGGATGTTCAAGTTGCACCACCCCGTTTTTTGCCATGAACGGTTTGACGATATTGGCTGTGTGTGGGCGAGCGTTGACATGGGCAAAAAACCATGAATCTTGTTGCGCGTACTGGGGTCGTATCCTGCGTAGATGTTTCATGAAACGGGTCATACTACTCCGTAGTTGTGTGGCGGTGAAGCTCCCTCAAACTGTGTAATTTCAGTGTGTTATACCTTGTGTATGCAGCTAGAAAGGTATGTACGTTTAACAATTAGCATTTTACTATCAGACTGATAAATACGTGTGCATCGAAATTCTGAAAGAACAGTAAAATTCCAAATAAAGTGAGTACGGATTGTGTAGGTTAGATGTAAACAAAGAGTAGTGAATGCACTGTTACCAACAGACAATATCAAACTAAGGGAGTAGTATCGCCGTTGAACTATCGATTCACCGTTTCGCAAGTTCTCCGCTATGAATTCATGTGTAAAATGTGGTAAAACTATTGGCAAACGGAATAGTTCACAGAAAATTAAGTGCAGAGCATGTCAGGGTTGGTACCACAGCAAATGTGTTGATTTAACAGAACAGGATGTGGACATTATAGAATCGGAGGGACGGTTATGGAAATGTAAGACATGTCAGGTTGTAGCCTGTGGTGATAAAGCCCAGGCGCCATCTGTTAGTGATATCTACCAACTACTAGCTGAGTTGAAGAATGAAGTAGCAAAAGTAAAAACAGAGATGAAAAGTGTAAAGACGGAACTAGAGAACGTGAAAATAAAGAACATGGAAACAGAACGGGAACTGGGCAAGAGTTTAGAATTAACTCATGAGAAACTTGACACCGCCGCGGAGCTAATTAAGCAACAATCAAAAGAAATAGCGCTGTGCTTAGAAAACATTGACAAACTGAAAGAGGAGAACCTGCAACTTAAAACGCAGCTTAATAACGTAACATTGCAGCTTGACGATTTAGACCAGTATGGTAGGAGGAATTCCATCGAAATTCATGGAATTCCTGAAACGAAAACAGAAGACACGCTGGAATTAGTGAAGGTGTTAGGTCGAGCATTGGACATTGAAGTGAATAACGAAATGATCGACACCTGCCACAGATTAAAGAAACAACCCCATCAGTCTTCAGCGGGAATCATTGTGAAGTTTGTGCGGAGAACAGATAAAGAAAACTTTATTCGGAGACGTAAAGTGAAGAGGAATCTGAACGCATCCCAGCTTGGCTTTCCAAGTAATGGAATAATCTACATAAACCAGAACTTAACTCCTTATCGTAAGAAGATTCTTGGACATGCGCGCAGATTGAAGAATGAGAAGAACTACGCGTATTTGTGGGTTGATCCTTCAGGCAACATAAAGCTTCGCAAGCGGGAAGAGGACCAGTACGTGTATAATCTGAAAACACTTGAAGACGTCAGCAGGTTAAATTAAAATGACTTATCTCTCAAACTCATAATGGACTCTAATATAATTTCTATTTATTATCAGAATGTGAGAGGACTCAACACCAAACTGAATGAATTTTGCGTAAATAGTACCGATTCAGAACATGATATATTGTTAATTTCCGAGACATGGTTGAGTAGTGACGTCAGCAATAGTGAACTCTTGGATAATAGGTATAATGTTTATCGTAGAGATAGAATGGGTACCAAGAGGGGAGGAGGGGTACTTATTGCTGTCAATCAGGAGATCATGTCACAGCAACTAGATGTAAAATTTAAGGATATTGAGGCAGTATGTGTTAAAATAGTGTTGCACCATCATACATACTACATTGTATCTGTATATTTTCCACCTGCCAGTGATCTAGAAACATACTTAACATTTTATAATTTATTTGAATCTAATGAAAAACTTCAAAGCCAGGATATCATACTTGTAGGCGATTTCAACCTTCCATTAATAGTTAGTTCAGATTATAATATGTTAAATGGTGGAATCGCATACAAGTCCCTAGCTAATTTTATGTCTCTGTATCAATTGAAATCTCTCAATAATGTTTTGAATGTTAATGATAGAACTCTTGATCTCGTTTTAACTAATGTAAGTGGTGTTACTGTGAGTAGAGAGCAATATCCGTTAGTCCCAGAAGATCCACACCACCCTGCACTAACAATTCTTCTGGAACCAAGAGGTGAACGTGATCGAATAAAGCAAACTCGTACTATAGCGTATGATTTTCAGAAAGCAAATTTTCTTGGTATATATAACATGTTTCGAGAAACGGACTGGTCTGAGTTGGAAAAAATCGATGATGTAGATGAAGCAGTAGAACATTTTTACGTGAAAGTAAATTCGGTATTTGAAGCCACGGTCCCCAAAAGAGCATTTTTTTGTAGAACTAAATACCCGGTTTGGTTTACTTCGGAAATAATCCATAATATTAAGTTGAAAGAATTGCATAGAAGACGACAAAAAATTCTGATCATAGTAAACAAATATATAAACAACTCAGGAAATATGTTAAAACCTTAATCAACAAAGCGTACAATCGTTATATCTCTGAAATTCAAAACAACATCACGAAAGATACTAAATCATTCTGGAATTTTATTAAAAATAAGCGAACTCAAAAAGATCCACCCTTACAGAGTATGAAACTTAATAATATAACGCTAGATAATAGTCAATGTATCTCCAATGGTTTTGCAACGTTCTTTAAATCTGTTTACTCTTCTTCTCCACCTTCTTACGCTATTCCTGATACACCGCGATTACTGGTAAACGATTCCCTAGGAGTAGAATTTATAACCACAAGTGAATATAAAGCAGCTATTATGAAATTAAAGTCCAAAAAATCATGTGGCCCTGATGGGATACCTCCCTACATCCTAAAAGCATGTTCTGAAGTGTTACTCATTCCTCTTCTGAGACTGTATAATTTGATACTTAAGAAGCAGACATTTCCCAAAGCCTGGAAAATATCGAGAGTTTGTCCAATCTTTAAATCTGGGGACAATAAGATGATTGAGAATTATCGACCTGTCTGTATTTTAAGCGCTCCGTGCAAAATCCTAGAACAAATTTTATATTGTCGTATTTTCGCTCATGTAAAGAGGGCTATAAGTGAATATCAGCATGGCTTTATGCCTGGTAGATCAACAATAAGCAATCTTGTTAATTTTGCGCAGTATTCTTTTAATGTTCTACATAGGCAGGGAAATGTTGATGTAATTTACTTGGATTTTTCGAAAGCCTTTGACAAAATTGATCACGATATTTTATTGAAAAAGCTCTCTGAATTTGGAATGACTTCGCCAATGCTATCACTGATTTCATCTTACCTTAGAGACAGGCAACAGTATGTAGCATATCGCAATTGTAATTCAGACATTTTTTCTGTCTATTCTGGTGTTCCACAGGGTTCAAACCTGGGTCCGTTGCTGTTTAACGTTTATGTCAACGATCTCCCATCTAAGGTTAAGTTTTCAAACTGCCTTTTATATGCGGATGATGTAAAACTTTACAAAGAAATAAAATGTGATGGAGACATCGACAAACTTCAAAGCGATTTAAATCAATTATACGAATGGAGTATAGAAAATAATTTACATTTCAATATAAAGAAATGTTGCTTCATGAAAATTACACACGGAAAATTCCCTAAAGAACACGTGTACTCTATCAACAACGAATTACTGACGCAGGTTAATTCAATTAATGATCTAGGAGTACGCATCACAAACAATTTGTCGTTTAACTCACACATTTATGACACAATTAATGATGCCTACAAAAAACTGGGCTTCTTAATCCGACACACCAGAGAGCTGAATAATATCCAAGCCCTCACACTTTTGTTCAACACACTTGTGAGGTCCAAACTTGAGTACGCGTCGGTAATTTGGTCTCCCATTTACAAATCTTATCAAAACCATGTGGAGAAAGTTCAAAAACGTTTCTTACGTTATCTTTACTTTAAAAAATATAACAGGTTTGTTCCTAGCGGCATAATTCACTATAAAGATCTCCTGAAAGAATTTAACATCACTTCATTATTAAACAGACGTATAATAAATGATCAAAAATACCTCCATAGAGTTATCAATAATGTGGTAGATAACAGTTACTTTCTACAACAATTCTCGTTCAATACCCGGAAAGGAAGTTTAAGACACAGACATCTCTTGTTTCTTCCGATTCCTAAAACAGTATTTTATAGAAGCTCACCACTGTTCAGAATGTGCACTTCTTATAACGTCACAGTTCAGAAATTTCCTGATCTTGATCTAGACTTTGCTGTTAGATACAATTATTATGTAAAATTATTGAAGAAGGCACACAGTTGAAGTAATGGTCACACTATGCTGGGCACTTTGAGTTCAGTTCACTATTTCTGAAGGTTTACCCTATAGGTGTATATATGTACTATATTTATACTTATTTCTTGGTTAATTTGTGTTTCATTTTTGTGTTTTATTTTATTTAAATTCATATAATTTTATATAGATGAAGAAAATGTAAGGAAAACTGCAAACAAATTATCATTACTAATGTCTATTTGCACTTAAGATTTAATGTGCTGTTCATACCTATTGCTACAACTCATCTCTCACCAAACACATATATTTCATGCGTTACTTTCTATGATTTTCTTTTGTATGTCAGTTTCTTTAACTGGAGTCAGTCTAAGATTGGAGTTATTTCTTTTGTAGATCCTAATTCCTAATTTATTTTATGTTTCTGTTTTTCTAATTTTTAATTCATTTTTAGATATTAAGTATTTTAGGTCATAAGTCCACTTCGAACCTGAAAAAGTCTACTTTTTAAATTAATTTTTAGATATTACAGTAAGTATATTTAAACTTGAAAAAGTATTAATGTGCTGTAAATTCTGTTTGCTACTCTACTTGTTAATAATGTTGTATATTTTTATTTTTAGATATTAAGTTCTTTCTAACAATTGTTATTTTTAATAATTAATGCATAATGACTAAGCCACCTGTAATTGGAGAAACATCTCTGTTGGTGGTATGAAATAAATAAATAAATAAATGAAATAAATAAATAAAATTTCCATGTACCGTGCTGCATTCAATGTCATTCCCTGAGATAGAAGTTCCTTGTGCATAATGCCTTCACTATCGGTAAAGGTGATAAGCATCGTTTTGATGCGTGACTTTTCGGCTCTGACCCTTTTCCGACGAGAGGATCCCGGAGAAAGCCATTCCATGCTTTGCCGTTTTGTTTCAGAGTCGTATCTGAGACACCAGGTTTCATCCTCAGGGACAATACAGTTTAATAAATTTGGTGTTGCATCCGCCGTTTCGACAAAATCCTGTGAAACCTCTAAACGTGCCTGCTTCTGATCGTCAGTCAAGTGATGTGGCACAAAACTGTACATTGATCTTTTGGTCCTTCATGTTCCTGTCCGCAGTTCAGAACCAACGCACTAAACACGCACTTTGTCAAACAGGTCTTAAACGGCACACACACACGATGCTCAACTGAACAACGTTGGGAGCAGGTGGTCAAAACCTGCTGCTACGCAGGTGCAGCATTGTGTGTCACCATTGTTGCTGGATCGACCGTTTTTACTTCATTCACCGAACTTTATTGTCACAGGATGTATTAACGGAGATTTCATCAATGATAGGTTTCATGATTCTGAAGTCACAGCGGCAGTCCAGTAGTCAGATAAACAACAATATGCAACCGAGAAATTTCTGTAATCGTCCTCATTCTCCGCAACGTTAGTGCCACGTGCTTTCGTAGAAAAATATCAATCTAGCATTCCGTATTATACGCTTCAACACAGGCATGAAACTTCGCATAAATTCATCAGAGAAACATGGAATTCACTGCAAATTTCCGTGCGAAGGATGGATACAAATGCCACTACATAATAAATTAACGGAAAAAACAAACAGGGCAATACACGGTGATCTGTGTACAAGAGCTAAAAAATAAAAATTATGTACACTTATATTACAACAACAAAAATAATATTAATATAATATTAATTAAAAGGAACAACGGTTGTCTTCAGTTGTACTGAGAAAGGCTATGTTACTAGCTCACACACCACAATCACACCACTTATTTTACGTCACCAATCACACGAATCAACCAGCGGTATTCATCAGGTAATCTCTAAATGCAGTCTTAAATTTTGATATTGTGTTGAAATTCCTACATGGCACTTACGCCGTTAAGAATTTCTACTTGGATTTAGCTTTTTGCGTAATATGAGAGTTACGTTACCCATTCGTCGCTATTATGTAGTCAGAAGGAGCGAGAGTAATTTATTCCTTAATCCATTAACACATCCATATCCAATGTACTTAAGTGGTGTACCAGCCATTTCCAGGTAAGACATTCACTCTACCTCCCTCATGCTTATGCAATTCCATTTTCAGACGCGTAAGAGCGGTAACAGGATGCATGGTTCACAGCGAAGTATACAAGGTGTAACAAACTTTCTGGACACATTCCTCGCACGTACAAGAAGAATATATATTGAAATGAGTCCGAAAACGCATTAATTTAATTTTAGAACTCATTTTATAGAATTCTACACAGTACATTAATTTTGGGAAACATACGAGAACAGAACGTGCCAGCATACAGCATGATGTTCAAAATGTCCTACGTTAGCATTAACACATGCATCAATCCGCCGTTCTATTAACAACAGCTCATCCGGGTTGCAATTTCATGAGTTACGTCAGTGACATTTCTCTGTTTCTCGTATTTGATTGAATTGATGCAGCATAGATGAATTCCGGCACGATATAGCAAATATCTTAGATTCAGGAGGTCAAATGGACTGTATCGCGATTGACCTAACTAAGGTATTTGATAGGGTACATCATGGGGGGATACTGGGGAAAAAATAAGGCCTATTGGACTACACAAAAGAGTGAGTGAATGGGTGGCTATATTTCAATAAAAGAGAACTCAGAGATATAGAGTAGGTGAAGCTCTATCTGATCCTGTAATTATTAAAAGGGGGTATTAATCAAGTCAGTATAATTGGACCTTCATGTTTTCTTATATATATAAATGTTACGAGTAAAGTGATGGAATAAAAAATAAGGCTCTCTGCGGATGGTGTAATCTATATAAATAAAATTGTTTCTGTTTGTCTGTTTGTCTGTCTGTTTGTCTGTTCCACCATCACGTCGAAACGGCTGGATAGATCTCAACCAAACTTCATATTTAGAGTATACTGACCCCGGGGAAGGTTTCGATATGCATATCATTTTAAAATCTTTGAAAAGACGGGGGTTTTATAGGAAAAACGGTTTTCCTCCATTTTCTCTTATACTATTATAGGCAAAATATCGAATTTGTCGTATAAGGACGAGACAAAGCTCAATTTAATCCTCTTGACGCAAAGAACAAAACTCGGTAAGCCCTACGGGCCCAAAAACCATGTTTTAAGGCCCTAAAACCAACCGTTACGGAGATATTGGCACCACACTACCCCTGCTCTAGGAATCGGATAAAGAAATGAACTGCCGTAACCATGGCAACGTCAGCTCCAGGTTTCTAGAGCAGTGAGATTATGCATGTACGTTTGGGCATAGCTGTCAACCAAAATAGGTACAAATAAGACTTAATATCTGGGAAAAAAATATACTGTTGTGTAAGGCACTCATAGAACTCCTTTGGGCGGGGATGGAAAGGGGGTGAAGAACGAGTGTAAAAATCTTACTATATATAGAAATGGAAGTGTGTGTGTAAATGACACATCTCCAACTAAACCACCGGAGCAATTTCAACCAAACTTGGTACACGTATCACTTACTATCGGGAGACGAGCACTGTGGGGGTTAAGCCATCCCTAGCGCCCTTAAGGGAGAGGGTCAGGGGGGGTAGTTACAATAATAATCGAGAATAGTGTCGAATTCATAGTTTTCGGGGTCGCTGAGTTGAAAAGTAATACTCTAGAATTTTTTAAAGTCCAGCCCCCTTTTTTTTTTGCTAGGGGCTTTACGTCGCACCGACACAGATAGGTCTTATGGCGACGATGGGATAGGAAAGGCCTAGGAGTTGGAAGGAAGCGGCCGTGGCCTAATTAATGTACAGCCCCAGCATTTGCCTGGTGTGAAAATGGGAAACCACGGAAAACCATCTTCAGTGCTGCCGATAGTGGGATTCGAACCTACTATCTCCAGGATGCAAGCTCACAGCCGCGCCTCTACGCCTCTACGCGCACGGCCAACTCGCCCGGTAGAGCCCCCTTTTAGGTGGGGAGCAAAGGGTGGGGGTGAGATATAGAAATAATAAAAAATAAAAAATAAACAGTTTCGAATCCATAGATAGTAGGTTCGAACCCCACTGTCGGCAGCTCTGAAAATGGTTTTCCGTGGTTTCCCATTTTCACACCAGGCAAATGCTGGGGCTGTACCTTAATTAAGGCCACGGCCGATTCCTTCCAACTCCTATCCCTTCCCTGTCCCATCGTCGCCATAAGACCTATCTGTGTCGGTGCGACGTAAAGCAACTAGCAAAATAAAAAGAATAAAAATGTTTGTTTGTTCCACCATCACGTCGAAAGGGCTGGATAGATCTCAACCAAACTTCATATTTAGAGTATACTCACCCCGGGGAAGGTTTCGATATTCATATCATTTTAAAATCTTTGAAAAGACGGGGGTCTATAGGAAAACCACAACGGTCTTCCTCCATTTTCTCTTATACTATTGATTTTCTGCAAACTCTGTGGACCGTATGTGAAAGGTCTCTTCATCACAAACAACTTTCGTTGTGTTCATAATTTACCTTACTCTTCAAATGACGGAGAAATTTACTATTTTCTGCCGATACCATGCTCGGCATTGAGGGACCGACAGAGCGATAACGAATATATGGGTTACCATGGCAACGTCTCTGACTGCTTGCCAGCAGGGAAGTAACGTATTGTCATTTTCCTCATCATTCCTTTAAATTCGTGGTTGTTCCTTGGGTAGAAAGCAAGAGAGTCGTCAATCGGCCATTCTGCGGGATATTGGCGGAATATCATTGGAGGTTATAACCGTCCTCGAATAGCATAAGTAATAACACAAATATTCATCTTCTTATCTGATTACCTAAGAATCCCTGCGCCTAAATTTCTCTCCGATTACCGCTTTCTTATATCCATAACTCACTCCGGCATAATTTATTGAGGAGCATTTGATTTTCCAATACATTCACTTGGTATTTATATATTTGTCGTCATCCGGATGTCCTCTGTTATAATCTATTTTCTATTAATTTCAACTTACTAAACTGTATTACTTTCTTCCTTAATTACCACGTATGTATGCGAGTGCTAATCCCGAATGCTGTACACTCTTTCCTTTGAGGAAATATTCTAAGCTATGCAAATGTATAACTTCTGGCCCAGGAAAATTCCGAAATATGGATGCAATTTTAACGGCGGTGCAGACCTTCGTTTCGGGGTAATTGGTGGCTAATCAGTAAGTCGTATCAAAAGTCACAAAGCAAATTGCGTTTCATTTTGGAGAGATCTACAACTTTTGTCCTGTGACTTTTCGTCGTATTTCTATCCCTAATACATTAAACACAAGTTGATTTTGTACTTTTACACGTATATGTTATCATTTGGCACACTTATAGGAAAGGTAGAATCATGACATTCCGCACGCACATTGACATGACCATTGGCAATGTTATAGCCAAATTTTATGATTCTAGCTGTCACATGAGAATCAAAAATATAAAGTAGCATTCAAAAACTGTACAAGATTTCACCCCATTCAATGACTCTAACTCAATCTAACCCATAAATAAAGGAGATAGGAGAAGATGTCATAGGACCAACCATGTAGAGCACTGAAAGGGGCGTCTGATGGTGAAGTCCGTTTGTAGATACGTCGTACAGTTGCAAAGCAGTAACTATCGAAATAAAGGTCTACACTTCTAGAGTATGTCTGTACATTGACAATTTTGGCGAAATTTCCGTACAGTTATCCGTTTCAGGTGTAATAATGACCATCTGCATATATTCTCTTTTTGTGTCTGTATGTTTGTTTGTTTGTCTGTTTGTCTAAAACTTGGAAACTACTGGATATATTTCCACCAAACTTGATATTTAGAATCCATCTGTCCTTTGGTAGGTTTTAGGGCAAGTATTGTTTCTGAATCCCTGAATTGACTGGGGGATTATACGAAACCGAAACCGTCATTTTGCAACCAAACTTAATGTAAATTTAGCTGCCGTAATGGAAATTCATTTCTAGGCCTTTTTCCTCATGTGCATCATTTCAATACGAGGATTAATAAGGGAGATATCATTAACGGACCGTTTTCCGGTACAAGTCCCACCGGACTTAACTCAAGAGCGGGTGCGTGTAAAGCGTATGTTTTACAACTTGAAAACTACTGAAGATATTTGAGTCAAACTTTATATTAACATCCACCTGTCCAACGGTAGGTGTTAATCGTCAATAACATTTCATGTTCCCGGAATGGACTGGCGGTTTATAGGGAACCGAAATGGTGATTTTACTCTTCCAGAATATATACAGTACAAGACCAACCTGACTGGAAATCGACCAAACATGATGGAATTCCATCTCTAAAACTTTTTTTCATGTGCATTTTTTCGACAGGAGGATTAATAAGGGAGATATCATAAACGGTCCGTTTTTCCGGTTAAGTCCAGCGGATATAGCCCAAAAGGTGTTGTACGTGGAGCAGGTTCCTTATTTATCTATGTAAATAAAATCGTAACTACTGTGTGCCTGTACATAGACTATTTTGTCGAAATTTTCGTACAGCTACACGCTTAAGGGGTAATAATGATCATCTGCATATTTTTTGGTTTAGTATCTTGAAAGTTCTACTTTTTACACTTCTCACTGAAAACCCAGATTGCGGCATAATCTGCCAGTCGAGAAAGAAAACTGAAATTTGGCAAAATTTTACGACTTAGCCTGTAACGGGCGGAAAACTTCCAAGAGCTTTAAATTTTTCCCTTTCTATCCCGAAGAATATCGAAATATGGAGGCAATTTTAATGATGGTGCAGACCTTCGGGAAGTATCATCACATAACGGATGGCACAATCCCCGTTCAATTTGGAGTGATCTACAACCTTGGTCGTACGACTTTTTGTCGTATTTATATCCATTTTACGTTTGACTTTTCTCTATTTCTCGATCTTAAGTAAAGTAGTACTTTTCACATACATAATTCATACCTTCCATCACTTAGAGGAAAGATAGAATCATCATACTCTACACGAAAATTGGTCCACCCAGTAGCCATATGTGAGCCAAATGCTATGTATGTAGCTGTCACTTAATTATCCGAAAAGCAATGCAATGTGAGATAATCTTACACAAATTTTACCCAAGTTTCTAACTCAATCTGACCCATGAATAGATGAGATATCATATGACCAGCAATTTAGGCCGCTAAATCCGGCGTCTTATGGTACAATCTTTTCTCGATATGATGTACCGTTTAGAAGCAGTTAATCTGTAAATGAAGGTCTGCAATATTGTAAACAAGCACATACTTTCGTATGTCGAACTATATATATTCACTGATGTCGATTTTGTAGCGATCGAGAAAGGGTGTGTCTGCTATTGTAATCAGTACTCCGCACACCGACTATGACTGGCAGTAGGAATGGAGTCCTTCTCCAATTCCTGTGTAACTGGCATTAATGAGGCAGGCCTACCATTGTAATGAATAATTCACTTCTCGATTTGACTTTCAGAAGGCAAGGGAGCATGCAGCATACAGTCTTTGGCTGTAGGCAAGCGTTCCCGCAGTTATAAACAGATGTACCCATCTAAAATGTGACTGGCATTAGGCATACTGGCCTGCTATTTTGATGGAAACTCATCAACTTGGTGTGACTGGCAGGAAGCTGGCTGGCAGTTGGAAAAGGGGCCTATCATTATAATGATAACTGCACAACTCAATTTTGACTGGTTGTAGGGAAGTTTCCTGCCATTATAATAAAAACTCTTCAATTTGTAATATGTCTGGAGGTAGGAAAGGGGGCCTGCAATTGTAACGGAAACTCCCCAAATAGATTGTGACCGCGCAGTAGGCAATGGGGCCTGCAATTATAATGTAAACTTCCCAACTCGATTGTGAATCGCAGTAGGGAAGTGAGCCTGTCGTTATCATCACAAATCCGTAAAAAGCACTTTACACTGGAAACAACGTATGGGGACCTCTGCATATTGTTTCTCGGATAACGCTAAGAGACATGCTATTTTAAAACAATCTTATTTACTGCATGTACAGTAATTTACTTCGATATCCGTATACAATCTGGAATACCGTAGCGAAGCACGGGTACAATTGCTAGTTATATATAGATTAATACATAAATTACAAGATTGTGGGCAACTGCAAAAAGACCACAACAAAGTTGTAAGATGGACAGCAGGCAATGGTATGATGACAAACGGGATTAAAAGTCAGGTTGTGAGTTTCACTAGTCTTCTCAGTTTTAATTACTGCGTTGCCAGGGTGAAAGTTCCTTATGGGGATCATTGAAAGTACCTACGTGTTAATATAAGCAAAGATCTTCATTAGGGCAATCACATAAATGGGATTGTTAATAAAGGGTACATATCTCTGCACATATTTATGAGGTTATTTAAAGGTTTTAGTAAGTATGTATAGGAGAGAGCGTATGAGAGAGTATGGTTCCAGTGTATGGGACCCTCGCCAGGACTCGAGAACTGGAAAAATCCAAAGAAAAACAGATCGATTTGTTCTGGGTGATTTCCAACAAAAGGGTAGCGTTAAGAAATTGTTGCAAAGTTTGGGCTGGGTAGACTTGGAGGGAGGGGGGGGGGGAGACGAGGAGCTGCTCGACTAAGTGGTATGTTCCGAGCTGTCAGCGGAGGGATAGCATGGATTGACATTAGTAGACGAATAAGTTTGATTGGTGTTTTTAAAATAGAAAAGTTCACAATATAAGACGAAGTTGACATTCAAGAGTAAGAAAATAGAGCAAATATTCGTTTATTGGTAGGGGAGTTGCGAAGGGAGGTGTTCAATATATTTCTATATACTTTGCAATCATTTCAGAGAAGGCTAGGAAAACAACAGATAGGGAATCTGCGACTAGGGCGACTGCCCTTAATGCAGATATGTTAATTGATTGATAGAGACGCCAATAGTAATTAAAGAGCTATTAATCATAATCAAAGCCAGGAAAGCAGTTTATTCAGGTGTTGCTATTTCTAGCTGGGTGCAGCCCTTGTAAGGCAGACCCTTCGACGAGAATGGGCGGCATCTGCCATGTGTAGGTAACTGCGTGTTATTGTGGTGGAGGATACTGTTATGTATGCTGTGTGAGTTGCAGGGATGTTGGGGACAGCATGAACACCCGGTCTCCGAGCCAAGGGAGTTAACATTTTAAGGTTAAAATCTCCAACCCGGCCGGGAATCGAACCTGGGACCCTCTGGAGCAGAGGCCAGCACGCTAACCATTTAGCCATGGAGCCGGACAATCTCGTGTCCTCATCCCGATGCGGTGCTGCTCTTTTCAGACACACCCCAAATTTCTGACAGCGCCGGAAATCGAACCCGGGCCCCCGAGGTCGGTAGCTGATAACACTAACGGAGGCGGACAGCGAGGAGCTAGTAGACAACTGATGCCATGGTTCCGAAACATCAAAGACTGGACTGGAATCAACGACACCGAACAACTAACTCTTCAATTTAAATGAAGGAGGTGCTTCTCCATGGTGATCGTCAACGTCTTGGGGACAGGATATGGCAGATGAAGCAGATAAAGAAGAATATGAAGTATTTAGCTCATTTTCGGCAAACACATTTTCCCGTAATGACGTGGTCATAGCACTTACTAATGCGTCTCATTTCAGTGAAAATAACTTATTGGTTACTAATTGCAAACAAATTCTTACTCTTTCGAAATTTAATCCTGCCAATAATATGCTCCAGATTTTTTGATGTTAAGTTCTAAACTACTGTTTTTGTTGACGGGAAAATGTCACTTGGAGATATCAGTTTCTAAGTTACTGAATATTTTACCTTTTAAGTCAAACAGGAGCTAGGAAGATGATTTAAACGAATGAATCTAGTCGAAAGCAAGACATGAACTAGAATGGGGGTGGGGGGGAAGAAATGATTCATTTTATTCTGGCATATTACCAAAGTCTTCCCAGGAAAAATAAGAACTGTTTTCTTGTGACCTCCGTTCTTGAAGAGACCAGGACAAAAGCATTGTAACGCTGTACCCATACTTCATCTTTTACTACTGAGACAACTGAAGACATTGCTAATCCATTGTCACCGGGCGGGTTGGCCGTGCGGTTAGGGGCGCGCGGCTGTGAGCTTGCATCCGGGAGATAGTGGGTTCGAATCCCACTGTCGGCAGCCCTGATGATGGTTTTCTGTGGTTTTCCATTTTAACACCAGGCAAATGCTGAGGCTGTACCTTAATTAAGGCCACGACCGCTTCCTTCCAACTCCTAGGCCTTTCCTATCCCATCGTTGCCGTTAGACCTTTCTGTGTCGGTGGGACGCAAAGCCACTAGCCAGTCCATTGTCACAAGATCTTCCCCGGGATTTATGAGTGTTGATCTGTTATATTTTAGATTTAGTCAATATAATATGCTTATTATGCCTTTGCTGGTAGGACCTAGTGTTTACAGTGTACTATGTCTTCTGGTATAGGCTAGAGCAATTTTGTTACTTTCATAAATCTGTGTCTGTCTTATCCTTGGCTTTGACAATATGAAAGTGACGAAGGTATGAGTGATGCTAGTAATGCCAATCTTTATGCAGCCAGTCCCTGCTATGAATGGTGTGAAAATGTTGCTCATAGGGTCAGTTCGTGCATGCATTTCAGTGGGCTTGGCGGACTGATATGTAATCGCAACTCTGGCTCGGTGAGGAAAGCAACGGGAAACTACCTCACTCCTCATTTCCCTAGTACGCCTCTTCAGTGATACCTAGGCCATCTATGGCAGTTCATGGCAGAGCTGTTGAGAATCCCACCAGCGGAATCGCTGACGGACTGTACATACATACAATATGCTTATTAAAAATATAAAAAAACTATAGAAAAATAGTATACTAGCCTTATTTTACAGACAAGTAAGTATCTCAGTTTATACAAATCTCTTATCGGTCCATCCCTAAAAAATTCCAAGCTCGAATATCTCACATTTACAGACAAATCCCTTAAGTCTTAACCATTTCATCGCGACTTTCAACCATCTCCATTCTCTCCATACTGTAAAAGGATATCCCATTAAAAACGTGTCAAAGACATGTTCAAGTTTACCAAATTACAAGCTACAAAGGAGCATATTCTTTTATTATTTTATTCGTTCTTTCACTTTATACAGGATAATGTAAAAGGAGTTGAAGATAAGGTAGGTTAGACGAGTCGGCCCTTCAAGATGTAAATGGAGGAGCTTTCCAAGTGTCACCTTTTCAGAAGGCTCAAGTTTCAAGATGTACTAGACAGAAGTCAAACGAGAGTGCCTCGTGCCATTTTGTAGATCTCTGAAAAGGAGAATGGGAAAGAATATCTCTCTTATTCTTTGAAAAGAGAAACACAGCATTTCCTCTCTAGACGAAATAATAAAGGAAGTGAGGATTTTTTTTTATTATGTCTGTCACTCTTAAAACTTTTAATACGAATATAATAAATCTCTTCCTTGTATACAAATTCTTGAGTTCAAGATGTCTCAATCAAGATAGATTCAGCAATAGAAACCATTCGTATTGTAGTAGTAGCCGTTTTAATGCTTTGTACAACTTACGGACGTAAGTAAAAGGCCTGTTTAAAGAGTAGTTGGAAACTTCAAATAAGCATGTACATAGGTGGATCAAAAGGTTAGTTGCACTAACGCGCAGCGGCAGCGCGCTGTGTATCGCAAACCTGGGCACAGCGGAGAAAGGGACAGACACTGCCCACACGTCTGTTAGGCAGGTCGCTGTGGTGTCTCGTCTAGTATTGTGTGAATAGCGGCCAAATGCAATGGTGCGTCAACTGGACGTTCACTCCAAATATGAGGTGCGTGTGACTATCTGATTCCTATGGGCCAAAAGGAAGAATTGCACGGACATTCATCGTGAAATTAGTGCTGTGTATGGGGAGCGGGCCATTTGCCGGCAAGGTATCGTAAAGTGGTGTCAGCAATTCGAAGCCGGACGCACGGACATCACGGACAACCATCGCGAAGGCAGGCCCGCAACGTCCAGAACCCGTGCAAAGGTCAACAGTGTGAATGCGATCATTAGACAGAACCGGCGCATTAAACTGAGAGAATTCTCGACGCAGCTGAACAGGTCGTATGGCAGTGTGTTCGCCATTGTTCACGAGGAACTTGGATATCGTAAGCTGTGTCAAATATGGGTACCACGTCTTCTCACCGATGAGCACAAGGGACAACGTTTCCAATCCTCCCTGGAATTATTGCAACGCTATGCCGCAGACGGCAACGGGTTTCTGCGGCGAATCGTCACAGGCGACGAAACGTGGCTCCACCACTTCACTCCCGAAACGAAGCGAACATCAATGGAATGGGTGCGCCCCTAATCACCAGAACGAAAGAAGGCCAAGGTTTAACCTTCATCTGGTAAGGTTATGGCGACAGTGTTCTTTGACATGAGGGGTTTGCTGCACGTGGAATTCATGCCGAAAGGAACGACGATCAACGCGGCGACGTATTGTCAAACGTTGCACCGGTTGCGTAAAGCGATTGAAGATAAGCGCCGGGGGAAATTGAGCGCCGGTGTGATTTTGTTGAACGATAGCGCAACACCTCACAAGGCCCGCCAAACGAGAGAACTGCTGCAGCGTTTCAAGCGGGAGGTCTGGCGACATCCACCCCACAGTCCCGACCTAGCGCCATGTGACTTTCATCTGTTCGGTAAGCTCAAAACGGAACTCGGTGGTCGACGTTTCCAGACCGATGAGGAGGTGAAGGCCGCTGTCTCCGAGTGGTTGCAGAACGCTGGAGGAAATTTCTATGCATCCGGCATCGACAAGTTGGTTGTGCGTTCGAAGAAATGTTTTGAGTCTCTTGGAAACTATGTGGAAAAGTGACGTTACAGTGTATGTCGTTATAGTCGTGTTGCTGTTGTATAGGTGGTGTAATAAATGGCCATAACTTGGAAGTGCAACTTATTTTCTGATCTGCCCTCGTATATTTGTTAGATATCGCTTTCTACGCACAAAAACTTAAGTTCAGGCGATGGGACTTCTTAAAATTCTCTGCACATGGCGAGTTGGCCGTGCGGTCAGGGGCACGCGGCTGTGAGCTTGCATCCGGGAGATAGTGGGTTTGAACCCCACTGTCGGCAGCCCTGAAGATGGTTTTCCGTGTTTCCCATTTTCACACCAGGCAAATGCTGGGGCTGTACCTTAAGGCCACGGCTGCTTCCTTCCAACTCCTAGGCCTTTCCTATCCCATCGTCGCCATAAGACCTATTTGTGTCGGTGCGACGTAAAGCAACTAGCAAAAAAAAATTATCTGCCGAATCATACCGTTAACACAAAATATCTTACACGATCATCCACGATTGAAATTTGTTCGATATAACTAGGGCTTGGAAGACGAAGACCTCTAAATTGCCCAAAAGTGTACTATAAAAATACCTAAAACCTTGGAAAAGGACGTAAAAATTTGATACAAGTTCATTCATTCATTCATTCATAATTTTAATTTTAATAAAGGAATATGTTTTAAAATGCAAAATTCTGGTGGTATGCAGCATACAGTGGAAACATCTATGAGTGAACTACTACTTCTTTGAAAGAGTATATTATTTATTTTAACATATTCTGACTTAGCAAATGTTATGGGATAGGCACCTAATAGCGTCTGGGGCCTCCTCAGGCCCTGCGAATTGCAGTGAGACGCCGTGGAAGTGAGTAGACAAGTCCCTGGTAGTCCTCTGGACGCAGCTGACACCAAATCGTTTGCAGAGCGGCCGCCAATGCTGGTCTGTTCGTGGGTGCAAGATCCATGGCACAGGACCTGCGTTCCAGGACATCCCAGATATGCTCGATAGGGTTCATATCGGAGCTCCTGGGTGGCCATGGCGATCGTTGGACCTCCGCTGCCTGTTCCTGGAACCATTCCTGAGCGACGTGGGAGCGATGAGGTGGCGCGTTATCATCTTGAAACACCGCAGAACCGTCTGGGCGCTGGAAGGCCAAAAATGGGTGGAGACGGTCTACGAACAGCTCGACATACCACGTACCATTCAAAGTATCTTCTAGAACAACTAGGGGGCCCATTCCATTCCAGGAAAGTGCACCCCAGACCATAACAGAGACACCAGCGTCCTGGACCACACCTTCGAGGCAGGCGGGATCCATCGCTTCATGTGGTATGCGCCATACACGGTGCCTCCCATCAGCATGGTGCAGTTGAAATCGTGATTCGTCCGACCATATCACATTACGCCATTGTTCCAGTGTCCATCTCTGGTGACTGGCGACAAATGCGCGTCGTTGTGCCCGATGACATTGGGTTAACAGTGGCATCCGTGTGCGGCGCCGGCTCCCATACCCCATAGAACCCATGTTCCTAGGGATTGTCCACTGGGTGACGTGTCTAGCATGGCCTGTGTTGAATTGAGCCGTGATTTGTTGCACGATTGCTGGTCTGTCACTATTGACAATCTGTCTCAGATGTCGCCGGTCACGGTCATCGAGGGTGGCTGGACGGCAGGTCGTTCGTCTGTTGTGGACAGTGACACCCGCATTCAACCATTCACGATACACCCTGGGCACGGTTGATCGTGTGAAGCCGAATTCCGGCACCTCTTCTGAAATCGCACTTCCCATCCGTCGGGCACCGACCACCATACCCCGTTATAACGGTGTCAGCTCACGACGACGTTCCATGTTACACCTGTCACATGCGCAGCCACTGCCCACAAGGTCTCCTATACAACTGCCGCTGGCACAGGGGGCGTGTGGTGCGCAGACAACACACCTGCGCATCAGTGCTCCGCTATCACATGACATTTGCTCAGTCAGTGTATAATACGTACAAACATTATCATAACAGACTGTTATGCTTTTCAGCGTTCAGTCTTCAAACCGCTGTGAATTCACTAAACGTCGCCACAATCCTCTATTTGCAACTAGTGCTGTGGCATCATTTACTTCTATACCTCTTCTCTTTAAATCGTTAGAAACTGAGTCTGACCATCGTCGTCTTGGTCTCCATCTACTTCTCTTACCCTGCATTACAGAGTCCATTATTCTCCTAGGTAACCTTCCTCCATTCGCTTCACATGACCTCACCACCCTAGGCGGTTAATGCGTATAGCTTAATCCAATGAGTTCATTCATAACTTAGCCTTTATCTCCTCATTCCGAGTACCCTCCTGTCATTGTTCCCATCTGTCTGTACCAGCAATCATTCTCGCTACTTTCATGTCCATTACTTCTAACTTATGAATAAGATAACCTGAGTCCACCCAGCTTTCGCTGGTCTGAAAACAGACCGATGTAAAGATAGTTTCGTCCGGGATCTGACTTCCTGCTTACAGAATAATGTTGATCACAACTGCGAGCTCACCGCATTAGCTTTACTACACCTTGATTCAATCTCACTATATTACCATCCTGAAGAACATACAACCTAAATACTTAAAATTATCTCCCTGTTCCAGCTTTGTGTCACCAATCTGACATTCACTTCTGTTGAATTTCATACCTACTGAGATCAATTTAGTCTTCGAAAGGCTATTTTTAATATCATACTCATTGCACCAATTTTCTGGTTCCAAGATATTAGACTGCAGTCTTTCGGCACAATCTGCCATTAAGATCAAGTCGTCGGCATAGTCCAGACTGCTTATAATTTAATCATTTTTTATTTTATCGTCATTCAAATAATAATTGCGTGTTTGATAAAAGAGTGCGTACATAATTTAGAATGAAATACTTTTTCTACCTAGAATGAATTCAGCGAACCCGCAACGGACTCGCAACGGACCCGCAATGGACATCCTGGAGAAAGAAATTGAAATTAGTACAATTGGAATTATATTTGGTTTAATCACACTAGGGTTACAGAAATTGCAATTTAGGAACCGTTTTCTTTGCAGCTATCACAACAGTCATCTCCAGGTTCTTAGGTGTAAAGGATCGTCAATTTTCAGACAGCACGTTGTGAAACATAGCGAAACTTATCTTCACATCAATGGATGTTAAGCGTTCATCCTTGAAGCTAGTGAGATATTCCTCTTCAAAAACACTCACATCACAATTTTCTCTTTTCAATATTGAACTTGTCTTGCGGGTTATTTGATACCTCCTTTATTCTCCATGCACTAGTTTCATATTTTATTTCAATTCATTTTCTCTCTTTCCAGATATGGTTCAAGAGATTTAATAGGGAAAAGATGATTAAGAGGTGAAGGATGAATTAACGATGATTCGAGTTGAGAATGGGCAGTAAAATTGTAGTCGAAAAAAGGAGAATTTGCAACGAACATACAAGGCCATTAAGACCTAAAAGAAGGTTAGGAAAAGCCCAATAAACAGAAAAATACCGATAAAGTTAAAAAGGGACTAATAAACGGACCATTTTCTGGCCTATAATGACCCATAATGAACATATATTACATTGAGCCTCGTCTTTGGACACTCGAGAAAAAAAAAATTCTCCTCAACTTCCTACCCCTAGACAGTATTTTACAAAATCATCCGTAAGAGTTTTATCTTGTGCTTGTAGATGGTGGTAAAGTACAGTAGCTGCATATGCCACAAGGGTGGAATGATTCATTCCTAAATGAATGTATGTTTCAAATACATCACTGTAAGCCTCCTTTCGAGGACATAATTTGATTAAATAAATTTGTAATTTCCTTGTGGGAACTAAATCTTTCACATCAAAGCAAAGGCAAACATTTATAAAATTGGAACTATGAATCTCCCCTAGTGCTCTGTCGCTGCATTGTACTATAAAGTGTGCTTGCGGTGGTGTCTGGCGGTTGAACGTTGCAGAGTAGGCCACAATTGGCCGACAGCTCTGCACTCCGATCGACCAAACAACCAAGCAGAGGAGGGGTGGCCACGACTCTACCGTGGCTCTACGCCTCAGTATTCGTAATACGTAGATGGGCTGGTCCCCACTGTAGGGTATCCTGAGAATGGTTTACCGTGGTTTTTCATTCTCCTGTACTAAGGCAAGTGCCGGACAGTTCCTAGAATAGGCCAGGCTGCCAACCCTCTCACTTTTCCTGAGCATCTTTTTCAATGTAACAAGTCTCCTGGCCTGAGAGACGTCGTCACCCTCTAGGAGACCCGCCTCCCCCTTCAGGGGAAGATGAAAACAACTCAGTAGTAGTGCCTGTCCAGAGAGTAGACGTTACCTGCAAGGCAGCCCGCCAATTCAGAACGTTTAGATGATTGTGTCTAACGGTGCACTAGCCGCCATCGTCTTGGAAAGGTGTGGCAATCCACCTGATGATCCCACTGCCACACTGGGGCGAAACGCTGGATTTTACGTTTGAGGGAGCCTAAAGGTCTCGAATGCTTATATTATTATTACTGAGGAGATATTGCGGATCACATAGGTGTAAGAAGGTGCTGGGGTGAATAAGCGGACGAGGAATTGACCAGAGCATAATATACTAAATTTTGAAATTGAATCTCTTTTCCTTCGTCTTCTTATATTTAAAATTTGGTAAATAGAAGACATGAATGAACAATAACATTATATAATAATGAGCTCGACAGCTCCAACGACAATGACTTGAAGTCCAAAAATCAGGTACGAAACAGGAGAGAATAATCAGCACGACAATATACGAGGGACGAGCATTATAGCTCTGAAACAGGTACACTGTTTTATAAGAGCAAGTTTGCTCCACTAACTTCCATATCCTGGGAGTCTGAGCTCCAAAATTAATAGAGTCCAGCCTGTCAGAGGCATAAATTTCTTACAGCGCACAAGGTTATTCCTGATAATCTTTGAATGAGGTATTTGCAGTCTCTTCTGCTCAACAGTTTTTCATTTTCTTGTCCAGAAACATAAACCGGGGCAATGAATGCCCATAGTAAATGGCCACAATGTAAAAGGAAAAGGTTTATGATGATCGGTCAAAAACAAAATGCAAGGAGGCGAAAAACCTGCACTCCTTCTAGAAAACTCTTTAAACCCTAACTGGACTTATGGCCCAAAGTTATAGAGGCTAAGCCTATTATACGCCGGGGTATCTAAATGAGAAACATTAAATACCAAAAGAGTGTTAAGAATTTTAGAGGATAAGTTATTTTAGTCACCCCATATCAAGTTGAGTGGTAATCAACAGAGGCATATCACTGTTTGTTCCCTTACATTACATATTTACCGGTTGGGAATAAAACAAAGTCCTTAGACTAATCGAAAATTTTAAATTTAAACCACCAGGTTTAGAAATTTACGTAAAATGGAATAGCTTTGAAACCTTCCTCTCAAGCTATCTTATTACTTGTTAAGATAATTCTGCCATTACCTTGAGTTGCTGGGAATGTCGAACACAGACTGCGGCCCCTGTCCCCTTAGTACTCGCCACACACAATAAACAGGAGCGATGAAGATGACTATACGGCCTTACAGCACCCAGCTTTTATAGTATCTCGAGGGGAAGTTTCCAGAACTCTTTACAGGTAGGCTGGATGCCTGTACACTTCCCCAATTTTAATTGGCTAGAGAAAATATTCACAAAATTTCTAATTGGTTGATAGATACAGGATGCCTTGTTCCTGTTTAGGCCACTCACAGCTCTGTCAAACTCTGACCTCAAAATTGGGTCTCCCATTTCATCAGCATCAACAGCCTCTTCATGTTCCAGAACCAAATTATCTACATCTTTACCTTGATACAACTGTTGGATATGCTCCTGCCATCTTTCTGCTTTGTATTCTTTCCCTAAAAGTGGCTTTCCATCTGTGCTCTTAATATTCATACACCTAGATTTCCTTTCTCCAAAGGTTTTCTTGATTTTCGTGTATGCAGCATCTACCTTTCCCAGGACCATACAACCTTCGACATCCTTGCAATTCTCCACCCATTCATCATTAGCTACCTTGCACTTTCTATCCACTTGATTCTTTAATCGTCTGTATTATTTTCTACCCTCTTCATTTCTAGCATTCTTGTATTTTCGTCATTCATCAATCAGGTCTAGTATCTCCTGAGTTATCCACTGATTCTTAGTTGATCTTTTCTTTCTTCCTAACATTTCTTCAGCAGCCCTACTGACTTCATTTTTCATGACTATCCACTCTTCCTCTATTGTGTTTCCTTCAGCCTTTTCATTTAACCCTTGTGCAACATGTTCCTTGAAACAATCCCTCACACTCTTTCCTTTCAACTTGTCTAGATTCCATCTTTTTGCTTTCTTTCCTGTCTCCAATTTCTTCAACTTCAGATGGCATTTCATGAGCAACAAGTTGTGGTCGGAGTCCACGTCTGCTCCTGGGAAAGTTTTGCAATCTAACACATGGTTTTTGAATCTCTACCTAATCATAATGAAATCTATTTGATACCTTCCAGTGTCTCCAGGTCTCGTCCACGTGCACAGCCGTGTACGGCAGATGTGTTGACAACCTTGAAACCAGAAAAGAAGAAAAACAATCTACAAAACTAAGGTTAGCCACCTCTGAAAAATAACTTTCCCTTAATCCCGCCAGAGAGCTCCCGCCGATGGTAGAGACATCTAAAAGTTGAAAATCCAAGTATCTTGCATAACATTAGTTCAAGTTCAATTACATAGATGGCCTTATATAAGGCTCTCAGTTTAACTGGACGGAGAAAGTGTACCCCCGGTACAATGTTATTATTATTATTAATTAATTAATTATTTGCGTATGGACCCTGTTGGATCACGCATTACATTTATGATTCGCCTTTCTAACAGACCATATTGCTTTCATTCTTTCGCTGTGTGCCTGTTTTCTTTCTTCTGACCACTTAGTCCCCGATCTTTTAGGGACTTCATTCTCTGGCTTTACTACCCATCTATGTATCTTGTGACGGTAAATGTTTCTGTCCACTATTTCTGATGGTTCTATCTGGGCCTTTTCCAGATCTTTTTTGACATCTTGTATCCATGGTACGTTCTTCAGTTTTTCGGTGTATGTCAAAATCTTGTGGGTTATTATTATTATTATTATTATTATTATTATTATTGTTATTATTGCGTATGTGTGAAGACCACATAATAATACGGGACATAACTTTATAAAACTCGATATATATTTTCATATTTCGTCGCCTTGGAATCGGGACTAATTGACATTACGTTATTAAAGGGCAGAGAATATTGGTGGGAAGGGTCTGAGGGAAGGTTTGAAATTGTCTCTTACCAAGCGAGGTAGTTTTGCTGGGCGGTGCGTGTAGTTGTCAGCTTGCATTCGAGAAATCGTGGATTCGTGCCCCACTGTCGACAGCACAGAATATGGTTTTCCATTATTACCTTAAATTAAGGCCACGGACGCTTCCTTCCCACTCCTGGCTCTTTTCTATCCCATCGTCGCCATAAGATCTATCTGTGTCTGTGCGGCGAAAAGCCAATTGTAATAAGGCGGATCAAATATAAACGGGAATTTGATATACCGCTGCTGTTAAATTCTGAGACGGGGCTTCGCCGGGATGTTGGTGGGGGGGGGGGGGATCTAGAGAAGGGGTTTGCGCGCAAATGAAGAGAGCTGGGCTTATTCAGTACTCTGTGAGTGAGCAAGAGGTGCACACGTCTGTTGCGCAACGCATCATTATCAAATTTCTCGCAAAAGAGGGCACCAAACCTTCCGAAATTTTGAGACGGCTCCACGCACAGTTTGGAAATGAAGCACTTTCCCAGAGTTGAGTGTATGAATGGGCTAAACAGTTTGTGGCAGAAAGAGAAGATGTGGAAAATAAACTTCATGAAGGAGAACGCGGACAAGCATCACTGCAGACAACATTGTTACCATTCATGACATTATTGGTGAACATCGGCGAGTATAAAATTTTGCATATTGTTTTAGCCGTAGGAATAAGTTCGAACCATCATCCGAGATGAACTCCATTTCAGAAAATTGTCTGCCAAGTTGGTTCCTCGTGTCCTCAACCAGGAACAAGAAACTTCGTCAGAGACTCCTGCGTCGCTACGAGGAGGAAGGAGGGAATTTCTTGCGTATTGTGACTTGTGATGAAACTTGGGTGCATCATTATACCGAAGAGTCAAAGCAAGCAAGCATGGAGTGGCTGCGAAGAGACGAAGCAGGTCCTGTCAAGGCGAAAACACGCCCATCTGCAAGAAAGGTGCTTGCAACCGTTTTCTGGGACACCGTTTGCTTTTTGCTGGTGGATTTTCTTCACGAACAAAGGACGATTAATGCAGCCTATTACTGTAGACTATTGCATGAAGCAAAAGCTGCGTATCGCAACATGCGACGCCGGGAACCGATCCGAAACATAATTCTTCATGACAATGCAAGGCTGCATACTGCCGCTTTAACGCGGGAAAACTGGAGGAAATTCATTGGACACCTTTGAAACACCCTTCGTGTAATCCAGATTTATCGCCCTGCGACTACCATTTGTTTAGACCACTCAAACAAGACCTAGGAGGACAGCGGTTTTATGATGATGCAAGTGTATAAGAGTTCGTGCCATCTGGATCCGCACATGTCCCTCTTCTTTCCATTAGGGCGGCATCAAAGACTTACCAATCCGATGAGGAAAATGTCTATGGAAGGCAGGACAAAACGTAGAAATGTTATCTCTATATGAGCTTCTTTTTGGTAGATGCTATAAATTTTAAAAACGTATTCCCGTTTATATTTGATTCGCCCTCGTAAAAAATCCCTGCCATCCTTCTGCCTCATAACTGACCGATCCCTTCAAAACCCGTTTCACGAATTATTATAGATCTCAGTTATTATTACAGAAGTGTAGGTTAGAACTATGTTTAATCTAGGATCATTTGAACTAGTAACAAGCTGGACGATAATCTACCCATCTGAGACAGAAGCTCAACCCCCACACTCTGACTTCAACACTCCATTAGCATTTGGAGACGCTCTGGGGAAATTAGAAGCTTACGAGGATTAATGCAGAACTCTGGCGTATGTTGTATTGTTTGAACCTTACTCTACATCACCGATAAATAACATACATTCAGTTAACTTCTCTCTCACTACCCTGTGAAGCGTGATTAACAAGAAGAACCAGTTTAGCGAACAAAGGGAAAATTACTCTTGCTCTTGTGTATATTTCTGTTTTAAAATTTACTAGTACACTAAAATTGCAGCACACTTGATGGTAGAGATAATTAGGTAAGGACTCAACTCCGGAGTTAATACTAACGAATGGCAACATTTAAATAGCCTTTAAGTTAAACCTTTAGAAAATAGCTACATGGCTCACGGACTAGTAAAGCTGAAGTGTATGTTTCACTCAAATGCAGTTCAATCTGGTAACAACTCAGTAGATTCGACAAGCACGTTTATTTTCCATCTAAACAATAACCGAGCAAGTTGGCTATGCAGTTAGGGTCGCGTAACCGTTAGCTAGGTTATAAAAGGGCAAAAGAAGTGAAAGTCATACAAGATGTCGAGATAGTGGTGGTGATTATTGTTTTAAGAGTAACTACAACTAGGCAACCATTCTCTATAAAAAAATAATCCGCAAAAAAATAAGGAAGGGATCCGACACTTCGAAAAGTGAAGGAATCGGAAGGGGCTTCACTTCAATTTCCAAAGAATTCTTGATATAGATTGTACCGGGTGGTACACCTCCACGTCGCTAATTCAAACTTTGCGCCGGTTGAAACTCCCCTACTGGAGGAAGCCTGAACTTTATCTACTGTGTTAATTTTCAAGTTTCTCAGATGTCCCTACTTGTAAATTTCGAAGTTTCGGAACTGGGTTGTTTTCGATGTATTTTTGTTTTGCCTGTAGTAAGAAGTGTGAACATTCTCTTCTAGAGGACACTACTGAAGAACTACAATGGTGCACCCTAGTGCGAAGTGAAATAACTGTGTTTTGGAGAAATTTTGAATTCATAAGTTTGTTCTTTGTTAAATTTCTTTTAGTCATTGTTTAAGTTGGCAATATTAACCCTTTCTTTCCCCTTGTTTTGAATTTACCAATCCCGAATTTCTCGAATTAATTTTCCACCAATAATGTGTTTCTTCTTCATCTTGTGTAGGGGTTCTCTTGGTTAGCCAATAAAATTCTTGTGGGAGGGTGTTCTCATTCTTGAAACGCCTCGAACTTTCCGCGAGAGTATATAAACTGCTGATTTTCGGGTCTCCGCGCCACTTCAGTAACAGCTATCAGTGTGTAAATTACGTAGCAGGGGGCGGGAAGCGCCTCTTTCTTCGGGCAGCAGTTCTTCCACAAGGTAATGGCCGTTTAATAACTTCTTTTCTTGCTAGCTCAGCAGTTTAACTCTCGGGGCAGGTCCGAAGCCTTTTACCATGTAACTTTCCCTTAAAATGTAAAGACACTCGGAATCAATTCTATCTGTTAAAACTATAAATTGGGATAGAGAGTGCTTAACCCTCTCGAGCTCCCACTCATATTGCTTTGAGGTGAACTTATTTTCTCAACCGTTTCTTCCAGTCTAGCGTAATGTAAATTGTCTTCTCATATAAGTCACCTTTTTAGTATGAGATTAGCCCTTGCATTAACGGCCTAGTGCCAAGTAGGTTTTAAACAAAATGTACTAGGAGTGCAGCTTCGCCTCCTCTCAAATTGGTATTGTCGAGGCCATGTAATATTTCTGTTTCTTCACTTAATAGGCCTCAGTAGGTTGGGTATCTTTTTACCCCTGTGTCTATGTCCTTGGAGGACAGCTGGAAAGTCGAGTTTGGTGTGGCCTTTGATAGGCTTAAACTTTGAGAGCGGATTGCTCTTTTGAAATTGATTTTGGGTGCCTCGAGGAGGCTTTATTTTGTAATTGGGAGCAAGTGCTCCTGAACATGATTGGGGTCTTCTGCCCCTTTGTAGAATCTTGTTTTTGGGTAAGGTTGGGCTAATTGCTCAAGAATTGTGAGTCCGGGCCTCGAAGCCCAAATCCTGTGAATACTGTAATTGTACATTTGTTGCCTTGCTACTCTGTACCTGCCATTCTTGTTATTTCAATATTTTGCTAAGAAAATATAACCTTGTTAAATTTTATCTTAACTTTAATTTCGTATTTTGAGACCTGTTCACCCCCGCACCTTCTTTCACCTCTGCAAATCCACGATACTCCGTAACATAGATAAAAATTCTTCTTCGCCTTCTGATGCACTGAATAGCTCCGCCGATGTTTTATGAGTGTGATCATTTTCCTCGTATTCTTTGTCGGTAGGAGAAAGGATGGGTGGACCTGAAAAGCAAAATGTTGTAGATTTAAAAACGTTTATTTATATATTTATTTCGTATGGCAAAACAAGGATACATATAAATATATATTTCTTAAATAAGTATGTAATTTACAAGTCAGCATTCAAAACTTAATGTCCAGACTTTTCAGCCAGTCCACTGCTTCTGTAGAGGCACTATGTAATTCTTGAACAGATCCACTGAATCTTTTTTTGGGCAGCCCATAACAACGTGCTGGATGGTTTGAGGCACATTATCACAGTCGCAGAATGGGTCTTCAGATTTTCCCCACTTGTGAAGCCAGAATTTACACCTTTCTAAGTTTGTCTTGATTCTGTTTAGAGATGTCCATTCCCTTCTCGTTAAGTTGAAACCAGGAGGAGCTCTACAAGGATGGTGAATTAAACCCAGGTGGTCAGGATTTGATGAGGTCAATTCTTCATGCCAGATCTTATCAGCATAAAAATGTGTTTCCAGGAGCTTCTCGCCTAACTTCCATGATGGGTTTCTGGACTTGTGGAGATTTATCTCCCGTATGCAGTTATCAGACTGTGCCTCTTGTAATGGGCTTCTGATAGGTTCACCAGCATACACCCCAGCGTCAATGGGTAGGGTCTGACACATCCCACTCTGATGAGTCTAGTGTCAGACCTAAGATGAAACGCTGGTTAATAGAGCAAACGCCTGAAAAGCCTTACGTCTGATCTGTTATCGTTCAGTTGTGTATCAACTTTTGAAGTATACGCACTGTTAAGCCACACAGGGCAGCATTATTCTGCAACTGGATAGATCAGGGCAAGAGCTGATGTCCGTAGTACTGTCGCGTTTGCTCCCCATTCTGTTCTACTGAACTTGTGTAATATGTTTTTCCTTGTTTTTATATTGGCTGCAGTTTTAGAGATGTGTTGCTTGTATGAAAGTGGCCGATCCGTTGTGACGCCCAGATATTTTGAATATGGGTTATACTTCAGTTTTTGGCCTTTGAATTCGACTTGAGGTACATAGTTGGCTTTTTGGTTGTCTAGGTGGAAGCAGCTTACTTCAGTTTTGTTCAAGATAGGTTTGAGTCGCCATGTACTGAAATATTTGTTCAGGTTATGGAGATCCTTTGTGAGTGTAGTTTCTGCTGTTTTGAAGTCACTCGATTTGGCAGCCAGAGCTATGTCATCTGCATACATGAATTTCCTGGAAGTAGTTTCAGGAAGATTTGCAGTATAGATGCTGAACAGTAGAGGAGCAAGAACTGATCTTTGGGGTAAACCATCGTTTAGTATATAGGGCTTACTCTTATTGCCGTTTAAGTGTATTTCGAACGTTCTATTGCATAGCATGTTGTTCAGCAGTGTTGCAAGGTTCTTACAGGGAACGATCTTCAAGAATTTCAAAATCACCCCTTTTCGCCATACTGTGTCATAAGCTGATGTTAAGTCCACAAAAAAGCTATAGTCTTCTTCTTGTCTTGAAATCTGTTCTCAATGTGGCTGATGAGTGCCAAGACCTGCTCACAGCTCTGCTTAACGGATATCCCAGCAAATAGAGGATACATTAAACTACGACTAAACTTTAAAAACTTTGAAGTAATATTATGAGATTATTCATTGGTTATTTTGGTAGGTATTGGTGATGGAAGCTGTGAGAATGGTGCTCCGAAATTCAAGCAAAGAAAACCTATACCTTTGTTTAAGCACCTGTAGGGAGAGTGAAATTATGCACGTTGCATTGGACTAATTTTCAGTACAGGATCATGTAATTCCATACTAAAACCCTTTCAGACCCAGTGTCAAATATATGGATACTAACTTTTATCCTATTTTAAACGCAGTAAACTGTCTTTAATTCCTTTCAAACCTCGTGACCATTTTTCTGGACGTTCAGCGAAATATAAGGAAATTAGAATGTTTTCTGGCATATGATCATAAATTAAAATTAGACTCTGCAAAATAGAAATACAGGGTGACTCAAAAGTCCGTTAATATTTGACGAGGCAATATTTCACGAATTATTGGTGGTAGACAGGAAAAGAATAATTGATACACATGATTGGCATGACATAGGGTTTTGTTGACACTAATATAAAGTACACAAAATGACCAACAAATGCGCTTCAAACGATACACAAGCAATAATTAGCACAGCATTCGGGGTTTAGTAAAGGCGATGTTCTTTATAAACATGCACAGCATGTTGGCCGTTATTCATCAACAATACCTGTAGGCGAGGGACAATGTTGTGAACAGCAGTGTACAGCATATTCGTAGCTATGGTGAGAAATTGTCGTTGGATGTTGTCTTTTACCATCCAGAACGAGGTCGGACGATCAAGGTAGACTTGCGACTTCAGGTATCCCCACAACCAATAATCATACGGATAGATGTCGGGGGACCGGGGAGGCCAAGCAGGACATGCCGCGATTGCAGCTGCATCTGACGCTCTCTCTCACGACAGTTCCTTTTATACCGTACACAGATCCCATGTGGCATTACTGACGTGTTGCTGTCCAACGCCACCTGCTGGCCTGTTTGTGCACACGTTGTCGGTGTCAATAAAAACCCATGTCATATACAACATGTGTGGCCATTTGTAGAATAGAATAGAGTACTCCCATGTGCTCCGGAACTAAGGAAAAGAGCACTGTTTTATTGCAATCCGTTCAAGTTTGATACATGCATTACATTTTCCCCTTGGAAGTATTTAACTGGTTTTTTTTAATAAATGATATTTGTTCGCGGCTTCGACCTCTGTAGATCTTTTGCCACTACTTGCACAATATGATATGAACCTGCGTGTAATTGTGGAAGTGTAGAGTGTTGAATGTGAGGAAAGGAACGATAAGAACGACACAAACACTCAGTCCCCAGGCCAGGGATATTAATCACTTAAAATTAAAAACCCTGATCCGGCCGGGAATCGAACCCGGGACCCCCCGGGTGACAGGCATACGCGTTGCCCCCTACACCGCTGGGCCGGACTATTTAACTGTTACTATACTAAATATAATTTTTGTCGTAGACGTTATCAATGCTATATTGTCTAGGACAACGTGTATCTTTCCTTGGCTTGTTTACAAACTTAACTTACGGCAATAAATGATCATTATCAAGCATACAATACAACAGCTCACCAACTGACAAATAACACACACTTCTCCTTCGCAGCAGAAATAATGTAAATAATTGTAAATACCCTTTATCAAACCTTTTCAGACAAAACACAAAAGCGCCTTCACTGGCATTTAGAAAACCTTTTCAGATATATCACACCATTCCAATGGTTACTTTAGTGTCACAAGTCTTTTGGGAGTATCCTACCACCTACAACAAGCCTTACTTAACACGTGAGCTATGAATGAATATAATGAAATGAAATGTCGTATGGTTTTTAGTGCCGGGATATCCCAGGACGGGTTCGGCTCGCCAGGTGCAGGTCTTTCTATTTGACTCCCGTAGGCGACCTGAGCGTCGTGATGAGGATGAAATGATGATGAAGACAGCACATACACCCAGCCCCCGTGCCATTGGAATTAACCAATTAAGGTTAAATTCCCCGACCCGGCCAGGAATCGAACTCGGGACCCTCTGAACCGAAGGCCAGTACGCTGATCGTTCAGCCAACGAGTCGGACAATAAAATATAATGACACGACAATACAACAACTTATATATTACTATATTTGACATAAGTTTTCTTCCTACTAGTAATTTTATTCATTATTCTAGGATACGCAGATCTCTTGTCCATCTTATCGTTCATTACTCTCGTTTGTTTTGATGTATGTAATTTCATTTTTCCACATATTTTAAGATACAAAATAAATTGGCTATTCTTCCCCGTGAAATCCACTCTTTATTTAATATTTTATCAATTGTATAGAATTCTCTCTCTCTCTCTCTTTGTATTTTTTGCTTTACATTCACTTCCCAGTTATTTTACTCTCGATGCTTCGGTTGCACTACAAACTCTTAAAAGGTGCGCTTCTTCCATTTCTTCTCCTCATACTAGACACTGACTTTCGTTATTTCCCTCTCCCTCTGACCCTTATTTTTATAAATTCCCCTTAGCCACCACACCATTTCTCTCACATTTCTGCTAGGAAGCTTTCCTGTCCTTATTGCCATGTAGTGTATGATTTTACAAAATTCTACGAGTGTCCTTTCAGTTCCACATTCCTCCATGATCGTCTGTTTCTCATTATCCTTCACTCTATTACTTTCTTACTGAAATCCTTGTCTTTATGACGATTCTATTCTGTCAAGCATCCTTTTCATTTTCGTTAGCCAGTAATCATCCTTTAAGTGTTCCATCTGTTGTTTGTACGCTAAATTCAGACCTGGTGATTTTTTTTAAATACAGCATTGAATCAAGATCTCAAAAAAAATTACAACTAAACTGAATAACAAACCACAAACGAAAGACTTTAGTCCGGTGAAAGTAAAGTTGGTATTATCTCCCGTTGAAATTACAATTAAATATATATATATATTTTACAATTGGCTTTTCGTCGCCCCGACACAGGACTTGCGGCCGAGAATGGGACGGGAAAGGGCTAGGTGTCGGAAGGAAATGGCACTGGGCCTTAATGAAGGCACAGTCCCACATTTTCCTGGTATGGGAATGGGAAACCACGGAAAACCATCTTCAGAGCTGCCGGCAGCGGGATTCGAAACCACTTTATCCCCGGGGCAAGCTCACAGCTGCGCGTCCGTAACCCCACGTCCAGCTCGCCCGGTACAATTAAATAGAAGTACGGCATGTGTATGCAATTAAAAATCACTTAGTATTTGAATACACACTAAGAAACTAACAGACACTAAAGAGACATCCAGACTGACGAATACGCGCGGCAAGCAGCTGAATTATAACTCAGTGTCCACGACCTTGGCAAAAAGATATGTACCCCTACTACCCTTCCTCACAGCACGTGGAAAGTCTCCACTACTTGCCGTAGTGCTATACAAATCGGTTATCCGCGACGAACGGCATTTTGTCCGTATTTCCGCCAATAATTATGTTAATAATTAGAGAAAATAAAGAAAAAATAGCAGATAAGACGACAAGGCTTTTACAAATGGCTTTTTATAATAATTCCTAGTTCTAGCTGGCTAAAGTGGAAAAACAATGTAATATTTACTCCACAGATTTGGGGGAGGGGTGCGGGACTGTCACACCTCGCCTCACCCCCTAATCACCGCTACTGTTTGTGAACACGCCAAAGATGCAGAAGAGGAAATTTAATAATTAATTTATACACGTGTAGACATTCCAGTCGATAAGAGAGTTGCTCGTATGAAACAAAAACTAGTACTGTTCGGCGAATTCGTGTGTGGAAGGCATACGTCTCTTTGGAGCTTCGGCTGCATTCCGACCTGATTGTCCAGATTTAAGAAAGTCTGTGTATTCATCCCTGCTGAATAACTAGCCATTGCCGATATGCAGACAGCAAATATAGTGCTGCTGTACCATACACCAGCCTAGAAGTTTGCGGTGGTAAACGAGGTTTACTAATGAAAAGGGTGTGTTAGACCAGTAGCGCTGAGTAACATGCTGCGAGCGACAGTCCGGTTCTTATCTCTTCGTATTCTGACGTAACCTGCCCGCTGGCAGTAGTTTCCCTGTGAAAATCAATTGGTAGACATGCCATTAATCATTTCTGCATGCGGAACATTTATTAGTAGAAACTACGTTACGTTAAGTAATACGTGCTGAAAACAAACTTACTTGATTTTGTCGAAAAACAAATGTGCATTAAAGGTGTTCTATGTCGGAAACCATTCGGAATAGGACAAATGCCCATACGAAGTTTTTTTGCTTCAAATGATCGTTCCCGTTAAACCCTTAACATTGGCCATTCTTCTTGGGACAGCTTGTATAAGAGCTTTTTTTGTGTTGTTGTAGTTCATTGTCTCAGCCTGTTTAGATCTTCTTCTCACTGTTAGATCATTCCTAGTTTACTCCCGAATCATTGGAGAGGCATTAGAAATTGTGAAACATCCAAACTACTTTAAAAAAGATAAAATATTAACTTGCTTCACCTCACTAGCATGGTGGAAATCTTCCAAATTCGCAACACATGGGGTACTTGGATGTCAACGACACCATTCCAGGGCCTCAAACCAGTTACAAATTCGTTAATTTTCGCACCAAGACAGCCCTATATTTTATACATATGAAATATAGGGGAAGTTCTGGTGGCACTCGCGTTTTACCGATAGGCTTCGGACATCGAGGCTATGAGTACTGTGCACTTACTGCGAGGATGAGATTTCTTTGATAAGAGTGGTGTGAAAATGGGGTTCATAAAACTAGATTCTTGAAGACTTGGTGACTGGAAGTCCCACGGATGTGCAGACATGACTATGTGACATAGCATGTTGAAGTCTGTACAAATAAATTGGACAGTGTTTTATAAGGCGAGGGACTTCAGTATATTTGGAACCTTGGTAACTGTCAAACCGGGTGAATTCCGGTACGACAGCTAGTAAAATAGAAGGTGGTCGCTGCGTCATTAAGTGTGAGTAAGAGAGGAGCAGGCGTGTTTAGTGACCAGTTGAATGCAACACAAAATTGTGCTCACGTTAAAACAGCGTGTGTTCACTCTCGATTGTTATGCGAAGCACGATTCGTGGAAAACCAGTGCGAAACTGTGTGCGCACGAGTTTAAGACTAGAAGTGTTTTGGCAAAACCTCCAGAAAAGTCTGGAACGAAGTCCAACGAAATCTCAACGCCTTTTGTCTGTGCAAATGAGAACTAAAGAGATCGTCATGTTGAAACATTATCAAAAAGGATCTGCATCTGTATACTTACAAATTCACTGTTGTGCTTGCGTTAAAGCGTCCAGACGAACCTTTGCGTGTTGAGGATGTGGGAGATGCGCATGTGCAGACATGTGACAGCAACAAATTGGTGCATCGAAATCACGGTTTCCAGCGTTTTCTCTGATGGGAAGTTCTCCTGTTCATTAACAAATGTCAATTCCGCTTCAGTCTTATGAATATTTTCCGGGCCAGTTTTATTTTCATCATCCTGTATAAGCCAACTTGGAACCATCAATGATTAAAACTTCTCACTTTATGGAGCTTGTTTCCCTCGAGGCATCACTGCTGTAGAGAAGTAGTTTGATGACTGTGGGTTTGAAAATGAGTTAGAACTTACTTGTACAGCGTTTCTGTCTTTCAACTTTGCTATCGACCAACCTTAAGAAGCTCCAGTTCTTTTCAATTCCAATGAAATTAGGGTAGAGAGCTTATATAGTCTTTGATTCAATTGTGCGAAGAAGAAAGCAGGCATTGTAACATCTGAAAGTCGTAAGCGGTCACTAAAGGTGCGTCCGGCTCCATGGCTAAATGATTAGCGTGCTGGCCTTTAGTAACAGCGGTCCCAGATTCGATTCCCGGCAGGGTCTGGAATTTTAACCTTAAATGGTTAATTCCAATGGCACGGGGGTTGGGTGTATGTGTTATCTTCATCATCAATTCATCCTCATCACGACGCGCAGGTCACCTACGGGTGTCAAATAGAAAGTCCTGCACCTGGTGAGCCGAACCCGTCCTGGGGTATCCCGGCACTAAAAGCCATACGACATTTCATTTCATTTCATCGCATATGTTACACCTGCAATGCTACATGGAGAGTGGTAGAATACAGATTCGACATCTGTCCGCCGCTAATGGTGTGCATGTTGAGGTGTATAAGGTACGTAGGAAACATTTTTATTTTCTCTACTTTGTGATGATATCTACTCACTTCCACCGCATTCTTCGTGTTCTGCTGTTTTTTGCGCGGCGTTTGACATCCGCACTCCACTGTTGCTACAGGAACATTGTCATCCGATTACCTGCGTCAAACTCGGATGATTTTATCGGCCCTAGACTCTACGCCCTACAAAGATGTTCTCGGCGTTTCTAGTGCCATGCGTCATGACATCCACTGTACCTCCCCTCGCCAAGTGGTCTATATAACTTGCTCTCTTTGCCTGCAACTTCGAGGCGTTCTTCGACTTTGTGTCACCCTGGTGTAAGTTTTCACCTCATTATGGGGCTAGTATTCGACCGTGAGGTATTTTAAACTTCGCATGAACATGTTCTCAAGTGGTTGTACTCGATTATGTATTGATAATGGAGCATTCCTTTATTTGGATCGCTGTTGGAATTTATGTGAAAATGAACTTTCTATTTGTCAATACTCTGGAAAACTTCTGGCTCTTCAAAATTTGTTTTTATGTTTCTACTGCTTCAAGTCTCATCTTGAACTTGTTTACGTTTATCCTGTTGGACTAACTGGATGTGTTACATTCTGTGTTTTCCAGAAATTATTTTGAAATAGCGCACTATTTTCTAGTCAGTTCAATTGTTGTAATTGAAAATGTTGATCTTTAATTCACTCTTCTATTCTATTGGTTTTCCTATTTCCCAATATTTGTTACTACTCATTATACAGATAGTAGGGAAACATCTATCCTATCTCTCGGATATAATCCTAGTCACATTTATGTAACTAAACGCTGTAAAAATCTATTGTGAAATGTGTTTTAAACTTCCGAGTTTTTGATGATGTACTATTTCTAACTTGTTGTATCTAGAATTTGAATAGATCTATTTTGTTCATTCAAAGTTGGCAATACTTGTTCATCCCCTAGTACTCTTGTACTTTCCTGACTGCTTGTACATCGCTATTTAATTAGCTTCCCCATTTGTACCATCCACAGTATAACTCCCGTTGCCCAGCACTTGAATACTTCGCAACAACAACAACAACAACAACAACAACAACAACAATAATAACAACAACAACAACAATTAGGGCCTGAATGTTTATGACCTAAAATGTATTAAAATTCAAAATTCAAAACTTCAAAATTTGTTGGTCACATTTTCGAAATATTCAAAATTTTCTCAATATTTAAATTAAAAATTTATTTAAATTATACTTTTAAAATCTAGAACATTGAATAATAAATAAGTAATAATACGAATATTATTATATTTTGAATTTATTTAATTATTCAATCTAACGGTAACTCTCGACTCTGCACAGAATGAAATAAATGTCACCTTTTGATGGGCGACCAAAAAAATTATAATAGCAAATTACATATATTTAAAGTTTTCAAACAAGAACGATCTTCTATTTTCACGAAACATTGACGTTCAGCATCGCAGGATGTTATTGGCTCATATTTGAAACACGTCAAATCATTGGAGTTCAATTGATGCTCGCCTTTCTGTCGCTTTCTACGCATCATCTGTCTCTTTCCATACAGCTTTCCTCCTAATTCACATAAATATGTATTTCTAATAAAGATAATGTAATAAACTGCAGAAAAATGTGAAAAATAACCTTTTGAGGCGACTGAAAGCAGATATGCAAAAATGGAATAAAAAGATTTAAAAATAGAACAAAAACATGAAAAATCACGGGGAAATATGAACATAATATGTAAAAAAATTACCGGAAAATGACAACAAAAAATTAATTGAGCCAAAATATGACTTTATATGACCCGTGAAAATTGCATAATTTTAGTCGCCTTAGATAAAATCACGCTTAACTTGTATTTTCGATGTAAAGAATATAAAGAAAAAAATACGATGTGTCAAACATCCAGGTAATAATAATAATAATAATAATAATAATAATAATAATAATAATAATAATCTACCCGTCACATTGGTAGTGAAGCAATATAAAACGACATTACAACTTCCAAAACCAAACCGCCAATAATTATCTCTACCACTTCTCGAGATATTCATTTTTATTTTATTGTACATTCAAACAGAACATGTTGTATATTAAGCCAGCTGAAGAAAAACGTGTTCCATAGATAAATAACTATAATTAAGTACATGTTTTTCCCCTCATTTTTCAATACTACTTGACGTTCCCCATTTCAACCAAGAATTTCCATTTCATGCGAGAAAGAAAGATTGCATTCTTGAGGAAGAACTGCTGGTCTCGATTCTCAAGACGTTCATGAGTGCTAGTCCGCCGTCAGACCACCACTTTCTGCTCTGTACATCGTGTCCAGCAGTTTGTAAGGCACTTGACCTGATTACGAGTTCTGTCAGGAACAGAGGCCACGCTCCAAGTCTCATTCCATCTTGAAATGAAGAGCGAGACGTCTAAACAAATTTGGGTCTCGGCTTCAGCAACATTCGACAGTACTGAACAAGAAGGTAATGCCATATTTTCACTGTTCTTACGATATACGAACTTCAAACGTATTAAACCAGTAGATTGATTCAAAGTATTGTTTTTGTTCTTACAATGAATAAGCTTGAATATTATCTTAAAAGTGAAGATATCATATTTTCATTGTTTTATTTACTTACTGTTTTTTTACAAGTTGCTTTACGTCGCACCGACACTGAGAGGTCTTACGGCGACGGTGGGGTAGGAAAGGGCTAGGAGTGAGAAGGAAGTGGCCGTGGCCTTAACTAAGGTACAGTGTCTGGTGTGAAAATGGGAAAACACGGAAAACCATCTTCAGGGCTACCTGCAGTGGGGTTCGAACCCACTATCACCGGAATGCAAGTTCACAGCTGCTTGTCCCTAGCCGCACTGCTAACTAGCTCGGTTATTTATTTATTTATTTATTTATTTATTTATTTATTTATTTATTTATTTATTTATTTATTTATTTATTTATTTATTTATTTATTTATTGTGCCTCTGAGAAGTACACTCCTTACAATGAGAAACACGTATAAGTACACGTAGCACTATTATATTAGTGTGATTATAATAATAATAATAATTGAAAATAATTTCGTGTAGCTAATTTTTGCCTGGTGCAGCCCTTGTAAGGCAGACCCTCCGACGAGGGTGGTGTTCGGTCCCGCCCCGTGAATATCCACAGCTTGTTTCCATTCATTCTGCCGGGTCAGGCGAGGATAGGAATCGTGCCGGCTGCCGAAGCCTGTCACACTCCTCTGCGGCGATGATTAATGACTGACAGATGAAATTAAAATGATATTGGAGAGAGTTGCTGGAATGATTGATGACAGGTAAAACCTGAGTGTACCGGGCGAGTTGGCCGTGCGCGTAGAGGCGTGCGGCTGTGAGCTTGCATCCGGGAGATGGTAGGTTCGAATCCCACTATCGGCAGCCCTGAAAATCGTTTTCCGTGGTTTCCCATTTTCACACCAGGCAAATGCTGGGGCTGTACCTTAATTAAGGCCACGGCCGCTTCCTTCCAACTCCTAGGCCTTTCCTATCCCATGGTCGCCATGAGACCTATCTGTGTCGGTGCGACGTAAAGCCCCTAGCAAAAAAAAAAAAAACCTGAGTACCGCCATCGTTTTGTCCAACACAAATTTCACATGGAGTGACTGGGATTTGAACCACGGAACCCAGTGGTGAGAGGCCGGCGTGCTGCCGAGCCATTTAGGCTCTTCGGTCTCACCTCGTAATCTACAAAACTGAATTTCATACTAGATTCTCTTCGTTTTCCTTTTCTCCTCCTACGCTTTTACCACACCCCGGTCGGGGGTCGAGGATGCGAACTGTGTCGCACATGTGGATTTTGCCTTATTTTACGACCGGATGCCCTTCCTTACGCCAACCTTACGTGGAGGGATGCATTAATTTTTGTATGTTCGTGTATGTGAAGAGCAGTGCGTTGGGACGAACATAAATACCCATTCTCAGAGCTAAAAGAATTTACCAGACGTGATTTAAGTCCCCGATCCGGCCGGAACCGAACCCAGAACCCCCTGAACCGGAGTCCTCACTGCTCGTCATTCAATCCAACGAGCCGGATTATTTCGTAATATATTTAATGTATTGTTTGTATTTAAATAGATAATACACTGACTGACAGAGCAAATGCAACACCAAGAAGGAGTGGTCAGAACTTTATGCCAATTGCAGGGTAGACTGACGTCACTGAGGTATGCTCATGATGTGAAATGCGCCGCTGTGCTGCGCACGTAACGAACGATAAATGGGACACGGCGTTGGCGAATGGCCCACTTGGTACCGTGATTTCTCAGCCGACAGTCATTGTAGAACGTGTTGTCGTGTGCCACAGGACACGTGTATAGCTAAGAATGCCAGGCCGCCGTCAACGGAGGCATTTCCAGCAGACAGACGACTTTACGAGGGGTATGGTGATCGGGCTGAGAAGGGCAGGTTGGTCGCTTCGTCAAATCGCAGCCGATACCCATAGGGATGTGTCCACGGTGCAGCGCCTGTGGCGAAGATGGTTGGCGCAAGGACATGTGGCACGTGCGAGGGGTCCAGGCGCAGCCCGAGTGACGTCAGCACGCGAGGATCGGCGCATCCGCCGCCAAGCGGTGGCAGCCCCGCACGCCACGTCAACCGCTATTCTTCAGCATGTGCAAGACACCCTGGCTGTTCCAATATCGGCCAGAACAATTTCCCGTCGATTGATTGAAGGAGGCCTGCACTCCCGGCGTCCGCTCAGAAGACTACCATTGACTCCACAGCATAGACGTGCACGCCTGGCATAGTGCCGGGCTAGAGCGACTTGGATGAGGGAATGGCGGAACGTCGTGTTCTCCGATGAGTCACGCTTCTGTTCTGCCATTGATAGTCACCGCAGACGAGTGTGGCGTCGGCGTGGAGAAAGGTCAAATCCGGCAGTAACTGTGGAGCGCCCTACCGCTAGACAACGCGGCATCATGGTTTGGGGCGCTATTGCGTATGATTCCACGTCACCTCTAGTGCGTATTCAAGGCACGTTAAATGCCCACCGCTACGTGCAGCATGTGCTGCGGCCGGTGGCACTCCCGTACCTTCAGGGGCTGCCCAATGCTCTGTTTCAGCAGGATAATGCCCGCCCACACACTGCTCGTATCTCCCAACAGGCTCTACGAGGTGTACAGATGCTTCCGTGGCCAGCGTACTCTCCGGATCTCTCACCAATCGAACACGTGTGGGATCTCATTGGACGCCGTTTGCAAACTCTGCCCCAGCCTCGTACGGACGACCAACTGTGGCAAATGGTTGACAGAGAATGGAGAACCATCCCTCAGGACACCATTCGCACTCTTATTGACTCTGTACCTCGACGTGTTTCTGCGTGCATCGCCGCTCGCGGTGGTCCTACATCCTACTGAGTCGATGCCGTGCGCATTGTGTAACCTGCATATCGGTTTGAAATAAACATCAATTATTCGTCCGTGCCGTCTCTGTTTTTCCCCAACTTTCATCCCTTTCGAACCACTCCTTCTTGGTGTTGCATTTGCTCTGTCAGTCAGTGTAATTAATTCATTATGCTCCGTTCGTGTCATAGCATTAAAGAGTCGAAGTAATCAATGAAAGAATCGATAACATTAAAAAATCAGCCGATAATGTTATTGACTCGTCCACATGACGCAGTCTAGTCATGGGGTGTTTATGTAAGTACCTGTTTAATATTCACTGAATGAGTTTCTGATGGTATGTTCTTTTTACTGAGTGCAGTCAGTCAAGAATCTTAAAGCTCCACTTTTTTCACGTTATTTTCAAGAACGCAAACATACGTAATTTGGCATAGTATGAGATAATATGTGCCTTTGCTGGCGAGACCTGGTGTTTACAGTGCACTATGTCTTGTGGTATGGCCTACAGCAATTTTTTTACTTTCATTGATCTGTCTCAGCTTTACCCCTGACTTTGACAAAATGAAAGTGACAGGTTTGAGCGATTCTAGTATTGCCATTCCTTCTGCAGCCAGTCCCTGCTGTGAATGGTATGAAAATATTGCTCATAGGGTTGGTTGGTGCATGCATTTCAGTGGGCTTGGCAGCCTGATATGTAATAGCAATTTCTGGCTCGGTGAGGAAAGCAACGGGAAACTACCTCACTCCTTATTTCCCTAGTACGCCTATTCAGTGATGCCTAGGCCATCTATCACAGCGGATGGCGAATCTGTTGAGGATCCAACCATGCTTCGGGCTGAGGACTCAACAACATACATGAGATAATATACCGGATATTGCAAAACGTGTGGAGAGTAACCAGGATATGGATAGTGTACTCTAAAATGAAACAAAAATTCGTGGAGAACATGAGCCCTATGGTCGATCTTTTACGAGGTAAGTTTGCTTTAGTTACTAGCTAGAATGGGAAAGATTTCGTATTTAGGATGAAGTTTGGAGTCAGGCATGCCATTATGGACATTTTAGTACTTCGCTATCGTATTCCTGTGTAGGACAATAACAAAGGACGACTTGTGGTGGGCGATATGACACTGACGTCAACATTGCACGAGCACCTCAAGCAGGTTTCGACTACCTGACAAAATGGGCTCTATGCAACGAGATGCAAATTAATGAAGAAAAAACTGTCTCCATGACTTTCAGGAAAGGAGGAAGCAAATACTTTTCTCTACATAGGGGGAAGAATCACCTCAAAGCAGTTACTAATTTCAAATGTTTTGGAGTGACTTTCCAGACTCAAGATAACAATTCCAGCTTACACCTATCCAACAGAGTGAACGTCGCAATGAAAGCTATGGATGGTATTTGATATCCAGGAAAATTATCCTTCGCAACGGCTATAAAGCTTTTTGATTTGAAGGGTAGACCAGTAGCTGTATATGGCATGGAAAATGTGTGGCCATGCCTTCGAAAGAAACAGATGTAACAATTAGAAAATGTTAAAGCAACATATCTAAAAAGATCACTCTGTCTGAATTCACTCCATCTCATGTCACGTATGAGTTAACTAGACAGCAGTTCTTCACTGAGGAAGTACGTCTACGTATACACTTGCTGCTACCTGCAACGCCGACATTCTTAGACAATCTGGCGTGTCTAAAGGCAAAGAAGTCTGCTAAAGGGGACGAGTTATATGCAACAGATGCAGTGATGAACCGTGAATGGATGCGACGAGGTTACGACCTGCTGCTCATACTGAAAAGATTTTCAGAGTATGGGTTTCACTTCAAGCTCCGTGGCGTGAAACAGTGTCATGAGCCGGGCACAGGCTGCGTGTGCAGATGACGTACTGTTGTATTTGAGAGATACCACGCCCCGACATGCAAAATGCGAACAGAATCGCTTAAAACGTTCTGTAAGAATAAGACATTTATGCTTACTTTCTGCACATTGCCCGCAATTATCATTTCATTCATACGTATATAGTAATACTAAGGTGTAAAATTGTACATACTGTATGTAACGTACGCAGATTTTATTATGTACGGTAACTTACATTTTATCAGCGCAGATGGGATCACTTCTGTGTATGTGGGGCTTGCTCTTGTTCCATTTGCCGTACTCAAATTGTAGCAACCATTTTTGGATAATAATAATAATAATAATAATAATAATAATAATAATAATAATCATTGTTTGGGAAAGAAGCCTTCATGTCACGCATGTATAAAATCAAAATGGCATACCATTTAACCAAGGGTGTTTACAACAAAAGATCAGTATTCTTGAACGCCAAGTTCAGACAATACCACACAGTCATTCGTCCGGAGGCCCTCTATGAAGCGAAGTGTCTTGCAATGAACAAAAAAGGCCTGAGTGACAAACTTTAGATCAAAGAAAGAAAGAAAGAAAGAAAGAAAGAAAGAAAGAAAGAAAGAAAGCTTTTGGGGAAAATCTTGGGACCCCATCAAAGACAAAAGTGAATATAAAGGGCACGGTGCCAAGGGGGGGTTTGCTTTCTATGGCCACGTGACAGGAACGAGCCCTGCAAGGTCAACCAAGCGGAACTACTACTACTTCCAACATAAAAAGGCAAAAGAGACCTGCTTCCGTGAGGCAGAGAAAGGGCTACAAGAGGTGGGCATCACCCACGTTGATATCCTGGAGCGGAACCCACTTAAGATGAAATTTAAAGACCATAAGATTATTTTGTTTCTTTCATTTTCTTAGTCTGTTTACTGTCCTCCTGGAGCGTGAGACATTCGGTTAGGGATACAACTGGAGGACCAGTACCTCGCTCAGCGGCCTCACCTGCTTTGCTGAACAGGGGCCTGGCGGGTGGGTTAGGTACCATCCCGTCATTTGTCCGGAGGAAAAGTAGGAAACCACGGAAAACCACTTCAAGGATGGCTGAGGTGGGAATCGAACTTGGGCCTCCGCGGGTGGCTGCTAATCACCCTAACCACTACACCACAGAGGCGGACTACATATTTTAGAATTCTTCTTTGAAGGTCGCTCCTTTGAAAAGACAAAATTAAGAAACAACCATGTTATTCTTTAAAAAATGTAACCGCTTTCTGACACATCCTATACAATGGCAGGAATGTCCTGGTATTTAGTTAACTGGTTAGGCTGGTCGGCATATTGAGTCATTTTGTTAACACATCTTATTTTTAGAGCACGCTTTTGCTCGTGGTGTGTTTCACAGGCCCATTACTAGCTGCCAGAGTGTTCTCGCCATCATGTCCTGTTAAAAGCCTCCCTAGCTCTCTGACGCCTTACTCTTGTATGGCTTAATGGGCGGACATGTACAAGACATTGCCTCACCCTCGACCTCTTAACTCCAACGGGGATTAATATAATCTCCCTCCAAGTTGCGAGCACCTATTTATAATAGCATGAATATCAAGTGACATCCACGTCTTCTCGACATTTCTTGCTGTGTAATAAACTTGGCGAATAAGTGCCATCTTTGAACAGCAAATTGAACTGCACCAAAAAAATAACATATTCATATTTGTGGTTAGAATCGATACCATGTGTTATGTGAAAACTCACTTTTAAACCTGAGTCACCACACTCCTAAAACTCGTAAATGAATACAATGGGATCGGACAAACCCTGTCAGAATTTAGTGATTAATACCATAAAATAAGATTTTCCACACTTATTATTTTAATGTATTATTTTTCTTCTCGATTCATTATGCCCAATTAAGGACCGCTTTGTCCGGCTCTATGAATAAATGGTTAGCGTGCTGGTCTTTGATCACAGGGGTCTCGGGTTCGATTCCCGGCAGGGTCGGAAATTTTAACCATCATTGGTTAATTTCGCTGACACGGGAGCTGGGTGTATGTGTAGTCTTCATCATTATTTCACCCTCATCACGACGCGCAGGTCGTCTACGGGGTCAGATCAAAAGACCTGCACCTGGCGAGCCGAACATGTCCTCAGACACTCCCGGCACTAAAAGCCATACGCCATTTCAAGGAGCGCTTTAAACTTAATAGCAATTTTTTTCTTCTTCTCTTCCCAATATTTCTTCATCTTATCGCTGTGTTCCTCTTTACGTTGTTCAGTCCATTCTGTATTTAGTCAGATTATTATTATTATTATTATTATTATTATTATTATTATTATTATTATTATTATTATTATTATTATTATTATAGTACCACTTTTCACACACCTGTGTGGTCGTGGGCGCGAACTATGTTACACTTGCATATTTAGTACTGTTTTACCCCCCTCCTGACGCCAACCCTATACTGAGGGATGTAGTCACTCTTGCGTACCGAGCGAGTTGGCCGTGCGGTTAAAGGCGCACAGCTGTGAGCTTTCATTCGAGATATAGTGGGTTGAAACTCCACTGTCAGGAGCCCAGAAGTTGAAGTTGTTTCCCATTTTCACATCAGACAAGTGCTGGGGCTGTGTCTTACTTAAGGTCAAGGCCGCTTCCTTTCTACTCCTAGCCCTTCCCTATCCCTTCGTCGTCATAAAATCTATCTGTCGGTGCGACGTAAGAAAAGAAAATATGCACTATTGCGTGTTTCTGTAGTGATTGGTAGTGTAGTCTGAATATCAGAAAGAAAATGCCCAGTCCCCGAGCTGGAAGAACTAATCAGGCGCGATTAAAATTATCTGCCTGATCGAGAATCGAACCCGGGACCCCTCTGAACCGAAGGCCTCAACGCTGGCCATTCAGCCAAGGAGTCGGAATTCTAGTTGTCTAACGTATTAGTTAACTTCTACTGGAAAGTTACTTATTTGGCTCAGTAAATGCGTGTACATTTTAGGAATAAAATCTCTTCCTTTTTCTTACCAATGCCATTTTGAAGAAAGTTAACGTTTCGCCATCTCAGTAGATCGATATTTACAAGTTATTGTACTCTACTTGCAGTAGAAAAAATCTTGTAATAATAGAGAACCATGTCTTGGAGTAAGTATCTCTGTCCGGTTGACTTAGTTGACGGTGGTGGTGTGGGATTACAACTTGCCCATTAGTGTAGCGTGTATCACCCAAGGGGAGGGGGAGGGGGTTTACGTTTACAAAATGATAATAGAACACACTGAAGGTGCTTGTTCGAGTGTGGTGCACGCATGCAAGACTTGTCATTCTAAGGACACTAATACAAGTGAATTATGTTGATATTCAGATCGCAGCACACTACAAAATCTTACATCAAAATACAGAACAAGAAAAATACGATCAAGTTCAACAGCTCTTCAGCGAATGGTATGTTCTGTTTACAATCTAATATCCAACTTTGGAGACTTCGTAGAAAATAGATTCAACAGATCTGTTTATTTACTTTGTCAGTCTGTGTTTATTTTCTTGTTGTTTCATTGGAGGTGGTGGTGGTGGTGGGGGTTCTAAACCCCAATAACACTGTACCGGTCGGTACACCTCTACGCCGCACATTTGAATTTTCCGCCTTAAAGTACTCCTCTACAAGAGAAACTGTGAACTTAAAACTGGATCTACTTAAACTTGTGCTCCGAAGATGCCACTGTGTTAATTTCGACGTGTTTTTGTTTACTATTTTTCAAGAAGTTTGGACATTGTCTCATAGATGTCTCTACTAAAAAAGCTATGATCATGCACCCTGATGCGAAGTGAGGGAACTTTCTTGAGGATATTTTGGACTCATAAGTTTTCTTGTTACTAAATTTCGTTCTTTCGTTTGTGGGTTGGCAATATTAATCTTTTCTCTTCACCAGTTTTGAAGGTAGCCAATCAATTATTTCTGTAATTAATTTTTGACTAATCGTGTCTTTCTTCTTCGATTTTGTGTGTAACTGTGAACTGTAGCCAATAAACGCCTGTGGGTGTGTCTTAATTATTCATGAAAGGTCTCGAATCTTCCCCGAGGGTATAAAAACTGCTGATTTTTTTTGTTTCTCGGCCACATCATCATTTAACTTAGTGTATGGACATGTAGCAGGAGGCGGGAAGCGCCTCTTTCTTCAGGCAGCTGTTCTTCAGTAAGGTAATGGCCGCTTAACATCTTTATTTCTTGCTGGCTCAGCAGTTTAACACGCGGGGAAGGTCCGAAACCTTTTCTATGTAACCTGTCTTTAAACATGTAATTTTCCGTCGCTTTTGTAAAACTTCATATATCTTTAACTGTAATTCGGGGATAGGGAGTGATTTAACCTCTCGGGCTCTCCTTCATTTTGGTTTGAGGTGACTACGTTTTGTAACTGGTTTTCTTCTCTTCTGTAATGTCTTAAATTTTCCTTATACGAGTCACTTCCATAGTTTTGGAATAGCCCCTGCTCCATCGGCCTTGCGCCCCTTAGGTTTTAAGAAGTTTCATTTAGGAGTGCAAGTACAAGCCTCAATTCATTTTTGTATTTTGGGCCATTTACTTAAACTATTCTTTTTCCACTAAGGCCCAGTAGGTTGGGTACGAGATACCCTCGCTTCATTTGATTTACGTTGTGCCTTGAGGGCAATTAAGTGTTTAATTCGGTATGGCCTGGTAATAGGCGTGAAAAATTGAGAGCGAGCCAGCTCTTTTCTATGTGGAAAAAGTGCCTCTAGGAGGCTTGATCTGGTTTTCGGAGTAAATGCTCCTTGAATGAAGGGGTTTTCTGCCCTTTGGACAAATGTGTATCTTGGTAAAGTTGGGCAAGTAGCTCAAGGATTGTAAAAATTCGGGTTCGAAGCCCAGAACTTGTAAAGACCCCTAAACTTGTGCTTTCGTGCTCTGGTTTATAAAATTATACCTTGTACCTGATCTTTCATTGTTATTTCACCTAGTGAAAATTTGTTAAATCGTGTTATCTATTGAAAATATAACCTTCAGTAAAATTTTAAGTTTAGTTTCATATTGTGGATAGACCCACTCCAGCCCGCACCTTCTTTCACCTCTGCATTCCACGGGTATCCCCGTAACAAACACAATCCCTGGCTACGCCCTTGAACGAGCATCAAAAGACGACCTCTGGTATTCGCTCTGGATACAGAACATGGCTCTGTTACTACCTGTAAGACAAAATAGTTTGTCACATTTATCAACTGACTGCAGGTTTTAATGTCCTCAGTTATAGATTTTTGGTATGAGCTTGCATCCAGGAGATAGTGGATTCGAGGTATTGCTCGCTCACCGTCGACGTACGTCTACCCTCTAGTATTTGCCTTCTTTATTTTTATGATAACCTTAATCTGGTCAAGTTACTTTAAGCATCATGCAGATACACGCGTACGTATTCGATGTCAGTACCTTGACAATGGGCAAACATTGCAGAACGAGTTTAATGTCACATGAGGACTACATGACCGTGAATACCAAGCTGAGGTTTCCAGGACTCTGACCAGTATTTGTTTGCGTCATTAGAATGCCCCTTGCAACTGACAGACAGGAAGGACTCACTGAAGCATACAAAGAAAGATCAACCTAATTTACGTGGACGAACCTGCATTCCATTGACAAATATAAAAAAAGGTGTGCAATGATGATACACATACCAAAAAATGTTTGCATCACTTCAGACCAAGGAAACAATTAATTCAAAGAAAGACATACGGAGATAACCATTATTTATTTATTTATTTATTTATTTATTTATTTATTTATTTATTTATTTATTTATTTATTTAGTCGCTTAAGCGCGGCCAGTATCCAGTATCCGGGAGATAGTAGGTTCGAAACCCACTGCCGGCAGCCCTGAAGAGGGTTTTCCGTGGTTTCCCATTTTCACACCAGGCAAATGCTGGGGCTGTACCTTGAGACTACGGCTGCTTCCTTCCCACTCCAAGCCCTTCTCTGTCCCATCGTCGCCATAAGACCTATCTGTGTCGGTGCGACGTAAAGCAACTAGCAAAATTTATTTATTTATTTATTTATTTATTTATTTATTTATTTATTTATTTATTTATTTATTTATTTATTTATTTATTTATTTATTTATTTATTTATTAATCGGCCAACTAGGGAACTCGATAAGTTTCATTTTACATTCTGGCGTTTATTTTGTTTTCGTCTGGTTCTGTAAGTTTCCATGAGATGGCTGTGTCGAGCACGGCATAAACCCAGTCACATTGCACCTGGTAATCATTTCTCATCTCTAAAAGTCCTGAAAGTCACGATGTTTGTTTTGAAAAAGTCTCGTTTTAGCGCGTCATTTGGTCGTAGACCAATTTCTTTGAAGCCTTTCTTAATGTTAACTTATTGGGATATTGTTATTTTTTTTGAGTCGAAATTGTTAAAAATGCATTTCAATCAATCAATCAATCAATCAATCAATACTGATCTAGCACTTAGGGCAGTCGCCCAGGTAGAAGATTCCCTATCTGTTGTTTTCCTAGCCTTTTCTTAAATGATTCCATTGACATTGGAAACTTATTGAACATCTCCCTTGGTAAGTTATTCCAGTCCCTAACTCCCCTTCCTATACATGAATATTTGCCCCAGTTTGTCCTCTTGTATTCCAACTTTATCTTCGTATTGTGATCTTTTCTACTTTTAAAGACGCCAATCAAACTTATTCGTCTACTAATGTCATTCCACGCCATTTCTCCGCGGACAGCTCGGAACATACCACTCAGTCGAGCAGCTCGTCTCCTTTCTCCCAGTTCTTCTTCGCCCAAACTTTTCAACATTTTTGTAACGCTACACTTTTGTTGGAAATCACCCTGAACAAATCGAGCTGCTTTTCTTTGGATTTTTTTCCAGTTCTTGAATCAAGTAATCCTAATCCTGGTGAGGGTCCCATACACTGGAACCGTACTCTAGTTGGGGTCTTACCAGAGCTAAGCCCTCTCCTTTACATCCTTGCTAAAACCCCTAAACACCCTCATAACCATGTGCAGAGATCTGTATCCGTTATTTACAATCCTATTTATGTGATTACCCCAGTGAAGATCTTTCCTTATATTAACACCCAGATACTTACAATGATCCCCAAAAGGAACTTTCACCCGATCAACGCAGTAATTAACACTCAGAGGACTCTTCCTATTTGTGATACTCACAACCTGACTTTCGTCCATCGAAGGTCGTTCACGGTCGTAGGTGACCATAGGAGCGTTTGCGCATTGTGTCCGTGATCGTCTCTATATTAGAGTAGATTTGGTGTCTGAATTTTATTTTCTAAATCCCATTTCTGTAGTCTGGACCAAGTACAGTATGTTATGAAGAATCTTTCTCTTTCTTGGCTCTAACTTAGCGAGCACACATTTCTGAGAGGGGATAATGCATTCTAACGCATAGAAAGATACCACCTTAACGGCAGTGTTGTAATGATTAATATTATGGTATTTATTGAAAAGGACCATTTGCTGTATATATTCCGTGTGGTTTGTAAAGCGACGTCCATTCTCTCTCTGGCTGCTAAGGCCTCCGTATCTAGTCCTTCAACACTGTATTATTATTATGATCATCATGCGTATATTAATTTTGGACTGAGATCTATTTATTCAGCTTCATGACACAACTGAGATGCTGTTTGATACGAGACATAGCGGACCGAGTAATGAAAGCCAAGTTATATGGCTGATGATGCCATCACGGTGACAATATGCTAGGCTACCTCGCTGTACAACCATCTTTTCGGAAGGCTAAAAGTCTCAATAGGCTGTTCCGTCACAAGTTTCCTTTTCCTAGAGAACTCATATCTTTCATACTTTTTCTTACAAAGGAATGATATTTCGAGAATTCTAAGTCAACTCTAAAATGGTCCCGCTTTTTTTCTTTTCATTGCGCGACGCCACTGCTTTAAATATTTTTTTGTCCGTGTGTGTTATCTTCTGAACGAAAAACACACTACAATTTTGAAATAAAATTAACAATTTGGAATGTTTTAACAAATATAAACATAATGAAATTTTGGAACGGGCCCATCGTCCTATTTTATTAAGTCGAAGGCCTATCTGAGTGCGAGTCACGTACTCCAGATCTGAACGCAGCATTAACCCACTCGGTGTAACGTGAAAATATTAGTTAAGTCGGTGGACGTGACTCTGCAGTCTCATAAATGTACGGACTTGTCAGCATGGAATACTGCTGGACGTAACTGAATTAGACCACTCCAAATCTACACTTCATCTCAGATGTAAGAGGCATACGTTACATGGCCTCGTACTTCGCGCTCGTCTGGCAGTTGTTGTTTTCTCTGTCGATCTCGTAGAATAATAACCTACAGTATACTACTGTAGTGTTTTTCTGCGTTCCATGTGTTTTGTAACCTGGAAATATTTAAATTTCTCGACGGCATTGTACTCAAATTAAACGTTCAACGAATTAGATACAGTTCATTATATATACAGTCAAAACCGTTTTTAACGACATCGCTTCTTTTTTTTTTTTTTTTGCTAGTGGCTTTACGTCGCACCGACACAGATAGGTCTTATGGCGACGATGAGATAGGAAAGGCCTAGGAGTTGCAAGGAAGTGGGCCTGGCCTAAATTAAGGTGTAGCTCCAGCATTTGCCTGGTATGGAAATGGGGAAACCACGCAAAGACATCGATTTTTACGACCTATTGGATATGTATGTAGGGTATTCAGCCCGAAGGCTGGTTTGATCCTCTGCAGCTCCGCCAACAGCTTTCACAAATAGCCTAGGCGTCACTGAAGAGGCGTACTAGGGAAATGAGGAGTGAGGTAGTTTCCCGTTGCTTTCCTCACCGAGCCAGAGTTGCTATTACATATCAGTCTGCCAAGCCCACTGAAATGCATGCACCAACCGACCCTATGAGCGATATTTTCACACCATTCATAACAGGGACTGGCTGCATAAGGAATGGTATTACTAGCATCACTCATACCTCAGTCACTTTCATATTGTCAAAGCCAAGGATGAGACTGAGACAGGTCAATGAAAGGAACAAATTTGATATAGCCCATACCAGAAGACATAGTGCACTGTAAACACTACATCTCTCCAGCAAAGGCATACCTATTGGATATAACGGTGAAATCTAACGGGCCGTCGAAAGCCTATACAGAGTGTATCAGAACAATACCGACAAGAAAAATCAGGGATGCTCTTCGTGCTATGTTAAGAACGACGGTGCAATCGGATTGGTGGAGACATTTTTTTCTTTTTGAGAAAATAACGTTACTTTGTTGCTTCCGTAAGCGCGATTCACGAACGCGCCGTATTTGCTATGGCGGAGCACAACCGCTGCGTGCTCCAGGGAAGAGAAGGGAAGGGAGGATAAGTGGTAGGTTGTATGACGGAGACAGAGATAATGCTCCGCGCGAATGCACACCTTTCCTCGTTCTATTCGCACAGGTTTATCCTTATCTCTTACAGGCAATAACCACGCTTCGTTTATTAAACAGCCACAACTGTACACACAGTAGAAGAAATACTGTAATAATTAAGATACACTTGTCAGTCAAGGAATGCTCCAGATCCTTGTGACTCTGACCTGATTTCGAAATTGAAGGAACCCCTCGGAAGCCGCCGATTTCCTGACGTGAGACTGTACTCGGCGCAGTTATCATCAACAGTGAACACCTTTCCATCAATATTACCATTGTTTTATTTACAGCCTTCGTATTATAACCTCGATATAGCTGAACTTACATATCCCGGGCTAATTGGCTCAGGCGGTTGACGCCAAATTGGCAGGTTCGATCCTCGCTTAGTCCGGTGGCACTTGACGGTGCTCAAATTCGTCACCCTCGTGTCGGTAGACTTACTGGCACGTAAAAGAACTCATACGGGACTAAATTCTGGCACCTCAGCGTCTCCAAAAATTGTAGAGGCAGTTAGTGGGACGTAAAGCGAATGACATTATTATTATTATTATTATTATTATTATTATTATTATTATTATTATTATTTGGGCATGGACCCCGTTGGATCACGCATTACGTTTATGATTCGCCTTTCTAACAGACCATATTGCTTTCATTCATTCACTGTGTGCCTATTTTCTTTCCTCTGATCCCTTAGTCGCCGATCTTTTAGGGACTTCATTCTCTGGCTTTACTACCCACCTATTTATCTTCTGACGGTAAATGTTTCTGTCCAATACTTCTGATGTTTCTATCTGGGCACTTTACAGATCATTTTTAACATCTTGTACCCACAGTACGTTCTTAAGTTTTTCAGTATATGTCAAAATCTTGTGTGTTAGTCTTGAAGACGGTAGTCTGTGAATGTGTCCATAGAATTTTAGTCTTCGTTTCCTGATGTCTCCGGCAAGGTTCGGCAGTCTTTCCGTAGCTTTGCGTGATTTGAGTCTATACCCTTCTTTTTTCTCTGGGCCCAGAATTTTCCTTTCCTCCTTCAAAATGTTTTCCAGATCAACTTTGTTATTAAGTACCAAGATTTCACTTGCATACAGCACTTCAGGTTTAATCACCGTATTATAATATTTGATTTTTGTGTGTATAGACATGCATTTCTTATTGTCCGACTCGTTGGCTGAATGGTCAGCGTACTGGCCTTCGGTTCAGAGGGTCCCGGGTTCGATTCCCGGCCGGGTCGGGGATTTTAGTCGCTTCTGATTAATTCTTCTGGCTCGGGGACTGGGTGTATATGTCCGTCCCAACACTCTCCTCATCATATTCAGACAACACACTACACTACCAACCACCACAGAAACACGCAATAGTGCTTACATCCCTCCATAGAGGGTTGGCGTCAGGAAGGGCATCCGGCCGTAAAACAGGGCCAAATCCACACATGTGTGACGTAGTTCGCACCCGCGACTCCACAGGTGTAGGAAAAAGCGGCAGGAAAAGAAGAAGAAGACATGCATTTCTTATTGTAGATGTCACGGGTTCTCCAATATGCCCTTTTGAGTTTATGTAATCGGATTTTCTGTGCTTCCTTTTCCAACACTGCTGGTTCTAGGATCTCACTGAGTTATTATTATTATTATTATTATTATTATTATTATTATTATTATTATTATTATTATTATTATTATTATTATTATTTTGAACGTATATATCGATTTACCGGAAATTATTTTAAATAGTGTTCTGCAATATCAAAGAAACAAACAAACCAACAAACAAGAATTTTGTATAGCTAATCCGAACGAAGTATGAGACATGTATTTGAATCCTACAGATAAAATCATTTGTTACTTATAAAGATATGGGATAAATCACCATAACTGTCATCATCACACTTAATGGACTTAACGGTGAAGAATTATTACCATCCTTCAAAGTATTCTTTCCATCTTACTGCGAACAATTCTCATCACTATGACCATTTATTTCAATTTTGTGAATAAAATATTATTCCTCTATAGCAGAATAATGTCAAGTTTCCTCTGTAATAGAAGTACCTCCATTAAAACACCTATTGCGCCACAGTCCACAGTCCGCCGTTCATCAACTTCCACATGAGATAGCTTTTATCATTCCAGTACCTCACGGAAGTTAACGAAGCATGAGTGACAGTACAGCGGCCAGTATATCAGCTAAATAACCTGTTTCATCTTCCTTATCATAACCCGATTCGATTAACTTTCACGTCGGTTGCAATTTTTAGTTAAGTATGTCCATTATTGTCAACTTGATGAACAGTCAGCGCAGTTGAGAAAAAATATCATCCGTGAGACATTATATACTACAGGAAGGGTCATCAGTAGTAGATCCCGGAAGTTGGGCAAAATACCATTTTAATCTGGGTGTATATATCGAAGTGCCACATAGAGACAAACATGTTTTCGTACGTATGGGAAAGGTAGGACGAGTTATTATTTTGCTTTTTTTTTCCTATTTTAACTATCCGTAGCCTATTCGATACTTCAATGCATTTTATCTGGCTTATTGAAGTTCAATGCTTCTGGACACTATCGTTCATTAAGTTAAAATTATTTTTTTCTTTATTATTAATACAATACATTGGAATTATATATTTTTTTCTTTCCAAATCAAGGTGTAGTAAAGCTAATGCAGTGAGCTCGAAGTTGCGATCAGCAGTATACTGTAAGAAAGAAGTCAGCTCCCAGACGAAACTATCTCTACATCGGTCTGTTTTCAGACCAACTTTGCTTTACGGGAGCGAAAGCTGGGTGGACTCAGGATATCTTATTTATAAGTTAGAAGTAACAGACATGAAAGTAGCAAGAATGATTGCAGGTACAAACAGGTGGGAACAATGGCAGGATGGTACTCGGAATGAGGAGATAAAGCTAATTTAGGGATGAACTCGATGGATGAAGCTGTACGCAAAGACCGGCTTCGGTGGTGGGGTCATGTGAGGCGAATGGAGGAGGATAGGTTACCTAGGAGAATAATGGACTCTGCTATGGAGGGTAAGAGAAGTAGAGGTAGACCAAGACGGCGATGGTTAGACTCGGTTTCTAACGATTTAAAGATAAGATGTATAGAACTAAATGAGGCCATAACACTAGTGGCCAATCGAGGATTGTGGCGACGTTTAGTAAATTCACAGAGGCTTGCAGACTGAACGCTGAAAGGCATAACAGTCTGTAATGATTATGTATGTATTCATTTTTATACATAAACACTGTTAATTTTCTTTCTCCCTTCCTTCCTAAGATTCTTTATTACTGTCCAGAAAGATTTCCCTGCTGCTTGACCTAGCCTTTCCAGGTTATTACCAAAATCTTCCCACGACTTCTTTTTGGATTCAACAACTATTTGTTTCGCTCTGTTTCTTTCATCTACGTACAAATCCCTGTCTGCCTCGGCCCTTGTTTGGAGCCATTTCTGATAAGCCTTCTTTTTACGTTTACAAGCTGCTTTCACTTCATCATTCCACCAAGATGTTCGCCTTTTCCCATCTTTACACACAGTCGTTCCTATGCATTCCCTTGCTGTTTCTACTACAGCATCCCTGTATGCCACCCAATCTCTTTCTGTATCCTGAGCCTGCTTACTGTCCACTGTCTCAATAATCAAATCCATGTACTTCTGTCTAACTTCCCCGTAGATGGATCTCGGCAGAAAAATGTATAAGAAAATGTCTCCGTTACACGGAGAAGCATAGAATCATAGATATGTTTTTGAACTTAGAAGACGAGAGAGTAAGAACATATATTTTTTTTTTTTTGTTTTTCCCCTCACAGTAGCCTCTTACGACGCGCATGAACTACGGACAATGCATCATTTCACTTCTCCCATAGGGGAGATAGGGAGTTCCCGATAAATCGAAATAATGATCTACGTTCTACAATACGGCAGCTGATCCAACATATAACATTTCCACGCCAGGTCATAACATAGCCTCACCTATCAAAATCTACGTCCAACAAAATGGTCGCTGATTTGGCACATGGCCATGAATATTTTGCAAGATACGTATTATGAGTACAAATCTGTTGTTTACGGTGACGTCACCGTGTGTAACGGGCTTTCATGTGACCTAGACGAAACGTCAGTCAAAGACGACGGAAACTCGTTTAAAACACGACGCCATTTGTATCTTACTATATATACAAGGCAACGTCCTGGCACACGGTAATAACGTAAGAAAGAAGCTAACGAACAATGATTTTCCAGTCTGCTTCCGTGAGCGCTCCAGGTAGGTCGTGCCAGCTGCACTCCTCGCAAGTGGTTACGCATTTGACTCGGGAAATCGGAACACAGTATAGCAAGCGTTGTGTTTGTTTGTGTTACGAATCTAGTACTCTTTCAGTTTACTACAGTGTATTATACATAAGTGAATAGTGTTTTACTGATGGACGGTGGAACATACGGGGATGGAGGCCCTCCGCCTATTCAACCGAACAGTGCCATAGAGGATCTTCCCACGCCTTCTTTACATTCTACACTGAAGGTAGCTCTCCTCACCCTCAATGAAGACCAGCATTACGACGTAGAAATGGAGCGCCGAAGCAATTAAATCCAGAAGCGTCAGATGGATCACCAGCCACACAACAAGGAAAAAAAGTTGGCGACACCCACTTCTGAATTACGAGGTAAACATACATCTATGCTATCATCAGATAAACTCCCGAGTACAGTCAATCAATCACTACTGATCCGCATTTAGGGCAGTCGCCCAGGTGGCAGATTCCCTATCTGTTGTTTTCCTAGCCTTTTCTTAAATGATCGCAAAGAAATCGGAAAAATATTGAACATTTCCCTTGGTAAGTTATTCCAGTCACTAATTACCCTTCCTATAAACAAATATTTGCCCCAATTTGTCCTCTCGAATTCCAACTTTATCTTCATATTGTGATCTTTCCTACAGTTAAAGACACCATTCAAACGTATTCGTCTACTGATGTCCTCCCACGCCATCTCTCCTCTGACAGCTCGGAACATACCATTTAATCGAGCAGCTCGTCTCCTTTCTCCCAAATCTTCCCAGCCCAAACTTTGCAACATTTTTGTAACGCTACTCTTTTGTCGGAAATCATCCAGAACAAATCGAGCCGCTTTTCTTTGGATTTCTTCCAGTTCTTGAATCAAGTAATCCTGGTGAGGGTCCCATACACTGGAACCATACTCTAGTTGGGGTCTTACCAGAGACTTATATGCCTTCTCCTTTACATCCTTACTACAACCCCTAAATACCCTTATAACTATGTGCAGAGATCTGTACCCTTTATTAACAATCATATTTATGTTATTACCCCAACGAAGGTCTTTTGTTATATTAACACGTAGATACAATGATCCCCAAAAGGAACCTTCACCCCATCAACGCAGCAATTGAAACTGAGAGGACTTTTCCTATTTGTGAAACTCACAACCTGACTTATAACCCGTTTATTATCATACCATTGTCCACCGTCCATCGCACAACACTATCGAGGTCACTCTGCAGCCGCTCTCAATCTTGTAACTTATTTATTACTCTGTACAGAATAACTTAATCTGCAAACAGCCTTATCTCTAATTCCACTTCTTTACATATATCATTGATATATATATAAAAACATGAAGGTCCATTAATACTTTAACTGCTGCATTAGAAGAGCTAGGTACCTATTATGAGAAAAACCAACTCAAACCAAATCCAGCTAAGACTCAAATTTGTGCGTTCCATCTGCGGCATGCGCAGGCCTCTCAGAAACTCAAAGTACTAAGGAAGGGAAACTTACTGGAACACTGCTTTACACCAAAGTACCTGGGAGTTATGCTGGATCGCACATTAACATATAAGAAAAATTGCCAAAACCTGAAACAAAAGATAGCTGCCAGAAACAACATTCTACGAAAGTTATCAGGAACAAGCTGGGGAACACAACCACAAACAATTAGAACATCAGCTCTAGCTCTATGCTATTCTGCAGGAGAATATGCCTCCCCGGTTTGGTACAGGTCAGCTCATACGAAGCAGGTCGACATCGCTTTAAACGAAAGCTGCAGGATCATTACTGGATGTTTGAAACCTACACCCATTGAGAAGGTCGAGCTTTTAGCTGGTATTGCTCCCGGTGAGATTCGTAGGGAGGTAGCAGCTAACAAAGAAAGGCTCCAGGCAACTACTTCGGAAGCACATCCTCTATATGGATACCACCCAGCCACACAGAGGCTAAAATCTAGGAAAAGATTTCTCCGCACATCAATTAACCTTGAGGGGAAAGCAGAGAATGCTAGAGTCACAATGTGGAAAGAAAGAATCCACCACCTTTCCAACTGGATAGAGCCGAAGGAAAGTCTTCCATGTGGACACCAGGAGAAGTGGACAGTATGGAAAGCCCTTAACAGTCTCCGTACAGAAGTCGGCAGAACCAAAGTAAACTTGCGGAAGTGGGGCTTCTCAGGTGATTCATCACTTTGTGATTGCGGAGTGCAGCAGACGATCCAACATCTATGTCAGTGTGTTTTATGTCGTTCAATGTGCACTATCAAAGACTTGATTGCAGCCTCCCCCAACGCTATTGACGTCACCCAATACTGGGCAAGCATCATCTAGCTCTCGAATATTGTTGCTCTATCTGTGATTGTATAATAGACTTGTATATTTGTATAGTAGGAATGTAGATATCTTGTTGCTTTTTGTTAAATATCTGTAAGTAAAGTTGATACTTCTGACACGAATAAAGAAAGAATACTGCATTGAGGAATTCCCCTCTTAATTATTACAGGGTCAGATAAAGCTTCGCCTACTCTAATTTTCTGAGTTCTATTTTCTAGAAATATAGCCACCCATTCAGTCACTCTTTTCTCTAGTCCAATTGCACTCATTTTTGCAAGTAGTCTTCCATGATCTACCCTATCAAATGCCTTAGATAGATCAAAATCAATACAGTCCATTTGGCCTCCTGAATCCAGGATATCTGCTATATCTTGCTAAAATCCTACAAGCTGAGCTTCAGTCGAATAAGCATTCCTAAATCCAAACTGCCTTCTGTCAAACCAGTTATTAATTTCACAAACATGTTTAATATAATGAGAAAGAATACTTTCCCAAAGCTTACATACAATGCATGTCAAACTGACTGGCCTGTAATTTTCAGCTTTATGTCTATCACCCTTTCCTTTATACACAGGGGCTACTATAGCAACTCTCCATTCATTTGGTATAGCTCCTTCAACCAAACAATAATCAAATAAGTATTTCAGATATTGTACTATATCCCAACCCATTGCCTTTAGTATATCCCCAGAAGTTAACACGCACCCCTCCCCCTATACGAACGACAAAAACAATAGATACAAGGATGATTCTCCTGGCCCATTCTATATTTACGTAAATGGTACGGCAGGCAATATTGGAAAATTTCATCCTATGGGATTAGGGAAATTGCTTTACAGTAGTCTGCCAACACTTCGGCCTAGTATTTTGAACATTAGCCCCATCGGACGGAACAGAATCAAGATTGACCTGAAAACAGCTCGCCCCGCTAACTTACTTGTCGAGTACCCCCTGTTTGCTGAGAAACAATTGCAAGCTTATGTTCCAGCTCATGTAGTTACTCGCCAAGGAGTTATCCGTAACGATGTCAGTCTAGGTGACGAAGAGCTCCTACAAAACATTTGTTCGCCGATTAGCATTCTCAGGGTACGCCGTATGATGAAGAAAATCCAGCACAATGGCACACAAGAGAATATCCCTCTTCAAACATGTGTAGTACAATTCGATTCCTAGTTTTTTCCGGACTGTGTGTCTATTTACGGTATGCGGTGTGAGGTCACCCCATACGTAGCTCCTGTACGCCAATATTTTAAGTGTTTATGGTTTGGCCACACTCAGCTACATTGCCGTTCAACAGGAAGATGCGCTAAATGTGGTAATCAGCACCCTGTAGAACAGTGCTCATCCTTGCAATTAGTGTGTGTACTTTGTAATGGTGCACATACAGCCACAAGTAAAGATTGTCCAGAATACTCTAAACAGCAGAAGGTGAACGAACTATCAGCTACTAGGAATATTCATTTCAAGGACGCACTCAACGTTTTGGAACACCGACCCTACGCAGAGGTAGCGGGATCAACCCTTCCCATTGAAGATGAACGGACCTTTCCCTCGCTCCCAACGCAGCGCTCTAATAGATTCACTGCCTTCAAAAAACCTCGCCTAGCCCCACCACCTGTCTCCCGTGCTTATGAGCAAGCACCTCTGTTTTATTCCCCTCATGAACTTCCACAAGGCCCCAGCAGACAAAACCCCTATCCACCTCAACCTAATCGTATTTCCTCCCAAATGACCGTGGATAACTCTGTTTCAAGGACTAATTCTCCTTTTGTGGTGGATGTCTTAATATCCACTGTTCACAATCTTATTTTACATATTCTACAAGGAATAACCTGATCTTCGAAAGGCCCTCCAACGTCTGAAGAAGTACGTGAAATGATTTATCGATGCATTAGCAATGTCAATTAATCTAAAAATATTACAGTGGAACGCTCCTTCTTTGACAGGTAACAAAGACAGTTTATTAAAGGAGATTCATGACAGACAGATTTCTGTCGTTGCCATATCTGAAAGTTGGACATCTTCAGATCTGGAGGTGCGGTTTAGAGGCTTCAGAGTGTACAGAGATGATCTTATGGATGGTTACGGTGGAGCAGCTCTCCTTGTTTCCTCTCAAGTACGACATAAGATGTTCCAGCTGAATTTTAGACAAGTGCCGTCTTTCCAGGCCGTAGCTGTACGGATAGACTTACCTCCCAAGCCTTTCACCTTGTTATCAATTTATTGCCCTCCTCGATGTGTGATTGAGCTTAACGAATGGTACACTCTGATATCACAACTCGACCCGCCATACTTAATATGTAGGGATCTGAAGGCACATTGTGGGGCCTGGGGTTGTGCGTTCACCGATGCTGCGGGTACTGCCCTATTGAACACCCTCGACGAATTTAACTTTGTTATTTTAAATTATGGATCTCCAACTCTCGTCCCTCGACTTGGACAGCGTCCTTCTGCTGTTGATGTTATATTGTGTTGTTCTACACTCTTGAATACAGTGTCTTGGAAAACTTTCCCAAATGTCATCGGTTCGGACCATTATGCGATTGGAATTTTGTTGCATACTCTTTATATCTCACCATACACTATTTACCCATCCACTAAATGGAATACAAAACTTGCAGACTGGTACGCCTACACTTCTAAAATCGACGATCTCCAGTTATTGTGGACTCCGTTAACCCCGTTAGAAGACTATACTGCTTTCCCGAAAATAATAAATTCTGCCGCCCACGTTTCAATACCTGAAAAGCACCCATGCACTCATAAAAGAGGACCTCCAACCCCTTGGTGGGACCGAGGATGTTGATTGATGATTGCAAAGCGTAAGCAAGCTTTTGCCCAGCACCGACGCCAACATACTTCGAATAATTATGTGTTGTAGCAACAGACGAATTCCAAAGTGAAACGTTACTTAAAGGAACGAAAACGTCAAAGCTGGAGGAGGTTTTGTGAACGTATTAATAAGGATACACACCTAACTAAAATATGGTCGCAAATCAGAGGCCTCCGGAAAGATAGCCACACTGCATCCTTTCCGTCCAACATTGCAGAGCTGGGAAAACAGTTTGTTGATATTATTGCACCTCCGTTCGCGTCTCCACCCATAGATACAACGGATGACGTCTGCGATGATCCCAATCACTTCCTCACACGACCATTTACATTGCATGAGTTTCAGCGAGCTCTTAAAGACTGTAACAATACTACTCCGGGAAAGGACAACATGCAATACTCCATGCTTAGTAAATTGCCTCTCTCGGCTAAAATTCTCCTTGTCCAGATTTTTCATTCCATATGGACACATGGCCCACTACCGGCAGACTGGACTACTCAAATAGTGGCACCCATCTTAAAGCCCGGTAAGGATCCTCAAGATGCAACATCTTACAGACCAATAGTTTTATCCCCTTGCGTGGTTAAAACACTAGAACGGATGGTTAAAAACAGATTAGAGTGGTTTCTGGAACACTACAGGTTACTGCCTGTATCTCAACATGGATTTCGAAGAGGACGCGGAACCATGGATCATCTCAGCATACTCACCACTGACATTGAGCGTACTTTTCAAACTCGGGGTTATCTGGCCGCACTTTGCTTGGGCATTGGTTCTGCTTACGACAATGTGGACGTATCTCTACTGCTGCGTAAGTTAGCAGCCTTGAAACTACCAAGAACTCTTATCTTCGGCATTGCGATTTTGATTAAAGAACGCACCATATACGTTCGGAACGGTCCTACTTTTATTGGACCGCGTACAGTCTCTAAAGGCTTTCCACAGGGCAGTGTATTAAGTCCCTTACTCTATGCTATCTACACCTCTGACTTGGACGCAATATTTAGTCCCGCCATTCGTGTCTGCATTTATACATCTTCAATCAATTTGACAATTACTCTTCAGCGTCTGCACACAGCATCACAATGTCTTCAAGAATGGACTACACAGAGTGGACTTGCAATTTCTCCTACAAAATCTTCCGTCACTATATTCACCAAACAGAAACTGGTTCTTCCGTCTCCTACAATTCACCTTGGACCATATTCTTTTCCTGTGAAGTCTACTGTTCGCCTCCTGGGGATGCATTTGGATAGCAAACTCACTTGGAGTGGACATATTGCTTACATCCAAACACGGGCACTGCGTGCACTGAACGTCCTTCGTTTCTTAACCCGCACTTGGTGGGGCGCTACTCCCGCCTCTTTGCTCATTCCTTACCGCTCCTTGATACGGACAGGTATTGACTATGGCATTATGTTGTACAGCAACGCTCCGAAGTATGTTCTAGATAAATTAAATGTCCTACAATTTCGTGCTCTCAGAGTATGTCTTGGTGCTATGTCGTCAACGCCTACAAATGCTCTACAGGCCGAAGATCATGATCAACCCCTGCACTTGAGAAGGAAACTACTGGCAACAAAATTTCTCCTTCAACGTTTTACTCTGGAGGATCACCCGTTATTCAAGAGCCTACAACTTCTGCACAACCATTATCGCGAACGTCATGGAAAACATCCACCTCTACTTGAGGCGTCTAGTATCAAAACCGGCCAAGTCACAAAATTTACGAAAATGAGTTATGGTTATCAATTTGAAGTAGAAGTATAGCACTATCAGGTTAAACAAGAATATGCTTTAAAATCGTCCATGTCTTCATGTTATAGAGCACTGAAATCTCGGTCGTGCAACAGAATCGGCCAAGTCATGCAGCCAGTGAATTCAAAACCGGCCAAGTCAAGGAACAAGCGACAATCTGTATGACGCAACATTATTGTCTGGAATCTTGTGTTGTTACATTAAGCAACAATGTGATAATATCAGTAGGCAAAATCGTTCCTTGTAATGTATATTCTTTGAAGTCATAATATTTTGTTTTTTGTTCGTTTGCAACACTGATTTACGTATTGACGGGCTTCTTCCCGTCATTGGCGCCAAAGCAATCCTATTTCCGGTCTGCTCGTATTTTGTGTGCTGTAACGTGGATATTGTTCCGAGTGGTGAACTGAAAGATTTACTTTCATACCTTGAGAAATTGTACAAAATTGCAACAAAAACGGCCAAGTCAAAATTTAAATTAACAAAAAAAGATGGGTTAATTATGAGTTAGATTTCTCAAAACAGCGGAATTTAAATATTAATCCATTAAGGATATAACTGTGAAAAAAATCTTTTCTGACCATCATTGCTTTGTCTCTACAGGTTTTTCGTCCATATTGAAAAATATGCCTTGAGGGACTTGGCCGGTTTTGATACTAGACGCCTCACTTCTAGAATGTTTAAGAGAACTGAAGTTTTATCTACCCTTGACTTTGAAGTCCCGCACAATTCCGGCATTCCATTTTAACTACGCCTGTTTGATATCTCCAGCTTCCACATATTATGTCTCCAGGTACCCACTTCAAAAAACTGCTCCAAATAAACACGTAATTAATTTTATTGAATCTACTTGTTCCGACTATATCCACATTTATACCGACGGTACAAAGTTTACAGATTCAGTTGGTTTTGCATATTCTTGCGTTCAAACAGAGGAATATAGCCATTTTTCTCTTCCCGTTGAAGCATCCATCTACACTGCTGAACTTGTCGCCATCCGGGGGGCACTGTATTACTCACAATCCAGAAATTTTCGTAAGATACTTATCATTTAAGATTCTCAAAGTGCTATTAGGAAATTGGGACACCCTCGACGACACATACGAACACACTCCTACATCTATGATATATTAGAATTTTCGTCTGTCATGAAATCGCGCAGAAAATACGTGTCATTTTTATGGATGAAAGGACACTCAGGACTTCCATACAATGATCTGGTTGACAGTCTGGCCAAACAAGGTGCACGTACTGGCTTATTCCTTTCATTACGCCTCCCCTGTACTGATTTTTATGTTACTAGCAGAAGGAAAACGTATGTTGAATGGACAGCTCTGTGGAACACGACTACTCAACACAGAGGACGATGCAATGCCTGCATTCAACCAGCTATCCCCCACAAACCATGGTATCAAGACGTCAGATGGGCCCGAGGCCAAGTAACTACCATCATGCGGATGAGGTTCAACCATGCTTCATTCCCCGCTCACCTCAACAGTATTGGAGTTCTCCAATCAGCACAATGTCCGTGTAGCGCAAGAAACACGGGAGATGTGAACCACATTATCTTCGAGTGCAGTAGAACTGTATCCTTTCGCAGAGAATTGTTTGCTACCCTTGTGCACCTTCGGGTTCCCTTACCCACACATATTCAGCTATTACTGGTAACTGGAGACTTACGTATGTACAGTGCAATTGCAACATACTTCACAAAAACTGGTGTTAATATCTAAAGAGTAAGTGTCTTTATTTCAAGTGTGTTTTGCTTCCTTTTTGCTCTGTTCTAGGTCATTTCTCTTATTTTATGTCTTTTAACTTGTTGTCCCTTTTTCTTTCTCTTTTCTGTAACAATTTTTATCCTCGTACATTATTGATGGCCAAATGTCCTATGGACGAAGGTCATAATAAAGAAAAGGAAAAAAAAACAATGATTTTCTGGTTACCAAGGTGTCTTACATGTTATAAATCTCATTTTTGGTCCGTATTGAAAATTTACAGTTCAACATCAATAAAGGTGTTTTAATTTAATCCACCTATTCAATACTTTTATTTCCACTTATAGTGGTTACATAAATAGACTCACAGTTAAATGGGACATGTTTCGCCCTCAATTAAGGGCATCTTCATCCTAAAAACAATCAAGAGTACAACTAATATTAAAAGTGTTTCCATTAACATCTTTATATATTGTATCATTTTTCACATTTTTATGTCTCGAATTTTAATAACTGGGTAAACTTTTAGCTTCCACTTTTAATATTAGTTGTACTCTTGATTGTTTTTAGGCTGAAGATGCCCTTAATTGAGGGCGAAACATGTCCCATTTAACTGTGAGTCTATTTATGTAACCACTATAAGTGGAAATAAAAGTATTGAATAGGTGGATTAAATTAGGACACCTTTATTGATGTTGAACTACCAAGGTGTCACCATGCAAAATGTTCTACTCTAAATTGATGACACTAATTCCAGATAGAATTCCAGCCCAAAATTTTATCCATTCTTTGAATAACAACACGTATGGAATTCATGTTTAACCTTCCATAAAAACAGACAATCTGTACTTGAAAGCTCATTAGATTTTAAATACATATATTCTCGAATAAAAATTCAATGACGCAAATTAATCACTAAATTGGAGAAATTTACTTTAAGCAGAGAAATAAACTTAGCTACCCTACGTAGGTATGACATAAAGTCCAGAAGAATTGCAATTTCATTCGTTTGCTTTCTGTAAATTAACTGGAGTAACTTTATGGTCTTTGTAATCTACGGACGTTAACGATCCTATTCTTGACGGTAGACCATGTTCTTGCGGAATGAGTTTCGAAAATGGTCCGCTTTAATTTCCTTGAACAACAGAAGGGCTGATGAATTCAGTACTTCTAAAATTCATTCGACCGTTATTTGCACATAAATGCGAAGATGTTCTTGTCTTACTTAATTGAAACGGCGATTATGCATCGAAGTCAATGTTCAAGCTCTTTTCTCAATGAGCGGGACGAAATTAAATCACTCTACAGGTTTAAATTATATTTATAGCTTTCGTTGTGATGTTAAGTTCAGCGCGAGTTCTAATCGTATGAATAAAAGAAATGTTGTTATTGATATGATCATAATATGAATATTTATAAAATTGAATGAAGAGGTAATTTTCCTATCACAAACTCTTCTTCTTATTCCTGACCATTTCTTCAACTTCCTAGGTTGGAATTTTGTATGAATTTCACGAAGTTTTACGCCCGGATGCCATTTCTGATGCCAACCATTTTTGAAGGGACGTATTCGCTATTGCGTGTTTCTGCGGTTTGTGGTAAAAATGAAGTGAAATGGCGTATGGCTTTTAGTGCCGGGAGTGTCCGAGGACATGTTCGGCTCGCCATTTGCAGGTCTTTTGATTTGACTCCCATAGGCGACCTACGCGTCGTGTTGAGGATGAAATTATGATGAAGACGTCACATACACCCAGCCCCCGTGTTAGCGAAATTAACCAATTATGGTTAAAATTCCTGACCCTGCCGGGAATCGAACCCGGGACCCTTGTGACCAAAGACCAGCACGCTAACCATTTAGCCATGGAGCCGGACTGTAGGTTTTGGTAGTGCGATGTGTTTGTACTCTGCGCTACAGCAGCTTCCTCAGCCCAAATTACGTCGCGCGCGATCGCCCTGCTTAGAGCGAGTATTCAAACTTATATAAAATCTTACCTTATAAAAGATGCTAGAAGTATATTTCACAATGAGGGGCTTCATAAACACTACTAGGATTTTCTGCACACCAATTGCGAGAGTTATGACTGTTCACACGATCATAAAGATGAAACCAGAACACGAGCTGAAGGTCGAATAAACGATCATTCAATGATGTAAAATACCACTCACAATATTTCACTCTTGTGGCTGGATCAGCAGGTTTCAAACAATGGGCCCGTGTAAACCTGTACGGTTTGATGTGTAACAGCTTTGTAGCTCTGTGTGCAGAAGAAACCGAAACCCCTACTTGTGTTAATTTTATGAGAGATTCCTTAGAAGTGAAGCTTCCACGGTGTGAAGAATTATTTAATTTATTTTCCGGGTTGAACCGTGTTGTGCCTGATCTCCTCTGCAGATTCGGTAGGAAGGTGCCGGATTGCAATTTCTACTTTGCTAATTATTTCTTCTACCGGTATACTATTCGGAGCTACTGCGTAGTTGAGTCCTTTTCTCAAGACCGAGGTAGTAGGTTCACTGAGTGGCTTGTCTGTGAGGTTTACTATTACATTCTTCTTCAGTGGAGCGGGTGGTTTCGGTTTCTGTTTTTGTAAGAGGCGGTTGAATTTCTTGTTTTGCTTGGCAGTGGCTAGTTCCAGTGTACGCTGGGATTGTGTGTTGCTAATGATGTCTAACGTGGTCCAGTCATTGAGCGACAAAGTGCTGGCAAGTTGCAGGTGGAGATGAAATAATTTATTGTTGAGGTAGTCCAGAGTCTGTCTTGTGTCACTGATCCGTTCTCTGAGGAGTTTTATGCTGGTTTCGTGAAGAATACGGTCAGTCCGTCGGTTCTTGGTGTGATATTTCAGTCTCACACATGCTGGTATAACAACACGGTTCAACCCGGAAAATAAATTAAATAATTATGAGAGATTTAATCGGTGACCGTTCAAGATTCGCACCAATGTCATCTAGCTTTTCTTCTGTTAAACAGTTCGGGTGCGCGCATGTTTTTTATTGAGCACCGAGCCTGTAGTTTCAAATGTATTTACAATTACGTGAATCTGCGCTCATGAATGTGGCACTTCACCAGGAACTTGCTGTACAAATGCATTGCATACCTGTTGAGCCGAATCGTACTCAAAATAACTTTTACATACGAAAATAAGGTTATAACCGATCAAACACCCGATATAGATAATTAACAACAATTGCAAGCTGGGCGCCAGGCTTCTAAATTAAATGTAATTTGAAACCGAATTCAGATATAAAAATTACTAAGCTTAATTTAATGAGACTATCTCGGTCGTGAGGTATAAGAATACTAACCATTAAATACCATGTGGAAAAACATAGGGAACCTACTAAAAGTAAATTATTTAACGGTGTACAAAGAAAAATATTTTATTCCTGAAAAGATGAAATTACGTAAAAACGAGTTTTTACCAAAATTAAAAATTACTGACTGAGATTACAATTCAATACTACACGCGCGAACTTGCGATAACAGGGCTAACTCATGCTCACCGGAGGTTGATATTTTCGTCGCCTGCTTCCGTGGTTGATAGTTGTCATCCCTCTTCCAACAGCATCATCCTCGTCATCTGCTTCATGGAATGGATTCCACCCTGAATCTATCACTCCCTATTTTTCTAAGTACCAAAACCATAGTACCAGCCTTACAATGTGAAATTCCACATCGGAATTGATAGAATAGAGAGAACGGAAACATTCAGTCCTTCTATATTATTTGAACTTGTCTTTCTAAATAATCTGAGTAAGTCTCACAGAGCCGATAAGAAATGTTGAGTATAAGCACATCGTAAGCGATGCTCTCAGATAGCAGAGTGACTCTCTAAAAGCCCGTGGACTACTTGAGAATGGAGACTCAAGAAAGCAGAATGCAGAATGATCTTCACCACGTCGTGTAGATCTATATAAATCCTCTTCATATTCCTACTTCCTCCCTTGATGTCACATGACATCTCGTTCCAATACGCCATCACCCTGTCGATGTATAGATGAAGTGTCTGTCCTTGACAGAAAAAGCCCTCCTGATAGGAGCACGTGATATGGGGTGATACAGCGTCCCAACAACGAAATTATGTATCTTCCTCTTGCTGTTGCGTACGTTTCCAAGAACCTTCCAAAATTAACCTTTCTGGACTATGGCGAGACACCAAGTAGCCTGTAGCGCAAGACATGCCTTGACATTACCACGGAATAAGAAGATGTACAATATTATAGGGAAGGATCCACCTTTCAATACTCCGTAGTAAGTTGAACTAAAAAGTAGTTACAACCTGTTTATTGGGACCGGTTTCAACACATTTCAAGTGTCATCATCAGCCAATTAGCGAAGATCTTAAAACAACTAGTACATTGAATACAGGCAAAAAATTAACATTGTATCATATCGTAGCAATTCAGTTAATGTGTTAATGTGTTTTGAACATTAACTGAATTAACTGAATTATTTCTCTATTCAATACGGAACAATCATGAAGTTTTTAACTTTAAATTACCACGGAATATTCTAATATATTACAATTAAAAATTATTTCTCGTTCTTACGTACAATTACATAAATGATGATGATGGACGTTAATAATGAATAAAATTACATATGATACATGATATATAATTAATTCGGGTGGGCAGTTAAATTATGTAAATGTCGTGGCGTCCACGATTATTACAAGGAGTTGCAATGACAACTGTCTCACCACGTTAACAGCTGCGATTCAGACTGGCTATTTCATGCTATACCGCTTTTCACGAAAGTTCAATCCTGATGTAAACAAATAGGCGGCGCACCTTGCCTATGCGCGTGGGCATGGACGTAGTTGATTGGAGAAGCAACCGTCGCACTCACTCGACTGTATGCGAGCTCGAAGAATAGTACGTCACATTAATTTTATTTTAGTTTAGTTTATCACATTTAGAGAGTTTGGAAGAGTACGTAATCAAATCAAAATATGGTTGTCATATAGCCTATACCGGTGTTTATATGGTTTTGTTTTAATAAAATAGTGATTAAGTAACGAGAAATGAAGGCACAAGGCGTGGTGTGATACAGGAAGACTTCTCGTAGTGAGGGAAAGTCCCAAGCTGTACAACGTGGAGATAAGGTGTTGCATCTTGCAGCAGTAGTCAGTGTCAGTATTCATAGTGAGAGAAATGGAACAAGAGATGGAACCATCGCGTGTAGTGAAGCACAAAAGAGGAAAACGGCTCAGAAGTGAGCATAGGCATTGCATCGTGAATGTGTTCGATAAACTAAGTGAACAGAATCCAGGTTTAGTCAGTTTGTTCAGAAGTGGAGATCTACGCACTGTTGTCGTATGTGATGCGCAGCCCTGTACGTCCGAACACGAGACGTTGACGGGGTGGAGATCGGTACTACACGCTCAGCGAATCACAACTCTTTCTTTGGCGGAGGCGTGGACATACCATGTTTACATCAGGATTACACTCTCGTGAAAAGACATATAGGTCGAAAACGTGCGAGCACTTTGCAAGGTAACGAACTATGCGCGCGTCTCCCGTACAGCTGCTAAGTTCTGAGAGAGTCTGAACGGTCTGGATTTATCACAGAGACTCTGTAGATGAAGATATGTATTCAGAAGAACATAGATACCCAATCCCTGAGCTGGAGGTATTGAACTTACGCAGTTAACATCCTCGACCCGGTAGGAAATCGAACGTGGAGCCTTCTGAACCGAGCTGACAATTCAGCCAATAAGCCGGATGTAAAGCTTTCTTCAGTTTATCACAGTCATTTCTGGGGTCACTGGAGCCACCCGGATTCATTTTGGTTTTTGACCGTATACCCTTCGTGATGCTACGGGATGTTTGAACTGAGAACATCAACCCAGAATCAACCGGGATTCGATCGTCAGCCTTCCGGGTGGGAAGCCAGCAGCTAAGCCACTGAGATAATCACGTAACCCCTCCCCCTTCCCTACTCACCACCCCACTACTCCAGATACGAATTACCAACGCTTAATTTGCATTGAATACAATAATAACTTCATATTTTGCAATCCGTACAATATTATCGTCGGTTTGAAAAACATGACGAAAACATTTGGCATTTGGAGTCCACAAGTGTAGGATTCAGGGCATCGAAAGTGGGAAACTGACTCAGGACCTATGAAACTACAACGAATTAATGTTTTCTACAGTATGATTATATGAGGCTGCTTTGAGAATGAGCCTTCTATACATTTCTGTCACGGCCATCCATCAATACTTCACATCACAACCTGCACGGTTGCTAGGTAACATCGCTTCACACATTTTGTATCAGTAATTTCGTGTTTATCAATCGGACTGATGGTCCCAAAATTATAACGGTTGCCCTCGCCAAAAATGGAATCTTATTTGGCAGCCGTATTCTTTTGACGGATGACGTCACAGAAATTAGTTTTTGGATATCAAATTGTACTGTAGTTCAAGAGTTGTAGTTTGCAACGATATTATTGCAGTTGTGAAGTCGTTGATAGATACGGAGATATCACGGTATGAGCTCGGTAGCTGCAATCCCTTAAGCGCGGCCAGTATCCACTAGTTGGGTGATACTGGGTTCGAAGACAACTGTCGGCAGCCATAAGGATGGGTTTCCGTGTTTTCCATTTTCACACCAGGCAAATGCTGCAGATGTAACTTAATTAAGGCCACGATCGCTTCCTTCCCATTCCTAGTACTTTCCCTTCCCGTCGGCACCATAAGACCTATCTGTGTCACAAAACAGATTGTAAAATTAATAGAAAAACTTTTTTCACGTCAAAAAACGCCAAACGCAAAAAGTAGATGACTTTTCGTCTTAATTGTTCTTCTTTACCGATTCGAATAACTTCCTAATTTTCCACTAAAATCCGTTGACACATCCAAATCAAAACTTCTGATTATAATTATATTACTTTAGTCTGAGAAAAGAGGTTTATTCTACAAACTAATGCCCTTCAGTTCATGTAAATCTGACATTGATTTTACGGTAATAATATTGTCTTCTCCAAGTTGACTGTGCTCCTGAAATTCTACTCCAACTACTCGCTTCCCCAAACGCCAATGTCGGTAGACATGAGGACGCTTTTCAGTGGTTTCCCATTTTCACACTAGGTAAATGCTGTAACTTAATTAAGGCCACGGTATATTGCTTCTTATTCTGAACCCATTCCAACCCCATCATCACCATAAGACCTCTCTTAAAGTGCGACGTACAGCAATGTAAAGTCTTTTTCTCTTATTTTTTACAACTTGTTTTATGTTGCACCGACACAGATAGGTCTTACGGTGACGATGCGATAGGAAAGGTCTAGGAGTGGGAAGGAATCCTCTATGGCCTTACTAAGATACAGCCCCGGCATTTGCCTGGTTTGAAAATAGGAAACCACGGAAAACCATCTTCAGGGCTGCAGACATAGGGGCCCGAAGCCACTATCTCCCAGATGCAAGTTTACTGCTGCGCCCTCGTAACCGCACTGCCAACTCGCCCGGTCCTTTTCTCTTAATGAAAAGTATGTCATTATTCAATTTGGTATAATACATGTCGTACCTGATTTTATTTACTACTCTGCTATGTTGATCGTGTATTGACCGGTTAGCTGTAAGACGCAGGCTAGAATTCTAGTATTTCTAGGTAAAATAAATAATATATAAACTACCAGACTTTGGAATTTCTGAAAAAGCTGCGCTTAATTTATTGAAACATTTTCAGGAGGAAGTAAGCTTCTTCACGTCACTCGTGACCAAAAGCATTTGCCAGTCCAATAGAGTGGAGGTAATATTTTATTTCTCTGTGTACAGAATTCAGTGAGATGTTTGTCATGTGGAGTGGTGTTTCCTTTCTCCACATACTTTGCCACCCTTTCCACCTTCGTGCTGGATATTTGTGGTTGTCGTTACTTTCCCCTTGTTCAGGAACAGTTCGCAGTGGATTTGTGGGTAGCCTATAAACTGTGTTTGCTGTACCTTTTCTGTAACTCCACCATACAGGAACGTTTGTTACTTTCAAGGCAGGTTGGGTTTTATATACAGTATATACTTTGCTGCGCACTAAACTACATTAATGGCGGTGGACCTTTTCAATAGACGCTGTAGTAATTCTAGCGTAATTCCTTCTAATATACTGTTGACGTAATGAAGATTTACGAGTGGGTAGGACTTCTGTTTTTGAAGGTTTTAATGCCATCTTTAAACATCGAGAATTGGGGAGATAAAGATTTATTTCGACGATATTTTTGGCCTTGAAATCTTATAAGGAATATTGTCACAATGCTTGACAGGTATTAGTAAAGTATTGTATTGAGTTGGCCGTGCGTTTAGTAGCGCGCCGCTGTGATCTTGCATCCGGGGAATAGTGGGTTCGAACCCCATTGTTGGCAGCCCTGAAGATAGCTTAATACCGGGAGAGTTGGCCGTGTGGTTAGAGACGCAGAGCTCTTAGCTTACATTCGGGACATAATGGGTTCGAACCACACTGTTGGCAGCCCTGAAGATGGTTTTCTCCCGGACGAGTTGGCCGTGCGATTAAGGGTGTGCAGCTGTGAGCTTGCATCCGGGAAATAGTTGGTTCAAACCCCACTGTTGGCAGCCCTGAAGATAGCTTTCTACCGGGAGAGTCGGTCGTGCGGTTAGAGACGCACAGCTGTTAGCTTACATTCGGGACATAATGGGTTCGAACCACACTGTTGGCAGCCCTGAAGATGGTTTTCTCCCGGACGAGTTGGCCGTGCGGTTAGGGGTGTGCAGCTGTGAGCTTGCATCCGGGAAATAGTGGGTTAGAACCCCATTGTCGGCAGCCCTCAAGATGGCTTTCCGTAGTTTCCCATTTTCAAATCAGGCAAATGCTGGGGCTGTACCTTCATTTAGGTCACGGGCGCTTCCTTCCCACTCCTAGGTCGTGCTACCCCCTCGTCGCCATGTGAACTATCTGTGTCAGTGCGACGTAAAACAAATTGTTAAAAAAAAGTTGGTTTTTTGTGATTTCCCATTTTCGTACCAGGCAAATGCTGGGGATGTACCGTAACTAAGGCCTTGGTCGCTTCCTTCCCACGCGTAGCACTTTCCTTTTTCATTGTCCCCATAATATCTGTCCATATCGGTGTGAAGTGAGGCAGATTGTAAAAGTAAAAAAAAAAAAAAAATAGAATACATCCACAGTATAGCATATGCCGCCTGTCCTAAGGGCAACTAAACGAGGAACTACCATATTGGGAGCATTGCTTTGTAACCACGAGGTCCATAGCTGAGTGTAGCATTTTTCAACATAATTGTTCAAGGTGCTAAGGTTTTGCCTTTGTGTCGACGTCACCTTGTCATATTTTATTCCCTTCCAATTCCAATGATATTCGGTGTACGAGGTCTGTGGAGAGTGTCATTGTCAAGCCATTCTTGGCCCTAACATTCATTTTGCCGATATCCTCATTCTTGGCAGTGTTTAACCTCTTGAATAGAGGATGGTGTCTCATTTATCCTTCCTTTTGAATTAATTGCCACCACTGACCTTAGGTGTGGCTTTATCAAGACGTAATTAATCATGCTATTAAATACTAGAACGCTGAACTTCGTATGGTTAAGCACGTGAAAGATGATGATGATGAAAATACAGCTATGGAGCTCGATATCACTCACTCTTGTCGAGCGAATCCGTTCACAAAATCGTTTGGCAAACTCCCTCGGAGAGGAGACATAAAATACATACTCGGTGCCCCTAGCTTGTTAGAATAGTTGACTAAGAAGCATACTTTCCAGAGGCTCTCAAATTGAGAGTATATGTTGGCCACCATGGGATCCAAGCTCAGTCTTACTTGGAGTCTGAATTCCACTTGCTTATCCCACGCTTCTCCATTTCTTTTTTTGTATCCGTGCTCACGTGGACATTACTACTACTACTACTACTAATATTGAATGTTTTCATTCCTGTCCTGAAAGGAGAGGCGGGCCTGCTAGGCAATAAGCTCGTCTCTGTGGCCAGGAGATCTCTATCGCAGAAGGCTGCTGCTTTTTTTTTTTTTTTTTTTTTTTTTTTTGGCTAGTTGCTTTACGTCGCACCGACACAGATAGGTCTTATGGCGACGATGGGATAGGAAATGGCTAGGAGTGGGAAGGAAGCGGCCGTGGCCTTAACTAAGGTGCAGCCCCAGCATTTGCCTGGTGTGAAAATGGGAAACCACGGAAAACCATTTTCAGGGCTGCCGACAGTGGGGTTCGAACCTACTATCTCCCGAATACTGGATACTGGCCGCACTTAAGCGACTGCAGCTATCGAGCTCGGTATCGCAGAAGGAGATGTGTGGAGAAGGTGATAGGGTTGGCGTTCGTGGTCTATACTAGGAACTGTCCCGGCATTCACCTTAGTGCAAGAGAATGGAAAACCACGGAAAATCATTCTCAGGACATCCGACGATTGATACCAGTCCCTCTTTGTCTCCCGAATACAAAGGCGTAGAGCCACAGTAGAGCCGTGGCCAACCCTCCTTTGCTCGGTTGATCGGCAGGAGTGCAGAGCTGTCGGACCACGGACTAGCCGTGGCCACTTGTGGACCAGAACCTATTCTGAATCCACCGATCTCACGTGGACAAATTTTTGCTATTCTTTTACGCTGACTGTACTGTATTAGACCTCTTGAATAGAGGATGGTTCCCCAGTTGTCCTTCCTCTTGAATTAATTATTACCACCAACCTTAAGTGTGGATTTATCAAGGCGCAAATAATCATGCCCGCTCTGCACACACAACACTGCGGGTTACCACACCAGCCTTCATATCGGACGTGTCAGCAGTTAATGTAGTTTGCTCCGCATTGGCCACGGTCGAGACACATAGCGTGCTCTCGTGGCGAGCTAGTGCAACTTACGCCCTTCGTGGCCATTTTCTTTCCTTCGCCGATATTTACGTTTGCTGAAAAGGTAGACCTGTACAATTCCTTCTTCTTTTTTAATATTAAGAGGGATGGTTGATCAGTGCACTTTCTCTTAAACACTAACCACCAATCACGGACAGCCCTGAATTTGCGCATGCAAACTGGAGGCTATAAGGACCCTATCGTAAAGCAACTATAACGACTAACATGCTTCTATTTAAGTTTGGTGGACTCCTTAGTTTTAAATTTCTATGGAATGGAAGTAAGTTCGCGGAAGAAATTCGTCTTTGTTGTACGGTGGTGAAGACTGGGTGTACACAGGACATCTTACTGACTAGTTAGAAGTAAATTAATATACATGAAGATAGTAAGAATGATTCATTTTATAAGATGGTGGGAACAATGCGAGAACGTTACTCATAATTATGAGATAAAGCGAAAGTTAGGATGAACTGAATGAATGAATCTGCTTATACAGAGTGTAAAAACAACGTATGCCAAACGTTCACGACACATTCCTCACACGCAGAAGAACATATTTTGTATGGTCATGAATCCGGAAATGCTTTATTTCCAGGTTAGAACTCATTTTATACAACTTTGCATAGTACGAGGTCGAATCAAAAAGTAAGTTACACTTCCAAGTTATGGAGGCAACACGGCTATGACAACATACAATGTAAGTTCACTTTTCAACATCCTGGACACAGTTTCCGAATTCCAAGGTGTTAGTGAACAATGGAGAACACATTGCCATGCGAAATGTTCGGCATGCTGGCAATTTTCTGCAGTGTTATGCGCCGATTCTCTCTAATGATCCCATCCAGACGGTCGACATTTGCAACGGTACTTGACGTTGCGGGCCTGCCTTCGCGATATTCGTCCGTGAGATCCGTGCGTCCGGTGTCAAATTGCTTACACCATTTTACAATGCCTGGTCGAAAAATTGCACATTCACCATATATTACTGTACTGCAGTGATTTCAAGATGAATGTCCGTCCAATTGAACCAATGGAATGAAATCTGAGCGTTGTACGCACCTCCAATTTGGAGTGAACATCCATTTGTCGCGCCATTGAGCCTAGAGCGCTCTGCACACACAATACTACGGGATTCAACATCAGACTTCCTATCGGACAGTTAATGTAGCTTGCTCCGCATTGGCCATGGTCTCGACACACAGCGTGCTCTCCCGGCGACCTAGTGTAACTTACTTTTTGATTCGCCCTCGTACATTAATCATAAGAGAAACACAGGAACAGAACGTACCAGCTACCACGGAATGTTCAAAATGTCCTCCGATAGCGTTGACAGGGCACGAAGACTCTCTGTATCTTGTACCGGAGTTGGCGGGCATATGCAGCAAAGAATTTCATGTAGTATGCTGGTAAGTTATGTTCCTCAGTGTTTCCCAAGTTTAATGTACTATGGAGAGTTTTATAAAATGATTTTTAACATCGAAATAAAGTAATCCCGGAACCATGACCATAAAACACATTTTTATTCTCTGTCAGAAATATATCCTGGAAGTTTCGCCTACCTTACTGTTAGGTTGTGTATATCCCAGTTTCGGTGGTTAGGCCATGTTAGGCGAATTGAGAAGGTTAAATTATCTAGGAGAATAATGGTCTTGGCCATGGAGGTTAAAGGAAGCTGAGGAGGCGGAAATGATGCTGGTTAGACTTCTTCTTTAATTAAAGACGAGTGGGATAAATGTAAACAAAGTCATAGAAAATGAAAATCCACAGCCTGTTTGCGGTCATTCGACAGGGTCAGGAATGGAATGAATGATGCCCCATCTAGCGGCGAGCATAGGAATTGTGCTGGCTGCCGAAGCCTGTCGTACTCCTAGGGGAATGGTTAATGACTGACAGATGAAATGAAATGATATTGGAGAGAGTCGCTGGAATGAAAGATGACAGGGAAAACGGGAGTACCCTGGGAAAAACCTGTCCCGCCTCCCCTTTGTCCAGCATAAATCTCGCATGGAGTGACTGGGATTTAAACCACGGAACCCAGTGATTAGAGGCCGGCACGCTGCCGCCTGAACCACGGAGGCTCACACAAAAAGGCCATAGAGCTAATTGTACTCAGAGTATTGTCGATTTGCGCGCATTTAATTCACAGAAGCTTGCAGACTGAAAGGTGAAAGGCTTAACGGCCTATGAAATGTTTGTATGTAGGGGCATATTTTTTTGTTTTTTACAATCTGCTTTACATCGTACCGATGCAGATAGGTTTTATGACCACGATGGCATAGGAAAGGACTAGGAGTGGAAGGGAGTGGCCGTGGCCTTAATGTACAGCCCCAGAATTTGCCTGGTGTGAGAATGAGAAACCACAGAAAACAATGTTCAGGACTGCCGAGAGCGGGGTTGCAACTCACAATCTCCAGAATGCATGCTGATATTGCTTGACTGTATGTAGGCCCTATGTAATGTATGTATGTATGTATGTATGTATGTATGTTGTAACCGTACAACAGGGTTACAGATTCTATTCAGTATTTTTTATTATTATTATTATTATTATTATTATTATTATTATTATTATTATTATTATTATTATTATTATTATTAACCCGATTCATTAGATTTTATATTCTGTTTGTCATCATTTAGACTGTAATAATTAGGTATCACGCATATTATTGTATTTAATCATAGGTTAAGTGAATTTTGTTTGTAATTATTCTGTATATTAATTAGTGAGATTTGTTGGTTTCAAATAGTCATGCTGTGGCTTGTAACTCTCGCCAGATGAGCTGGCATAGTATTTTGCAATCGAGGCTATGTTTAACCGAGAATGTGTTGAGCAAGTAGGTTTCCCGTGACACACGCAAGGTAGTCATCCGTAGTCCGCGTGGGCACGCTTATACGACACATGATTGATGACATCAGTGCGTGGGCACGTGATTTAGACCAAGTGTCTGTATTAGCCAGCTACTGTATGTTGAGGTGGAAGGGATGACCAGAGAGTAGGGAGACGAGTGGTCATCACGAGGTTATAAAAGTCGATGCAACGGTGGCGAGAGCGATCAGATGGATCAAATGGAAGAAGTGAAGGAAGAGTGATGGTCAGTGGTCTTAGAGTGGTGGTCAGAGCTAAGAGTTCTGTTTGAAGAGGTCTTGGAATCATCGAGGAGGTCTACAAGTGGTGGTTGGATCCGAGTAGAGACTGGTACTATGCTGATAGAGAAACATCATTTACTTGTGAGAATAGACTTCACAAAGTGTTTCAATAATATTTTCCAATTTCTTACGATCTATTGAGTGGACGTAACTACATTGGAGCTTACTACACGCGTACATGGAATGTAGGTCAACTCCAGGTTACATCATAAGATAACAGCAGACGGCTCCCGACTTCAGCTCATTGGTTTTTCCAGGAATTTCAAGTTCAACAGCGGTGTATGCAGACATCAGGTAATTAAAGCATCAGACATGTTATGCATTAATAACATGAAGAATAATGTAATCAGCGGCGATATCACATTTCACTTCAAGTTCATGCCAATAGCTTTCTTTGTTTAGATTAAATTTTCTTTTTAAATGTAACAGCAAATCTCACAATATATATATTTTTTGTTAAATTAAAATACGCCAATGCTTGTTCATTGTGACGTAAATCTATATATATAAAAGCAAGTCGGGCTGGAGCGATGTATATATAAATATTTAAAAATGAAAAAAGACGTGAATTAATGAGGCACTTCCAGAAATCTCAGAAATTTGAAACTTGGTACGAGGGAAACTGATGACCCCAAGATCCCTAGAAAAATCGGAAATTCTCAAAATTCCCTGAAGGGGGCACGCTGGGGGGGCTCAAATTTTGGGCTCAGCATAAGAACACAGTCGTATAGTATATCCAAAACGATAACCTATAGGTTTCGTGGGCTTAAAAATTTTCGGGAATTTCCTCATTTTTATCCCGCATCCCCCCAAATCAAGATGGCGGCACAACCTGCGAGACGAGGTAGACAATTGAAATTTGGTGAAATTATAGCTTTTGGTCCCTAACCGACGGGAAAATTCCAAGATGTTCAAATTTTTCACCTTTTACCCCCAAAGATATCGACATATTGAGGCAATTTTAATGACTGTGCAGACATTCCTTTTGAGCTATTTTTTGGCTAAACGGTAAGTCGTATCACAAAACGGATGGCACAATGTCCCTTCAATTCGGAGTGATCTACAACTTTGGTCCTGTGACATTTTGTCGTATCTCTCTCCCTTATACGTTAAATTTGGCCGTATTTCTGGATTGTTCGTAAATTTGGTGAGTTTTACAAGTATATTTTATTGTTTGACACACTTATAACAATGATAGGATCATCACGTTGTGTGCGCACATTGGCACGATTAAGGGACATATGTGTACCAAATTTCATGATTCTAGCTTATACATAAGTAGGCAAAATGTAATGTCAAATGTTTAAAATGCACCCAAATTTCACCCTATTCAAAATTTGAACTCAATTTACCCCCTTAATATGGGAGATGCGAGGAAATGGTTTAGAAACAAACATGTAGAGCGATAAATGAGGCGTCTGAGGGCGCAAACCGTTTCTTAATATCATAAACCGTTTAGGAGATATGAATCTCGAAGTGGAAGTCTGCACTTTTCAACGTGCTCATGCTTATCCGTCATCTATATATATAAAAGCAAGTCGGGCTGGAGCGATGTATATATAAATATTTAAAAATGAAAAAAGACGTGAATTAATGAGGCACTTCCAGAAATCTCAGAAATTTGAAACTTGGTACGAGGGAAACTGATGACCCCAAGATCCCTAGAAAAATCGGAAATTCTCAAAATTCCCTGAAGGGGGCACGCTGGGGGGGCTCAAATTTTGGGCTCAGCATAAGAACACAGTCGTATAGTATATCCAAAACGATAACCTATAGGTTTCGTGGGCTTAAAAATTTTCGGGAATTTCCCCATTTTTATCCCGCATCCCCCCAAATCAAGATGGCGGCACAACCTGCGAGACGAGGTAGACAATTGAAATTTGGTGAAATTATAGCTTTTGGTCCCTAACCGACGGGAAAATTCCGAGATGTTCAAATTTTTCACCTTTTACCCCCAAAGATATCGACATATTGAGGCAATTTTAATGACTGTGCAGACATTCCTTTTGAGCTATTTTTTGGCTAAACGGTAAGTCGTATCACAAAACGGATGGCACAATGTCCCTTCAATTCGGAGTGATCTACAACTTTGGTCCTGTGACATTTTGTCGTATCTCTCTCCCTTATACGTTAAATTTGGCCGTATTTCTGGATTGTTCGTAAATTTGGTGAGTTTTACAAGTATATTTTATTGTTTGACACACTTATAACAATGATAGGATCATCACGTTGTGTGCACACATTGGCACGATTAAGGGACATATGTGTACCAAATTTCATGATTCTAGCTTATACATAAGTAGGCAAAATGTAATGTCAAATGTTTAAATTGCACCCAAATTTCACCCTATTCAAAATTTGAACTCAATTTACCCCCTTAATATGGGAGATACGAGGAAATGGTTTAGAAACAAACATGTAGAGCGATAAATGAGGCGTCTGAGGGCGCAAACCGTTTCTTAATATCATAAACCGTTTAGAAGATATGAATCTCGAAGTGGAAGTCTGCACTTTTCAACGTGCTCATGCTTATCCGTCATCTATATATATAAAAGCAAGTCGGGCTGGAGCGATGTATATATAAATATTTAAAAATGAAAAAAGACGTGAATTAATGAGGCACTTCCAGAAATCTCAGAAATTTGAAACTTGGTACGAGGGAAACTGATGACCCCAAGATCCCTAGAAAAATCGGAAATTCTCAAAATTCCCTGAAGGGGGCACGCTGGGGGGCTCAAATTTTGGGCTCAGCATAAGAACACAGTCGTATAGTATATCCAAAACGATAACCTATAGGTTTCGTGGGCTTAAAAATTTTCGTACATCTGTACATTGATTATTTTGGCGAAATTTCCGTACAGTTATCCGTTTCAGGTGTAATAATGACCATCTGCATCATTTTTAGCTTTTGTGTCTGTTTGTCTGTTTGTTTGTCTGTTAGTCTCTTTGTCTGTTTGTCTGTTTGTCTGTCCTTCTATAACTTGAAAACTACTAAATATATATTTCCACCAAACTTCATATTTAGAATCCACCTCTCCTTGGGTAGGTTTTAGCGCAAATATCGTTTCTAAATCCGTGAACTGAGTGGGGATTTTTACGAAACCGAAACGGTGATTTTGCACTCCCTCAAAGCATACACAACCGAACTTAATGGAAATCAACCTGCCTTAATGAAAATTAATTTCTAAACCTTTTTTTCTCATGTGCATCATTTCGATAACAGGATTTAGTAAGGGAGATATCATTAACGGACCGTTTTTCGGTACAAATCCCAGCGGACTTAACGCAAGAGCGGGTGCGTGTAAAGCGTACTTCTTACAAACTTGAAAACTAAGAATATATTTGAACCAAATTTTATATATAGCATCCATCTGTCCAAGGGTAGGTTTCCTTGGTGTCTGTTAGTTATTTAGTTAGTTAGTTTGTTTGTTTGTTTCTTTGTTTGATTTTTTGTTTGGTCTGTTTGTCTTTCTCTAACTTGAAAACTACTGGATATATTTCCACCAAACTTCATATTTAGAATCCACCTATCCTTTGGGGAAGTTTTAGGGCAAATATTGTTTCTAAATCCCTGAACTAATTGGGGGTTTATACGAAACCGAAACCGTGTTTTTGCACTCCCTCAAAATACACACAACCAAACTTAATGGAATTCTACCTGCCTTAATGGAAATTAATTTCTAAACCTTTTCTTCTCATGTGCATCATTTCAATCACTTACAGGAAAGATAGTATGATCAAACTCTACACGAACATTGGCCCAATCCGTACCCATATGTGAGCCAAATGCTATGTCACATAATTATCCGAAAAGTAATGCAATGTAAGATATTCTTACACAAATTTCAACCTATTCAACGTTTCTGATTCAATCTGACCCATGAATAGATAAGATGCGAGAAAATATCATAGGACCAGTCATTTAGATCGCTAAATACTGCGCCTTACGGTACAATCCTTTGTTGATATGACGTACCGTTTAGCAGCAGTTAATCTGTAAATAAAGGTCTGCAATATTGTAAACATTCATATACTTTCGTATGTCCATCTGTATATATTCATTGATGTCGATTTGTAGCGATCGAGAAAGGATGTGTCTGCTATTGTAATCAGTACTCCCTACACCGACTTTGACTGCTGGCAGTAGGAATGGGGTCCTTCTCCAACTCCTGTGTAACTGGCATTAGCAAGGAGGGCCTACCATTTTAATGAATAATTCACTTTTCGATTTGTCTTGCAGAAGGCAAGGGATCATGCAGTTTTGTTCGAAAGTCCCCTACTCTATTGTGTTTGGCTCTAGGCCAGGGTGCCCGCCATTATAAACAAATGTTCCAATCTAAAATTTGACTAGCATTAGGCATAGTGGCCTGCTATTTTCATGGAAACTCACTAATTCTGTGTGACTGGCAGTAAGCTGCCTAGCAGCAGTAAAAAGGGACTGTCATTATAATGATAACTGCACAACTCAATTTTGACTGGTGGTAGGGAAGTTGCCTGGTATTATAATAAAAACTCCTCAACTGTAACCTGTCTGAAAGTAGGAAATGGGTCTGCCATTGTAACTAAAACTCCCCAAATCGATTGTGACCGCGCAGTAGGCATTGGGGCCTGCAATTATAATGTAAACTTGCCAACTCGATTGTGAATGGCAGTAGGCAAGTGAGCCTGGCGTTATCTTCACAACTCCGCAACCCTCACTTTACATTGGAAACAACGTATGTGGACCTCCCCATGCTATTTCTCGGATAAGGCTAAGAGACATGCAATTTTAAAACAATCTCATTTGCTGCACGCACAGTATTTACGTCGATATCCGTATACAATGTAGAATACCGTAGCGAAGCACGGGTACATTTGCTAGTTATAGTCATAAACTCAGTTTTATTTTAATTATAATAAGTGATTCTATTTCCAAGTACAATTATCAATTGTGGAAATGCAACCATAATATAATATTGTCCTGATCCATATCCCTGTATATTGCCAAATGTGTGAGTTTATCACCTCACGCCTTGAGATAATTTTTTTTTTCTTAAAAAGCAACTGGCGCTCAAACAAATATGTATATTGTGTGAAGGAGATGAAGGTATAAGAGTAGTGGTAAGAGAAGCCACAATGTATGTATGTATGTATATAATGACGTCTGGCTTTATAGCTTAAAGATTAGCGTGAGGCCTTTAGTCTATGAGGACCCGCGTTCAATTCCCGGCCGAACCGGGTATTTTAACCCTTTTTGCTGAATTATTTTGGCTTGGGGACTGTGTGTGCACCACCTTCATGATTACGATTCACCGGTACAAACGCGCAGATCAGAGGCGTCAGTTCGAAAGGCCTGGAGTAGGGCACTTCGGAAGCCCTACGTCAGTAATTCATTCCTTTCTCTCTCAACAGCAATACGTTTTAGAGGTCTAGCAAGTCAATTTCTTTTTACTTATCTTTGATTACGATCAAGATGGGATGACCATCTTGTTGAATTCACATTTAAGAAAATAACTATCCGATCAGTTTATATCTACCACTAAGAAATTCAAAATAAACATAAAGATAACTCATTGACCTCAAAAATAATTACCTGATCATAGGAAACAGTCCACCTTTATTGTGTAGTGGTTAGTGTGATTAGCTGCCACCCACGGAAACCCGGGTTCCATTCCCGGTTCCTCCGCGAAATTTGAAAAGTGATACGAAGACTGGAACAGGGTCCACTAAGCCTCGGGCGATCAACTGAGTAGATGGGGGGTTCGATTCCCATCTCAGCCATCCTCGAAGTGGTTTCCCATTTCTCCAGGCAAATGCTGAGATAGTACCTAACTCAAGGCCACGGCCATTTCTTTCCCTCTTCCTTGTCTATCCCTTCCGATCTTCCAAACCCCCACGAGGACCCTGTTCAGCAAAGCAGGTGAGGCCTCCTGGGTGAGGTATTAGTACTGGTACTCCTCCCAGCTGAATCCCAGACTTGAAGTCTCACGTTCTATGACACTGCCCTTGAGGCGGAAGAGATGGGATCCTTCGGTGAGTCTGCGGGAAAATTCAACCCTGGAACTTAAAATATAATGTGAAGTAAATGAAAACAAAGGAAACAAATATTTATTTAACTAGCTCCATATCAAACTTGAAATAATTCACGAATTTATCACAGAGCATATTCTATCTAATAGGATCTAAGAACACTAATATTTTTCTATTATATCTCAATATTGTTAGGTGTATCAGAAATAATATTCCCCAAATATCTCGTAAAAACTTACGTAGCCTTCATAGTGTACTTTGTACATTCTGAGTAAATATACAGTATATTTCGACATGGGCATTCTGGGACCATGTAGTGTGGTATAGAAAAAAATTCCATTATTAATGCATACATACAAGTCCCACTACAGGCTACAAAAACAAGACACAAGAGCTAACGACACGTTAGGGGACGATTATACATGCTAATCACTAGTTAATGTACTCGTTCGGGGATACTTGTGTTTCCCAGAGGTTGTTGAAATCCATTTTGAAAGAGACACTGTCAATGTAACCATTTCCATGAGCATTTTCGATTATATTTCGGTGAGATCTTCCACCGGAGATTGTCATCAATTACGTTGATGACTTTAGGTTGTGAAATATGATGATTATTATTATTATTTATTCTCATAATAATAACAATAATGGCTTGGAAAACGGTTTGGAAAGAAGAAAGGATACACACGGTGAAAAGAGCATACGGTATAATTAGGAATAATCCCAATAATAAGTGTTACAACACTACAACAGAAATAAAATGGCGTATGGCTTTTAGTGGCGGGAATGTGCGAGGAAAAGTTTGGCTCGCCAGATTCAGGTCTTTTTTTTTATTTGACTCCCGTAGGCGACCTGTGCGTCGTGATGAGGATGCAATGTTGAAGCCGACACATACACCCAGCCCCCGTGCCAGCGAAATTAACCAATGGTGGTTAAAATTCCCGACGCTGCCGGGAATCGAACCCGGAGTCCCTGTAACCAAAGGCCAGCACGCTAATAATTTACCCAAGGATCCCGACAGTAAAGATGTAATATACCGAAACATAGAAAGCACAACAGAAACAATGAGGAAGAGGCGACTAATATTATTTGGACGTTTATACAGAATGGATTGAAACAGGTTAACCAAACTGATCTTCAATTACCTTTTGAACAAGAAGTCAACAACAATCTGGATTCATGAAGTCCAGAAATATTTGGAAAGAAACAATATAAGAGAAGAATCAGCAACACGGAGGGAGAGAAAAAAAGAGAAATTTAGAAGGAAGTGTTAAAATTGGAAGGATTCCAAGGTCGGGAGGGAAGGTAAAGAGGCTCAAAATGGTCCGTGCAGGGGAAAAGGGGGCATAGTGAGCAGATGAAGGAGTGCTGGACGAAGAAGAAGGAACAATAAAGGATGAAGCAGTGAAATGATCACGTGGTCCCTAGCAGTCCCTTATGCTGAAAGAAGAGATTAATAATGGCGTGTGGACTCCCGGAGAAGCCTGTTGCAGGTCTTTCTAGTTGACGTCCTGTGATGATGGGGCCCTATCTGTGATGAATTCTAATAGTGAAGACCGCACAAAAACCCAGTCCCCAAGCCTTCGAAATTGACCAATGAAACTTAAAATCCCCGGCCCGGCCGGGTATTGTATCCGGGACTTCTTGGACCGAAGGCCGTTTCGCTAATCATTGAGCCGTGGAGCTGGCCATTTCTTCCCATTTATTACCTATGAGCCTTTGACCGGAAGTCATGACAGTTTGTAAGTATTGTACCACTGTAGCCTACAGTTATCAGTCTGGCAGACAGTACTTCCTCGGCTCTAAGCAGATACAAGTTATTATTACGTTCTTCTTCGTCTGGTTATCCTAGTATTGCTTTCACTTTCTTGTGCCAGCCTCTTAGATTTCATCGTTCCCTACTGACCACCTTTAGTCAAGCCTTGATCTTTTTCTACCCCGACGGTATCAGGACTGCGAGGCTTTTCATTTTCACGCCCTTCGTTACCCATGCCTTTCTTTAGCCAATATCTTCATTCACCGAAGGCTTGGAACTCTTTCCCTGACTGCTGTTAAAATGACATGGTAGATCACTTGTTCAGTTGTACATCCCCTTAAAAATAGGCTCATCGTTCCAGCAAATGACAACACGGTTCGAGTCAGGTAGCTTTCGGCTTGTTTTTGGTGGTTGCATGGCCACTCAGCCGTTGGCCTGCAGAGTACGAGGTCACGCGTGGTTAGCGCGACGAATCATCTCGGTCGTTACTCTCGGCTTTCTAGACCAGGACATCTAATAACAGCCGACCTAACATGAGCGCAGATACTCCCTTGAAGTCGCCCAGTCAATTGTTAAGATTACTTAACCACCACCTAACGCTCAGCTTGGGGTCGATAGCTGCATGGTCCAACCATCCGATGGCTGTATAAGTGGCTATAATACAGTGACCACCAAAGAACCGTCTTATGCAGATAAAGGCTTTATCAGATAGGGTCATAACTTGCAGATATACGAGCTAGATTTAGGGTCAGACCTCGTAATTCATCTATCCGTTTAGCACAGGTGTGCAGGGTTACACCCACGGCCACTTTCTTCCCATTCCTAGCCCTTTCCCATCTCATCGCTGTCAAATCTATCTATGTCAGAGTGACGTAAAGCAAATTATAACGTGATGGTAGAAGATGGTATTCTGTGTAAACACCCTCAAAATTATTACTCTTGCCTTAAATAGTGGTGCAGGAGAAATTAAATTATAAAACTTCGGTGAGATGTTTTAAGTACTCAATAGGCTGGATACTCCGCGTCAACACAGCTGATTTCCCACGTTGCCCTCCACTCCGAGGCTGTGCACTGCTCCATGTCATACGGGGGCAGTAAGAGAGTCCGATCCTTGAGCTGATGGCACTACTGCGGAAAGAGCCGAGAGCAGCTGACTTCTAATGGTACTGTAAATACATGATGGTGGCATGACGAGTCAAAGCTCAAGCAAAGCCACAGCAATGTACCTGGATAAGACTATCTTGTTTATGCAATAAAATCGTTCAGTTCGTTCGCTTTCGTTCATTGCTTATGCTGTGTTCCTAAACAGGCTTTTATGTAAGCTTAGGCCTACTGTATTTCCATGACTGCACATCGGACGTCAAAATAATTTTGTTTCCTAAACATACGCTAATGAAATGAATGTAACTAATTGTGTTTACTTAACACATGCCATTTGTATATATAAAATGACTGATTTTGTTTCCTAATGCACTGAATACAACGAGACATTAGGCACTATAAAACTGTTAAAAGTTTAAATCCGTTTAGATACGCTTCCCTTCACTAGTTGTAACTGAGAGCCGTGCAAGCAGCTGCTAGGCTGTACTCTACTCTTTTACCTGCCTGAGCTGGAGCGCTGCTCATTGGGCCCGCCTTTGCTCCAGGTGAATATGTGCCGAGGTCAGTGCACTGCGATCTGCAGAAAGCCACAGTGCGTTCGTTTGAAGAGACCCAGAGTCTGATCGTTGTTGCTCACTTCGAGACTAGCAATGCTGGAGTCACAAGCGGCTCTCCTTTTTTTTCTTATGTGAGCTAACAAAAACACTATGTTTGGGATAACAATTCAAAACACTGAGGTCGAAAAATAATGAATGGGATGGTGACGCGTTTTTGTATCTACAATCAAGGTGTTTTCTTCGTGCGAAAGCATGCGACTGTGGGTGGTGACTTTGTACGCCTCTTGTAAACCAAGAATTTGCTTAAGTATGCGTCAACGGTCCACATAGTACACTTGTTTTCACCGTTTATTCCTCAGCGCAGTGAGGAGCTTTATTTTAATGTATTTCATCCCTTAACCCTCCACATAGTGAAGAGCTATTTTGGCATAAATACGCATGGGGTTCACCTGGAAATTTGCAACGCGATTTTACCGTCGCCAAATATGTGGCAGAAGTATAAACTAGCAACCATGCAAGCTGTTATGTAAAGTATGAATGGATGACCAGACAATGTTACCTAACAAACGTGCTGGCTACGTCTTATGGCTGGCGGCTGTCTGAAAATAGCAGCCGTTGGCGGGTGGCCATGACAGAGACAAATATTTATGATCATCTGATTTTCTCAAAGGGAAAAGTGGTTTCCTTTTTTCATTGTTTCTAGTCATTATCTCTTAAATCTCGCGATCAAATCTCGATAGGACCATGTGTCCTGTATGTAGGACAGTACTTGACAGATAACGCATTAACATACCTTTACAAACATACTTCCACTCCGGAGCTGATTATCGAAATGAGTTTGTATTTTAAATAAATAAATTCCACTGCTGCCAAGTAGGCTACGCAGTACTACGGGTCCAAATATCCAAATTCTTTATGTGAGGTTGCAACAACAGTATTTCAATTCCTTTACGTAGCATTTTCCAAGTATCCTCATAGCATCAGCCGATAAACTTTTCCCCTTGCCCCTGCCAACAGGAAATGTCATGTTTGAGTACTCAACAACTTCCCCTCTACGACCTTGCCGCGATCCAAGACCTTGTACTCACTCTAAAACCTCTACTATCAATTATCATCATGTCTTTCAACTACTCTTCACTCTTCGATGTGACCGCCGTCCATTGCAATGAAGCCTTCCACCCTACGTCGTATGGAATCACGCATTCGTTGCAACATTCCTGGCTGTTGTCGGATTGCATCACAGCCATTCAACACGTCTTCTCGTAATGTATCTAAATCATTTGTGGGATTTGCATACACCATCGTCTTTATTATGTCTTCAAAGTTAAATATCTAATGGGTTAAGGTCAGGTGAACGGGCAGACAAAGGTACAGGCCTTCCCCGACCAATCCATCGCTCATGGAAGACCCGTGATAAGTGTCACCAAAACCTTAAGATGAAAATGGGCCGGTGCTCCATCATAATAAAACCATGACACAACACGCTAGTAGGTTTACGAGCAATGTTTAAATAGGAACGTATTTCCATCTTTTGTTGCATATGAACCCCCTTAAATTATTGGACCATCGTGATCATTGACAGTAGTGGTAGCGGAACATAACTCTCAAGATATTGGGTTTGCGAACAATGTTTACAGGATTTTTTTCTTCTTCGTTTGTTGTAGAGAAGGCTGAAAAATAACGTACCAGTTACTTTGTCACAGTTACATGCCTGTCACTGTTACAAATGTAACGAGGACATAAAATAACAGATAACCGAGTAACAACAGAACAACGTACTAGTGAAAACAGTAACTGGGGAAGTGGGAACTGTCACAGGTAGCAGAATATGACCTTCAGAGTTCGGATAGTACGCATGTCTTCCAAGAGAGAGCGCTTTCGAAGGAGATTGTTTTAATTCAAATATACGATAGTGTATTTGTTTAAGTTGCTGCTGTCATCTGGTAACTAAAGTGTAAAATGTTATGACATATTCAACTGCTCAGGGGTAATCGTTTACTCAGACATCTCGAAGAGCTACCTGTGTAATTTTCCTTGTACCATAAATAAATTAGTATGCTAACTTTTCATATTTATATTATATATAACATGTTATAGATAACGTAATATTACTTCATTTCATTTAACTGATCCTCTTGTACCGGTCTGTGTCGAGGTTTGACAGACAGATCATGTTGTTTTCTTGTCTTCTATCCTTGATCGGAGTATTGTCAAACTCACTCCTCTAGATTTTACAAAAGACGCTATGTTGTTCTCATTCCATCCGTTGTCTGCCTCTCGGTAACTGTATAGCAAATAGGAATGCGTGTTTTGCTGCACCGACTTTCAACAGTGTAGTGATGCATGCGCGCATGTGCGAGTGAATGAATGGGACTTCGTAACACAGTTGTAAGGGGACAAGCTTGAAGCCGTGACTAGGCTGTGACCAATAAAATTTGAGTAACGTTGTATTGTTACTTTTCACAGTAACTTTATTGTAGCAGTGAGATATGTAGCAGTTATACTAACCGTTTGTCACGCCTCTAGTTTGTTGCATGCTGTCTCCTCTGTAAAACTGGAATCTTTTTCAAGGGCACGCTGTATAACTGATATCTGTTGTTGGACAGACAACAACATTCAAATGCAATGCTGAATATCAGGTAGAATTAGACAGTGTTGTCTAGCTCAGTATTATTTTCTTTCCCCGAAATTCTACTCCGCAGGTAAAGAAAACTCGCTGCAGTGATCTATTTTATTTTTAGGCAGCTTTCCACGACGCCACAGAACAAATGTGTTCACGCTGCGGAGAGCAAACACGCACAATGTGAAACCTCTGACCTACATGTACGTGTCTACAACAGGAGGGCTATTTGCACTTATATTACCTGCTACAGTGCTGAGTGGCGAATCTTCCTTGCAAGAAATCTGATTACTACCTCACGGCATATTTACTCCACAGCAGGAAATGAAAGACTTTTGTTACTAAATGAGAAAATGTTGTACAAAATGAAAAGACTGAAACTTAATTACGACTTTAATTGAAGAATTGGAGGGAAAAGTAATTACATGTCAAAATTAATTTTCTACGATCCCGTGGCCAGTTTTATTACGGTGTGCACTTTAAGTTCAAACACTAGAGGAAAACTGGCTCATCTAAAAGAAGAAGCGCTTTTTCAATTTATAAGCTACTGTCCTTTTCCTTAAGAAAGGTTTTAGAACTGATCCTAATTGTTTAGGGTTCACATTATTAGGGCGAGCGAAATAAAAATTGGAAATTATTTCCCAACTGTCGAATTGATGCACCGTCACAGGCTTTGGAACACGTTTTGATGCGTGTCCCTTTGACTACCGAGCACTCTCATGTACAGTGTGTCCGTTAAATAATAGAGCATATCAAGCTCACTCTACATGAAAATATGCTGATCTAGATTTTTAGCCTGTTTTACGTTGTGTGCACGTTGAAACAAATGACGAACCTTGCAACATCCTGCGCAAACGCGTTCGTGTAGAGTGTGAGTCACCTGCCGGCATTCTCGGCTTTACATAACGAACAGGTGAGGTTGACCAAACACGTGTGAAGTTACGTTCGTGCCACAAGCCGGCTAGAAACTGCACCAGCTCCTCACTTTCACCACAGCTTTAAGGGGTGAAACTACATCTCACAGGATTTTGAAACAAAGTGGGTTATGTTTCTTTTGATTTTAGAGAAGTTAAATGCTCCATTGGTTTGCTCTACCATTCACCAGATACACTGTACATACCTTTTGTTTATTCAAATACTTGGATGTTCTTAAATGTGAGAATGCGTTGCGCCGTAAGAAGTTCCTCACTCTTCAACCCGTAATGTATGTACTGCACACGACTTGATATGTTGAAAATTTATTTCGATTAAAATGCGGTCATGAAAATTTAATATGTATTTACTACTGTATGTACCTCATGGGCATATGCAGTAGATTCATTTTCTTTTCACTGATGTGACCGATTACCATTTATATTTTTGTCGATACATTGGACTCATCGGCGGAAATATGTTATCCATGATGACCTTGCTATGATTTATGAATGTCTGCTCATATAATATGCTTTGGAGGTTGACGATAATCATGCTGCCCGGCGAGTGTCTAAGACGGTTGAGGTGCTGGCCTTATGACCCCAACTAGGCATGTTCGATCCTGGCTCAGTCCGAGTTCCTTCAAAGCACAAACCTGAATCGATTATGTTTGTTGTCTAAAGGGGTCCAAAATCCAGATCAACGGTCCTTCACGATGGTACTTATTGATAGTAAAGTAGAATCGTGGTTATTTATTTATTTATTTATTTATTTATTTTATTTTTTATTTGTTTATTTATTTGTTTATTTATTTATTACTAGCTGATGTACCCGTGCTTTGCTTCGGGATTTTCAGAAAGACTGACTTTGTGGTTTTCCTAACCGAAGTCAGCATAGGTCATTACAAAAACGTCAGCAGGAAAGTAGTGATTTAAAGCAATGTTATCATATAAAATAAGCGTGCTTACCTTTGCTCACAGGAGTCCCGGGTTCGATTCCCGGCAGGGTCGGGAATTTTAACCATAATTGGTTAATTTCGCTGACACGGGGGCTGGGTGTATGTGACGTCCTCATCATCATTTCATCCTCATCACGACGTGCAGGTCACCTACAGGAGTCAAATTGAAAGACCTGCATCTGGCGAGCAGAACTTGTCCTCGGACACTCCCGGCACTAAAAGCCATACGCAATTTCATTTCATTTCATATAAAATAATCAAATGAAAAACCGCACATTTTCTCAATTTTAACTAACAATACTACAGTGCCGATCTAACAGTCCAAAGTTCCAGAGCTGGAATGACCAAGCCGCAGACAGCCGTAAACACTCCTCTGCCTTTATTTAGTTAAATATACACTCTGCTCATTCCAATCAGTGCCTCAGAGTAGGGATTGAATAGCTTGAATGCTTTGATGTACCAGTGTGTTACGTACCAGTAATAACAGAAAATTTATGAACCAGAGGAATGGCATGCTAAAGAAGAAAGTTATCTAACTCGCAGCTAGTTCCCGCCAATATTCAGGCAGGCTGTCACACTCAGTAGGACCGACTGAGTTGGCCATGTGGTTAGGGGAGTGCAGCTGAGAGTTTGCATCTAGAAAATAGTGGATCGAACCCCATTGTCGGCAGCCCTGAAGATGGTATTCCGTGGTTTCCCATTTTCACACCGGGCAAATGCTTTGGCTCTACCTTAATTAAGGCCAAGGCCGCTTCCTTCACACTCCTAGCCCTTTCCTATCCTATTGTCACCATAAGACTTATCTTGTTCGGTGCAACGTAAGGTAAATTTTAAAATATATTCGGTACACAGCAGTAATCGTATCTATTGGAGATGAGTGGCCACATGAGACACAAAGCACATCACAACAAACAATGGTTAATGTAATGTTATTGTTGATCATTTTTATGAGTTTTCTATATTGTAGGCCTTCACATTTAGTTTTCTTTTGACTTTGTGATATTAGGGCGTCTTATAAAATTATTTTTAGTGTAGACTGTAGTTCCTTGTTCTCCCACTTCACGTACCGATTTTCATTAAATTCTGTTTACCCATTTTCTTTTGACTCGGCGCTGATATGGACTTGTAAGAAAATTCCAAATTCATGAATATCTCTGTGATAATAGCGGGTACACTAACAATGTATAAGACATAAATGATGGGGAATTTAATACTATATAACCTTAGTTATATAGTATTTATATCGATACGACCACTAATAACATGAATATTTGAGAACTAAATTTTAGGCCTTTCCCTAAAATACGATGTCACTCAGCGTGGATAAAATTATTTACGACCTAGATTATAGTGTCTTTATCCCTGAATTTGTATGCCGATTTTCATTATGATAGGATCACTAATATCATCAATATTTCAGAACTAAAATTTAGGTCTTCCTTTAAACTACCATTTTTTCTTAGCCTGAATACAATTATTTATGGCCTAAATTGTAGCGAGTTATTCCCCGACTTCGCCTACCGACTTTCGATAGGATACGGCCATTAATAACATAAATATTTGAGAATTAAATTTTAGGCTTTCCCCTAAACTACCATTTCACTCAGCGTGATTAAAATTGTTTATAGCTTTCATTGTAGCGACTTATTCCCTGACTTTGCATACCGATTTTCATTAAATTCTCTTCAACCGTTTTCTCGTGATGCGTGTACAGACAGACAGACAGACAGACAGACAGACAGACAGACAGACAGACAGACAGACAGACAGACAGACAGACAGACAGACAGACAGACAGACAGACAGACAGACAGACAGACAGACAGACAGACAGACAGACAGACAGACAGACAGACAGACAGACAGACAGACAGACAGACAGACAGACAGACAGACAGACAGACAGACAGACAGACAGACAGACAGACAGACAGACAGACAGACAGACAGACAGACAGACAGACAGACAGACAGACAGACAGACAGACAGACAGACAGACAGACAGACAGACAGACAGACAGACAGACAGACAGACAGACAGACAGACAGACAGACAGACAGACAGACAGACAGACAGACAGACAGACAGACAGACAGACAGACAGACAGACAGACAGACAGACAGACAGACAGACAGACAGACAGACAGACAGACAGACAGACAGACAGACAGACAGACAGACAGACAGACAGACAGACAGACAGACAGACAGACAGACAGACAGACAGACAGACAGACAGACAGACAGACAGACAGACAGACAGACAGACAGACAGACAGACAGACAGACAGACAGACAGACAGACAGACAGACAGACAGACAGACAGACAGACAGACAGACAGACAGACAGACAGACAGACAGACAGACAGACAGACAGACAGACAGACAGACAGACAGACAGACAGACAGACAGACAGACAGACAGACAGACAGACAGACAGACAGACAGACAGACAGACAGACAGACAGACAGACAGACAGACAGACAGACAGACAGACAGACAGACAGACAGACAGACAGACAGACAGACAGACAGACAGACAGACAGACAGACAGACAGACAGACAGACAGACAGACAGACAGACAGACAGACAGACAGACAGACAGACAGACAGACAGACAGACAGACAGACAGACAGACAGACAGACAGACAGACAGACAGACAGACAGACAGACAGACAGACAGACAGACAGACAGACAGACAGACAGACAGACAGACAGACAGACAGACAGACAGACAGACAGACAGACAGACAGACAGACAGACAGACAGACAGACAGACAGACAGACAGACAGACAGACAGACAGACAGACAGACAGACAGACAGACAGACAGACAGACAGACAGACAGACAGACAGACAGACAGACAGACAGACAGACAGACAGACAGACAGACAGACAGACAGACAGACAGACAGACAGACAGACAGACAGACAGACAGACAGACAGACAGACAGACAGACAGACAGACAGACAGACAGACAGACAGACAGACAGACAGACAGACAGACAGACAGACAGACAGACAGACAGACAGACAGACAGACAGACAGACAGACAGACAGACAGACAGACAGACAGACAGACAGACAGACAGACAGACAGACAGACAGACAGACAGACAGACAGACAGACAGACAGACAGACAGACAGACAGACAGACAGACAGACAGACAGACAGACAGACAGACAGACAGACAGACAGACAGACAGACAGACAGACAGACAGACAGACAGACAGACAGACAGACAGACAGACAGACAGACAGACAGACAGACAGACAGACAGACAGACAGACAGACAGACAGACAGACAGACAGACAGACAGACAGACAGACAGACAGACAGACAGACAGACAGACAGACAGACAGACAGACAGACAGACAGACAGACAGACAGACAGACAGACAGACAGACAGACAGACAGACAGACAGACAGACAGACAGACAGACAGACAGACAGACAGACAGACAGACAGACAGACAGACAGACAGACAGACAGACAGACAGACAGACAGACAGACAGACAGACAGACAGACAGACAGACAGACAGACAGACAGACAGACAGACAGACAGACAGACAGACAGACAGACAGACAGACAGACAGACAGACAGACAGACAGACAGACAGACAGACAGACAGACAGACAGACAGACAGACAGACAGACAGACAGACAGACAGACAGACAGACAGACAGACAGACAGACAGACAGACAGACAGACAGACAGACAGACAGACAGACAGACAGACAGACAGACAGACAGACAGACAGACAGACAGACAGACAGACAGACAGACAGACAGACAGACAGACAGACAGACAGACAGACAGACAGACAGACAGACAGACAGACAGACAGACAGACAGACAGACAGACAGACAGACAGACAGACAGACAGACAGACAGACAGACAGACAGACAGACAGACAGACAGACAGACAGACAGACAGACAGACAGACAGACAGACAGACAGACAGACAGACAGACAGACAGACAGACAGACAGACAGACAGACAGACAGACAGACAGACAGACAGACAGACAGACAGACAGACAGACAGACAGACAGACAGACAGACAGACAGACAGACAGACAGACAGACAGACAGACAGACAGACAGACAGACAGACAGACAGACAGACAGACAGACAGACAGACAGACAGACAGACAGACAGACAGACAGACAGACAGACAGACAGACAGACAGACAGACAGACAGACAGACAGACAGACAGACAGACAGACAGACAGACAGACAGACAGACAGACAGACAGACAGACAGACAGACAGACAGACAGACAGACAGACAGACAGACAGACAGACAGACAGACAGACAGACAGACAGACAGACAGACAGACAGACAGACAGACAGACAGACAGACAGACAGACAGACAGACAGACAGACAGACAGACAGACAGACAGACAGACAGACAGACAGACAGACAGACAGACAGACAGACAGACAGACAGACAGACAGACAGACAGACAGACAGACAGACAGACAGACAGACAGACAGACAGACAGACAGACAGACAGACAGACAGACAGACAGACAGACAGACAGACAGACAGACAGACAGACAGACAGACAGACAGACAGACAGACAGACAGACAGACAGACAGACAGACAGACAGACAGACAGACAGACAGACAGACAGACAGACAGACAGACAGACAGACAGACAGACAGACAGACAGACAGACAGACAGACAGACAGACAGACAGACAGACAGACAGACAGACAGACAGACAGACAGACAGACAGACAGACAGACAGACAGACAGACAGACAGACAGACAGACAGACAGACAGACAGACAGACAGACAGACAGACAGACAGACAGACAGACAGACAGACAGACAGACAGACAGACAGACAGACAGACAGACAGACAGACAGACAGACAGACAGACAGACAGACAGACAGACAGACAGACAGACAGACAGACAGACAGACAGACAGACAGACAGACAGACAGACAGACAGACAGACAGACAGACAGACAGACAGACAGACAGACAGACAGACAGACAGACAGACAGACAGACAGACAGACAGACAGACAGACAGACAGACAGACAGACAGACAGACAGACAGACAGACAGACAGACAGACAGACAGACAGACAGACAGACAGACAGACAGACAGACAGACAGACAGACAGACAGACAGACAGACAGACAGACAGACAGACAGACAGACAGACAGACAGACAGACAGACAGACAGACAGACAGACAGACAGACAGACAGACAGACAGACAGACAGACAGACAGACAGACAGACAGACAGACAGACAGACAGACAGACAGACAGACAGACAGACAGACAGACAGACAGACAGACATTATGGAAAATTAAAAAGTGCATTTCCTTGTTATTGTGGACATGACTGATACATAAATACCATCCTTTTCACATTCTGAGCAATGTACAGACAAAACTCTTATTATATATATATATATATATAGATTTATCGTATGGCAAGTATACAAAAGAAAAAGAAAATGTACACTATATACAAGGACAAGAATGTTGGTAGTGTTCACATTAACAAATCAATGTCCAGTTGCTGTAGCCATTGTAGGAAGGGTGATGTCGCACTGATGACATCTTGGGCTGGTCCACCATACTTCCTCAGAGGGCATTCCTCAATAATGTGCTGTACTGACTGGAAAGGGGCTCCGCAATCACAGGCAGGGAATTCTCGAAGTCCCCATTTATGGGAAACTGGGACATTGCGGGTTGGATCTACTGATTGTTTTAAGTTCATAATCTTTGTTCATCGTCTTATTGAATTCTAGTCAGTGGATTGCTTTTAGAATTATTTTTGACTTTGAATATTATGAGCTGGATCCGCTGATGATTTTACATTCATATTCACTAGTTCATTCTTCATCGTCAAGTTTTGTATTCTGGTCAGTGGATGAATTACAGAATTTTAAATTTTCATTATATTTCGTCTCATTTAGTGCCATTAGGGGCCGATGACGTAGATGTTAGGCACCTTTAAACAACAAGCATCATCATCATCATCATCATCATCATCATCATCTCTCTGTTCCAACTAGTTTATATTCCAATAATCGCCAAAAATATACATCGCTTGGCTGTGAAATGTTGATTAGTATCAGTCCCTATCAAGGGGTGTAAATAATAATAGGAATTTTAATACCCTTTACTATAAAAATAGTGTAGAATTAGTGTATTTGATCCTTTAAAAGAACGTGAACTGATTCTAAAATTGTAATAAGGTGAAGTTGTGTCTCTCCCTAAAAACACGAATGAATTATTCTGTTGTTGGTTGGTTTTTACAGTTCACTTTGATAATCTCGTTGCGAAGCCAGTCTACCAAAGAGATCCCTAGTATTTGCCGGAGACATCAAATTTTGAATACTTCCAATAAGCTTATGTACACTGAATTGATACTTTGGTAGCTAGTTATACAAATAAAGTGTTATACACTGACTGACAGAGCAAATGCAACACCAAGAAGGAGTGGTTCGAAAGGGATGAAAGTTGGGGAAAAAACAGAGACGGCACGGACGAATAATTGATGTTTATTTCAAACCGATATGCAGGTTACACAATGCGCACAGCATCGACTCAGTAGGATGTAGGATCACCGCGAGCGGCGATGCACGCAGAAACACGTCGAGGTACAGAGTCAATAAGAGTGCGGATGGTGTCCTGAGGGATGGTTCTCCATTCTCTGTCAACCATTTGCCATAGTTGGTCGTCCGTACGAGGCTGGGGCAGAGTTTGCAAACGGCGTCCAATGAGATCCCACACGTGTTCGATTGGTGAGAGATCCGGAGAGTACGCTGGCCACGGAAGCATCTGTACACCTCGTAGAGTCTGTTGGGAGATGCGAGCAGTGTGTGGGCGGGCATTATCCTGCTGAAACAGAGCATTGGGCAGCCCCTGAAGGTACGGGAGTGCCACCGGCCGCTGCACATGCTGCACGTAGCGGTGGGCATTTAACGTGCCTTGAATACGCACTAGCGCCCCAAACCATGATGCCGCGTTGTCTAGCGGTAGGGCGCTCCACAGTTACTGCCGGATTTGACCTTTCTCCACGCCGACGCCACACTCGTCTGCGGTGACTATCACTGACAGAACGGAAGCGTGACTCATCGGAGAACACGACGTTCCGCCATTCCCTCATCCAAGTCGCTCTAGCCCGGCACCATGCCAGGCGTGCACGTCTATGCTGTGGAGTCAATGGTAGTCTTCTGAGCGGACGCCGGGAGTGCAGGCCTCCTTCAACCAATCGACGGGAAATGGTTCTGGTCGATATTGGAACAGCCAGGGTGTCTTGCACATGCTGAAGAATGGCGGTTGACGTGGCGTGCGGGGCTGCCACCGCTTGGCGGCGGATGCGCCGATCCTCGCGTGCTGACGTCACTCGGGCTGCGCCTGGACCCCTCGCACGTGCCACATGTCCCTGCGCCAACCATCTTCGCCACAGGCGCTGCACCGTGGACACATCCCTGTGGGTATCGGCTGCGATATGACGAAGCGACCAACCTGCCCTTCTCAGCCCGATCACCATACCCCTCGTAAAGTCGTCTGTCTGCTGGAAATGCCTCCGTTGACGGCGGCCTGGCATTCTTAACTATACACGTGTCCTGTGGCACACGACAACACGTTCTACAATGACTGTCGGCTGAGAAATCACGGTACGAAGTGGGCCATTCGCCAACGCCTTGTCCCATTTATCGTTCGCTACGTGCGCAGCACAGCGGCGCATTTCACATCATGAGCATACCTCAGTGACGTCAGTCTACCCTGCAATTGGCATAAAGTTCTGACCACTCCCATTTATTTGCTCTGTCAGTCAGTGTATTTCTGGTTTTAAGTGTATCTGTTGCATGCTGCTAGTTTGCGCGAATATTTTCAGGCTTTTTCTGTGGTAAAAATTAAAGAAAACAGTTCCTCAGGTTTTTAACTTAAAAGACGTGTCTCATTGTGTCCATGTCACAATTAATGCAACACAACAACCGAGACCATGAACAATAGAGACCCATCTCCCATTCATGAAGATTTAAAAAAGTTAAGAACTTTATATATTAAATACAATCGATATAGTATCTAGCCTACACTTTATGAAAAAATGCAGTTTGTAATGTATCAATTAATATCTTTATATGTAACAACTGGACTGCTAATGACGTTCTCTTCTTCAGGTTTTTAATGAGGACACTTTCCTTTCTCTGTTTCAGGTGAGTACTCATCTCCTGTAATTGGACACTTCGCTCTCATTTCTTTTATGAGAGGCTTGTTATCAGGAACTTAACACGAGCAGGTAATTCCACCATCTAATGAGGTTGTAGGCTTTCCAAGTATTGTTGTGTGTTTGGTAGATGGTATTCTTCAAGAATTTAGGCTACAAGTCTTTTTCGCTTGTGAAGACGAATAACAAATTTTGGTTATCATTTTGACTTTCAAGGCCGTGTAACTGTTCATAATGTAAACGCGCAATTCAACGGGACGGAGTTGTACTCCCGGTGCAATTATTATTATTATTATTATTATTATTATTATTATTATTATTATTATTATTATTTATCGTTTAGGCCTACTGAGGACCACAGGGCTCGTATCTACTCTTCGGTAAAGTTGTTGCTTTTTTATTATTATATATATAATTCGCTCGGACCATCAAGGACCACGTTAAGTCTTCTTGCATTTGACACTGAACTTGGCCATTATTATTATTATTATTATTATTATTATTATTATTATTATTATTATTATTATTTGGAATCCATTAACACTCATTTGTTATTTCTGATATAATCGCAATATACTCGTACTTAGGGGGTACGAAGATAAAATAATTGAATTTTGGGGGTATGCCAATCAAAAATTGCATCCGGGAGGTAGTAGGTTCGAATCCCACTATCGGCAGCCCTGAAAATGGTTTTCCGTGGTTTCCCATTTTCACACCAGGCAAATGCTGGCGCTGTACCTTAATTTTTTTTTGCTAGGGGCTTTACGTCGCACCGACACAGATAGGTCTTATGGCGACGATGGGATAAGAAAGGCCTAGGAGTTGGAAGGAAGCGGCCGTGGCCTTAATTAAGGTACAGCCCCAGCATTTGCCTGATGTGAAAATGGGAAACCACGGAAAACCATCTTCAGGGCTGCCGATAGTGGGATTCGAACCTACTATCTCCCGGATGCAAGCTCACAGCCGCGCGCCTCTACGCGCATGGCCACGGCCGCTTCCTTCCAACTCCTAGGCCTTTCCTATCCCATCGTCGCCATAAGACCTATCTGTGTCGGTGCGACGTAAAGCCCCTAGCAAAAAAAATGCCAATCAAAAAAGTTAGAATACCACTGACCTAGGACACCATAGCTCAATGCTATAGCAACCGACGCGAAATCGGGAGGTTGCGGCTTCGGGCCCCACTGCTGTCCGCTTGGCCATTTTTGTTCTGTACCTAACAATTCTTCAACACGTAATATATATACTGCGCACGACCTGATAGGTTGAAAATTTTTTTCGATTAAAATGCGGTCATGAAAATTTCATATGTATTTACTACTGTGTGTGCCTCATGGGCATATGCAGTAGATTCATTTTCTTTTTACGGAAGTAAATGATAAACGAATAGTGTGTTTATCGTATTTTCCATTATTTAATGGATTTTGTGTAGTAAGATGCTAAGAACATTCAAGAAGTCCTTAGAAGAATTTGAACTGAAAATAAATATAAGGAAAATTAAACTCATGAGAGTTGTCTAAAAGAAGCTTACAGGTAGAAAAAAACTAAAAATGAAATAACACACCCATAGAACAAGTCACATAATTCTCCTATATATATTTGCTAGTTGCTTTACGTCGCATCGACACAGATAGGTCTTATGGCGACAATGGGTCAGGAAAGGGTTAGGAGTGGGAAGGAAGTGGCCGTGGCCTTAATTAAGGTACAGCCCCAGCATTTGCCTGGTGTGAAAATGGGAAACAACGGAAAACCATCTTTAGGGCTACCGACAGTGGGGTTCGAACCTATTATCTCCCGAATACTGGATACTGGCCGCACTTAAGCGACTACAGCTATCGAGTTCGGTAAATTCTCCTATTTGGGTAGTGTAATTATCTCTGATAACAGGTCCCTTTCGGAAATCAAGGAAAGAAGCATGGTAGCAAAACAAGTCTTCCGAAATAAGAAAAACTTATTGTTAAACAACCATATCAGTTTGGAGACCAGAAAACTACTTCTCAAAACCTTTGTTTGGAGTGTGCTACTGCATGGATGCGAAACCTAGATCATTAGGGAAACAGGAAGAAACAAAACTTGAGGCTGCAGAAATGTGATTTTGGATAAGAATTACAAAAACGTAGATGAAGGTCGATGTTCATTAAATACAATAATGAACAGGAAAACAAAGTTCCTTGCACACGTACTGAGACATGACTCTCTGCTCCAAACCATCATTGAAAGTAAAATACTGGGAAAGGGACCCAGGGGATGGCCAAGAATATCATACATCAGGAACTCCGTCGGTGAACTGGTATGTGGTTCATGTAGCAACATGAACAGGCTATCAGAAGATCGTCAGATGTGGCTAAAGCGACAAAGCAACCTTTTAAGAACAAGTGTTAATAATTTCAATTCCTCCTCAATTTTACACAGTAGAAATTTACACACACTTCCATCACATTATGGTTTTGTAGCGTTTAACTCTTTTCTCTGAACCTCTAAATTGTCATCTAGTATTATAGTGAAGTTGCCCTTTAAATATTCTGGATATAAGAAGCATGCTGAGAGAATTTTTAATATCACCCACTGGCACTGTTGCCAATCGCTCCATTCCTTTTTTAACTGGACAAGAGCCAGAAACCTCTCAGATTAAATGCGTGGTATTTTCTGCGTAACCATATGGCTCTGATGTTACTTAGCTTAATACACTATAACTTCAGTCGATTATGAGATATACGTTAATATGTTACACCGCTTGGCATCGAAGTCTACGAAGTTTGTGAACATTTTGTTGACATCTTATCCTGATGATAATGATCGCAATTATACTGTTTCTCTCCTAAAACAGTCTAACTTCGATATCTCGGAGAGCCTGCGAGAAAATACTTCGAGTTACTGAACATTCGAGGTATAGGAAAACGTACATCAGGACGATTCGTCCTGACGTACATACTACATACGCGAAATCGGGAGGTTGTGGGATCGGATCCCACTGGTGTCTGATTGGCCATTTTTGTTCTGTACGTAACATCTCTTCAACTCGTACTAAATGTACGTAACAAGTCCTAATAGGTTGAAAGTCGGTTTCGATAACAATGCGGTAGTGAAAATTCAATATTCATTGACTTTGCCCTCAACGGGCAACTTTAACGCACTCTACAGTGTGATGGTAGTAGTACCAGACCTGTAGCTTAAATCCTTTCCAACAGAACAAAGATGGCCTAGGCCACCATAGCTCAATTGGTAGAGCAACCGACGCGAATTCGGGAGGTTGTGGGTTCGGATCCCACTGGTGTCCGGTTGGCATATTTTGTTCTGTACTTAACATCTCTTCAACACGTACTAAATGTACGTAACACGACCTAATAGGTTGAAAGTAGGCTTCGATTACAATGCGGTCAAGAAAATTCGCTATTCATAAACAGAACCTGGGTTCGTCCGAAAACACTCTCTGCTGCCATTCCTGTCCCCAGTGACGTCGTTCCATACGCCATTGCAGTCTAGCATGTTTATACACATCAGCGAAAGGTAGGCGGAGAAGTGGACGACGTGCCGATAACCCAGACCGTAATAAACGGCGACGGACTGTCACTCCTGGTAGTGTACAATGTGTTTCACTGTTGCGCTAGAGTCGAGGAGGACGCAGATCTATCCTGCAATGCCATTCGGATGAGGTGACAATCTTCTGAGGGAGGAGATATTGGTGACGCGACCAGACCAATCTCGTCGTGTTCTACGGCCTTCTGTGAACCATTCTGTACACACCCGTCACACTGGCGACACACTTCGTCCCACACGAGCAGCAAATTTCCGGATGGAAGCATCACGTTCTCTCATGCCAATGAAATTCACTCATTTGACGGTACGGTTCTCGCATGCTTCTGCGAGGCATCTTGCACGTCTGTCCAAGTCACACTGATCCATTACCTTTGGTTTATAGTGGCAACGAGAGCCACGGGCTTTTTTTATCTGTCGGTGGTGTTTTGTCGAGATATGGATGTGGACCTTGAACCTGAGGGCCGACATGGTTCAAATGCTAAACATTTCTTTAGAATATACTAATTTACATGCCCTATGAATATGAAATTCCTGTCTCTAGTATTTCAAGGTGTCCTGGTTTTTGTGAAGATGCGTGTATTTATTCAAAATTATTTTCTGTAGACTGAAGGACTTAACTGTTAAAAAATCCCAATAGTCTGCACCACTATTATTATTACGTTTTTACCATTTCTTTTAAGTTATTGAATACCTTACTCCTCGGTAATGCGTATGTCAATTAAAAATCCCTGCACTCCTCTAAAATATTTATAGAATTAAACCAAATAACCAACTAGACAGTTGTTCACAATAGTATCCATCAACTACAGGACCCGCTCAAGACACCCTGTTCAGTAATCTCCAAACTCTCCATACATTATTTCCTACTAATGCATCCTGCTCACTTCAGACCTGTGACGGAGATGTTTACTCCATACTTGCACAGTTTTTGAAACAATATGGCTTGTTCATTTGAACCATCAGTATTATTTATTGAATGTAATTACTTCATGTAATCTCTCAGCATAACCTATAGAACAGTGAGATACTGTAACATTATATTGCCCTCATCGCCATACGTGTATTTTTATAAAATATTATTTTCAAGATTAGTTGTTATTTTGTCAATCTCTCTTGCAGTTAAAGTGGGATTTTAATAATTTGTCCTCAAACTTATATAATTCTGCATTTATTTATTTTGCTGGCTGCATTACCCCGAAGGCCGAGAGCTGTATATGGAAATAAAGAACCACAGTACTCAGCGGCAGAGATTCCGTTTTTTATGCGGTGATTCCAGTGTATGTTCAAGCAAGCAATTGCGTCTTTCTTCGTATTTTCAAGGCAGGGATAAGCTTATTGATCGAAGCTACTGCACGACGCATCGGCGGAAACAGAGAAAGTTACTTTAATACAACCGTATTCCTATGCGAGGAAAGCATACGTAATATAACCTGTTCCGTCGCTTGCAAAGAAGAAATTTCTCGCTCGTCGCAAAATACTGAACTTCTTCTCCAATGACAAATAACTTTGCAATTGACTTCACCCTATACGATATTGTTTTTGGAGAGAGCTTTTGTGAATACCTCATCTTACATAAGAGCGCAGAGGGAACACATGCAAGGAGATAGATGCAAACATACTGTACGAAATTCGAAATTCAATATCTAATATTCTCAGCCTTCTGCAGTTCAATGTGCAGACCATATTTGGTCGTCTGTAGATTTTTCTGGCCTTACAAGCAGCGTTCATGAAGTACTTGATAGAGTGGTTTTTGTACAACCTGGTTGACTAGGTCGTCTTACTTCGTAGACCTGAGAAACCCATTACAAATGAAACTGAAAACTAGTTAATGCTCTAGTGATACAACCTTGTATGTTTCAAATTATGTTTGGTAGAATTGAGGCTGTCACGTTCGGTTGACGCGTGTTGATGTCGAATAGTTTTAAAGTGCAGTTTTGTCCCTAGAATGCCGAACACCATGATTTTTCGTTCCTATTACAAAACTTGGTGAAATAAGCAGACAAAACAATTTGTATACTTTTAAACGCACAAGGACCAGAGCTATAATTTGGTGCAATTAGGTTCGAGCCTGGTGCGCCCATAAACTCGAGAATCCATACTTTTGGATTCGACAGTAGTCACCTATACTTCCGCTCGTTGGTTGATACATTGACCTAAATAAACACTACGATGGTTACGAAAACTACACAATTTATTGGTTTATTTTTTGTGTTCGTATAATTCTATAGCTCTTGCTTTCATCACTTCTCTCCCCTACCTTTATATGCTAATTGGTTTTCTTCATTTAACCCTTTGATTACATTTATTCTTCGTGACTTCTACGAGTTCTTCTTAACATGGATTATGATTTTGGGCTGCGGGTCTGTCTGTAGGTGGGGGTGGTATAATAACACCTACGGTATCCCCTGCCTGTCATAAGATGCGATTTAAAGGGGCCCCAGGGGCTCTTAACTTTGAAGCGTGTGTTGGTGACCACGGGGTCCTCAACGGAGTCCTGGCATAGCTTCCATTTACTTGTGCCAGACTCTTCACTTTCATCTATCATATCCGACCTCCCTTGGTTAACTCTTGTTCTTTTCCCATTCCGACTGTATTAGAACATTCGAGGCCTAGGGAGTCTTTCATTTTCACGTCCTTCATGGCCCTTGTTTTTCTCTGGCCGATACCTTTATTTTTCGAAGTGTCGGATTCCTTCCATTTTTCTCTCTCAGCCCGAGGAGCTCTGAACTTTCGAGCGTGTGTTGGCGACCGCGGGGCCCTTAGCTGAGCCCTGGTATAGCTTCCACTTACTTGTGCTAGGCTCTTCACTTTCATCTATCGTATCCGATTTAACTTGGTTAACTCTTGTTCTTTTCCCACTCCAACGGTATTAGAGCATTTGAGGCCTAGAGAGTCTTTCATTTTCACGTCATTCGTGGCCCTTATCTTTCTTTGGCCAGATACCTTCATTTTTCGAAGAGTCGGGTTCCTTCCATTTTTCCCTCTGATTAGTTTTATATAGAGGACGGTTGCCTAGTTGTAGTTCCTCTTAAGGCAATAATCACTGCCACCAACACCACTTTTCTCTCTGATTAGTGTAATATAGAAGATAGTTGCCCAGTTGTACTTCATCTTACAACAATAATCACCACCCCCACTGTCTGAAATTAGCGTCGTTACTTTTCCCGACACCACTGTAACCATGACAACCAGTGTTCATCTATGTAAACTAGGACAGTAGCGCCATCTTCTCACTGTGCGCTTTCTTCCTGTAACTAAGAACTTCAGAAAATCTCGTATCAAATGAACCTCGTTTTACTCCTCACTCCAGAATTAAAATATTTGAAAGGGCCAGAAAACGAACCCAAGGCCTTGGAATAAGAGACAGGCAAGCTATCCCTACACCACACGTATTGGATTAGTATTATATTTACGACGTCTAGAATGAATTCTATTTTCTCACAATTCATGAGTCTTGACATTCTTTCCAGTGAACACGCATTTTTCTTTCGGTTTTTCAGAACTCATTATCTCCCCTGTTGGTGGAGCAAAGGATGCATTTATATGGAATTAATTAAGGTACAGCCCCAGCTAGTTAATTATTAAGAAACTGAGCGGAAATACGCACAAAATGTCGTTCGTCGCGGCTAACCGATTTGCATAGCGCCACAGCAAGTAGTGGAGACTTTGCATGTGCTGTGAGGAAGGGTAGCCGGGGTGTATTCGTTTGTCAAAGTCATGGACACAGACGTAAGTTATGGTTCACCCGCTTGCCGCGCGCATTTGTCAGTCTGGCAGTCTCTTTAGTGTCTGTTAGTTTCTTAGTGTGTAGTTAAGTACTTAATGATTTTTGATTATTTTATCACGCTGGATTTCTCTTTAATTGTAATACATGTATAATATGGTTCCTTTGGCAAAGGTTTGATTGCATAGAATTGAATCAAATTCTCAAAAAACTCTTATTACCGTAGTTAAGTTGGTAAACTGTCAACATTTACGTCTCTGGCGAAATTAGCTTACAATTTTGTAGAATTTTCTTTTTATTATTGATGTGTGTACACCCAACTCCTCCCCCCCCCCCGGCTATATACCACGAACCCGGATTGTTTTGGTATCTGTACATATTTTGCACCACCCCCCCGCCAACTTCTAATTCCCAATCGCCACTACTGGTGGAGAAAATGTACGAATGTGAAGAGTTTTTGTTTTTTGGCTTGACTTAAGACAGTTAGTGTACAACTTACAGACAGTCTCCTCTAACACTGGTAAGAGGAAAATATGGAAGAGAATCTGGTGTTTCTGAGAATGTGGATATTAGCAAAGGGCCATCAGGACGTATTGAGACAAAATGTACTATCAGGTTCGAAAATAGAAAAAGAGTTGATCAGGAGTTCAGATAGGAAAGCAAGCGACAAATTAGGTGGCAGACTCAGCTAGAGACACCGCGATCGAGAAAACACATTCTCGAGTTGACAACGTCTGGATATTTCCTTCTTTAGCCTTTTTTTTTTGAAGTTGCTTCAAGTCGCACCGACACAGATAGGTCTTATGGTATAGGAAAGGGATAGGAATGGGAAGGAAGCGGCCGTGGCCTTAATTAAGGTACAGCCCCAGCATTTGCCTGGTGTGAAAATGGGAAACCACGGAAAACCACTTTTAGGCTGCCGACAGTGGGGTTCGAACCCACTATCTCCCGATTACTGGAGATTGGCCGCACTTAAGCGACTGCAGCTATCGAGCTCGGTTTAGTCACCTCTATATCGACATGGATGTACAGTCGAACCTCGATATCTCGAACCACCATTACTCGAATTTTCAGTATCTTGAAGAAACTTCAATTTCCCGGCCGTTTGTCCTATTTTTCATGTGTATTTATTTCTCTATTACTCGAAATTCGGTTACACGAATTTCGCGATTTCTCGAAGCAAACGTTTCGTCCTTTAAGCAAAAAATACTCTTTAACTCGAATTTTGTACAACACTGACTGTGCAATACAGCATTTGTAATTTGTGAGGAACAGTTAACAGGTAAAGAAAGGGTTTGATATTCTGGTCGGTGGGTACATTATGAAGTTTTAATTTTCATTTCACTGCACCTCGTACCACTAGGGAGGCCCGATGACCTTGTTATTAAGCCCTTTTTTTTGCTAGGGGCTTTACGTCGCATCGACACAGATAAGACTTATGGCGACGATGGGATAGGAAAGGCCTAGGAGTTGGAAGGAAGCGGCTAATTATCTTTTAACATTACTGTATTACCACACTACTGTCATGACCATTGCCACTGGGATATTTCACAATTGGAAATAATAATATCAAAGGATTCGCTTCTTAATTCTCGTGTTGGATTGAAAGCATTCTTAGGTGTACCTAGTCTTGCTGCTGCATTGAACAGCGCTCTTTCCAAAGCCAGATGCATGAATGTCACGCTTGCTTGTAGAATTATTCATATCGGGAGTTGTAAAGAAGATGAAAGCAGCCATTAAGATAAACGACCACCTGCTGTTTACAGCTTGGCAAAGTGGCACTTCGGTAAAACAAGCTTCCGCAGGTACACCATCTGCACTCTTACACAATCCGGTAAGCCGGCGCGTCTACATAGACAATAAAACTTCACAGACAAGTATTCAACCCAAGAGTGGAATAAAGATTTTGACTTTGCTATACAGCGTGGGGGTTTTAGAAGACTATTCATTTTAAATCATGAAAATGAAATGAGTCCGCCTCTGTGGTGAAGTGGTTAGCGTGATTAGCTGCCACCCCCGGAGGTCCGGGTTCGATTCCCGGCTCTGCCACGAAAATTTGAAAAGTGGTACGAGGGCTGGAACGGGGTCCACTCAGCCTCGGGAGGTCAACTGAGTAGAGGTGGGTTCGATTCCCACCTCAGCCATCCTGGAAGTGGTTTTCCGTGGTTTCCCACTTCTCCTCCAGGCGAATGCCGGGATGGTACCTAACTTAAGGCCACGGCCGCTTCCTTCCCTCTTTCTTGTCTATCCCTTCCAATCTTCCCATCCCTCCACAAGGCCCCTGTTCAGCATAGCACGTGAGGCCGCCTGGGCGAGGTACTGGTCATTCTCCCCAGTTGTATCCCCCGACCAAGAGTCTGAAGCTCCAGGACACTGCCTTTGAGGCGGTAGAGGTGGGATCCCTCGCTGAGTCCGAGGGAAAAGCCGAACCTGTAGGGTAAACAGATGATGATGATGAAAATAAAATGAAAATATTACGTAAAATCTGGAGCATTGGAAAGCAACCCTCCATTTCGAGACTCGCACGTGTACTGATGTGAACCGAACCACGATCCCCTAGCCAGATAATCACTCAGGTATTACATGTGGTGCAATGTAACATGAATATACAGTATACGTTAGTGAGTCAGCACTTTAATATTTATTCATTTATTAAAATTATAATAATAATGTTATTGGCTTTACATCCCACTAGTTACTTTTACGGTTTCCGGAGAGGCCAAGGTGCCGAAATTTAGTCCCTCAGGTGTTCTTTTACGTCCCAGTAATTCTAACGACACGAGGGTGACGTATGTGAGCACCTTCAAATACCACCGGTTGGAGGCAGTATCGAACCTGCAAAGTTGGCATCAGAGGGCGAGCGCCTAAAGTGTCTGAACCATTCAGCTCGGTTAAAATGTTATAAGATTGAGATATATATTTATTCAAATGTTATAAAATTGAAATGACATAGAATCGCTGTGGCTGCAGGTGGTTGATTACATCTTTACCCATTTCATGTTTATTTCACTCCCACTTCAACACCTCCGAATCTCCTGGCCAAAGACAGGGCAGCGCCGTGAAGGTGGCCCGTCTAATCCTTTCAGGGTGGAGAATGAAAACTTTTTATTAGTAGTAGTAGATTACGTCTGTTGTAAGAGGCTGTGAGAAGGAGAAGCACAGTTTCCTCAATTTGGCAGTGTTAGTTGGCCACCGTGGTGCCTCTGTCTGAGTGTAGCATTCCTTCCATTTACTTGTGCCAGGCTCCTCATTCACACATTTCCTGCCAGACCTTCATTCGTCAGCTTTAGATCACTTTCGAACCTGACGGTGTTACTGCTACCGAGCAAGTGCTTGCGCGGTTTGGGTCACGTAGCTATCAGCTTGCATTCGGGAGATATTGGGTTCGAACCCCACTGTTGGTAGCCCTGAAGATGGTTTTCCGTGGTTTTCCATTTTCACACCAGGCTGTACCTTAAGGCCACGGTCGCTTCCTTTCTACTCCTAGCCCTTTCCTATCCCACAGTCTCCATAACACCTCTCTGTGTCGGTGGAAAGTAAAGCAGATTGCCAAAAATAATTGCACCTTGTCTCCAGATATGTCAATGAATACTGCAAATGTCTTAAGTGTTCAGGAAAGCTCTCAATCCGCGTAGCAGCGGTTTGGCCGAAATACTGCCTGTTCTACGTTAGGACAGACTCTCGAGTCATTTGTTCACCACGCTCAGAAGAGAAATAGGTTAGCTTTTAGGCCTGTCACTGAACCACAACTTTACAAGTTTGAGTCAATTGAAAACCTTAGTTTTCAGTGTATTTTACTGAGGAAGTGTGATTCACAACTGTATCATTTTGACATAAAAATGTGTTAAGGCTCGGGGTCATCTGAAATTAGCGATACAAAATGTGTGATACGATGTTACCTAGCAACCGTGCAGGTTGTGATGTGAAATATTGATGGTTGGTCATGTCTCATGGTCATATAGAGAATTCTTATGAAAGAGGTCTTCCAGCGCTTATTACAAAATGAGCGGATTCTATTAAAATAATGTCGTTCACTGCCTTTCACTTTCATATTCATCTGAACTCCCAATGGCTGTTCGAGTAGCCCAAACATATTGTAATCCTTAAGGGCGATGTCTGGTGAATATGGTGGATGTGGAAGACGCTCGACATTCAGATCTTGGATAGTAACAACCGTTGTACGGGCAGTGTGAGGAAGAGAATTGTCAGGTTTTTGCCGTGATGAACCTGTATCAAAATTGGGGATCCTCATTGGTCCGTGAATTCAAGGTTGTTCACCTTCACAATTAAAAAACGAAACAACAAACTTCTATTCGTGTGAAGTGGTTGCACTGGTACTTTATCTGTATTATCTTGTTTGCACGGTGCTGCCGCCTATAGAATATTCGTTAAAGACTTTGCAGTATAACCTAACTGCCAACGGATCGGAATACAAAAATTAACCTGTCCCTTTATTTGCACTCATGAAGCCAACTATAGGTACAATTTTGGCACCATAACGACAAAGAACGATACATTATCTGCTCACCGGAACATATTCTTCTTTTTTATATGTGTCTCTATTCTCTTCCGTCGCTCGCTTTATTGCCCCCAGAGGCAGGCTTTGTGTCATGTCTGGGGTTTACGACTTAACTTTTATTTCTCTTAAATGCACTTCTCCGTATTCACCTCTTCGCTATGCAACGGCTGTGAAATGGCTCATGTGGAGATGAACAGCTATTTTAAAGCACGTAGGTGTAACCCATAAGTCTTATGTGTAAGATAAAACCAACAAACGCATTCTCGAACCTTATAAAATATTCAGAAATGGCTGCTTGGAATTTTTAATAAGAAATACACAAAATCAGGGTCAAAGTCCTCTCCACTGTTATCGATGGAGACTGTAATAATTTACAGAGTATGAGGTGAAAATAAAATACGGACCCTTATTGTTGGATGGGTCTTACACTTTCTGTTCTGATTAGTGTTAAGAGAGGATAGATCACCAGTTTTATATCTATGAAAGTAATAATCGCCACCACCATCACCACAGGCACAGTAGTTCTAGACTCGCCCCATTCATCTTTACAAAGTCACTTCCGTTGGTCAAGTCCTGTTCTCCTCCAGCCTCGACAGTATTAGGTTAGTGAGGCTTAAGAAGTCTACACGTCCTTCGGGGTTCTTCCTTTCATTTGCCTCTATCTCATTCTTCAAACGATCGGACTTCTTCATTCCACTTTTCTAAGTAGAAAATTACACGTTTGTAATTTCCCTTAAAACAATAATCACGATCACCATCACCTCTCTTCCATGGAATGCAGAACTTGCAGTATTTGCAATGGTTTTATTTGTTCATTATTACAAATAAAGCTTTCTTAGATTCCCCAGGCTCCATCAGGTCACTGGAATTAATCTAACAATTTCTCCTCCTTTGTCCATGTCTTGGACGAATAGTTTCTCTGCTGGTATTCAAGCGTTTGCACTGAAATTTTCCTATCGCCATACCGTATTAGCGTTCATTAATCTTCTCCATTGTCATGTCTGTTAATTAAAGCTGGCTGGTGATAATGTCCAGTGGGCGTGGCTAAAGACCAGACTGCTGGAACTTCCGCTCAGAACAGCGTGATATCTCTTCGATTATCGTGGGGGTTGGGAGACGTGGCGTAACTCCCACTTGCAGAACGATATTCAATGCAAATAACAAGTCTCTCATTTTTACACTTTACCCTGAGGGTGAGAGCAGGAGAAAGTATCCTGGGTATCCCCTGTCTGTCGTATGCACTGACTAAAAGTTCTACCTCACCAGGAACTCTCAACTTTGCAAAATGGGTTTTGATGACATTGTTCCTAGATGATTATATAATTCCTCTTAACTCCTCACATGCTACCCAATTTAATTTTTTTCTTGAAGTAATCGTGGCTAGCTCTTGTTCTAGCTTGTGTGAGACCTAGGGAGTGTTTCACTTTGACAATATTCATGGCCTTTAACTATAATTTTTCCACAGATATATTCCTCTAAGTGTCAATATTCTTTCAATTTTCTTCCAATTAGCACGAAGAGGAGATGCTCGCCCAGTTTTATTTTCCCTTAAACGGAAAAAACCACCACCACCACCACCACCACCACCACCACCACGCTGACTAAAGAACACACTCATACATTTACCTCTAGTTTTCTGCCAATTATATGGTTCTTATATTCATGAGCCGAAAGCCGTGACAAATGTTCCTGCATTACCATATACATTTCTGTTGATTAAGTGAACTCATCTGTGAAGTTATGTTGGCCATCAGGACATTGCTTTTACTTCGAGTAATCTCTTTCCGTTGGGTCCATAACGACTGGAAGGGAATACCTAGGATATGCTGGTTGTAACAATAATATATGGCCGAATTTCAGGACGCATTCTTCACACGTAGAATAAGAAAATACAAGAACTGTATAGAAAGTAATGGTAATATTTATAGAACGCAATATTTAATGAACTGACAAGTACAATTGTATTACGTTCCTTCAATGGAGCCATCTGCAAAGTATATTACCTTCTGCCAAATGTCGGGAAGGCGATAAGGACCGTTGGCAAGGCGTTTTCTGTTGATGACAGCGACTGAGCGCCCTACTGCGCGGAGTATAGATGCCACGTCGGGAAATCGGCAGCTCCGAGAGGTTCCTTCAGCTTTGGAAAAAAGTCGAAACAATAAGGACTTATGTCTGGTGAGTACAGAGGGTGTTCCAAGACCTCATTCCGATTCGCACGAAACGCCTGAACTCATCGTGCAGCCATCCCATACGGTAATGCATTCTCGCTACAGACTTCGCGTAATCGTCTATATTATTCTAATGCATTTTTGCCAGGGGTAACCTCGATTTTAATCCACGGACGCCGATCATATTTAGAAAACAGCCTCTACAGCGGTAAAATCGACATTCTTCACTTCAAAGCAACAACACTCCCAAATGGATGCCGTCAAATGTACACTACACATCGACTACAGCGCCATCTGACCGCTCATATCGTATTTGCGTATGCCCGATCTCCTGAGAGTGTCTGGACTACGTTGCCACTACCTTATTTTCTGCTCTCCAGTGTTATACGGTTAACGATCCACAAACGCTTTATATTCATGTTAAAGCCTAACTCATTTTCTACAACTACACATACTACATTAATCGAGGTAAAGACAATATAACGCACCAGCATACCACATGGAAATCTTTCTTGATGGATTGATACATACAGCAAACTGCCGTCGCGTTAAATTTCTGATACGCTAATGTATCTGTGAAATATTGCTTATGAATGGCATTAAACATTTTGAACATAAGAAAGAGTCTCAAGTTTCATGTGATATGCTGGTATGTTCTGTTTCAGTATGTTTCCCGTGATTAATGTACTATTTAGGGTTGTAGAAAATGAGTTCTAACATGGAAATAAACATATTTCTTTCTTTTACTTGCAAGGAGTGTGTCTTTAGAGTATCTATTGTATGTTCAGTCCGTCAGCGCTTCCGCTGGTGGGATCCTCAACAGCTCTGCCATCAGCTGTCAGTAAGGTACAGTAGTTATAAGGTTGGCGCTCACATGTGGATAGGTTTCCCGCTCACGTGAGCGTCCACATAGTAGATTTGTTTTTTTTTTTAATGTTTTAAGGGTGGCACTTGCTTGTGGCCCGGTTATCCGCCCATGTGAGCATCCACATTGTAGACTTTGTTTTTTTTTTATTTGTGTTGCGTCCACATGGTAGATTTAGTTCTTATTCTTTGCTTTTTTAATCTTTGTAACGGGAACACGTATTTGGGGCGAAATTCTGTAATGTTCTTCAATAAATACTATACTATACTTATTTATTTATTTAGCGTATGATGCTTCATTTGACAATCGTTTGAAATGTATTTTACATATAGGCCTAAGTGTTATTAGAAAATATAAACATATTTATATACATGGATGTAGAGTATTTACAGACTAACTAGGACACACACACACACACACACACACACACAACTGCAGGTTCTGAGATTTCATCACAAACTGATGTCAAGTCTTTCGAGCCAAGTGAGTGCCGTAGGGGTTACTTGATGTAGTTCCTCCATAGGCCCAGTGAATGCTCGTAGGGGACATTCTTTCACGATGTGGCTGATGGTTTGCACTTCAGCACCACAGTTGCAGGAAGGAAACTCCAACCACCCCCTTGGTGTAGTGCAGAAGCAGTTCTTCCATCGCCGCAGCGTATCCTTTTCAATCTAGTCCAGATGGTGCGTGGGAGGTTGGACCCAGGAGTTTTTGCTGTTGGGTCATCAATGTTGATTAGACTATGTGGGTGTAGTCTGGCCCATTCTTGCTTCCATGCTTCGTCAGGTCTAAAAGGTATGTCAGTTAGTTCCCTGGCCGTCTTCCAGGCAGGTTTCTGGGATTTCAGTCTCGCAACGGCGTTTTCTTCTGTATCCTGGTGGATGGGAAGTGAGCTGCTCATCATCACCTTGGTTCATAATCTAACAAGGGCATTTTGTCGTGTGATGTGAGGAGGTTGAATGTGGCTCAGTACGGGTAACCACTGTACAGGAGTGGAGTGCAGGGTGCCAGATATGATTCTCATTGTATGGCACAGCTGGACGTCGACCAGACGAGTATGGGAACTATTCAGCCATACAGCAGGAAGGTCGTGTATGTATAAGTTGAAGAGAACTGGAGACAGCACTGAACCCTGTGGCAAACCATTGTTGAGTTTTTAATTTTGGATCCTTGCCTATTTTCAAGACAGCGATAATTTTAGTTTTCTTAAACAGGGGAGGCAGTCGGCCAGACTGTATAACATTACTAAAGAAAGAAGCAAGCCAGCGCTTGGTTGCTGGACCACAGTTCTTTAAAAGTTATGGGAATATGCCATCAAGTCCGGCAGCTTTACCACTACGAAGGGATTCGAGACTATTTTGTATCTCTTCTGAGGAAAACGGACTTGAATATTAAGCGCACTATGTTCAGCGTTAACAGGCGTCTCGTAATTTCAGGGACAACCCTTCACAGGGTGTAACAATAATGTACGTCCAAACTTTCAGGAAATCCCTCACATGTAGAAGAAAATATGTTACATGGACGTAGGTCTAAAAACGCTTCATTTCATTGTTAGAACTCACTTTCTACAACTCTACATAATACATTAATCAAACGAGCGCACAGGGACAGAACATACCAAAATACCACATGAAACTCTTTCCTATATAAAAAGTACAAAATTCCCTCCGTTAGCAATGATACATGCAACAACCCCCGTCGCACTGAATCCCGGATATGCTGATACATCCCTTGGAATATTGCGCAGATCCCGCATTCGTGCGAGAAAAAATAGTTCCATGACCTGTGCCCCTTGTAAGATATCACTATCAACCCATGTATGATGGTCGGTTAGACTTAAGTTAGAACAGAATACTACGTATATTAAAAATGACCCAGAATGAAAAGACAAGTACCACCTATTTAGGAAGAGCAGAAGAACATTTCTCACAGTAGATATCGCTAGTATCGTTAACCATACCCTGAATACAAAAAACACGCATTATCGTATTATTCCAAAAAACAGCAAAGTTATCTCATAACATAAACGATGACAAGTTATTCAATTAAAATACAGTTATCAGTATAAGAAGTATACACCCTAAGCTTTTGGGAAACTACCTCAGGAACAAGGAAATGTTGGACAAAATATAAATCAGATAATAAATAAAAGAGAACTAAAAATGCTTATTTCTGTTTTACTTATGAGCTGATTTATAGTACATTTCTTTGTTCCTGAGGTAGTTTTCGAAAAGCTTACGGTGTATTAACTGATATGTGTATCTCACGGGTGGCCCAGATTGGTTGCGCAGTAGATGTTAGTTTTCCCTCGTCCTGCTCGTGACGTCATCACAGGAGCACCGTGACTGTGTAGCACACAACCGCACGTGTATCTCATTTCGTTGTTTATATATGTCTGTCTTATAAAGAAAGGATTTCCACGTAATAACTATACGCAATTTCTTTCCATATATTGCTGTTGGTTTATATAGTGGCCTACTGTATTTTGCGTAGTGTGTGTGTCGTAGTTCGTTTCTGTGAGATCTTTTAAGTTGCTGTGTTTCGTGCTGTGAGGTGCACTTATTTTCGTTTCGTTAGTTGCGTGAACAGTGTAATAGTAGCTGGAGTGAAATTTGTGTTCATTGTACAGTATCACTGCGATAGAAAATCGTGCCGTTAATGTATTTGTATTTGTATTTATTAATGAACAAAACAGGCGTTCAGCCCCGAATACATGTTCACAATAATAATAAATAAATAAATAAATAAATAATAATAAACGCAGTCCAACCCAAGCCACCACTCTCCACCACATACAAAATAAAATGAAATGAACACCTCATCAGCCTGTTCTATGTTTACAATCTGCTGCTGGTGTTGCAACTTGCTGCTTGTTATCACTCACACGTACCCACTCATCACGCGACCTTCTTGCTTCAGCATTTTCATCACCTCTATTGTTCCCTGACCTACTCCAAAATAAGCTACACCAGCAACATTACACTATTGCATACCAAACCAGCCATGACACTAACATTGCATTCAATCTTTCAGATTCCACCTCCTATAGTACAAGTCTAAATAATAACAACAATATTCCGTCATTGCATTCCAATCCATCATACCACAGCTTTTACCAATCAGCGTTAACATTGCTTCATATCATTTCACTCCGCCATAACACTCCATAATAAAATTACCTCTCCATCTCCCAAAAATTTCGACCATGCATAACAAATACCAATCACGCCTATACCAACACCTCTCCAACATCATACTCCTTCCTCCTCTCCATACAAACAAACCACAATTTACAAAATTGTAATAAAATCACCTCTCTCCAGCTCCAAAAATTCAATACTCATACCAGACACCAATACAATAATACCCCCTCCCAACTTCCACGAATTCGGCCGTAAATAAACCATCTCAATACCATACCATACATCACCTAATCATACATACTGAGCCTCCAATGCTTCCGACACCATATCTCAGCAATACAACACATACCAACACCTCTCCAACATCATATTTCTTCCTCCTCTCCATACAAACAAACCAAAATTTACAAAATAACAATAAACTCACCTCTATCCAGCTCCAGAAATTAAATACTTATACCAGACACCAATACAATAATACCACCTCCCAACTCCCACGAAGTCAACCATAAATAAACCATCTCAGTACCAAACCATACATCACCTAAATACTAAACCTTCAATACTTCCCACACCACATTTCAGCAATACAGCACCAACTCCACATTATATACCACCTCTACTTATCCTTGTTTTAAACCCACCTTGGACTCCAATGGTCCACTCATTCTCCCTTCTCCCAATTTTACACAAAACCTGACGTCCCTATATATTCCTTCCACTGCCCTCAACATCTTCTCCGAAATCCCTAACCTTCCTAATTTCTCTAGTAGGGCCTCTCTATTTACCTTATCAAAAGCTTTCTCAAAATCTATTGCTGCTACATAAACCGTACTTCTAGCCATATTCTTATACTTTTCTAAAATAGTCTTTACTATCATTATATTATCCACTGTTCTTTTCTTTTTCCTAAATCCCCCTTGGTAATCTGTCAAAATTTCATTTTCTTCCGCCCACCCGCTTATTCTGTTCGCTAGCACCCCAGTATATATTTTACTCAAAGAATCCAACAGAGATATACCCCTATAACTGTTCACATTGTTCCTACTACCCTTTCCCTTGTATATAGGGCATATAATTCCTGTTTCCCATTCCCTAGGGTAATTTCCTCCCTCGAATATCCTATTGAATAGTTTCACCATGCCCTCTATCATTATCTCATTTTTACTAATTTCCTTCCAAAACTTATTATTTATACCATTACACCCCCCGGCCGACTTCGCTCTGGCTCTGCTTATCACTCCCCGGATTTCCTCTCTTGTGATTTCTTTATCCAAGTCATAAATTGCCACTCCCCTATTCCTCCAAATTACTTCTTCTCCCGAACCTCTCCATCTATCACCCCCCTTTTTTCCTAGTAATTCATCGAAGTGCCTGACCCATTGCACTTCCTCAATACTCGTTCTCTCCATATTCCTTCCACCCTTAATAATTCTATTAATCTTATCCCAGACTCTCTCAAAATTGTTAGTCTTGCAGTCATTATTTATGGCTTCCATTTGTTCCTCTAACCACGTCTTTTTTGTCTCAGAGATTTTCTTTTTATACTCCTTCCTCAATCTACAGAAAAACTCCCTTTCTTGGCTCCCACCTTTCCTTCTATATTCTCCTAACGCGTCCATCACCTTCCTCCGCAATCCTTCACACTCCCTATTAAACCATTCTTCTCCCTCTTTCTTATTTCCTTTTCTAGCTTTCACCTTCTGCGCTATCATCTTTATTGGATGTAGCAACAATTCCAAGGCTTTATCAGTATTATTCTCTTCTAACGCCCCTTCCCACCCATATTTCAGAAGATGTAGCTCCTCCTTTACTACCCTATTCCAATCCCGGCCCACCTTCTCTGTCCATTTATACTTATTATAACCCCTCCCTCGTTTATCCTTTGTCTCATTTTCCTTCATTGTACACTTCTCTTCCTCTCTTTTCAGCATAACCCTCACCGGGAAATGGTGTGACTCAATCCAATCTCCTATTTCCATACTTACAACTTCCTCAATCATCCCTTCCGAGCTCAAAACCATATCTATCACACTACCCCCTTTCTCCGTAACATATGTCAATTTCCCCGTCCTGTCACCCTCTATCCACCCATTCAGAATATACAAGTTTCCCACAGCACACATCTCTAGGAGCTTCTCTCCATAACTATTTGTAATTTTGTCCTCACTCCTTCTGCTTTCTAACAAACACATTCCATCCTCCCTACTATAAACTGGGCTCTGTTCTCCTATTCTCGCGTTCCAATCCCCAAATAACAACATATCCTCCTCCCCTGGATACATTCCCCTTATCCTACCAATATCCACCAATAACTCTTCAAAAAAATATTTATTTGCATATTCTGAATTACTAGGGTGGCAGTAAACAAAAGCTAGATTTATTTTCTTCCTCCATCCCTCTCTCCCTCCCAAATTCAATCTCAGCCATATGGTTTCCATCATATCGGTCTCTATATCCTCTACTCTTTCACTAATTTCTTCCCTAATTAGAACTATCATCCCTCCTGGTGCTCGTCCCTTATTCCTCTCTTTTCTTCTATATTTATATTTTATCTCAAACCCCTTCCATGCAATCTCCCTCCCTGTTTCCAACCACGTCTCCAAGAGTGCCACAACATCGAAACTTTCAATTACTTCCCTAACTTTCTTGTTTCCTAATTTGCTCCTTACTCCTTCAATATTCACACATCCTATCTTCCAATATTGTTATAACTTTCCCTCCCTCCCTTCTAGGTCTCCCCCTCTATTCTTACTTCTAGTATTTATCGACCTCTCTCCCTCTGTATCCTCCATCCCTTTACGTACTTTTCCCCATATGTCTTTTAAGCTCTTACTCCTGACTTTACTCATAATTTTTTTACCTTCTTGTCGATCTGTCTCCTCTTGACCTTTGTTGTTCACTACACCACTGCACCCTGTACTCACCCCTTCTTGCTGCTCACCCCCACTCACCCCCTCACTATTTTGGACTTCTGAATCCACCTCCCTTTGTCCTTTCTTGCTCACTGCACCTCTACACTCTCCTCTCCCAGTTTCTTGCGGCCCACTCTCACCGTCCACTTCACTATCTTGGTCTTCTGTCTCCCGGCTGCACTGCCCATTCTCTTCCGAGATGCCCTGCTCTCCTGCCACGTCCCTCCTCCTCTTCTTTTCTTCTTTCTTCTTCCCATCTTGCCTTGTCCTCTCACCACTCTCAACCCTCTCGTTTTCGTCCATTTCCTTTAGCTTAGTCACTGAATGAACTCTGACCCATCGCCCGTTTGTTACCTCCAACCTCAGACCTCTTATTCGGGCCTTTAGCCCCTGGTTCCTCGCTCTCCATAGGTGCCTATTCAAGATCTTCGCGTTTTCACTTCCTTCTCTTCCCATGTCTCCTTTCACCCCTATTTTCCGCCCTTGTAAATTCTTGCTGTTCCTTAACACAGAATCTGCCATTAAGGTTGAGAACAATTTAACCCTAATTGGCCTCCGACCTTTGATTTTACCAACTCTCTCTACATCATCAATGTCTACCTCACTAAAGTTTATCTTCATAACATCACGTATAGCTTCCACCACCTTAAATATCAGCTCAATCTTGCTCTCTCTCGCCCCTTCCTCAATTCCATATATAAATATGGCTTTTTTCAATCTCTCCTGCCTGTACCCCTCCGCTTCTTTCTTCATCTTCATCACCTCCTCTTTCAGATGTTTCACTTCCCCTCTCAATAACTCGATTTCTTTCTCGTTATTGACCACTCTCCTGCTCGATTCCTCTGTCTTCGTTTCAAGCCATTTCTTCATGTTCCCTATCTCCCTTCTCTGCTCCTCCATCATGTCCTTTATTTCCTGCACCTTATCCCATTGACACTTCTCCTGCATAACTTCACTTACAACCACCCTGAGTGCGGCCAAATCCTCCGTACTATATTTTCCACTGGTATTTGGGCCTGGGTTTACTTCCACCCCCCCAATAACCAGTAACACTGCTATCACTGTCACCACCAGCACCGCTTCACTCATTTTCAATCCGTCCGTCACCAATCCACTCCTGACCTCCTTCTTCTGCCTTGCCTGCCATTTCCCAATAGCGGCCCGGTACTGTTCAATGCCGACCATGTTTACAGCACGCACTTCGCTACGCAACCTCTCTCCTCGACCGCTCAAGCTAGACTGCGTGCCGTTAATGATTTACCGCAATCTACAGCGACACCTAATTGTTCAGCACAGGGATTTCGGTACCTCGCCGGCTACATCGCCTACCGTGAAAGAAAATATGACAGGTCAATGGGAAGTCCCACTGGAGAAATGCTTTCCATATCTTCTGGTACAGCCCCTGTGGGATGGGCAGAAGTGTTATCTCGGGGAGGTCTACTCGTTCCATCGGAAGAATGGTAAACCAAATAAAGGAATCTGAGTTAATTTTCACGGACACTTACGGACGTGCTGAACTGTGACGCTTAATATTATACGCAAAGTGTGTCAAATAATTAGGAGTAAATTGCCCGGTGTACCTCCAGAAATAGTAAAAATGTATGTTAGAACGAGAATATTTATACGCATACGACAAATGAACATTCAGGCAAGAACTGAAAAATCCATAACAGCTCATCGGCGAAAGGCACGACAGTGAATTTCATCTTCAAAAGCAACCACTTCATGACATCTAATCTCACAGCTAGGACTATGTTCTAATGACGTGTTTTTCCTGTTCATTCTAATTGTTTAATTTAAAAAAAAGTAGACTATCTATGCGGAGCCTCCATGGTTCAGACGGCAGCGCGTCTACTTCTCACCACTGGATACCATGGTTCAAATCCCGGTCACTCCCTGTGAGATTTGTGCTGGTCAAAGCGAAGGTGGGACAGGTTTTTCTCCGGGTACTCCGGTTTTCCCTGTCATCTTTCATTCCAGCAACACTCTCCATTATCATTTCACAGCATTTATCAGTCATTAATAAATCACTTTGGGAGTGGCGACCCCATTATAATAATAGCCTGTATACAGCATGGTTCATTCATTACATCCCTAACCCAGTCAAATACTGGAAAACAGGTTGTAGGTTTTCCAGGCCTATTTATGCATGTTTTCGAATATGAACTTACTTCTGCTGCCGTTATAATATGTGTTAATCTTTAAACTCGATACCTGCGGAAGTGAGTCAGTATATCCTATGTTAACATACGGCAGTTCCATCACGGAAGTTCTGCTGTAAAAATTTAATATTACAAACATTTCATTTCTCTGAATATTTATGTTTGCAGTTTTGAGAGCGCGTAACCTTCCTCAAACTAATTAGAGGAACTTGGAAATGTTATTAAATTTCAAGCGTTGGTCAGTGTGCCGTCACGTTACATTTACACCTTATTCGTAATAGGAATAATGAAAAGTTACTCTGCTGTACTATTTTTCTATCTTATAACAGCAGTAATCTTTATGTCTGGTCTGCAATTAGTTCTAAGAGACTGTAATGTTTGCTGATTTTTATGAGATTCCTACTGATTTGCGCGCTCTGTCTCGGCTGCTTTGCTCCTACTGTGACGTCATTTCGTTAACCAATAGCAGCTCGTCTCGCGTTGGGCCCAATATTTAGTAGTGTTTAAGAACCTGGATGTGTATTTTAATTGAATAATTTGTCGTCTTTTATGTTATGAGATGACTTTCATATTTATTGGAATAATACGATAATGCGTTCTTTTGTATTTAAGCTGTCGGTGGTTACATAGAGGTCTTCGTCTTGTACGACGGCTCTGTACTCTGAGTGACCAACCGAGCAGGGGAGGGGTAGTCACGGCTCTACAGTGGCTTTACGCCTCCACATTCGGGAGACGGAGAGGATCAGGTCCCCACCGTCGACTGTCCTGAGAATGGTTTTCCATTCTACACTAAGGCGAATGCCGGGGCAGTTCCTAGTACAGGGCACGGCCGCCAACCCTTACCTTCTCCGTAACAAATCTCCGGGCCTGAGAGACGGCGTCACCGTCTAGGGGGCCCGCCTCCCCCTTCACGGGAGGAATGAAAACATTTTAGTAGTAACAGTAGTAGTAGTAGTAGTAGTAGTAGTCCTTCTGGAGGAGGAGTAGAGCAGCGGCCACCCTTCCTCTGGTCGGTCGGGAGATGGAGAGAGGCTGGTTCCCATCATCGGCTGTCCTGAGAATGGTTTTTCGTGGTTTTCCATTCTCTTGCATTAAGGCGAATGCCAGGACAGTTCCTAGTATAGGCCACTTCTGCCAACTCTCCCACTTTCTCAAATGCAAATCTCCGGGCCTGAGAGACGGCGTCACCGTCTAGGGGGCCCGCCTTCCCCTTCAGGGGAGGAATGAAAGCAATTTAGTAGTAGTCCTTCCGAAAATTCATATAATTCCATGTTGATGTTAACCGGCTTTGGGGGAAATGCTCTGAGTCACCCAGGTATTTTTCAGCGAAAATGGTTGTTGTTATTAAATTCAGGATATATTTGATTATCCACGCAATTTTCATTCAGATTTGTCTGGTTTAACCCAAACAGTTCCTTTGTTAGACCCATTCATATCCTACGTTTCGGATATTTCTTCAACGGTGGCTACAGAATCTGCACAGAACTACTATTATTGTTGTAAAATTAATACACTTGTTACATTCGAAGAATTTAATGTTGTAAAGTGATTGAGTTGGATTTCTTTGCGAAGTAGTTTTTGAATATTTATTCTTCACAATTAAATTATAATCTCAGAAAGGTTACCCTGTATTTCCAGTCATGTGTTGGGTTTTATCTAGGGAGAATTTCTGGAGATATTATTGTTCATACTCTCTCCTTCTAGAGCAGTATCGCGCCACTTTGTCTTAAGAATTACCTCCCATTACTCTTCCTTTCGGCTTCTTGGAGGATAAATGCACTCACCATTAACCACTCTCATTTATTTCATCAGCTCATAACTTTACACACGATTTAATAATCCAGTAATTTTCTACTTTCCCTCCTGTATAAACCGCCTTGAAATTTTCTTACTTGAGATATAATGATTTAGTAACTGTTGGTTTCATAACTTCGAACATCTGTGGCCTAATCATACCGTTGCAATTTTTCTGTCGCTAAAGACTAGGCCAGGGATGACGAACCTGTTACACGCGTGCCACTATGTGACACACGAACATAACTTCTGTGGCAAGCCACGCAACATACTAACATATTTTAATATTTTTAACATGTAATACACAGTTCAAAAATAGGGGAACATGACTTTGAACGTATGCCATGCTCCACACAACAATACCCCACACCCAGGTATCATACCAACTAAACCTTTATTCTTTACCGTTGAAGTATACAAAAGAACATCCATGGATTCGCGTTCATTTTCAGAACACAAATGGAAATGTCCAAATAGGGGCGTAAACAAAGTGATAACAGTCATTCAGGGTGGATTTTTATCACAGGTGGAGGGCTTCAGTATGGAGTATGTCCTCCACGAGCATTTATCGCAGCTTGACTTATGCTCCGTATAAGTCGACGGAGGTCACGATGCGGTATCAAGTCCCATTCTTCAATGAGATCCTGTTCGAGGTTGTAGAGAGTCTGTGGTAGAACAGGACGCCCAAGAACATTTCTGTCAAGCCTATCCCACACATGCTTGATAGGATTAAGTTTGGAACTCACTGCTGGCCATTCCATCTCGTGAATGTCCAGTTCTCGCAGGACAGCTCTGGTGATGCGCGCTACATGAGCTCTGGCATTGTCGTGCATGAGTACGAATTCAGGGCCAACACCGTATGTAACAACCACTATATTCTGTAGAAGTATCTACTCGATTTACCACGCGCAGTAAGTTCACCAAGGACGACGACAAGATCCATACGGCCAGCAATACTGATGCCACCCCACAGCATCACAGAAACTTGTCCGAATTGGTCACCTTCCCGGACAACATTTAGCATGTGCTGCTCACCACGGCGTTTCCATACACATTGACGTCCATCACGCTGTGTCAGGGGAAATCTGGACTTGTCTGTGAAATACACAGGTCTCCATTGGCGAAGTTGCCAGTTGACGTGGGTACGGGCAAACAGAAGGCGACTGCGCGATATTGCTGCGTTAAACGGGGCACTCGGACAGGATGTCCGAGTCGTAAGGACACTCCTCTCAACCTGTCCCTTACTGTTTGGTCAGACACCGCGACTCCAGTGACCCTCCTGAGGTCTTGTTGGTGTTCTCTGGCAGTTGCGAAACAACGCTGCAACGCACAGATAGTCAGATATCTGTCATCCTGTGGAGTTGTCATGTGTCCGCAATCTTGTCCAACCCTCCTTGTGAACTGGCCTGTCTCATTGTAGCAATTCCACAAGCGGTGAATAACTGACGAAGATACATTGAGATCCGGTGCAACACGACGAAAATTCCATCCTTCCTGGATCAAAATGACCTCGTTAAGATGTCTCATGGGATGTGCAGGTTGACGTACAACGTGCTCAGATGACCGCAGTAGTCTGTGTGCCTCACAATGACACACGGACGCACCGCTTTTCACTTTGTTTTGAGGGTTCACCTGACAGTTTAATGCATGGATACGCCTACAGATGGAGTATAACTTCGATTTGACATACCCGAGTAGCTAAGGTTTCAAGGTATGCTGTACGACCATTGGAACCCCATCTACCAAATTACCGTTCACATACCGGACGTTACAAAACATGCTCCCCAATTCTTTTAACTGTGTAAATAGGTTGTGTGTTCTCCCAGGATGGTAATATAGTAAGTGAGATTGAATCAAGGTGTCGTAAAGCTAATGCAGTGAGCTCGCAGCTGCGATCAACAGTATTCTGTAAGAAGGAAGTCAGCTCCCAGACGAAACTATCTTTACATCGGTCTGATTTCAGACCAACTTTGCTTTACGGGAGCGAAAGCCGGGTGGACTCAGGATATCTTATTCATAAGTTAGAAGTAACAGACATGAAAGTAGCAAGAATGATTGCTGATACAAACAGGTGGGAACAATGGCAGGAGGGTACTCGGAATGAGGAGATAAAGCTAATTTAGGAATGAACTCGATGGATGAAGCTGTACGCATAAACCGCCTTCGGTGGTGTGGTCATGTGAGGCGAATGGAGGAGGATAGGTTACTTAGGAGAATAATTGCTATGGAGGGTAAGAGAAGTAGAGGTATACCAAGACGACAATGGATAGACTCAGTTTCTAACGATTTAAAGATAAGAGGTATAGAACTAAATGAGGCCACAACACTAGTTGCAAGTCGAGGATTGTGGCGACGTTTAGTAAATTCACAGAGGCTTGCAGACTGAACGCTGAAAGGCATAACAGTCTATAATGATAATGTGTGTAATGTGTATGTGTGTAACTAGGTCGAAAATCTTGCAACATAGCATATTTCAAGAAATATGTCACAATTGATTCCTTGGCCATGTGTTTTACGAGTTTTATTAGGTTAAAGTAAAATATTGCATTATGCAACAAGTCTATAACGGCAATAATTAAGACACGAGTATGATAATTTCCATACGAGTGTCTTAAGTACTATTATAGCTGAGTTTCATGCGACTGTTTATGCTCGACGATAGTCATAACTCTATTTTTTAAATATTCATAAATTTCTGTCGAGATGTCGCTTGACAGTTGAGTTTACTGAACAGAGCGCATGCGCTGGGTTATTGATTTTCCGTGAGTGGATCAGAGACCTTGACAATGTCATAGTTTTTCAAAACTTTGAGGGAAGATTATAATAACCTAGCTTTATTTCAAATACAAATTGTTTATTATACATTTGGTGAAGTGAATTTGCGGGAATGTGCCGTGTGGTTGTGGAATATTGGAAGTAGATGATGCATTGATGTTAATATGTGTGTCCGACATGTTTGATTTTGGAAACAAGTGCAAAGCTAGTGCGTTGAGCGCAGGTGCGATGCTATCCTTACCTAATTGGTCAAACAGTTGTATCATAATAAAAATCTGAACTCTGATTGATGGAGAATCTGTACCATAATGAAACTTTAACTATGAAATGAGCCTCACATGGATTCAGTTTTCTGGGATATAATATTTATATTTCGGCATCGTCGAGCATAAATATATATTTACAAAGTTTACCTGTTTAAAAGTATAATTTTCATTAAGGTTTGCAAAATAAAACCATGAAACATCCATTCGAATGGAATTATATGTAATGCAATCTAATAACTAAATGAATTCAAATGAGGGGGATTCATGATGATTGTAAAGGAAACTAACTGATGGCACACTGGACAGTAAAACGTGACGAATAAGACGTTAACTGACACGCTAGTTGGAAAAGGTTTGCCTACGCAATCTATGGTAAGGATTTCTAAGAAGTTCTTGATTAGGTTTCACACATTGTTAGAGGTGATGGTAGTGCCATTAGGCATAACAGCATAAAATGATGACAGCTGCGCGACCCTAACCGCACGGCCAACTCCCCCCCCTCTCTCTCTCTCTCTTTGGCCAGGATATCTTACTATGGTAATGGAATAGGCCGTAAAGCCAGCAATTCAACGTTGAGTGTTTGGCGGTGAGGAATAACCTGATAAACTGATGGAGCAAACGTCTCCCGGAGAAGAAGCTCCTCCTGGAGGGCCAAGATCCCTTCATGTAAGGTCTGAACTCTAGGGAAGCGGTTACTGAAAATTTTAACCTAATCCCCCAGTAATAGGAGTGGTGGTGGATAATCTCAGAGTGGTTCAGTGACAGTCCCCAGGCCCGGTAAGAGGGATATTCTGGGTTGTGTCATATGGCAAATTGCCATACAAAGTTCTAACAGAATTTCGATTCAATATGCAAAAAGTATACAAAAGAAATGATGTACAGAAGAGTTTGCCTCCCCGAAAGAGCAACGCCAAGAACAGGACACCTCCCGCATCACATTATGGATAATATCATATAAGGTTTCACATGATAAATAACGAATTTAAAGAAAGAGTAATGTCAAGGGAATTAAACACTGCAATTACCATACAAAGATTACAACGATCTAATCAAGAAAATATAATTTACATTAGTAAACGCTGTGTACGAAGATGCACTGACTAGCTTCAGTTTTACATTTTCTTTTCAAGTTCAGGAATTCCCCCTTTACCCAGTCTCTTAGGGGAGTATTCTCCGCCAGTAACATTCTTCCATTCATAGAATAATCTATCACTTTGATAGATTTTTCGAACTACTTTTCTAATAGCGTATGGTTACAAGAATGAATACATGGAAATAGAGTAACCAAAGTGGCGGAATTGGTCTATGAAAGATGTAAGGCATGCTGTGAAGTTCCACATACTGTACTATGGCAAAACTACTAGTCCAGTAACCAGTATGCAGATCGAAACAAATGAACCACCACTTGCAGTCAGTGTCATTTACAGAAGAAAACAACTGAACTTATCGCACGCTTTCAGATGACACCTTACGTCTTCTCTAACAGATAAAAATATAAATTCGCTGTCTCACACGCTCAACCATTGCCTTTCCCTCTCAGGGTATCTAATTACGTAAAAGAGCTTAACCTTAATGTTCCCCTTATACTAATCAAAAATGATACAATGAGAAGTTTGGCAGACACCCAAAACTCAGTCTAATTTATACTGATGGGTCAAAGAAGAATGAAATAAATAGTTGTGCCATAATATAACCCAGCACGCTCTTTACACTGCCTGACTTCTACTCGAATTTTTCTAACGAACTCTTTGCCCCCTAAAGTTCTAAAGAATATTTTGTCTAATGTTTTTCACTGATCTACTCAGTTGCTAAATATTGTGCATCAACCTGGTTGAACAGTTCTCACGTCAGACTTTTATATAGGCCTATTCCAACTCAACCAAACCATGAGTTTCATTTCATGCATAATAAGATGCACGCCATCATCCTGGTTAGCCATATACCACCTCAATCTGTGAGGCGAGAAAATGAAATTATTAAAGTGTACATTGCTATATGCAATAATCTTCTCTCCCTGTGTATCGTGGTTCTCCCTTATATTAACATGAACGCACTTTGCTCTTGACATCCTGCCCTGAATACAGCAAGGAGACTTGTTGGGAGTGAATTCAACATGACTAATCTTTGGAAGCAATTGTGTACGATCTCTTTTATTATTATTCTCGTATCAGAAACATACATGTTGTACACAGTTATAGTTACTATATTACATTAGCCCAAAACTTGGCCACTTCCAATGCATTTTTTTATGCTTGATATAGTTCATCTTCTATGCAGGAGGCTGGACATAGTCGACACTGGAGCAGATGTTGGACGGTCTGGTCTTTTCCGCAGTAACGTTGGATTTTTTTCTTGATCTATGTAGCCCCATCTTGCCAAATTAACCTTGGATCTGCCAACTCCAGATCTCAGTCTATTCAGGGACTTCCAGATCATCCATTCTTCGTCGTGGCCAGGAGGTAGAGTTTCAGAAAATCTTATCCAGCCAGGAGGAAGGTAGGATGTAGCCCTCCATAATTGCAACCTGGCTTTTTCAGTAGTGGTTCTAAGTTTCTTTGAAGTTCTGAGAAAACTCTTCCTTGACTTTAAACGTTGCAGATGCGGTTCATGCCCATATAGAGGATGGGTCCTTTCCTGCTCCGATCTCTGCTACACCAGAACAGCAAACTATGGCATGCATTACAGCTAAGCCACCAGGTTTAGAGCTCCCCAGAAATTTCTGGTCTATTCTAAACTGAATAAAAACAAACTGTGGCCGATGTGCATATTCCCTTTACAAAAGGAGGTAAACTCCTCCTACTGGATGTAACTGTGATGCTGATATTTTTACATTTGACAATTTGCTTTACGTTGCACCGACACGTCTCATGGCGACGATGGGATAGGAAAGTCCTAGGAATAGGAAGGCAATGGCCTTGGCCTTAATTAAGGTACGGTCGCAGCATTTTCCTCCTGTGAAAATGGGAAACCACGGAAAATCATATTCAGGGCTGCCGACTGTGGGGTTCGAAGCCAATATTTCCTGGGTGCATGCTCACAGCTGCATGTCCCTAACCACACGGTCATCTCGTCCAGTGCGGTGCTGAAAGACAAACTCTTAACCACATTATCCAAGATTGTCCACTAACAGCTTTCTCCGGGGGTCCAGCTGAGTTCTTCCTGCCTACAATAAACTGCACTAATTATATAAAAGGTACGCATCTGTGATGTAGTGGTTAGTGTGATTAGCTGCCATCCCCGGAGGCCCGAGTTCGATTTCCTGCTCTGCCACCAAATTTGAAACAGCCTCAGAAGGTCAACTGAGTAGAGTAGGGTTCGACTACCACCTCAGCCTTCCTCGAAGTGGCTTTCCGTGGTTTCCCACTTCCTCTCCTGGCAAATGCCCCGATGGTACCCAACTTAAGATCACTACTGCTTCCTTCCATCTTCCTTGCCTATCACTTCCAATCTTCACATCCCTCTCAAGATCCCTGTTCAGCATAGCCGGTGAGGCCACATGGGTGACGTACAGGCCCTCCTTGCAAGTTGTATCTCCGACGAAATATCTCACGCTCTAGGACACAACCCTTGAGGTGGTAGGGGTGTGATCCCTCGCTGAATCTGAGGAAGAAACATCCTTGGAAGGTAAACGGATTAAATGAAAAAAGACGTAAATCTGTTATTGTGACCCTTTCTGTGTTTGTTATGTCCGATTCGCTGGCTAAATGGTCAGCGTACTGGCCTTCGGTTCAGAGGGTACCGGGGTTGATTCCCGGCCGGGTCGGGGATTTTAATCTTCATTGGTTAATTCCAGTGACCTGGGGGTTGGGTGTGTGTGCTGTCCCCAACATCCCTGCAACTCACACACCACACACAACACTATCCTCCACCACAATAACACGGAGCTACTTACACATGGTAGATGCCGCCCACCCTCATTGGAGTGTCTGCCTTACAAGGGCTGCACTCGGCTGGAAATAGCCACACGAAATTATTATTGGTTTGTTATTGTAAGTAGTTTTCTTGTGAAGTTGTGTACACGAATTATTGTCGTTTATCTCGCCAAAATTCTTTGATTGTGCAGGAAACAAACCTGGGGCATCCAGGTAGGATGCATGCACGTTACCCCTACCCCACGGGGCTGGCAAGTAACCAGAATAACAGTCCCATAAATAATTCTTCTCCTTGTTAGGTAAGAATAAAGTCTTCCGTTACGAACCTTCTTTAGACTAATAAAGAATTAGAACTGTTTGGTGCACAGTGTATGCAGTTAGCTTGGCTTGCCAGTAGAGTACTATAAACTTGATAGAGTAATATCTTCTCGCGAAATGTGTCAGTGTTTGTTGGGTGTTAACTCTAAATGAATGGTTGCGTGATAAATCTCTCTCACAAGAAGTAGGGTTTCTTGTTGAGTAACGCTAGTTTCATGCCTGTCATTATTCCAGTTTAACTGATGAAGTAATTAAAGCTTGTAATTAGAGTAGAGTTGGAATTATTAATTAACCAAACACAAAGAGCTGTATCGTTTATTGTTACCCTCAATCCTATTCTCTCTTTTTTTCCTCGTGTCTCTAATTTATTATCCCTTTCGCTTTCTCTCTCTTCCACTCAACTGGCCTCCATAACACTGAAGATTGAGATGATCACAATTAATCCTTTTACCACCGAGCGAGATGGCCGCGTAGCTGTGAGCTTGCATGCGGCGGTTCGAACCACACTGTCAGCTGCTCTGAATATTTTTCTCCGTATTTTCCCATTTTCACAGCAGGAAAATACTGTGGCTGGACCGTAATCAAGGTCACCATCGCTTCTTTCCAAATCCCAGGCTTTTTCTATCCAATCGTCGTCACAAGACCTGTCTGAGTGGTGGTGGTGATTATTTTTTTAAGAGGAACTACAACTAGGCAACCATCCTCTATATAACACTAATCCGAAAGAAAAAATGGAAGGCGGTCTGACACTTCGAAAAATGAAGGTATTGGCCAAAGGAAGACAAGGGCCACGAAGGGCATGGAAATAAAAGACTCCCTAGGCCCCCATACGTAATACCGTCGGGGTCGGAAAAGAACAGGAATTGACCAAGGGAGGTCGGTTAGGATAGATGAAAGTAGGGAGCCTGGCACAAGAAGTGGAAGCAATGCCAGGACTCAGCTAAGGGCCCTGTGGTCGCCAACCAACGCCCCAATGATCAGAGTCCCTGGGGCCCATTTTAGTCGCCTCTTACGATAGGCAGGGGATACCGTGGGTGTTATTCTACCGTCCCCACCCACAGGGGGAGACCTGTCTGAACCGGTACGACTTAGGCTGTGCAAAGCAATAGCAAATTAGATAATTCAGTAGAAAACAAAATCGCGTTTCATGAATGTGAAATGCAAAAATCCGATAATATGAGAGGGTTATAAAATTTCTCCAGAGTTTTGTGCTCCGTACGCTCGCATTGTTTCAAAGGGAAATACAACTTAGGAGACCAAGCTCTCCAGATGCTAATCAGAAAGGAAACAGTCGGACCCTTCGAAGAAAGGGGTATCCGCAAACCAAAGGCAAGGGCCACGAAGAGCACGGACGTAAAACATTGCCTTTGAGCATGGGTAAGAATTCTAGGTGGAGGGCAAGAACGATGTATTATATTAGACGTAGAATGTTTTCATTACGTATAAATGTAGGAGTTAAAAATGGATTAGGTGACATGGAGAGCTGGATCAAACTTCAATAGCGTTAACAATTCTTCCTAACGATAAAATGACGACTTCGCCACACAACCGGTAAGCATTATCATGAATAGGTGAATTACTGATGAATTTCAGTTTTCCCGAGCCAAACTACGGTTAATTTTGAAGGCAAGTGTTACCAAACAGTATGCATTAGATAACCTAACTGGTAGATGTCTGTTAAGGAGTATATTATTTGTCTGGAGATTAAGAAAGGAAAACTATAAAGGGCTCTTAGCGCTTTATTTTGAAAAAATTGAAGTTGTGCTATTTGAATTTGTGTGCAACAATTCCATGCAACATTAATGTGTTGCAGATGGCTATAAATTAAAGCATACCGGGCAAGTTGGCCGTGCGGTTAGGGGAGATAGTGGGTTCGAATCCCACTGTCGGCAACCCTGAGGATGGTTTTCCGTGGTTCCCATTTTCACACCAGGCAAATTCTGGGGCTGTACCTTAATTAAGGCCACGGCCGCTTCCTTTCCACTGCTAGCCCTTTCCTAACCTATGGCCACCATAAAACCTATCTGTGTCGGTGCAACGTAAAGCCACTAGCAAAAACAAAAATATTTAAAGCTTAGCAAATACACTTTAAGTTAAAATCAGGAATTATTCCACGTAGTCTGTTGAATACAACTATAGTAGGTACAATTTTACTCGTAATAACTTGCAGATGATGGTGCCAGTATAGAGCAGAGGTCATAAAAACACAAGCAAAGCAAAGCAAAGCAAAGCAAAGCAAAGCAAAGCAAAGTCACCTCCGTACAGGCCATGAAGGCCCTGGGAAGAGTGGAAGGTAAAGGCTTCCACCATTGTTAACCTCGGCACGTGATGTGGTAGAGCGGTTAGCTCTTCGACCGGTCGCCTTTGCCCCCGGGAATTAACCTGGTACTCATTTTTGGTGTAGGCTGATTGAACCTCATGGCCATATGCACCTCCGGAAGTGGAAATCTCGTTTCTTAAATTTTACGACTTCCTGACGGGGATTCGAACCCACGTCCTTCCGGGCGAACCGAGCACGTCCTTACCGCCTCGGCCAGGCAGCCCCTCATAAAAACACATAATATTTTAATACAATCAACTTGTTTTACGTAATCATCATCAAGAGTAAGCGTATTTCCATATCATCAGCAAATCGAATATATCCTATCCTTCTACCACCAACCCGCACTCCTCTTTTTCCTCCCATACATTTCTGCCATAATATGCCCCAAATACATGGTAAACATGTACTTTCCTCTGTCATCTTATTCTCAATCTGCACACTCATTTTCTGTTGTAGGTAAGGTAAGGTAAGGTAAGGTAAGGGTTATTCTGCCCAAAGGCAGGTCCGAACCTCCGCAGAGGTGTTCCTGAGCCGGAGTTTACGTGCAGTAGGGTGGCCAGTTCCTTTCCGCTCCTCCATTCCCTTACCCCCAACCAACAGCGCGTGGCAACCCATCCAACTCCTGACCACGCCCAATGTTGCTTAACTTCGGAGATCTCACGGGATCCGGTGTTTCAACACGGCTACGGCCGTTGGCCTTTTGTAGGTATATATTCTTAATCAGCATTCTTTCCCTCCGGTCATTTCCACTCTTTTGCAAGTTTAAAAGAAATCCTCATGGTTGTTAACAAGTGGGACTATCAGAACACTCTCCACTGCTTTTCATGCTACTGAATTACATAAGATATTCAACGGCCGGGTTCCCTGGAATTTGCTCGTTTCAGACATTGTCATGATTGTAGCCTAAACTGAAGGACACCTTGAAAATCAAGTAAACTTGTGGGGAAAAATTCGTATTCATACGTTTCCTCCTCTACACGGGAAACAAAAGTAGAATCATGGATATATTTTCGGGTTTAGAATACGAGAAAGTGAGAACAAATGTTTTGGTTGATAACCCTGTCATTTTCTACATTCTGATCACCCAAGTCTCTTCAAAAACTTCATTTATGAAAATTGTTCAATTACCCATGACTGCTTTATTTACACAGATGGATCTCGCATACCAAGCACAGATGAACAGGACAAAGTTGGATGCGCCTTCGATGTTCATGAAAACGATTCTGAGGTGTTCTTATCCCATTACAAACTCTCATCCACATGCTCTATTTTCCAGGCTGAACTGTGGCCGATCAAATCTGCGATCGAATGGTGCAAATCTAACAATAAGAAATCTAGGTTATTAAGTGATTCGCAAGCTGCGTTAAATGCGATAAATAATAAATATAATCTGAATCCAATAGCTGTAGCTATTAGAACCACAGCTCAACAAAGTCCGCACATCTGTTTTGACTGGATTCACGGTCATTGTGGAATATCTGGAAACTAGAAAGCTGATCTTCTGGCAAAAGCAGCGGCTACATCTAATTTGGAAATTTCTTATGACAAAACGTTACCTAGCTATGCTAAAAAAATCATAAAGAAGTACGTAATCTGTCAATGGAACAAAATTCGGACTTCTTTGATTAGAGGCCAAGTCACCAGAGAAATATTCTTCCCTGAAGTTTTCAACCGCCCTCAAAGCAACGAGTTGGTGCCAAGCTTTGAAATTACTCAATTTTTGACTAGTCATGGCAAATTTGTTTATTATTTTCATCGATTTGGAATTAATCGTCCTGATGGCTACGTGTGTGTCTGTGGATCCTTACAAACAGTGGACCACCTACTGTTTGAATGTGCTGCATTTGAAGGAAGAAGGCATGACTTGAACTCTCCTTTGATTTATTGCAACATTGCATTATCAAAACCCCTATATTATTTGTTTAAGTAGCCATGCTGTTAAAATGTTTTTATTAACTTCATCCACTTCATTTTCCGTCGATTAGATACATGAATTCATTTTTATTGTAAAACTGAATAAGTATTTTAACTATAACCCTAGTATACTATGTAAAATAAGGTTCCAAACTGATTTGGATATTCAATAATAATAATAATAATAATAATAATAATAATAATAATAATAATAATAATAGCCGATGATATTGCTGTTCTCTCAAACGACATAGAAACCGCTAGAGCTCAAGTTGAAATTTTAAAGGAAATTGCCGAACAAACTGGTTTGCAGATATCGTTTGAGAAAACAGAAGTAATGACTAACATCACAGAGTCTCCACCAAAACTCCATACAAAATACGGGGACATCACCCGAGTAGACAAATTCAAATACCTGGGTGAGATCATCATGAAAAATGGACTGGACAAAGACGCACTTCAGGAGCGAGTACGCAAACTGGAAATAGCCTACCAAACATCCCGCACAATCTACAACAAAAAATGCCTTTCCCAAAACACCAAGATACGTCACTATGAAACCGTTCTGAAGCCAGTAGTTCTATATGCAGTCGAAACCCTGTCTCTAAATGCCAACAAAGGACTCCGTGAAGAACTGGAGAAAAGAGGACGCAAAATTGTGAGAGGAATCTTGGGATCAAAGTACAGAAATGGAATCCATCAAAAGAGATCCAACAAGGAAGTCTACAGCAAAATAGAGAAAATTACCGACACAATCAGAAAAAGACGGGCACGATTTTATGGTCATCTGAAAAGAATGGACGGAAGAAAGTCAACTAAAGAAAACTTTCACTTTTTTGATTCAAACCCCAAAACCACAATTCCCTGGTTTAGAAATACCAAAGAAGACCTGCAAATGCTACATATCTCAGTTGAAGACGCACTTAACAGAGATCTCTTCCGCAAGAAAATATTGACGAACGTGCTAAACCGAGACGAGCAGCCAAAGAGAAGACACGGTGCCCCTTGGACAGAGGAGCGTAAGCAGGCCCACTCACAAAGAATGAGGGAAATTTGGGCTCTAAAGAAGGCCAAGTTCAGTGTCAAATGCAACAAGACTTAACGTGGTCCTTGATGGCCCCAGCGAATTATATAATAATAATAATAATAATAATAATAATAATAATAATAATAATAATAATAATAATAATAATAATAATAATAATAATAACCTCATACGACATGCAGGGGTGCAGATAATATATTTGACTTCACCCACAGGAGAAATAAATATTGTGTAATATACTATTAAAGACATTGTGTACATACAACTTACATTTTGCATATTTACATTTTGTCAGTCCTTAGAAATGCTGGTGGATTGTGTTCTTTTTTCTGAATTCCATTAGGTGATACCTAGAGGAGGTCATGTCACAGAGCCAACAGATACACCTTTCGTCCACAACATGGAATTTGGTGTTTACACATATTTTTCCATGGACTCCGTGGACACCAAATCTTGTGGAGACGTGGCATAGCTTGTGGTCTGGCCCTCTCAGTTCGTTGCTTCTCATTTCTTCTGCTACATAGAAGCCTTCAGGGGTCTGCTGGGCTTTCTGCCGTCCTTCTTCCAGGGCAACAACCGATGCGGCAGTGTGCTAAAATGTCTGACAGCCGGTTCTCTGTAGATTTTTAGAGCTTAAGGAATCGATTTAGATATCTGGCCTTTACACTTCGAAGTCTTTTTAGATTTGTCACAGCTTGTGCCATATTAGCTGTGTGCGGTAGGTAGCTTTATTTTTGCTACTTGCTTTACGTCGCACCGACACAGATAGGTCTTATGGCGACGATGGGACAGGAAAGGGCTAGGAGTGGGAAGGAAGCGGCCGTGGCCTTAATTAAGGTACAGCCCCAGCATTTGCCTGGTGTGAAAATGGGAAACCACGGAAAACCATTTTCAGAGCTGCCGATAGTGGGGTTCAAACCTACTATCTCCCGAATACTGGATACTGGCCGCACTTAAGCGACTGCAGCTATCGAGCTCGGTGCGGTAGGTAGCAACTGGAGCATTTTTAAGCTTGATTAATACCATGGCATTGTCTACTGAGAAGTTCTGTGCTTTGAGGGTCTCGTACATTGCTGCCGCCACTTTATTCTTTTATGTGCCGAGTATATGTTGCGCATGTAATCTGTAGTGTAATACCTAGGTATTTGAATTATGTCGCAATCTCAAGTGAGTCATGTCCATTTCTGAATACATCGCTCTTCGCCAACCCTTTTGAATTTCATGACTCTTGTTTTGGCCCTGGAAAAATAAAGATTTCCGATAAATCGAAAGAAAACTGAGTATTTACGCGAAAGAATGGTAAGGCTGATGAATTGCGAGGAAATGAAAGACTCTAGACCTCATTAATATTACTTTTCTTCTTCTTCTCCTTATGATTATTATTATTATGATTATGATTATGATTATTATTATTATTATTATTATTATTATTATTATTATTATTATTATTATTAGCAAGCCATGGAGTGTATAGTAGTGCCTACCTCATATTCCAAGACACTGGGTTCGTTTCCTGGCAAGTTGAAGGATTTTAATTGTGGGCTGAGTTGTAGAACATGATTCACTTGACATGAGGTTTTCATCAGGTTACTCACAAAAGTCTTTATATTTGTATTATTGTTCCTTTTGTAAGCTTTTGCTTGAAATCAGATGAACCACATACCACCTATTGTGTCCTCGTTTACCCCTCGCTCGGAACAGAGAAGCAATCACGCAATGAAATCCATCGTGCAACTGAAAAGAATCAGCGATTTATTTATCGCAGAATGTACATTACAATTAATTCCTGCGACAGCAATTTTTCTGGCACAGCGACCAGAAATAGCATGGGCGCGCTTAGCCTGAGAGTCTAAACCTGAGAATATCAAAGATGCTATTTTCGTTTCATCTCTATGCACACTGCGTCTTTTATCCATGCGGCCTTGTATGCTGACAAACAGATAAAGATAGTAAAAAGTTAGAGATCCGGATAATGTGCGGAGGATAACGACTTCGTCTCTCAAATGTTGCCGTATCATTAATTTCCCCCGTCGAGCGCTTTCCCGTCAGGCATGATTAATTAGTAGAGACTTGGTCCTTTGTGTTGAGCGTGGTCCATTTTTCTGACTTCAACATCGAATGCTGAGAGTCTGCCTAATATATACAGGGTGAGTGAGCTAAGGTGTTCACCCCAAACAAGTTCTAAACCGTTTGAAATATTTAAAACCTGGTTTGTGCTCGACCATACGATAATCACATGTGAGGAAACTGCGTCATAATTACAAACATTAAAGTACAGTAATGAAAAGGTAGCGTTCAAAATCTAGAAAGTCCACCCCAGGTCAGAAATGAGTTATACGTTACTTTGGTATGGTTTCAGTGGAATCTATCGATATCCAGGACTATTTTCAACCAAATCCTAACTAGTCCTGTATATTTGACAATCTGAAGTGGCACACTTCTTTCAAAAGTAGACAACATTTTAGCTGTTTTGAACACCAACCTCCCGTTATTATTCCAATTATCGATTTCAAATGAACCATATACCATGTCGGTTAATATCGTACGTGGGACAATCCCAAACTGGTAAACAAAGCCCTCAAATAAATGCCGGTACTATCGCAACTTCAAACACTCCATTGCCAAGATACATTTTACAAACTGCACAATCAACAAATAAAATCAGTTGTGTTGTTGTTCATTATAGGATTATAATAAATTGAGTTCATTGCCTACATTTTATTTAATGTGCCTTGTTTTGAGGATAAACTCTCTAAAACGCGGCCCTGTTCGGTTCATGCTATCTGTTGAGCAAGTCAGGAACATTCATGGATTTCAATGTGCCGCATTTCATTCGTCTGTGTTGAATGGTTACAGAGATAATAATATTTATATTCTACAAAATTTACCTTTTCAGGAGAGCAGTACAAAGTAAACGATATAAGTCCAGAAAATCAGTAACTATTAGTGGATACCAATATAATGTGGAATGATGTTTTAATGCGCAATTGTCTTAATTGTGAACTCAATCATGATTGTATCTCTTCACTTATAAAGAATATGCTACAAAATATTCGATAAAATTTGAGGAATTTAAAGAGGAATAATAATAATAATAATAATAATAATAATGAACACATTCCTCCACGCTGTTAACGGTTGAAACTGAGAAGTAAGGAACTTGTGGTGATCTTTGTTGACTTCCGGAAGGCTTATGATTCCACTGATCGAAGTACCTTAATCCAGATCCTTAAGGAATTGGGCTTGGATAACAAGACGAGAGAAATCTTTCAACAGACCTTGTTAAACACGACCTTCAAAGTGAAATTTAGGGGAGAAATTTCAGACAGATTTCAAATGAATGACAGGAGTGAGACAAGAAGATGTATTCTATCCTCTTCCCTTCGACTGTGTTGTAGAGAAATTTTTTTGAGAATGACGAAAAAATCTGTATGATGAAGGTATTGAGAATTGGATCATACTAGATTGTATGAGCTTGAACCTAACAATTGACTGCTTAGCCTTCGCGGATGATATGGCGAATTTTTTTCTGATTCACTTGACACAGCCAAAAACCAAATAATCCAACTTCAGATACAAGCGGCTAAGGCAGCCTCCAGATTTCATTTGAGAATAAACAGTTCATGACAAACATCAGGATAGCTCCCGAAATCTACAGGTTAATCAGGCCAAAATAAAACGGCAAAGAAATTCAAAGACCCTTACATTTATGAGAAAGAGGCATTCAAATCAAGAATCAATAAGATGGAAATGGCTTACCACCTCACCAAAGATATCTACAAAAAACGTTCAATATCTTTCAAAGCCAAGCTTACACATTACTGTACAGTAACTCGACGTGAAGCTCTACTGTATATGCAGCAGAATGCCTCTCAATGAATAAGAAACGTCTGGCTGAACAACTAGAAGCCAAATAAAAGAAGATTCTAAGGTTGATCTTGGCCCCGTAAAGGAAAACAGTGAATATAAGAGAAGGAACAATATGAACAATATCTGCATTTGGAGAAAATAACAGGCACTATTAGGAAAAGAAAAGGATATTTTCATGGTCACTTAACACGACCGGGGGAGTTGGCCGTGCGCGTAGAGGCGCGCGGCTGTGAGCTTGCATCCGGGAGATAGTAGGTTCGAATCCCACTATCGGCAGCTCTGAAGATGGTTTTACGTGTTTTCCCAGTTTCACACCAGGCAAATGCTGGGGCTGTACCTTAATTAAGGCCACGGCCGCTTCCTTCCAACTCCTAGGCCTTTCCTATCCCATCGTCGCCATAAGACCTATCTGTGTCGGTGCGACGTAAAGCCCCTAGCAAAAAAAAAGCACTTAACACGAATAAGACCAGAGAGATTTTCCGCTTGATTCTTTGCCTACTTCCTGAATAACGAAATTAAAGTGGTCTGGTTCTCCGAGGTGGAAAATAATTGGGGATCTTAAGTGTTGACATATTGCAACGCGACCCTATAATGAAGAAACTTGAAGGTCTACAGAGCTTTCGAACAGAACCTAAAATGAAGACAGACAACACGTGGTCCGAACAACAGAAGGAAGCTCACCGAAGAAGGATGCGCGAATACTGGACGAGTGTTACAGCTCAAGAAAGAAAACGGTTGAAATAGCGTGGTCCATAGCTGCCCGAAACGAAAGAAGAAGAATAAAACACATCCACTTATCCCATTTCTGTGATGTGGGAACTCGGATCAATGTGAGTTTTGACGGAGTATTTACGACCGGTTACCTTCAGCTAAGCCACTGAGCAAACTCGCGCTCCGTCCAAATATAAGAAGAAGAAGGAGAGCATGATTACTTCAGTGGCTTAGTTTCTGAATTCCCATCCGGAAGGCTTAGGTTTGAATCCTGGGTAGAGACTTTCATCCCAAAACTCAGGTGGCGTAAGGAAGGATATCAGGCATTAATGTCCGGCCAAAATCAACATGAGCCTAGGTGGCTCCATCCACCTCAGAAATACGCGGAATAAGCTGAAGAAATTAGTAGTAATTATTAATAAAAATACGGACCTGCGGTCATCTTCAGCAACTGCTAGAAGCAGAAGCACTTCTTCATCTGAAGAACCAATTTCAGCTAATGTTTCCCGCTCCGGTGTGAAGACTAAGGATAACATCGGAGCGACTGCGGAATTGTAGATTTCGCTGTTGTTCCCGCGTCACGCGTTGGTGGGATCAGATCTTAAATGGTTATTTCCACCGACTTGAGGACGGAGTGGTTGTTTGTAATGTCCTCAATATTTTTGCAAATCACACCCCACACACAACACGATCCTCCAATAAAAGAAACACAGTTTCCATACACGGCAGATGCCTCCCACTCCCGTCGGAGGGTCTGCTTTACAAGTCCCGCTCTAGGCGAGCCGAACATGTCTTCGGACACTCCCGGTACCAAAAGTCATACGTTACCTGCGGCCAGTATCCGGTAATCGGGAGATAGTGGGTTCGAGTCCAACTGAAGATGGTTTTCCGTGGTTTCCCATTTTCACACCAGGCAAATGCTGGGGCCGTACCTTAATTAAGGCCACGGCCGTTTCCTTCCAATTCCTAGGCCTTTCCTTCCCCATCGTCGCCGTAAGACATATCTGTGTCGGTGCGACATAAAGCAAAATAGCAACAAACAACAAAAGCCATATGCAAAATAAATAAATACATAAATCAATAAGAGGCAGTCGAATGAAAACCGAACACCAGCTACAACGTGACGAAAGAATATTTTATTCAAAAGTAATGACCAAAAACTTTAATACATTTATCCCACGGGGAGATGAGACGATGAATTCCAGGTTTTTTAGAAAGAGGCTGGTTGCTGATGGATCCACAGCCGCACCCATTCTTGCACTTTCTCGTCCGGATGAAACAGACGTCCACGAATGTCTTTCTTCAGGTCACTAAAAATGTGAAAATCACGAGGTGAAATGTCCGGGTGGTACGGAAGATGTTGAAGTGTTTCCCAACCAAAAATAGCTGATGGTCTAGATGGGCCTGTCCTGGGCGCGCATAGTCTTGCAGTGATGTGCGCCCTTCTCGGAATCTTCTATGACACTCGTGCACAGTCGTCTTGGACATGCAATGTTTGCCATACACAGCAGACATGCAACGATGATTTTCGCGAACTACAGCACCCTCAGCCACTAGAAAACGAACCACACTTCCATGCTCTTCTTTACTTGCCTCAATTTCTACAGCTGGATATACTTACTTATTTACTTACTTACTTACTTACTTACTTACTTACTTAAACGGCCGTAGCCGTGTTGAAACACCGGATCCCGCGAGATCTCCGAAGTTAAGCAACATTGGGCGTGGTCAGGAGTTGGATGGGTTGCCACGCGCTGTTGGTGGGGGGTAAGGGAATGGAGGAGCGGAAAGGAACTGGCCACCCTACCGCACGTAAACTCCGGCTCAGGAACACCTCTGCAGAGGTTCGGACCTGCCTTCGGGCAGAAGAACCCTTACCTTACCTTTACTTACTTACTTACTTACTCGGTCCTCTTCTACCTTGCGGTGTCGAGGTTCCCAGAGGTTCCTCCAGCGGGTTCTGTCTCGGGCTAGCTCCTTCACTTTCCTCCATTCCCCACCCCTGGCTTCCACAGCTGCATTTACGTCTTCTTCCCACGTTCTTCTGGGTTTGCCGCGCGGTCTAGCTCCTTGAATTCTGGCGTCCAAAGGTTGTATAACCATTCTCTTATCTTCCATTCTTTGGGCATGTCCAAACCATCGTAGTTGGCTATGTTCAGTTTTCTCGAGAACAGATGAGACGTGAAGACTGGTTCTGATGGTCTGATTCCTGATTCTGTCCCTTCTCGTTTTCCCTTCAATTTTGCGGAGAAATCGCATTTCTGATGCCTGAATTCTACTCCGGTGTTTGCTGGTCAAAGCCCAGGTTTCACAGCCATAGAGCTATAATTTGAACGTGTTACACTATAATGTGAGCAAATAACCTGTGTGTTATGCATCAAAATAAAGGTCTCCATCTCAGTATTATTAGAAAAATATTATTTATTTCTACTTGCTTTACGTTGCACCGACACTGATATGTCTTACGGGGACGGTGGGATGGGAAAGGCTTAGGAAATGGAAGGAAGCGGCCGTGGCCTTAATTAAGGTACAACCCCGACATTTGCCTGATGTGAAAATGGGAAACCACAGAAAACCATCTTTAGGGCTGCCGACTGTGGGGCTCGAACCCACTATCTCCCGATTACTGGATACTGGCCGCACTTAAGCGACTGCAGCTATCGAGGTCGGTATTATTTATTTCATGAAGTCCTTTATTTGCGTAAAATAGGTATTTATTCGAATAATGCGATCCTTAAGTCGTTGCAGTTAACTGTATTCGCCGGTAGATGACTACGAAAGTTGTCCGTGCAGATGTTTTTATGTTAGTCCGAGGATGGATTTGTGAAATCAAGTTATCACCAGAATGTTATTTGTTGCTTCATGTTGGTTCTTATAAGCGAGAATAAGATAAATTCACCCTTCAAAAGTCCTTTATTCGAACCTACTACGCTGGCGTATCAGGCGGAGATGTGATACTCCCACGTGGCGCGTCCTAGGTGGCTGGTAGGGGTGTCCTAACAGGCTTGCCGGCGGACTTGAGGGAAATACAATACCTCTCGCGGATCAAGCACACAACCCCCCTGTGGGTGAGGGACGCAGATGAAGAATACACCCACGGTATCACCTGCCTGTCGTAAGAGGCGACTAAAAGGGGCGACCAAGCGAAGATTATATTAGAACCATGAAACTCCTTAGGATTAGTACCACCACGCGGGGAAAACCATGGGTCGCTTTTCCTTGCGCGTAGTACCATTATGTTAGGTACCAAATAGGTTTGTGACTAGTAGCAAACGAGAGCGCGACGGCTTTTACAGTACGTGTGATTGGTAGCACTATATGAGCAACACCATGGGATGAGCGACACCGTGGATCTGCCTTGCCTATAGTTAGTACCCACTATATGAGGAACACCACGGAATGGAACGAGTCCCTGTGGTTAGTGCTCTTATGTGATGAACACCATAGGTTTGCGTTGCCTGTAATTGGCGCCGCAATGTGAGAAACAGCGTAGGTCTGTAATACATGTGCAAATGTAATTACCTGCGAGTAGTGCCATAATGTATGGAATACCGCGAATCTACGCTACTCTTGATTAGTACCGCAGCATCACAAATACCGTGGTTCTACTTTCCTAGCGATAAGTACCATTGTGAGGGGCAGCTGACTTGGATTTTGGACCCCTTTCGACTACAAGTATCATCGATTCAGTGTTGTGCTATAGAAGCAGTCTCTTGGTCATTAATACTATTGTTCTACGCCAGTTTCTGTGCATGTGAGACACTGTGGGTCGGTTCCACTCATCGTATTAAATTCATATCCATCCATCTATTCATCTATTCATTCTTCGTCATCACGTTTTGAATTGTGATCAGTAATGTCCTTGGGCTTGTAATTTGTCATTTCATTTCGTCTCATTTCGTAGCATTAGGGGCCGATGACCAATATATTAAGCCACTTTAAAAAAACAAGCATCATCATCATCATCATCATCATCATCATCATCATCATCATCTTATGTATGTTTTCAAAGAATTTGGAATTTTACCGAACATTTACCCTGATAAATTATTATTCTAATCCGTTATTTCTCGTTCTATAAATTAATATTTGCCCCAATATGACCTCTTTAATTGCAATATTCTCCTCATATTATGGGCTTTCTTACTATTTCTAACCTACCATTACCGTGCCAGGCAGTGTCAAAATGTTCTGTGTCTCAAAAAATTTTGCTGGCATGGTACCTTTTAACTTGGGTGACTTAAGAACTTTCTTAAATATTCATGGCCACTCCTACCTAAGACCTAGCCCTTTCCTATAGCATCGTTCCCAGAAAACGTATCGAAATTGGAACGGCATGAAACCAGTACTAAAAATAAAATTAATGGCTAGCTCGAAATATCTGGTGGTCTTGGTGGTAGTGAAGGTAAGGTTCGAAGAACTTGACGATCCTCACTCGCAAATTGGAAAGAAAACTGAATTGGCAAGTAAACATGAATTAGAAAAAATGCATCTTAAGCAGTACAGCAAAAAAGATAATTATATACAGAATCTACTTCCAAGTGATTTCTAATATCTTGATCTCAGTAAATTTGTAAGAGAGTTACTAATCTCACAGGATATGGAGAATTTTACCGATCCTTTTTAACATCGTAAAAGATGCTCGGCAGAGAAATTTCCATTCCGGTGCTGTGTGAGGTCACTGGCGGTAACAAGTGGCCCATAAAATATAACGAGCTTGCAGGAATAACTTGAATGTGAGGTGGAGTTGGAGCTCGCTGCACAAATGTTGGAGTAAAGAATGAAGTTCGAAATGGGTCAGCTGTTCATACTAAAGGATAATAATAATAATAATAATAATAATAATAATAATAATAATAATAATAATAATAATAATAATAATAATAATAATTTGAAAACTGGCAATTAAGGAAAGGAGGATTATCCGAAAAATTATTGGTCCCAATCACAAAGAAGATGTTTAACGGACTACGGAGCAACTTAGAAATATACACCCAGACCAAAAAGATACCAAGAGTAATCCGGAAAAGGAGGATAACTTTTTACGCTCATTTCTTCATTTTGCCAGCTGCAAAAATCTGTAAAGGTTTGTTTTTATCCTTCAGAAGTCTCAAGACGATTCCTCCTTTCTTGGTGGAGATCGATAAGGATCGTTTAAAGTCTGGAATTACAGAAACAGACATTCAATTCCGCGTACCACTCAAACACAAACTTAGCCAGGTTCATCAAGAAGTCCCAACTTGACTGAAGCATGTCCATTTTGATGGATGGAAGAAAACACACTCCGAACTGATGATAACCTGGTGGGCCCGTAAGAAGACAAACAGTTGAGTTCTCGCGGCCATTAGTGGCGCTAACGACGAATAATAATAATAATAATAATAATAATAATAATAATAATAATAATAATAATAATAATAATGATAATAATAAGAAGAAGAAGAAGAAGAAGAATATTAATAACAATAATGGGTTTGAACCCACTGTCGGCAGGTCTGAAGATGGTTTTCCGTGATTTCCTATTTTTCACACCAAGCAAATGCTAGGGCTGTGCCATTATATAAGGCCACGGACGCTTCCTTCTCACTCCTATCCCTTTCCTATCCCATCGTCGCCATAAGATCTATCTGTGTCAGTGCGACTTTAAGCTAATAATAATAATAATAATAATAATAATAATAATAATAATAATAATAATAATAATAATAATAATGGCTGTACGTCTTAACACGCCACGGCTATGGACCAAACATTGCATTCGGGAAACGTGTGGGTTCCAACTCCACCGTCGGCGTTTTTGAGAATGTTTTTTTTTAATGATTTTCCATTTTCACTTGCAAGTAAATGCCGGGAGAGTTGTCTGTCACAGGCCATAGCGGATTCTTTCCACCTCCTTATCCAATTCTATTCACCAATATTCATTTCATAGTGAGTAGCTCCTCAATTGAGGTCAGCGTCGGGAAGGCTAACCGGCCGTAAAACATGCAGTATAATTTCATCTCCCCCATTTCCCACCTTGTATCACTATATGAGACTGGAGGATAGCAATACAGCGGACTAATAATAATAATTACGATACGATGCGGAAGAGGATGATTTGCTATCTCAAGAGTGAGCCGTGTAAGGTCAACCAAGCGGATCTTCTCCTACTTCCAAGGTAAGAAGACACAAGGGGCCTGGTTCAGTGAAGTAGTGAATAGTTTACTACAAGAGATGGGCATCACACACGATGATATACTGGAGCGTAACTCACTTAAGGAGAAACTTCAAGACCACAAGAGTTTCCAGGAGAAGCCGAAGCTGAAAACAGGAAAGGCATGGCCCCAACAAAGAAATGAACTACACTGGCAACGTACGCGGGAGTACTGGGCACATGTTAAAGCCCGGGTAAGGAGACAGTTGGGACGACGTAGTCCTCAGTTGGCCGAAACGACATGAATGAACAATGAATAATCATAATAATAACATTTTCAGTTAGTACTATACAGGGTCATCCGTTTGGGATGTCAGAAAAGTATAACGTTATAACTATTATGTTAATACATATTGAACCCGACAGGGGCATGATCCAAGGACCTTGGGTTGATGTCGATCTCCGTAATTACGCACGCAATGCTATTAAAGGGAAAGAACGCTGAAAATGATTAATATTCATATTATTAATAGAGGTCATACCAAAACTAATTAATATTCATACCATTGTGATAGATAAATTGTGTATTTTAAAATTATTCTACAAGATTTCTTTGTCTGCGACTTATTGCGCAGTATTATCCTTCGTGTAGCGGGGACCCCGCAGAGGAAGCCAAGCTAACTTAGACCCGGGTGGGGTTATGAATGGGGATTCCCTGTGACATCACTCGAGAGAAGACATCCCTCCTCAAGACTCACAGAATGAGGGGAAACTAACTTTTTCGAAACGGAATATAGGAGCCATCTTGGAATCGGTCTGGCCAACTTAATTACCTACGAGGTAGAAAATTAATAAAACTCGAATTAGGGGCGCATCTCCCGATTTAAAAGGGATAAATGTCATTGGGACATTTATTTAGAGTGTTTAATGTCTTCTTCCGTGATAACTTTCAGCTGAAGAAAGAATACTGTGTTGTTTCTGCGTGGAAAAGTACTGAGGCCATCTGGTTAGTCTCATGACACGTCCTCGACGGAGGGACTTCACCCCGTGTGGTAGGGGAAGCAGAACATATTTTAATTAATTTAAAGAGATTCACCGAAGGATAATTGAGTGGTTATGTCTCAATCGCACCAACTAGATATTGGTCACCGGTCACCCGTACTATTTTACCTCGAGTACGCCGGGAATAGGCGCTACGCAAATTAGTGGAAGGGGTATCGCTCCCTAGTAAAAACTACTGCAGGAAGGGACAAGAGTCAGTCGGGATTTGTGGCTTACAGACGGCGAAGCTATGTGCAGTCGAGCTTCCAGCGATCTTTTGTTTGAGTGAATTTAAATTTAATTTACAAGTGAAATCGCGTACTGTGCGTAAATATTGCAGAGATTGGATAGACGCGATGCTAGTGTCTAAACTTTAAAGGTCAGGGACGTGTCGCGAACATTTAATATAATTTGTAATAATATTATTATTATTATTACTACGGCGCTACTGTGTCGAGTAGTAACAAAGGTACGCGGAATCCGATACTGAACCACGGATTGCGGAGTGAGGGGCGATATCGCGGCTGAACGTTCACACTGAATGTAACTAAACAAATCTTGGAATAAATAGTGACGTATTGTGTGCCTCAGGAATACTGCCAGCGGTTTCGTCAACCTAGAACAATGGACTCCCGGTTGGAAAGAAGAATGGTGCCTCCAGTAACTGCTTTGGTGCCTATGGGTCAGCACTAAACCAGCAATGGACTTCCTGAGCTGACAACGGGTCATCAAGTGATGGAGATGAGTATTAATCATATTTAATATGACGTGATCAGATTGGGCGGGGAACAGTTATCATTACCTGACGCTATAATGTTAGAGATTGTAACTTCAGTAATGTAGATGTGCTACCATGATACACGTAGCTTCTATTTACTTTATTTAATTAGTAACACGTCTGAGCAATCAATTGTAAATAAAGGTGTAATACGATAAGTTTGCATGCAGTAGTAGATTGACTTAATCATTTTATTTGGGGAAACTTGTAATTATTGATGCGTCAGGAAACCAAATTTTAGTAATTCAGAGTAATTCAAGTTAGGCTGTAGTTAGTCCAGCGTTGATAATGCATGGCTGGTAAATAGTGTAATTTTATTTCGTGAGCACCCAGAACTACGAGATATGACTTCGGAACTGACACCACAGGCCTCCACTGACATATATTTAGATAGGAATTGTACAATTTTAATTGGCAGGCTTATCACAATTTAAGTGCAAATTGAGGAATATTTAATTCATAATTGTATTACCGTGTGACGATTTTATCAGAAATCACAATTTAGATATGGATTAATTACACCGTTATTACGAGGAAGTTAATTATGATCACGCAGTATGGTCTAATTTCCAGGTAAGTCGTGTAGGGAGATAGTGTAATGATGAACCCGATAATAATAATAATAATAATAATAATAATAATATTAATAATAATAATAATAATAATAATAACAATAATAATAATAATAAATTGTAGTTATGGTAATCATGCAAGTATTGGTATTATAGAAACCGGTGTCGCGTCGCGAGATCATGATATTGTAAACGAATGTGTGCGTTGAATTGAAGTGAAGTATTGAGAGCCGATGTAATTTTGCTTAATGAACAATGAAGCTCAGTTTATTAGTGAACGATCCCCGAGATGGGGTGTTTTGTTAAGAAAGGGCGTTATGCCTGTGAAGGCCGAGGCCATTGACCACCCGCCGTGCAGGGGGTGGGGCAGTTGACCTAGTGAGGAGAAGTGTTGTTTTTTTTGTATGCTCGTCCGCTCGTATAAGGGGGAGCCTTGAGTTAAAGAGAACGCGGCCCGGAAGAGTCGCCTAATAATGGAGATATTCAACACGCCAGAATGATGTAGTCGCTAATAAATGACACGGCGATTGTTACCAGTACTTGTTAGTTTACTGTCATTACTCAGTTGAGGATAATGTAGCTTAGGGTTTTCAGAGTCCCACTTCCATCCAAAGGGGTGTCAGTTCAGTTCCCGACAGCGGCATTGGTACCCCAATGCTCAACCGAAGGCTGGATGTCTCACGTGTTAACTGTATATAATTTGTGTTCTCTAAGTGTTTATGTATCTTGTTGTGATTATAATTGAGTTGCCGATGGTGCTGACCATCGGGGTGGTGAATTGTATACAAGTGAGGGTCGGTTCAAACCCGGGCGTTTGTTCCACATTTTATGAGTTCCTTCTTGGTACTTCGTTGGGGAATAGTTGTGTGTTTAGTATAGGGATTGCTCAGACTCGTTGCATGCATGTTAATCCTATTGGTCAATGATATCACATAGCCTCAGTGTCTATGATAAGTGTTTTTCCGTTCGAATCTCGTCATAATGGATCGCTCTGCGATAGATAATACTCGGATCCATCACATACGACTAAAAGTCGATAACAAACCAAAACAATTGATAATAATCCATGTAATTCATTTGTATATAAATGCGTCATTACCATCATCATCATTAAAGCCTAATAAACCACTGGTATTAATCTAAACTTTAACCCGAATGTGTTCTCATTGTAATTAGGTATGATCCGTCTCCTACCCTGTATGCCTTTAAGCTAAGTCTAGTTAAGCGCCTATTTGTTTTATTCCAACCCGTTAACGCCCTGTAGATATCATGCCGGAGCCATTATGTGTAGGGACGGGTGCAATATATAGATGCAATTTTCTGTAATGTACGTCTCAATGATGGGAGTTAACAATGACTCTCTTTGGAACAATGAATTCCGCGAGACAACGCAGCAGTGTAGTTCATAGTGCAATCACCAGATGTCAAGTACAGAGGCGGTTCAAGTCAGCGCGCGCGCTCAGTGTGTCGTCTGGTATGCCCAATTTTCGAATGTAGTGGAGACCCAGCGAGCTTTCAGACGTCAGTAGGCATGTCCCATCACATCGGGACATTGTTAAATGGTACAACATGTTTTTGGAAAATGGATTTCAGATGCCTCACACTGGTGGAAGGCGGCGTGATAGCAACGATGACGTGTGAGCGGCAGGAAGGTGACGATCAATGGTTAAAACGATGGATGTTCACGGACGAAACTACATTCCATGTGAGTGGCCGAGTCAACACGCATAATTGCATCATTTGGGGAACAGAAAATCCACATGTCTCATACGAACTCGAAAGAGCCAGCCCTAAAGTGAATGTGTGGTGCATCGTCGCCATAAGACCTATCTGTGTCGGTGCGACGTAAAACAATTAGCCAAAAAATAATAATTGTGTGGTGGGGTGTCACCTCTGAGAAGTCCGACTCGTTGGCTGAATGGTCAGCGTACTGGCCTTCGGTTCAGAGGGTCCCGGGTTCGATTCCCGGCCGGGTCGGGGATTTTAACCTTCATTGGTTAATTCCAATGGCCCGGGGGCTGGGTGTTTGTGCTTTCCCCAACATCCCTGCAACTCACACGTCACACATAACACTATCCTCCACCACAATAACACGCAGATACCTACACATGGCAGATGCCCCCACCCTCATCGGAGGGTCTGCCTTACAAGGGCTGCACTCGGCTAGTAATAGCCACACGAAATTATTATTATTATTACCTCTGAGAAAGTCTACGGACCATTCCTTTTTACGGAAAAGACTATTCGCGCCTTCAATTATCTTGACATGATCGAGCAGTATGCTCGCCACGTGGCGCTACATGGATTCGAGGTATCGTTTGTGCCGCACGCGCGATGGTGGACATGTTGAGTGCTAATGTGCTGTGATACAAACTCCAGACTCTCCTTAACATGTATGTACCGTTAACAAGCAATAAATGTGCATAGTTTCTTGTGTATAGCGTTTTACTTTTCTGACATCCCAAACGGATGACCCTGTAACCCGCGACCTGTTCATTGGCTGAATGATGAACGCCGTTCAGTGTCTCCCAGAGTCGATTCCCGCTCGTGTTAGTTATTTTATGTGTGTCTTGTTGATACCTGTGATTGCAGGACTGCTTCCGAGTTTGTCTTAATACACACTTCTTCATATTCACACGAGTCAGCACTCCACCAACCACCTCATAAACACGCAATAGTCAACAAATTCCACCCGCATCGGGAAGGGCATCTGGCCGAAAAACATGACCAACTATACATGTGCATCATTATTCCCATCAGCGACCCCACCAGAATGTGAGAAACACTGTGGAAGAAAGAGGAAAATAAGAGGAAACAGCAAGTACGAAGTACTATTTAATCCGTAGGCTTTTTCCTGAACGTGCTACGACTGTTACGAAGATATGTGGGCTAAAAGTTGATTCCAGATTTATACCGATCCTGACTGTAAAATCACTTGTAGTTCCACTGGAGCTTGACACATTTGTGCGGCATCCATCATACATATCCTGGATAATGGTCATGTATCAGTTTGAGAATTTCTTTTTATTAACTGTGTACCAAGTCAGATTTCATGGCACTCACAAAGGACACTATTGAACTCCAACGCTCTGAACTGCACGAAAACGTGCTTTAAATGCATATCATCCATAACAGTAACAATGGTCGGAGTCATTTTCATGGAAAACGGTGCATTCTTCGAGACACATCTGAATAATGATCTATTAAAATCCTAAGATATTAGTGTAACATGAGGAAAACCACACTTAACTCAGTGCCGTGAATAGGCATATATTGTTACATTTTCCATCAAGACTGTCACAAACCCTTTGCTTAAAATAATTTCTTCTGGAAGTACCATATCCTCAATGGACGTTGACACTCCCTTGTCCTCGTGGTTAGAAATCCCACTAAAGGCGGAAGAGCCAATAAAATGGTTAACGGCATGTGAATATCGAAAGCAACGGGAAGCCACCAGATTATATTTATCCAGGATATCCATAGGGCCTAAGGTTAAAGTAATTACGATACGTAAAACACATTTGTACTTCGGTGCAGAAAATAAATTGTCTATCACATAGTGAATTCTAATGATGAAATGTTGATCGCGTAAATTTATTTATGGTTCTTTATATTACAGTGTTGCAAAATCAGTGATCCTTCTCATATAAAGCTTGTTTGTCACCGAAAGTATCCGGCTCCATGGCTAAATGGTTAGTGTGCTGGTTTTTGGTCACAGGGATCCCGGGTTCGAATCCCGGCAGGGTCTGGAATTTTAAACATCAGTGGTTAATTTATCTGCCACGGGGGCTGGGTGTATGTGTCGTCTTCATCATCATTTCATCCTCATCACGATGCGCAGGTCGCCTGCGGGAGTCAATTCAAAAGACCCGCACCTGGCGAGCCAAACTTGTCCTCGGACACTCCCGGCACTAAAAGTCATACTCCATTTCATTTCATTTCATTTCATTTCATTTCATTTCATTTCATTTCATTTCATTTCATTTCATCGAGGTCATTTTGCAGTTGCTCACAATCATATAACTTATTTATTACTCTGTACAGAATAACATCCTCTGCAAGAAGCCTTATCTCTGATTGCACTCTGATTCTGGTCAGTGTACTGGCCTCCGGTGCAGGTCCCGGGATTTTAACTTTCATTGGTTAATTCAAATGGCCCGGGGCCTGGGAGTTTGTGCTGTCCTCAACATCTCTGCAATTCACACACCACACACAACGCCATCCTCTACCGCAATAACACGCAGTTACCTACATATCGCACATGCCACTCACCCTCATCGGAGGGTCTGCCTTACAAGGGCTGCAGTCAGCTAGAACTAGCCCCACGAAATTATTATTTCTACCGTTCCAAACATGTCCTTTGTCTGCTTCCTTCTCTGTCATAAATGTGTTCACTTCCTTCACAAATCTTGTGCCTTCTTAACTATACTACAATTATCACCTATATTCTTACGAGTGACAAATGTCACAAATTAGAATTAAATAAGTTGCCGAAGACCGTTGAGTTTGGTTTCGTTAGCTATTTTGTGATGCGTCATTCTATTGGCTCCTTTATTCAAATTAAAATGACAATACTACAAACATCTGTCACTTCATTCACATGGACATCACAGGATTTTGTGAAGATAAGTCACATTAAAGGATACCTTGGTTGTTTCATGCCTGGAAGGAATGCCATATTCACCCTTAAGTTAGCCAATAAAAGTAATACAAGATTTGAAATTATCCAGGCCAAACATTTTATACGCTTCTAGTGTGAGCTTGCATCCGAGAGATAGTGGGTTCGAACCCCAACGTCGGCAGCCCTGAATATGGTTTTCCGTGGTTCCCCATTTTTACAGCAGGCAAATGCTGGGGCTGTACCTTAATTAAGGCTAGGGCCACTTCCTTATAACTCCTAGGCCTTTCCTATCCCATCGTCGCTAGAAGACCTATCTGTGACGGTGCAACGTAAAGCGTAAGAAAAAAATCCATACGTCCTTGATGTATCGAATTGCGACATTAATATTCTTTTAGTGTTTGCAATTATGGCAGACTGTTTCCTTTGAAGTGAGCTCCTTCTCTTAGTTTATTAGTCACAAAAAGTAAAATTTACTAGCTATGTGATTTATTTCTAATACACTTAAGCACCTCATTAGTTTACTAAAAGAGTTGAATCCACTATTTCAATAGTCTTCAGTAATATTCTTCAGTATGTTGCCATCAATATCTTCTGATCGGCATTTCGGGTGTAGGTAGTGCTAACTCATTTTGACTTGATGGTCTCTGTTCCTCTGGAGATGAAAGTTTTGTACTGCTTGAACAGCCGCCTTCAGGTGGAGGCTCTTCCTCTGTTTCAAAAATCAGTATATCTGTCCAACGTAACGTCATGCATTTCTTTGTCATCCCCAATATAGTTTTGCATTATTATACTATGTAACATATTCGCGAACTCCATATCCTCGACTGCGATTCCGTTTCCATATTCAGCACGTCGCAAATTTGTCTGCAATATTCTGACAACTTTCATGGGATTAATTCTCCGCAGGATGCCAATATCCACAGTTTACACTGCAACACGCAAGAATGTTATTTGAATTAAGTCAGTTGCCCGGTGAGGCGAAAGCCTCCGTTGCTCAGGCGGCAGCATGCCTGCCTCTCACCGCTATGTTCCGTGGTTCAAATCCCAGTCACCCCATGTGAGATTTGTGCTGGACAAAGCGGAGGTGGGACAGGATTTTCTCCGGGAACTCCGGTTTTTCCTGTCACCTTTCATTCCAGCAACACTCCCCAGTATCATTTCATCTGTCAGTCATTAGGCTAATAATTGCCGCAGAGAAATGCGACAGGCTTCGGCAGCCGGCACAATTCGCATCCTCGCCGCTAGATGGGGCTTCATTCATTCGATTTCCGACCAGATGAAATGACTGGAAGCAGGCTATGGATTTTCAATTTTAATTTTCCGAAGAGGGGGAATTTGTGATCGTTGAGGATAGTTTTGTTATCATTTTTGCAATATGTACTTCTATTGTGTCCTTTACTCAAATTAAAAGGGCAAGTCATATTCACACGAACATTAGAGGACTTATGTGAAGATAGGCCACGTTAAAAGATACCTCGGTTGTGTTTTAACCGACTAACCGCGGTATATTTTATAAACAAAGCCTCCAGCTCTTGTTTCAATAACAGCACTTTACGATCTCAACGCACAAGAAAACGTGCCTGTGGGGATTACATGAGAGAGATACAGCTAGAGTGTGAAACAGTTTAAGTTGATTAAAAGTTATAGCTTGAGTTAAATGCAATCGCAAACATTGATGGAAATTATTAATGGAATCTAAAACAAACATAGAAATGATAGGATGCATGACATGAAGAAGGAAAGTAAACGAAACCACAACAAAGAACACGAAAAGAAAAAATAAGGAAATCTGATTTCTCCTATGAAATACAGACCTAATTGAATGAATAAACTTTGTGTGACCAGCAGACTGCTAATACTCAGCAAAGGTTCTCTAGAAGAGTATTTTCTACAATTTAATCCTAAAGAGTATTTCCGTACTTTACAAAAGTAGGATTACCACCAATTTTATAATAATAATAATAATAATAATAATAATAATAATAATAATAATAATAATCTAGTCTGAATATCACCAGTTTAGAGGCCAGACAACATATATTCATTGAATTAGCACTGTATTTTATAAGATAAATTTAGATCTCATAAGTTTATCTTTCGGAGACGCCGAGGTGCCGGAATTTCGTCCTTGCAGCTCTTCTTTACCTGCTAATAAATCTGTCGACTCGAGGCTGCAGTATTCGTGTACCTGCAATCTCTGCAGAACTGAGCCAAGATCGAACCATCCAACCTCAACTCAGAAGGCCAGCGCTGTAACACCTGAGCTACCCAGCCGCAACTCTTCTTCCTCTGATTTTCCCACATCTGTGGGGTCGCGGGTGCGATCTTTGTCACCCATGTGGATTTGGACACGTTTCATGGCCGGATGTCCTTCCTTACGCCAACCCTATATTGAGGGATGTAATTAGTATTGCGTGTTTCTGTGGTGTTTAGTAGTGTAGTATGTTGCCTGAATATGAAGAGAGAAGTGTTGGGACAAACACAAACACCCAGTGCCCGAGCCAGAAGAATTAATCAGACGCGATTAAAATCCCTGACCCGGTCTGGAATCGAACGCAGGACCATCCGAAGCGGAGGCCTCAGCGCTGACCATTCAGCCAGTGAGTCGGACAACCCAGCCCTAATAATAATAATAATAATAATAATAATAATAATAATAATAATAATAATAATAATAATAATAATAATAATCTAATCTGAATATCATCAGTTTAGAGGTCAGACAATGTATACGGTATTCATTGAATTAGCAGTGTATATTATAAGACAAGATATGAAGAGAGAAGTGTTGGGACAAACACCAAACGCCCAATCCTCTTCTTCTTCTTCTTCTTCCTCTTATTATTGTTATTATTATTATTATTATTATTATTATTATTATTATTATTATTATTATTATTATTATTATTATTATTATTATTTGCGAATGAGCCCATTAGGACTACGCAAAGTACTTAGAGACAGGCATTTGCCTTTCTTTGTGCCCACACTTCCTTCATTCGTTTGCTGTGTGCTTCTTTTCTCTCTTGAGACCATGTTGTTCCGGTCTTCTTCCTTGGTTCCTCCTCTTTATCAACTTGCCACTTATGAACTTTGGCTCTGAAGATAACCCGGCTTTGGATGTCTTCAGGTGTAATTCCTGCCAGTTTGAGATCTGTTTTAATTTCGCCAATCCATTTTATTGTGTCCGTTTTGGTTTTACTTCCGTTTTATTATTATTATTATTATTATTATTATTATTATTATTATTATTATTATCCGGCTCGTTGCCTGAATGGTCAGCTTAGTGGCCTTCGATTCATAGGGCACCTGTTACGATTGTGGCCCACTCGAGGATTTTAACCAAGTCTTGCTAATTCCTGTGGGTGTTTGTATTTGTCGTAACACACACATATTAATTTACATACATCATTTCAAACTACCAACCACCACAGAAACACGCATTATTGAATATATCCTTCCATGTAGGGCTGGCGTTGTGAAAGGCATCTTACCGTTGAACTGGGCTAAATCCATACCATAAGACCATCCCAGGTAATCGGGAAAATGACTGGAATAATATTAATAATACCGACGGAAAGTCGGGATAAGCTTTGAACGGATTTTTGGTGTGTGATTAATAATAGTTCAGGTACCCAGCGAGTCACGCTATACAGAAGCAACGTAAGAGGCATTAAAACCCTAACCCCCTTCGGATGGCGGTTGGGTAGAATAACATCCAGTGTATCCCCTGCCTGTCGTAAGAGGCGACTAAAAAGGGGACCTAGGGGCTGTGAACTTGGGAGCATGGATTGGGGACTATGGGCCTCTTAGCTGAGTTCTTGCATTGTTTCCACTTACTTGTGTCAGGCCCCTCACCTTAACGAGTGCGTCGGCTGTGCGGTTAGGGTTGCCCTCCTGTTAGCTTGCATTCGGGACATAGTGGGTTCGAACCGCACTGTCGGCAGCCCTGATGCTTAGGAAGTCTTCATTTTCACGCCCTTGTCTTTCTTTGGCCGATGCTTTCATTTGTCGAAACGTCGGATCCTTTCCGTGTTTCTCTCTGATTAGTGTTGTATAGAGGATGGTTGCCTTGTTGTACTTCCTCTCAAAATAATAGTCACCGCCGCCGCCGCCGCCACCACCACCACCACCGCCGCCGCCGCTAAACCCTACAGTTAAGACTACGAAAAGGAAATACCCAAACCTTCATAATTGAGGCCAATTTGGCGTCGGATCTCCACAGGAGCGGCTGGCTGGTTCCACAGCATTTGCTTTCCATGTTCGGAGTGCCTGGAAAACATTTTTGCAGCATCTTTTCTCCGAGTTAGGAACTATTGTAAGAGCGTCTGTTCCCCATGTTAGTGGGGGCTTGTTTCAATGGCGTTTTGGAGGATACAGAGAAAAAATCTTCAACTACATTTTAATGATAATAATAAAAAGTTTTAAAAATGTGGATGAAATGGAATTTCCTGAGGAGGGCGCACGTACTGGAGCTGGGCCTGGGATTGACAACTCACAAATGTCCAGCGATCGAGAAGGAATATGCAGCGGCCACCCGGCCGGGTTCAGCCCGGAACTAATTCACCGCCAACAGATGTTAGCAGCGCCCCTCATCTGCGAGCTGCTTCCTTCCTCTCAAACGGCAACTCTGGCGCAGGACTACCGAGAAGATGTATCCAATGGTTTACTGATATTAAACAGTTTCACTTACGAAGTTAAAACTTCACATGATGGTTGCTCCTTTATTCCTTATATTTTAAATAAGATGTGGTCTTAAAAAAAAAATACACCCCCAAATGGATTCGACTGGGGGGATGAGGCTGGATGAAAAATACTCATTTCTATGGAACTGTTAATATTGCAAATGATATCCTAGGGTTTGATAAAGTTAACCTCTCATGGAGTTATGTGGAAGTTAAGATCCGGAAACAAGAATAGTCATTCCTCCGAAACCTTTTAACGTACGAAGACAAAATTCCAAATGGCGGTAGATATTTTAAAACATAGGAATGTAATAGGAAATATTTTGAAAACATCCCTTCCCCCCCCCACCCACCCGTATGGAGCTGAATAGTGTTAGCTCCGGAAACGAAATTATATATCTCTCCAATACCGTTTGACGTACAAGGAGAATTTTTTGTTACGCCGTGTCATATGCCATATACCTCAAAATATATTTTCCCCTAGTGGTTTAGATGGGGGTCGACTCTGAAAATTGCCATATTCATAGTTCGTGAACCGTTTCACGTAAGAACTTATGATAAAGGTTAGTTTTCTGTGTCCTAGATGTTAAACAATATTTTTTTAACATTCTACTCCAAAAACAAAACGTTAATTCCTCCTTTACTATTCGACACACGATTTAAAATTTCACAGGTTGGTCGCTTGTACATCCTATCTGTAAATAATGTAGTGTTTTGAGATATTCCAATTCTACGGAGGTTCAAATAAGTGTTAGATACGAAACTAAATAAATAATCATTCCTCCAAAACTGCCTGACATTACTATCTGAGGAGTATTTTTCAGGCTCAGTCGACTGTGGACTTTCCAAAAGTTAAAAGTTTGAAAGATAACTTTCAGTTTAAAACCGTAGCGAAGCACGGGTATCTTCCTAGTGTAATATTTATATCACTTTTAATTAATATAAACATGTAATAAGATATAAGCAATATTGTATTGCTAACATTGTACATAGACATAAAACTTTCTTACGGAGTTCATTTGAAAGTATTTAACTGAATGTCAATAAAAGGAAAGGATTTGTAAAATTCAATCCAAAACTATAGATCTATTAGTAAATAATGTAGAATAGTTGCAATATGACATTTTGTCAATTTGTGTTAATCCGGGATAATCCGTTGTGATTGTCTATTTGTAAAAATTATGAAAACAATTCAATTATGAATGTATTCAGCCATTATATTGATGTTAATGTTTGATAAATGAAGCTGAATATATTTTGCTAGTAGTTAAAGGTTGCACTAACACATGGAGGTTAAACGCCATGCAGTGATGGGAGAGGCTAGAATTGGGAAGATAACATGTCTATCATTTATCTGGTGTGTAAACGGCAAAATAAGGAAAACTATAACCTGGGCTGCCAACGGTATGATATGAACCCATATTCTCTCGAATGCAAGCTCATAGATTCACAACGCGAACAGCGCTGTCAAATCGCTCGATGAATTTATGCAATTATGGTTTCTCTAAGTCGGCATTCAACACAGAAACTAAATGAAATATTTTGGTTAATAATTTGAAAGAAGGCCCGTTAGATCACAGATGGAAATGGCAGGGATATTAGATTCATATTGTATGTCATTCTTTTATACGTAGTTCGAGTCATAAGTCATGGCAACTATTTTTTTCTCGCGAATAGGAGACAACACGGAAAATCTAAGATACGGGTTTATCTGAGGATCCATCTCTGGAAGAGAAATAAAGGACACATTATTTAATGAGTTGCATTCCTATATCGCTCCTGGCCGGTTTTAAAACTTTTGTACCAGCCCAGGTTTGTCGATACAAAAGAATTTATTTTTTGTGTTCATCCTTCACATAACGGTATATCTCCATGCATACAGTATAGCGAAGTGGACCGCTATTCTTTCCACTCCACACACAGAGAAGAGTGCCATGATAACAATGGGTAATCCCTTTGTTGAACTATAGAGGAAGTCTATAGAGAGCGTGGATCTAAATTCGTATACAGCGTACATTCCTCGGAGAACATTCCTTTTGTCACAGTAATATTTCAGGATATAGTTGATAATACATGAATCCATCTTGCTATCTTCCATGCAAGACAATATTTTGAAACTGGTAATGAAGTGTATTGTTCTGATGACTGTATGGTATTCGACCAGAAAACATATTATGATATAACTATTATGATATAACTAGAGGACCCAAGCTGTTCCGCAGTATTCGTTGAAAGTAGATCAGATAACTCGTCTTGATATGCCTGTCGTAGTCATATTGTTTTTCCTGCCCGTCTCAACGTTTTATGAACATTTAATAAGAAGCGTTTTATGGTATGCCACAGTTCGTAGTAAGAATTCATCCCTTCTGACGCCATCATGCCGTCTGTGTGGAAAAAATCCATATATTCGCTTTTTTCCCTGCAGTTCTTGATGTAAAGCTTCGTATTGTGTCGTAGAAGGGAATGGTATTTTAAAATCGCAGTTCTTCTACAAAGAACGGCTGTTTTGTGAGCTCATAGGTTAGTCTCGAAGTAGCGTGTTTTTATTACCAGGCAGAGAACATTGTTGAGATATATGGCCTTCAATTTTTCTAGTTTAGCTAGGTTGTCCTTCGATAAGTGTTCCCAGATAATATCTAAGGCGTATGTCATGAAGGGGTCTGTTTGTACGTAGACTTTTTTCTCTTGAAAGCAAGTAAGTTATTAGGAACGCTTTGCCATCTGGTGAATATATGTGGAAGCTGGGAAACGTTAGAGAATCAGAGTATCTAGCAGGCAGTAGTATTCATTCGTCATCAGAGGAAGTGTATTCTCTCTAGTTTGACAGGTAGTAATCAAACATGGCTGCAAGCAATGACATTACTAACAGGGATGTAAGGATGAAAATAACGTTTATCACAATATTAATGAACGTGTCAGTTGCTTAGCAACCCGCTAAGCACGTAATGTATTGCGCGTAAGGGTAAGCCTTCACCTGAAATTATTGGAGTGATCGATCATTTTATGATTTAAGTTTTCATTACTCAAAGTTGGCTGAACTTAGGGGCATATCAGTGCCTCATGAATCACCGGCAGGTAATTCCAGAAAGAATAGAATAAAAATGAAGCAAATCGGTTCAGTAGAACGGACAAATGGATTTGCCAAAGCTGTTTGTAGGAAACCCTTAATATATATAGATGTTAAAATGTGGTTTCCAGTAAATGTCTGATTAACTCTTCCTTGTTAACTAAGTCGTACATATTACACCCATGGATTCATAACTTTCAGGCATGTTGTAAGGTCTTTACCGAGTTCACTCTTTTTGGAAAATTCGGACAATACAATGTCTCAAATAATAATTACAATAATAATCCCATAGCCTCTTATACCATGTAATGACATTTTGATTTCAGACCATCTTGGATATCCAATTATGAATTCCGATGGTCCATTTTATTCTACCAGGTTGAAGGGAAGCGAATCTCTGCTGGGCGATCTATCATTGCATGTTTAATTAACTTTTATTGGTAAACTTCAAACGTGTCATCAGAGATCTTTCAGTGTACTTACTGATATCGCTTGACATGGAGTATAACGAATGAAGTTCTTTCTGCCCTTCGGAAGTTTGGTTACCTCTACCGGCTTTGAACCCGTAATCCTGGGATATGTAGACCGATATTCTACCGCTGATTCGCAGAGGGAGCTACCCTTTGCGCTGTAGATCACTTATCATTGGCTATAATCAGTAAATGTTTAAATTACAAAAGTTTACCAATTACATTTGACCCCATAAAAGTTGGAGTCTGACATTTGGGCGGCGAAAACCGTAACTACGAGGTGCGTTGCATTGGCTTAATTACCTCCGCCTGCGATATATCATCCTACAATGCAATGAACAATCCAGAACTGCCAATGCATGGTGATATCGGTGATGCAAATACTAACCGCCTGCGTTCAGGAAAACCACTGACAAGAGATGCGATGAACTTCAGGAACAGCAACTACCAAACTTCCGTTCAATAGCAGAAGAGACTCAACAACGAACACTACCCAACAATGCCTCCTGTGAAGAAGAAACCACCACCTGGTTTTAACCTCCCCGAAGACTATGGTCCATACTGAATAGGATTCGAACCAGCCACGGGATCTCTGCAGCCTTCCACTGCAAGTGGAACAGAATTGCAACACCTGAATGTGAATGCGGTACTACACAACAGACGATCCAGCACATCATCACAGATTGTAAGACAAGAAAGTATAATGGCAGTGCTAAGTGACTTTGCTCTCGCGACCCCAGAAATTATAGACTACATCCAAAATTTAGATATACCTATATAGAAGTGTAGATCCTAATTAAGACAGACACTGTGTTTCTAGTCATACGCTAAATAAATAACAGGCCGAGTGTTTCATAAAACATGTAGGCTTAATGGAATTCAGTAAACGTTGACCCGTTCCTAAGCTCGTGTTAATTTCAGCATTTAAGGCGGAACACATCACTGCCTATAGCTCAATGGCTAAATGGCTAGCGTGCTGACCTTTGGTCTAGAGGTTCCTGGATTCGAATTAAGACCCAGTCTGGGATTTTAAGTATAAGGCGACACACCGGAGACAAAAATCTATATTTTTGGTCATTTTGCAGAATTTTTTTTTTCTGACTGAAATTGAAAGGATTGAGTTTGTGTTTTCTTGTCACGAAGTTATTCCGCTGAATTCAAACAATAATGCAATAATGCTTTGTTTGTCAATTGTAATTTTACACTTAAATCCCATTTTTCTCCCATAATATTCTGCCAAATGTAACAAAATTTATATGGCATATGTATTACAGCTATATTAGGAAACCTGCCTATGGAATTTTTAATTGCAAAATTTTTTCAAGTAGGTAGGGATATTTAAGTCTAAACGTTAAAATTATACAAACTTTAATGCGAAATCCTTATATAAATTATACAGAAAATCGATACGTAGTGCTTTTAAAAGAAGTATTATCTACCTAATTATGAATTTACATTAACATGTTAATTAAATTTCATGAATAAGAATTAATTAAACATTTCAAAAAATATTTTGGAAAACTATTAATTGTATATGAAATAAATGTTCGTGATATCTCTACTTTTATGTAGGTGACATTCCCAAAAATATGCGTGAAAATTCATGCATTAGGTAAAAATATCCTTTTATCTCCGGAGTGTCGCTTTAATAGGTTTATTCGTCTGGCTCGGGAGCCACTTTGGTAGGGCCCCATTCTCACAAATATGCAGATCGCCTATAGGCCGTGTTATAGGAAAGGACCAGGCCTCTCCAGAGGTCATACGCCATTATTATTATTGTTTTTGCCTATAAATATGTGACCTTATAATCCATAACAAAATCATCATTTGCTGATAATTAACATTAACAAATGTATAACATATAAAAATTGCAGTCCTTGAATAACGTATATCCATCTGCCAGTCACAAGGGGCTTATGTTTCAATAGAACACTATCCACATTGACATTTTCATTTTTCACACCGATTGTTAACCGCACACTTCAAGAATGAAACTAGGAAAATTTGCAAACTATTCACTGATTAACTAACAAATATAAACTAACAACAACAAAAAATAATACCTGTATTCGGAAAACGAATACGTATAGCAATAAAACGAATAGAGCACCAACTCGAAAGATATGACAGAAGCACCGAGAACAAGCCAAGCCATGTAGCGATAGCATCCTTAAAATACAGCATCGATGGGATCGTTGCCGTGGAAACGGACCATTTTCGAGCAGTCTTAGTCAAATATTTCTCACTACTAGCGCTAAACGTTGGACTCAAACTCTCGTGGTCCTTAGATCGATTGTATTTAAGTACCCCACTCCCCACTTCAATAACTGATCAAGTCCTAACAATTTAGACAATAACAGATTTCGTCTGTATCAAAACATTGCTGTATCTTCCCTTATCGTATTTTCTGTTTACGATACAGATGATAATATCCCCACTCTGGATCATGTTATTACACCAACAAGGTTGTAATACAGATCCTACTGATAGTGTACTGTTAATATCTGGTTCAAATTGATTACGACGGCTCCATGAACAGTAGACTGTGTACAGCTCGATAAACATTGAGGACCTTCCAGTCTGTGTTACGAGGCTCATACTAGTTCCATAATCAGAGATCATATCTCTAGTTGTTCATTTCCTGGGAATATTGTACAACATGATCATTAGAATGCTTTCAAATTATATTGGATTATGACGTTATTTAAAGAGATTTTTTTGCCGGTAGTTTAACGTCGCACTAATGGAGCTTTACCATATTTCAAAAGGTGGTGCTGCTGATTAGTGTTTTAGGAGGAAGTACAAATGGTCAACCATTCTTTATTAACACTATTCTGAGGAAAAATAATGGAAGGGGTCCGACTCTTCGAAAAATGAAGATATCGATCAAAGAGAGACAAACACCACGAAGGGCGTGAAAATGAAAGAACCCCTATCCTTCGGAACCTGATAGCATCGGGGTCGGTTAAAAATTGGAGTTGACCAAGGGAGGTCAGATTGAGGCGCCAGACACTCGTAAGTGAAGGCTAAGGACCCCCCCTAGTTATGAACCCATGCGCTCTTTTTAGTCGCCTCTTACGAGAGGCAGAGGATACCGTGAATGTTATTCAACCACCCCACCAATTTGGGTACATATACCAAAAGAAAAAAAATCGGGGAATATTCATGACATCCTTTATTCTAACAATTATTGTAAACACTATTAATTTGAAAATCTTTTACATTTTGAGAAACGAATGTTTCTTACTCCCTCGAACGCTTTAAAGTGTTTTATTTTTGATGTAACATAATCGAAAAGCTCTGACGTCTCTATAATTAGGCTAAAGGAGATAATTGGAAAATACATCACATATTCTGTAGATAGCATAAGTCTGTTATCAGTCCAATGAACATTTAATGAAGAAAATATATTTTAACAGCTGCTTTATGAGGCGGAACTGGAAATAAGAAATACGTATACAATTTCCAACAATTCGGTGTATTACCTTCAGAAAGTCTGCTCATGAAATTTAAAAAGAAACCACTTTGCTCAAATACAGCTGTTTCACCCCGCAAAAACAACAGTTCAGTTTTGTAATGTCCCTTGCATTTGCATTTAAAATTTAACTTCAGGATTTTTACTGCATTCCTTAAGAGGAAAAGCTAACTAATAAATCCCAAACCGAGCTCGATAGCTGCAGTCGCTTGAGTTCGTCCAGTATCCAGTATTCGGGAGATAGTAGGTTCGAACCCCACTGTGGGCAGCCCTGAAAATGGTTTTCCGTGGTTTCCCATTTTCACACCAGGCAAATGCTGGGGATGTACCTTAATTAAGGCCAAGGCCGCTTCCTTCCCACTCCTAGCCCTTTCCTATCTCATCGTCGCCATAAGACCTATCTGTGTCGGCGCGACGTAAAGCAGCTAGCAAAATAAATAAATACATATATAAATAAATAAATAAATAAATAAATAAATAAATAAATAAATAAATAAATAAATAAATAAATAAATCCCAATTCTTGAAACAAACGCTGAAATTGGTGTTTTTTCTCAACCGGTACTGCCGAAAACACAAGGGATGATGTCATGAATCTACTATACATCCCTTTAATGGCATTTTTTATACTTTGCCAAAAATCCACAGCCTACCCTTCAGGAAAGCAGCTCAATGTTGAAAATATCCTAGGGATAGGAGCTACAAATGTTAGGTAAATAAAATATGATAAAGTATGATAATACGGCAATTACAGAGGCATCTCACTCCTTCAAGAGACATACAAGATACAATCTATGGCACTGCTATTAAAATTAGAACAACAAGTTGAACACAAAATCGGCGAATACCAGGGAGGCTTTCGAAAGGAACGATCGTGTGTGGAACATATTTGGAACCTCAAGACAATACTGAAGGGCAGAGTTGCCAGGGGCAAGAAGTATGTAGCAGTTTTTGTTGACTTTCGAAAAGCATGTGATTCAGTTGATAGGATCACATTGTTTAACATCCTTAGAGAAATGGGTACAGATAACAAGACGTTACAGCTAATAAAGGAGACTTTAACAAACACGAACTCAAAGGTTAAGTTTATGGAAGAGATATCTGAACCCTTTTAAATCAAGACAGGCGTAAGGCAAGGAGATTGCATATCTCCACTGCTGTTCAATTGTGTCCTGGATAAGGTCATCAAAGAATGAGAAAAAGAACTCGCAGAAAAAAGGCATTAAAGACCAAACAAGGATAGGATGCAAGAAAGAGAGCATCACTATCAACTGCTTAGCATTTGCTGACGATCTTGTACTGTTAACAGAAAATATTGAGTCAGCGATAATACAAGTTAGCACTTTAAAAGAGGTAGCAATGAAAACAGGCCTGCAGATATCATTTGAAGAGACACATTTCATGACCAACATGAAAGAAGTCACAAAACATAGTAACAACAAACAATGATAAGATAGATACAGTTGTTAAATTCAAATACCTTGGTAAGATTATACAACCTAATGGGCTTGATAAAGAAGCAAACCGCGAGAGAGCCAGAAAAAATAAGCTTGCATTCCACCTTATAAAAAACACATACAGCAAGAAAGCGATCTCTATTAGGACAAAACTACGCCACTATCAGGCAGTAATTCAACCAGAGTGCTTGTATGCTTCAGAATGCCTGGGATTAACAACCAGGAAAGGCATTGAAGAAATTGAGAAGAAGAAAAAAGGGATTTTAAGAAAAATCCTCAGTCCAAAGAAATGTACTGACACATATCGATTATGCAATAACAAAGACATATATAAAACATGCAGTGGGATTTCAGATGCCATTCGAAAGTGAAGACTTAAATTTTTTGGACATATTTCAAGAATGCCTGATGACAGACTTGCTAAGAAAATCTTTAACCACTTCAATAAGTCCAATAGGAAAGGCAGCTCTTATGAAAAATGGTTTTGTTAACACAAAGAAGGATTTGCAAGAAATGAACATCACACCAAGACATCCACAACAGAACCACCTCCAGAAACATGTTACACGCATTTTAGGGTTTCCGAGAGCCAGAAACAGGGACTAAGAAGAAACAACAATGGACGGCTGAAAGAAAAGAAGGAACAAGCAGAAGGATGAAGGAGTAGCTACTGGCACCAAAGAAAACTTAAATCATGAGGAGTTATTTACGTGGTCCACAGCTGGCCAAAATCGATAAAAGAAGAAGAAAAGTATAATATAATATTCTTAAATTATTCCTAAAATTTAGTATCATTTTCTTAATTATCGTTATCCGGTCGATTAGATTAGCAGTTTGCCTTTTTCTACAACTACGAGTGCTAATGTCAGTCACTGCAGAGTTTCAATTAAGCCCTTATAACTACATTCATCGTGGACATTTTAAAAAGTCAAACACCTGAGGGTGTAGAACCAAGAAAGAAATTACAGAACGAATGATGTAAATAAGTTAATTTGGGTAGGATTTCAATTTTAAAAAAAGGAGGCGAGTAAAGAAACAAGCGATTTTAGGCTGTATACTTGCATTTAGGCAGGAAGTGATTTACGAATTTTTTATTGTTAGAGCTATCCAAGACTCACAAATTGAAACCTTCTCGGGTCCTTTAGCTCTTGAACTTTCGCCACAATTGAGGAAATTGCTCAATTTTACGTTTTTCGTGGAATGGGGACCCCTACTTTGTCTGCTAAGAAATGTTTTCAACGTTAAAATGATAATTTTCTCAGGAGACTATTACATGAAGTTCCGCCCTTCTACTCCTTCAGCTGACAGGTGAACACCTTCCGCCGAAGGAAACGTGATAGAAGGCTTCGCAGGCATTAAGAAGAAACACGTTACTGAAAGAGTGTGTGCGGTGCACCCAAAGAACGCAGAATGCTTCTATTTGCCTTTAGTTTTGAACATTGTGAAAGGCCCTACTTCTTTCATTGACCTCAGAACTGTAAAAAGGATCTTTCATCCCACCTATGAAAGTGCCAACAAAACTCTGGATTGCCTGGAAGATGAATATCAGTGGGACTCCACCATGAAGGAAGCATCTCTTTCCCGCATTGTCAGCGGCGCAGTCAGATCTACTCCTCTTTTCTGGTTGCCAGTCTTGAGCTACATAACACCTCCAAGGATTCGCAGACAAAACAACCTAATTCGCGAGTTCAGGAAGATTACAATGAACCCAAGTCTTCCCATTCTTGAAGACAAGGTTGTTAGGTATGGACGTCTGAAGTCAAGATCTCCGCCCATTCAGACTGCAAGGAAACTCATCAATAGGAACTTTAACGGTTCTGATGAATGGCAATTGGTGTGGACCAACTCAGCTCCATGAATGGCAGACCCTCTTTAGTCGCCAACACCCACCACCTGGTTTTAATCTCCCCAGAAGAACTTGGGTTCTTCTCAACAGAGTCCGTAAAAATGAAATGTCGTATGGCTTTTAATGCCGGGATATCCCAGGATGGGTTCGGCTCGCCAAGTGCAGGTCTTTCTCTTTGACACCCGTAGGCGACCTGCGCGTCGTGATGAGGATGAAATGATGATGAAGACAACACATACACCCAGCCCCCGTGCCATTGGAATTAACCAATTAAGGTTAAAATCCCCGACCCGGCCGGGAATCGAACCCGGGACCCTCTGAACCGAAGGCCAGTACGCTGACCGTTCAGCCAACGAGTCGGACAACCAATTATGGACGATGTGGGTCATTGTTGCATATGTGGGGTATGCGCTCCTCCCCTGAGTGCGACTGTGCTGAGAAGAAACAGACCAACCGTCTTATTGTTACCGAATGTCCTAGGAGGTCATACTCCGGTCAGCTGAAGGAGTTTGTGTGTGCTTCTGACGGGGTTGTACAATGGTTGGACAGGTTGGATTTAAGTTTATGAACTGTTCTAGAGATTGATTGATTGTTTAAGGTGTTATATTGTTTGTTATATTTTTGAATATTTGTATGTAGAATTATGTACTAGCCATAAGCTAAATAAATAAATAAATAATTGAAGTTTTGGCCTTTATTCGCCGTTACTTAGCTATACTTTTCTCCGAAACAAGTACAAGGAAAGCAAGGCCGAAGACTTTCAAAGACAGCCACCACCTGCCACAGGCTCTATGGGAATGCCGAACATAAATAGAGAAAATTATTTTTTTCGATCATTGGAAGACATCACTTTATCGATTGGAGGTCAGCAATTGATAAATTACAGACTTCATTTTACTGATAGTGTGAAACGGTGGAATTTAGAATATTTCAGGAAAACGAATTACTACAGTAAATACATGGCGAAAATTGTTCTCATAATGAGCGGGAACTGACCGATGAACAGTGCTCGGTTTACCAAGAGGTATTATACCGTGTTGGAGCAAACGATAACAAAATGGTCGTTGATGCCCTTGGAGGCACGGACAAAACGTTCCTGATCGATTTGTTATTTGCTAAACTCAGATGAGAGGGAAAGATGGCCATCGCGGTTACGTCCTCCAGAATCACCACAACTCCTCTATAAGCAGGTAAGTAGTATAATTGGATGGTTCTGCGGCACCTCCGCCGCCGCACGCCACCGCCCGCCTCCTCCTCCGCCGCCGCCGCCGCCGCCGCCCGCGGGAAATTTGAATTTTGGTGGGAAATTTGAATTTTGGCGGGAGATTTGAATTTATAAACAAAGCCACGTGCTTTTTGACAGCTGTCATCGACAACAACGCATCGCTAACCTCACTGCTGCCATCTTGACGGGCCTAAACCTCACTAGTGCCAACTTAACCTAACTAGCGAGAGGTAAACAAAGCCACGTGTTTTTTGACAGCCACGTGCTTTTTGACAGACAACAACGCATCGCTAACCTCAGTACTGCCATCTTGACGGGCCTAAACCTCAGTAGTGCCAACTTAACCTAACTAGCGCGAGGTAAACAAAGCCACGTGCTTTTTGACAGCCACGTGCTTTTTGACAGATTTGTAAACAAAGCCACGTGCTTTTTGACAGACAACAACGCATCGCAAACCTCAGTACTACCATCTTGACGGGCCTAAACCTTAGTGGTACCAACTTAACCTAACTAGCGTGAGGTAAACAAAGCCACGTGTTTTTTGACAGCCACGTGCTTTTTGACAGATTTGTAAACAAAGCCACGTGCTTTTTGACAGACAACAACGCATCGCTAACCTCAGTACTGCCATCTTGACGGGCCTAAACCTCAGTAGTACCAACTTAACCTAACTAGCGCGAGATAAACAAAGTCACGTGCTTTTTGACAGCCACGTGCTTTTTGGACAGCTATCATCCGCCATCTTTAAACTACAGAGCACCGTGCTGCCCTCTTTCGTCACCTGTCATCGGCAGTGCTGCCATCTTGACGGGCCTAAACCTTAGTGCTACCAACTTAACCTCACTAGCTCGAGATAAACAAATCCACGTGCTTTTTGACAGCCACGTGCTTTTTTGATAGCTGTCATCCGCCATCTTTAATCTATAGAGCACAGTGCTGCCCTCTTTAGCTACTTACCTTTGAAATGTGGTGGCGGATAATTTGAAAAATGCTTTTCGACAAGCAGCCATCCTTAATCCAGAGAGAACAGTGCTGCCCTCTATGTGGTGGCGGCAAATTGAAAAATTCCACGTGCTCTTGTTTGAAAACAAACTCACGTGCTTTTTTGACAGCTGTCATCTGCCATCTTTAATCTATAGAGCACAGTGCTGCCCTCTTTAGTTTGAAATGTGGTGGTGGTAAATTCCACGTGCTCTTGTTTGGAAACAAAGCCATGTGCTTTTTTGACAGCTGTCATCCGCCATCTTTAATCAACAGAGCACTGTGCTACTATCATGCGGGCAATTTCATCACCTGTCATCCGCCATCTTTAATCCACAGAACACCATGCTGCCTTCTTTGTGGCTACTACCTTAAGCACGTAGTAGCGGGCAATTTGAAAAGTTCTGTTAGCTATCATCCGCCATCTTTAATCAAGAGAGCACTGTGCTGCTATCTTTAGCTAGATACCTTTGAAATGTGGTGGCGGCAAATTGAAAAATTCCACGTGCTCTTGTTTGGAAACAAACTCACGTGCTTTTTCGACAGCTACCATCCGCCATCTTTAATCAACAGAGCATAGTGCTACCCTCTTTAGTTTGAAATGTGATGGCGGCAAATTCCACGTGCTCTTGTTTGGTAAACATAGCCATGTGCTTTTTTGACAGCTGTCATCCGCCATCTTTAATACAGAGAGCACCGTGCTGCCCTCTTTATCGTAGTAGATGTAAATTCGTCACCTGTCATCCGCAGTGCTGCCATCTTTAGCTAGATACCTTTGAAAAGTGGTGGCAGATAATTTAAAAAGAAAAATTCTACAGCAGCCCTCGCTCGACGCTAATTGCATAAGATGGCGGCTATACATGACTCCTTAAGGGTGCTTACACAAGATGGCTGCTATACACAGGTTCTTATGAGACGTCCTTGGGATGCTTGCGCAAGATGGCAGTTATACATGGCTCCTTATGAGATGCCCTAGGGATGCTTGCGCAAGATAGCGGCTGCTCTTATGGGACGGCTTAAGGGTCCTTGCACAAGATAGCTTGAGACGCCCTAAGGATGCTTGCGCAAGATGGCGGACACAAGATGGCGGCTATACACAACTCCTTATGAGACGCTTTAAGGGTGCTTGCGCAAGATGGTTGCTACTCTTAGCTTAGAGGCTAACGTGTCGTGATAGTTCGATTCATTAAATTTAGGGCTTAAATGCAAAATGTTAAATATATCGAAAACGGTGCACCGTAGAGCAAAACGGACAAAATTTTTCTGCCTAATACCTAGGTTCGCAGTATGAGGAACAAGAAAATCATAGTCTAATGATGGGATCAACGGTTCGGTTCCTACTTAGGCCCTTTGGCATTTGCTCTGTTTTAGCTTGTATTGAAGCGAGTCTTCGTAACATGATCAGGTCTAGCTATGGTAGAGAGTATAACGTACCGTGCAGGTTCGATTCATTAAATTTGGAGGCTTAAATGCAAAATGTTAAATATCTCGAAAACGATGCATCGTAGAGCAAAACGGACAAAATTTTTCCGCCTAATACGTAGGTTCGTAGTATCAGGAACAAGAAAAAACATAGTCTAATGATGAGATCAACGGTTCGATTCCTACTTAAGCCCTTTGCCATTCGCAGCTATCTATTTCTACAAGATGCTGGCTGCTCTTATGAGAAACAAGATGCCTTGAGACGTCCTAGGGATGCTTACGCAAGATGGCAGACACAAAATGGTGACTATACATAGCTCCTTATGAGACGGCCTAGGGGTGCTCGCACAAGTTGGCGGCTACTCTTATGAAGAAAGCTAGCTTAGAGGCTACTGCGCAAGATAACAGCTGCTGTTATGCATGTGGCGGAGGGCAATTTGAAATTCTATGTGCTTAATCAACAGAGCACCCTGCTGCCCTCTTTAGCTGAAATGTGGTGGTGGATAATTTGAAAAATTCGTTTGACAGCTATCATCTTTAAACAAAGGCGACTATACATAGGCTGTTAAGGCCTTATCATTCTCCTCCTCCTCCTCCTCCTCCTCCTCCTCCTCCCCCTCCTCCTCCTCCTTCTCTATCTCCTCCTCCGCCTCTTATGTCAAGGCATAGCTTTATATCGAACAAGTTTAAACCTGCATCGCGAAGGCAAGCGTGTGCAGCGATAACATTATTGTGCATGTTTAGACTTTCGAAACATAAGAAGAGTAGAATCAAACGCTGTACTCGATACGACATGTGATCAGAACACTGATAGATGCGTTCAGAAAATAAAATAAGTGATCAAGACTAGAATCGAACAATGTACTCAATACATCATGTGTTTAGAATATGTCAGGGGATACGCTTGTTCTAAGAAGATCAGATTGAAACATAACAAGACTAGAATAGAACACTGTAATCGATGTTGTTAACTTCAACATGTGATCAGAACATTGATTGATGTGTTCAGAACACAAAATAAGTGATCATGACTAGAATCGAACACTGTACTCGATACAACATGTGATCAGAACATTGATCGATGTGTTCAGAACACGAAATAAGTGATCAAGACTAGAATCGAACACTGTACTCAATACAACATGTGTTTAGAACATGTTAGGGGGTACCCTTGTTCTAAGAAGATCAGAATGAAACATAACAAGACTAGAATCGAACACTGTAATCGATGTTGTTAACCTCAACATATGATCAGAACATTGTTTGATGTGTTCAGAGCAAAAGTACAATTTTGATGATTTGCGCAGCTAACTCGCTCGGTAAACGATATAGCCAAAGTATATCTTCAAATTATTTTCCTTCCATCATTCGTCTTGTGTGTAAAAATCAGTCGAACAAGTTATCGCATAAACATGGCTGAAAAAAATCGTGATAGGGTATGGAACCCAGGGGTTACATCTTATCAGAAGGGCAAAAAGGATGAAAGGACTCTTCCTCCTCCTTACCGCACATTCCTTGGCTAATGGGCTAAAGGGCTAATGGGCTAAAGGGCTAAAGGGCTAAAGGTGCAACAACCTCATCGATCGCTATCAGCAAGAACGCTTGTACTTTGTTAAGTGTAGAAAATTAATCTTTATTGGTAAATGGTTTTATGTTCAGAACAAGGAATGGAACCTAGGGGTTACGTCTTACCTAATAAAATCCCCGAGGTGCGATGAGTTACGTTTTTCGAACTAGTGTTTGGAACACTGAACTTTTCAAGATGGCAAGAGTGAGGTTAGCAATGTTCTGTTGTTGGATTTTAAATTCCACGCTACAACATGCATAAGGTGGCAGCCCTTGAGGTTTACTCCCGTAAAGATGGCAAGAGTGAGGTTAGCAATGTTCCGTTGTTGGATTTTTAAAATTCCCCGCTATAACATGCAAAAGGTGGCAGCCTTGAGGTTTACCGCCGTAAAGATGGCAGCAGTGAGGTTAGCGACGCTCCATTGTCCTTCAAAGTGAGGTTAGGGTTCGTCAAGAAGACAGCTGTCAAAAAAGCACGTGGCTATGTTTACCAAACAAGGGCACGTGGTCGTGACGTCACGGTCACGTAGTATGCTGCCTCAGCATGCAAAGTTCAATGTCTACACCTACGTAGTTAACACTCTGCTATGTTCACAAGATTTTTATACATCACTATTCTTTATGCTTTAAGTTCATTCACATAGGCTATGCTAAGATAGCAGCACAAACACATGCGAACTTTGTACATTCTAATGGAATAAGTTTAGTACTGTGTGCGTCATGGATACATGATGTGTGCACGCATTTAATCTTGACTATACGTAATGCTGCTGCTTTGTTTACAAGATTTTTATACATTGCTATTCTTTATGCTTTAAGTTCGTGCACGCACAAGCGATACTCGTACGCTCTAGCAGGAGAAGTTTAGTACGATATTCGATACATACATTATCGATAGGTGATGTGTACACGCTTTAGAACATAGCTCATCTTTATGCTTTAAGTTCGTGCACATGGGTTAGGGATACACAAAAGCGATTGCTACATGCTCTAGCGGAAGAAGTCTAGTACGATAGTAGATGCATGTAAAATCGATAGGTTATGCTAAGATAGCAGCACACTTACATGATTTTAGCACAATCTAGTGGGAAAAGTTTAGTATGATAGTCGTTTCGTGCAAAATCATTAGGTAATGTGTAAACGCTTCGAAACAAGGCTATTCTTTGTACTTTAAGTTCATGCGTACAGGTTATGCTAAGATAGCGGCACAATCTAGCGCAAGAAGTTTAGTACGAGAGTCGATGTATGTAAAATCGATAAGTAATGAGTACACGCTTTAAAACATGGTTATTCTTCGTACTTTCAGTTCATGCATCTTAGTTATGCTAAGATAGCAGCACAATCTAGCGGAAGAAGTTTAGTACGATATTTGTTGCATGCAAATCGATAGGTGATGTGTACACACTTTGAAACATGGCTATTCTTTTTACTTTAAGGTCGTGCGTATAGGTTATGCTAGGATAGCAGCACAATCTAGCGGGAGGAGATTAGTACGAGAGTCAATGCATGCAAAATCCATAGGTAATGTGTACATGCTTTGAAACATGGCTATTCTTTGTACTTTAAGTTCATGCGTACAGGTTATGCTAAGATAGCAGCACAACCTAGCGGAAGAAGTTTAGTACGAGAGTCGATGCATGCAAAATCGATAGGTAATGTGTACACGCTTTGAAACATGGCTATTCTTTGTACCTTAAGGCCATGCGTATAGGTTATGCTAAGATACCAGCACAATCTAGCGGAAGAAGTTTAGTACGAGAGTCGATGCTTGTAAAATCGATAGGTAATGTGTACACACTTTGAAACATGGCTATTCTTTTTACTTTAAGGTCATGCGTATTGGTTATGCTAAGATAGCAGCACGATCTAGCGGAAGGAGTTTAGTACGAGAGTCAATACATACAAATTCGATAGTTGATGTGTACACGCTTTGAAACATGACTAATCATTGTACTTTAAGTTCATTGGTATAGGTTATGCTAAGATAGCAGCACAATCTAGCGGAATAAATTTGGTACGAGATTTGATGCATGCAAAATCAATAAGTAATGTGTACACGCTTTGAAACATGGCTATTCTTTGTACTTTAAGTTCATGCGTACAGGTTATGCTAAGATAGCAGCACAACCTAGCGGAAGAAGTTTAGTACAATATTTGTTGCATGCAAAGTCGATAGGTAATGTGTACACACTTTGAAACATGGCTATTCTTTTTACTTTAAGGTCATGCGTATTGGTTATGCTAAGATAGCAGCACGATCTAGCGGAAGGAGTTTAGTATGAGAGTCAATACATGCAAATTCGATAGTTGATGTGTACACGCTTTGAAACATGGCTATTCTTTGTACTTTTAAGTTCATGTGTATAAGTTATGCTAAGATACCAGCACAATCTAGCGGACGAAGTTCAGTACGAGATTCGATGCATGCAAAATCGATAGGTGATGTGTACACACCTTTTTACTTTAAGGTCATGCGTATAGGTTGTGTTAAGATAGCAGCACAATCTAGCGGAAGGAGTTTAGTACGATATTTGATGCATGCAAAATCAATAAGTAATGTGTACACGCTTTGAAACATGGCTATTCTTTCTACTTTTAAGTTCATGTGTATAAGTTATGCTAAGATAGCAGTACAATCTAGAGGAAGAAGTTTAGTACGATATTTGTTGCATGCAAAATCAATAAGTAATGTGTACACGCTTTGAGACATAGCTATTCTCTGTACTTTAAGTTCATGCGTATAAGTTATGCTAAGATAATAGCACAATCTACCTGCAGAAGTTTAGTACGAGAGTCGATACATGCAAAGTCGATAGGTAATGTGTACACGCTTTAAAACATGGTTATTCTTCGTACTTTCAGTTCATGCATCTTAGTCATGCTAAGATAGCAGCACAATCTAGCGGAAGAAGTTTAGTACGAGAGTCGATGCGTGCAAAATCGATAGGTAATGTGTACACGCTTTGAAACATGGCTATTCATTGTACTTTAAAGTCATGCTAAGATAGCAGCACGATCTAGCGGATGAAGTTTAGTTCGATGGTCGATGTATGTAAAATCGATAGGTGATGTGTACACGCTTTGAAACATAGCAATTCATACTGCTGCTCTGTTCCCAAGACTTTTAAGAATAGCTAATCCTAATGCTGCTCTTAGCGACGTCGAGCTAAGGATTGATTACGTGACCGTGACGTCACGATCACGTGCTCTTGTTTGGTAAACATAGCCACGTGCTTTTTTGACAGCTGTCTTCTTGACGAACCCTAACCTCACTTTGAAGGACAATGGAGCGTCGCTAACCTCACTGCTGCCATCTTTACGGCGGTAAACCTCAAGGCTGCCACCTTTTGCATGTTATAGCGGGGAATTTTAAAAATCCAACAACGGAACATTGCTAACCTCACTCTTGCCATCTTTACGGGAGTAAACCTCAAGGGCTGCCACCTTATGCATGTTGTAGCGTGGAATTTAAAATCCAACAACAGAACATTGCTAACCTCACTCTTGCCATCTTGAAAAGTTCAGTGTTCCAAACACTAGTTCGAAAAACGTAACTCATCGCACCTCGGGGATTTTATTAGGTAAGACGTAACCCCTAGGTTCCATTCCTTGTTCTGAACATAAAACCATTTACCAATAAAGATTAATTTTCTACACTTAACAAAGTACAAGCGTTCTTGCTGATAGCGATCGATGAGGTTGTTGCACCTTTAGCCCTTTAGCCCTTTAGCCCATTAGCCCTTTAGCCCTTTAGCCCATTAGCACTTTAGCCCATTAGCCCTTTAGCCAAGGAATGTGCGGTAAGGAGGAGGAAGAGTCCTTTCATCCTTCTTGCCCTTCTGATAAGATGTAACCCCTGGGTTCCATACCCTATCACGATTTTTTTCAGCCATGTTTATGCGATAACTTGTTCGACTGATTTTTACACACAAGACGAATGATGGAAGGTAAATAATTTGAAGATATACTTTGGCTATATCGTTTATCGAGCGAGTTAGCTGCGCAAATCATCAAAATTGTACTTTTGCTCTGAACACATCAAACAACGTTCTGATCATATGTTGAGGTTAACAACATCGATTACAGTGTTCGATTCTAGTCTTGTTATGTTTCATTCTGATCTTCTTAGAACAAGGGTACCCCCTAACATGTTCTAAACACATGTTGTATTGAGTACAGTGTTCGATTCTAGTCTTGATCACTTATTTCGTGTTCTGAACACATCGATCAATGTTCTGATCACATGTTGTATCGAGTACAGTGTTCGATTCTAGTCATGATCACTTATTTTGTGTTCTGAACACATCAATCAATGTTCTGATCACATGTTGAAGTTAACAACATCGATTACAGTGTTCTATTCTAGTCTTGTTATGTTTCAATCTGATCTTCTTAGAACAAGCGTATCCCCTGACATATTCTAAACACATGATGTATTGAGTACATTGTTCGATTCTAGTCTTGATCACTTATTTTGTTTTCTGAACGCATCAATCAATGTTCTGGTCACATGTCGTATCGAGTACAGCGTTTGATTCTACTCTTCTTATGTTTCGAAAGTCTAAACATGCACAATAATGTTATCGCTGCACACGCTTGCCTTCGCGATGCAGGTTTAAACTTGTTCGATATAAAGCTATGCCTTGACATAAGAGGCGGAGGAGGAGGTAGAGAAGGAGGAGGAGGAGGAGGAGGAGGAGGAGAATGATAAGACCTTAACAGCCTATGTATAGTCGCCTTTGTTTAAAGATGATAGCTGTCAAACGAATTTTTCAAATTATCCACCACCACATTTCAGCTAAAGAGGGCAGCAGGGTGCTCTGTTGATTAAGCACATAGAATTTCAAATTGCCCTCCGCCACATGCATAACAGCAGCTGTTATCTTGCGCAGTAGCCTCTAAGCTAGCTTTCTTCATAAGAGTAGCCGCCATCTTGTGCGAGCACCCCTAGGCCGTCTCATAAGGAGCTATGTATAGTCACCATTTTGTGTCTGCCATCTTGCGTAAGCATCCCTAGGACGTCTCAAGGCATCTTGTTTCTCATAAGAGCAGCCAGCATCTTGTAGAAATAGATAGCTGCGAATGGCAAAGGGCTTAAGTAGGAATCGAACCGTTGATCTCATCATTAGACTATGTTTTTTCTTGTTCCTGATACTACGAACCTACGTATTAGGCGGAAAAATTTTGTCCGTTTTGCTCTACGATGCATCGTTTTCGAGATATTTAACATTTTGCATTTAAGCCTCCAAATTTAATGAATCGAACCTGCACGGTACGTTATACTCTCTACCATAGCTAGACCTGATCATGTTACGAAGACTCGCTTCAATACAAGCTAAAACAGAGCAAATGCCAAAGGGCCTAAGTAGGAACCGAACCGTTGATCCCATCATTAGACTATGATTTTCTTGTTCCTCATACTGCGAACCTAGGTATTAGGCAGAAAAATTTTGTCCGTTTTGCTCTACGGTGCACCGTTTTCGATATATTTAACATTTTGCATTTAAGCCCTAAATTTAATGAATCGAACTATCACGACACGTTAGCCTCTAAGCTAAGAGTAGCAACCATCTTGCGCAAGCACCCTTAAAGCGTCTCATAAGGAGTTGTGTATAGCCGCCATCTTGTGTCCGCCATCTTGCGCAAGCATCCTTAGGGCGTCTCAAGCTATCTTGTGCAAGGACCCTTAAGCCGTCCCATAAGAGCAGCCGCTATCTTGCGCAAGCATCCCTAGGGCATCTCATAAGGAGCCATGTATAACTGCCATCTTGCGCAAACATCCCAAGGGCGTCTCATAAGAACCTGTGTATAGCAGCCATCTTGCGTAAGCACCCTTAAGGAGTCATGTATAGCCGCCATCTTATGCAATTAGCGTCGAGAGAGGGCTGCTGTAGAATTTTTCTTTTTAAATTATCCGCCACCACTTTTCAAAGGTATCTAGCTAAAGATGGCAGCACTGCGGATGACAGGTGACGAATTTACATCTACTACGATAAAGAGGGCAGCACGGTGCTCTCTGTATTAAAGATGGCGGATGACAGCTGTCAAAAAAGCACATGGCTATGTTTACCAAACAAGAGCACGTGGAATTTGCCGCCATCACATTTCAAACTAAAGAGGGTAGCACTATGCTCTGTTGATTAAAGATGGCGGATGGTAGCTGTCGAAAAAGCACGTGAGTTTGTTTCCAAACAAGAGCACGTGGAATTTTTCAATTTGCCGCCACCACATTTCAAAGGTATCTAGCTAAAGATAGCAGCACAGTGCTCTCTTGATTAAAGATGGCGGATGATAGCTAACAGAACTTTTCAAATTGCCCGCTACTACATGCTTAAGGTAGTAGCCATAAAGAGGGCAGCACGGTGTTCTGTAGATTAAAGATGGCGGGTGATAGGTGATGAAATTGCCCGCATGATAGCAGCACGGTGCTCTGTTGATTAAAGATGGCGGATGGCAACTGTCAAAAAGCACATGGCTTTGTTTCCAAACAAGAGCACGTGGAATTTACCGCCACCACATTTCAAACTAAAGAGGGCAGCACTGTGCTCTATAGATTAAAGATGGCAGATGACAGCTGTCAAAAAAGCACGTGAGTTTGTTTTCAAACAAGAGCACGTGGAATTTTTCAATTTGCCGCCACCACATAGAGGGCAGCACTGTTCTCTCTGGATTAAAGATGGCTGCTTGTCGAAAAGCATTTTTCAAATTATCCGCCACCACATTTCAAAGGTAAGTAGCTAAAGAGGGCAGCACTGTGCTCTATAGATTAAAGATGGCGGATGACAGCTATCAAAAAGCACGTGGCTGTCAAAAAGCACGTGGATTTGTTTATCTCGAGCTAGTGAGGTTAAGTTGGTAGCACTAAGGTTTAGGCCCGTCAAGATGGCAGCACTGCCGATGACAGGTGACGAAAGAGGGCAGCACGGTGCTCTGTAGTTTAAGGATGGCGGATGATAGCTGTCAAAAAAGCACGTGGCTGTCAAAAAGCACGTGGCTTTGTTTATCTCGCGCTAGTTAGGTTAAGTTGGTACCACTAAGGTTTAGGCCCGTCAAGATGGCAGTACTGAGGTTAGCGATGCGTTGTTGTCTGTCAAAAAGCACGTGGCTTTGTTTACAAATCTGTCAAAAAGCACGTGGCTGTCAAAAAACACGTGGCTTTGTTTACCTCACGCTAGTTAGGTTAAGTTGGTACCACTAAGGTTTAGGCCCGTCAAGATGGTAGTACTGAGGTTTGCGATGCGTTGTTGTCTGTCAAAAAGCACGTGGCTTTGTTTACAAATCTGTCAAAAAGCACGTGGCTGTCAAAAAGCACGTGGCTTTGTTTACCTCGCGCTAGTTAGGTTAAGTTGGCACTACTGAGGTTTAGGCCCGTCAAGATGGCAGTACTGAGGTTAGCGATGCGTTGTTGTCTGTCAAAAAGCACGTGGCTGTCAAAAAACACGTGGCTTTGTTTACCTCTCGCTAGTTAGGTTAAGTTGGCACTAGTGAGGTTTAGGCCCGTCAAGATGGCAGCAGTGAGGTTAGCGATGCGTTGTTGTCGATGACAGCTGTCAAAAAGCACGTGGCTTTGTTTACAAATTCAAATCTCCCGCCAAAATTCAAATTTCCCGCCAAAATTCAAATTTCCCGCGGGCGGCGGCGGAGGAGGCGGCGGAGGAGGCGGCGGGAGGAGGCGGCGGGAGGAGGAGGAGGCGGCCGAACTGTCCAATTATACTACTCAGGTACGATAGTACACTCCATGTTTAAAGTGGACGCTGATCTCGACAACTTTGAGGTATCAGTGTGCAATGTGTCGAAAACCATCAGTACAAGAAAGGTTTATCGGGACTAAGTACTGATCATATGGGATGAGTGCACAATTCCACACCAAAAACATATAGAGGCAATTGACTCCAAAAGATACTCGCGATTTTAACATATTTTTTGTTGGAGTAGCAGTCATCTTCTCTGGCGACTTTCGAAGGACTTAGCGTGTTGTCGCCTACTGAACCAAAGCAGGTGAAGCTAAAAACTCTCTGAAAATATCATCTCTGTGACCATTCATTCATAATTGGTCTCCCACTCAAATTATGAGAGTTTATCTTGGAGGCAATCCCCGACAGCACACGATTTTCTGACTTAGTCCCATCTATTCGCAATGGTACCATGAGGGAAGTAACGGTCTATCAGATTTAGTTTGTACAGCACTTCCGAATATCGATGACTCCGTCAACAAAGTATACCTCTGTATTCATGAAATAAACTTGAAATCGACTGAATGGCTCTGTGAGCAAACCATACTAACTCCAACCAGCAACGAAGCCAGAGCTGTCAATGGGCCCATCATTGCGTAGCTACTCGTTTAACGTTGCACGAACACATCGACAGTTTTCAGCGACGAAAGGATGTGAAAGGGCTAGGATTGGGAAGGTAGCAGTCGTGGTCTTTAGGTAAATCGCCAGCATTTGTCTGGTAAATCACGGAAAACTATCTTCAGGGCTGCCATCGGTGGAATTCGAACCTACTTTTCGGTGGGTCCATCTTGAATAGACTTTAAGTGCAGGAGTTGGTGTATAGTTCGGTGAACCGACTCGTTAATCAGAATATCGTGGTGCACTACCTTCTGAAATTCCTCAATTCTGTCAGAGCCCCTAGACTGTCGGAGCATATTTGACTCTGAAAATGCGATCACCCATCATACTCCTCAGGGACCTGCCCCTCTGAAATTCTGCAGTGGCACTAGGCTACAACTAAAGGCACCGCACAGGCATGTGATAGGGGCAGTAAAATTCGCTGACTATGGCAAAAGCAAGTCCGTATTCATACCGAGAATTCCACTGATTTCTATGAACTGTCCATTCCAGTTCAAGCGCTTCCCCAGTTCCCCGTCAGTCCTTGCTTCGCGATAGACAACAAGAAGTCACAGGTTCAGACTCTGAAAGTTGCAGGACTTAACCTCAGATCGAGCTTGTTTCTCACACGGCCAACTGTATGTCGCATGATCCCGTGTTTATAAAAGTAAATCGCTCTTCATTTGTGCTCATAGTAACAGAACGACGAATGTGGTCTACAATGAAGCATTCAAGATGAGTGGCTGCAAATATCTCAAATACAGAATTGGTCTAACGCGTGAGCGCCGAAATATAACATATCCTTTGTGTGTATAAGCCTATTATGTCACATTGTTTCGGGCAGTAAAATGGAGAAGAATAATGGATGGTAACCACGTTGTCTGTAGCGTCTCTATTAGCCAATACGAAACTAACATTGCTTTCTTTTTTGAATATTCTGCTTAGTGTAACTCTATATTCATTCTGATGAACCCATCAAGACGGGCGTGTACATCTGCAATGTAATGCGGCTCACAGAATTTGAGGCAAGTAAATGTAATTTTCAGTCATAGTAAATGAAAATTCCTAACAAATTCCAGCACTTCATCTCTCACCTTCCTCTTTTTCTTGTTGTGCTCTATCGGTTCCGTATGCTGGCGATCATCATGACGATCCTATTTTTGTTGACAGATCCTCCGAATAGTTCGATGGATGACAGAGAGTCTGAACCATTGCCGTAGTTTCCTGAGACATGAAATGTGACGACGTCCTGGGTCTGCTCTCTCAAATATTTTGTCCCGTATCTCTAGCTGGAGTGCACGATATTACTCATCGTTCCGCCTGATGTAACCGAAATATTCCAGTTCACGCTATATGCCAGTGTTTAGTAGATATACTCTTGTTCGTGGGTACGCCGTAATGTTTTCACATTTCGTCAGTGATGAACCTAGGAGATTCTCTGAAGTCTTCTACCGGGTGGTCAAAATAAAAATGGCTCGGAAAATATTTACAATAGGACTGCTGCGGGATTGACCCTAGTTAATGAACATCACAGAAGATGCTGGAAATGGCCTATTCTGAAGAAATGAAGAACTGGGGATCCAAAAGTCTTAACTCCACTCAGAAACCGCCGGCAGAACTCAACACGCCAAGGTTCGTCTGGACTCTAACGTGTGCACAGCAATAAATTTTTAACGATACAGACGCAAGTCCTTTTTAATAATGTACTTGCTAGTGTCTTTACGTCGCACCGACACAGGTAGGCCTTATGGCGACGATGGGATAGGAAAGGCCTAGGATTTGGAAGGAAGCCGATATGGGCTTAATTAAGATACAGCCCTAGCATTTGCCTGGTGTGAAATGGGAGACCACGGAAAACCATCTTTAGGGCTGCCGGGAGTGGGGTTTGAACCCACTATCTCCCGGATGCAAGCTCACACCGCGTGCCCCTAACTTCACGGCCAGCTCTCCCGGTTTTATTATGTTTCGACACAACGATCTCTTTATATTCCCACTTTCACAGATAGGCCTAAACGGCGTTGAGATTTCTTCAGACTTCCTTCCAAGCTTTCCTCACTCGAGGAATGTTTTCTGTCATTCAAACAATTCAGGATTTTTACGGTTTTGATTCCCTACAGAGCCAGTTTCCCACCATTTCGTAAATAAGTTGCGCATTGCAGACTTTTCCGGATGTTTTGCCAGAACACATGCAGCCTTAAACACTTGCGCAAACACTTCCGCACAGGTTTACCACGAATTGTGCTTCGCATAACACTCGACAATGAAAGCTCGGTGTTTTACTGTATAGTCAGCACCATTTTGTGTTGCAATCAACTCGTCACTAAGCACGTCTGCTTCTCTCACACTCACTCACTCACTCACTCACTGATACGTAATTAAGAGTGAACTAGGCAATCAATTGATAAAGAATTTGCCACCTGGGCGACAGTTCTAAATGCAGATCAATGATTGACCGATTTATTTATTTATTTATTTATTTATTTACTGACTGACTGACTGACTGACTGACTGACTGACTGACTGACTGACTGACTGACTGACTGACTGACTGACTGACTGACTGACTGACTGACTGACTGACTGACTGTTAATTCACCTATTTCATACAGTAAAAGAAACTTCAGGTAGCATTTTATGATGCGTAGTTTTATTTTTTAAATCAATAGAGAAATACTGATGTTCCTCTTGCTGGGGTATCTCGGTTAGCAATAGTTGGTAGAAAGCACTGCCTTTTCGTTCGGTGGTAGGAAGAAAGTAAGCCGCTGGCAACAAAGGCAAACTTGCTGCGGCGAGCTGGAGCTTTCTGCAGTGGAGCATCTAGCAACTAAACAACTTGCCGGCGGGTTTTATACGCATGTTCTAACCACCGCGCCATTCCCTGTACTCAACAATAAAATGACCACAATAGTTACCGTGCCACTGTTTTACTTCGGTGCATATGCCCACATTAAATTACCTTAGGCCTGATGTAGGAATTGACAACAGAGATGTTCTACGTGGAAGAAAGTGCAGTACCATAATCTGCTTCTGCCAGCCACCAGCTTACATGGAACTTCAGCGAAAGAGAGGTAGCATAAGGGAGGAATTCTGCTTGAGCGAGGTCATGACAAGCTACGAGTGGTCACTGGGTGATTATGGGCATGAATTCCATGATAGACACTGTCAAACTAAGTGCTTCCATGAACTTGTAGGCGGAAGAGATGTGGTGAACTCTGAGAACGATGCTAACTGCTAAGATACCGGGCGAGACGAAATCGCTGGAGAAATTCTACATTGTTAATTGATGATAAGAATTTACTTTCCCTGCTCATTTTTGGCAATTAAGACAAATACTGAAACGTTACATAAGTAATAACTGCAAAAAACACAAAAAATATATATTAATTTGTTTGAAGTCCAGTTGGTGATCGCGTGGGGTAAGAAGTTGCCCTAGTCACTGCCTTCGTGATGTCCAGGCCGTATTAAAGCGAGTGCGGGAAAGCAACCAGCCGATCGTTAGGGGGAAGTTTAGCACGTGAGTTAACAGAGTTAAACCTAAATTTTCGCAGTTTTATTGAAATTTTTAATGTTGGCCGCATGTTCACTCAGATATATGTGAGAATGAGTCGTCATCAACTGCATTATTAAGTGGAAAGTCATTAATTAGTGAAGAAAACGTAGTGTGAGCGAGGATTTATGTGAAGCTATAGGTTAAGGAGATCGTTCTTCAGTGTTTTAATTTTGTACTTTATTTGTGTAAAGTTATATTTATAGTGTAAAATTAATTGAGTTAGTGCATTCTGTGTTTTATTATGAACCACGATGTGTATTTACTTGAATTAAGACGATCAGTAAGGGAAATCACCATGCCTAAGAGTTGCTGTGTGTCTGGCTGCAAAGCCAATTACAGAAAAGAAGAGTACGCTCCGGTATTTGTGTTTCCTTCTGATGAAGAAAGAGTTAAGTTACGGAAGAAGGGAGAATCTAATAGTTAACCACAACACAGTTGTGTTTCAAGCATTTTCCTGAAAATCAAATTCTGAGAGAAATAAGAGTGTGTCGTCCAGATGGTGAGCTAATTTTTTATTATGTTATAAACATGGGTAATATTAGGTAGGCCCTATATTTTTAGGTAATCAGACCTAGGCCTACGGTTTATCTGAATTCGGTGTATTTGAAAATTCAAATCCAATTTATGCATTTTCAAAATGTACTGTGGAATAAGACTGCTGAGATTATTCCAATTTATATTATTTTGTAGTATATTTTATTTATATTGAGACAATAGGAATTCCACAGAAACTGATTAGGATGATCAGAATCACTTTAGGAGAAGTAAGGGCAAAGCTGATGGTGGATGGAAGAATTGGAAATGAGTTTGCTCTTAATACAGGAGTCAGACAAGGTGATGCACTCTCAGCTACTTTGTTTAATCTGGCAATTAACCAAGTCCTTGAAAATATAATGGATACCGGAAATACTGTATATAAATCTAAACAAATTTATGCGTATGCAGATGATGCAGTATTAATGGCCAGGAAATTTTTCTTGAAATGGAGGAAGCAGGAAAACGGATGGGATTATAGGTGAATGACAGTAAATCTTAGTATATGCATGTGACTGTTACAGAGGGCAGAAGAAGTCAAGATAATCTGGCAATAAATGGGCATAATTTTGAGAATGTACGAAGTTTTGAGTATTTGGGAGCCATATTGACAAACAATGATAGTTCAAGTGAGGAGATACATCGTAGAATAATAGCTGGAAGCAGTGCCTATTATGCAAATCTTACATTATTTAAATCTCGTCTATTGTCTAAACCTACAAAATTCAAAATACATAAGACCCTTATTAGACCTGTAGTGACATATGGCTCAGAAGCCTGGAACCGTTTAGTTGATGATGCGAATAAATTAATAATATTTGAAGGAAAGATTATTAGACAAATATATGGCCCAATTCAAGACCAGAATGGTTGGAGGATAAGGACGAATACTGAAAAACAAAACATATTAGACCAGGAGGATATAGTTAGATTTAATATGGCACAGAAATTGCGATGGCTTGGCCATGTGGAAAGAATGGAGGAAGATCGAATGCCAAGAAAAGTAGTTAAATCCTGAGTAGATAAAAGACGGCGACAAGGAAGGCCCCGTAATAGATGGAGCGATGAAGTTGAAGCCGACCTGAGGGCAATGAACATTCGCTCATGGAGAGCAGCCGCTCAGGATCGAAGTAGATGGCGGACTATCGTAGAAGAGGCCAAGGCTCACACAGGGCTGTAGCGCCGGATAAGTAAGTATATTTTATTAGTATTTGGTTGTATGTTTTCTGTCAGTGTGTATTATGTGAATGTTCCAGTTGACCAGAAAACGGATAAAATCGCAATAATATGTCTCAACGTGTATTGTATGTCAGAATTAACAAATATTTGAGGATAGGTTTTGGTTTTATAAGGTGTTAATTAACAGTTCTTTAAGTAATTTAAACGAGTGTGTTATTCAAGCGGAGCGTATGCGTATTGCCTTCAAGCCCCCCCCCAAAGCGTGACGTCATCAGAGCTACAGTACGGCCTGGACATTACGAAGGCAGTGCTCTAGTCTACTGTGTATCACTGCTGAAAGCGAACTCACAATGCACCCGGCCTAACAATCAGCTACTATTGCGTCAGATAGCGTGCATGAAAGGATCACAGATCAGGTTATCGTTTACTATCCAAAGCAAAATGCAGGCATTATCTAATTACTGGGGTGATAAATTACAACGCGCGACCACTGACGGGTTAAAACATATGCCGCTCACGTTTTTGGAAGTTAACCCCGAACAGCTGATCCGCTTTAATATCCCACCCCACAGCTGTGGCGGCAATTACGTCCAGGTTTGTTCTCACACTGCATTTTAATTACATTCAGATAGATTAACCCAGTTGGGGCAGACGAAGCTGCGAGTCACCCAGCTACCGGGAGTCTTCCATTAGAATAGCGAGCTTATTATAACGCTCGCTCAGCTATGAGTAAATCATATTTATGCGTAGATTTAAGTAAATTTTTCAGAAAAAAAATGATTTACTTTCTTTGCCTCAAAGTGCTACATTGTTTCAAGATAATCATTCCAAGGATTCATTGCCGTATTCCAATTCTAAATGCGTGAATAAAATTAAATACTTCGAAGGGTTATGTTACCACGTCCCACATTCTACTGTCACTGATCAGGAATCTGTGTATAGCTTGCCTCTCTGACGGCCACTTGGAACTTTATGATCTTAAATATTAGAAGGCAGCGGTGAACATGGCAGACGAAAGTTTCCAGTTCCTTTTCGTTGAGAAGATATCATGTGGCAAATAGACATGTATTGCATGTGAGAATTGTTTATTTTTCATAAATAGATATAATTGAGTTCTATACTGATTATTAGTGTAAATATAGGGAGAATTACTGGTAGAGTGTTTAAACAAATGAAGATAAATAGGATTCAATGTGTACATACAATGAATAGAATTGTCCCACTAATCTATATAAATTAAGTTGTAGGTGGGTCCGCTGTCTGTAATTTCTTTTGTTTTGCCAATTAAAGACCGAATCGGTGGTTTTTACTTTTCGTGTCTGTCTGTTTGTTTGTTTGTTCCACCATCACGTCGAAATGGCTGGATAGATCTCAACCAAACTTCATATTCAGAGTATACTCATCCCGGGGAAGGTTTCGATATGCCCATCATTTTAAAATCTTTGAATAGACGGGGGATTATAGGAAAACCAGAACGGTTTTCCTCCATTTTCTCTTATACTATTTTCTATAAACTCCGTGGACGGTACGTGAAACATCTCTTCAGTATAAACAACTTTCGTTGTGTTCATAATTTACCTTACTCTTCAAATGACGGAGAAATTTACTGATTTCTGCGGGTATCATGCTCTGCATTGAGTGACCGACAGACCGACCACGAACCTACAGGTTACCATGGCAACGTCTCTGACTGCTTGCCAGCAGGGAAGTAACGTAATGCCATTTTCCTCATCATGATTTTAAATTCATGGTTTCCTTAGGTAAAAGGCAAGAGAGGCGTCAATCGGCCTATCTGCAGGATATTGGCGGAATATCGTTGGAGGTCATAACCGCCCTCGAATAGATCAAGTAATAACACCATTAGTTACTTTCTTATCTGTTTACCTAAGAATCACTGCGCCTAAATATCTCCTCTGTTACCGCTTTATTATATCCATAACTCACACCAGCATAATTTATTGAGGGGCATTTGATTTTCCAATACATTAACTTGCCATTTACATATTTGTCGTTACCCAGCTGTCTTAAGTTATAAAATATTTTCTATTAATTTCAACTTTCATAACTGTGTTATTTTCTTCCTGAATTATTCCGTATGTACGCGAGTGCTAGAATCTACTAAATATATATCCACCAAACTTCATATTTAGAATCCAGCTGTCCTTGGGTAGGTTTTATGCCAAATATTGTTCCTAATTCCCTGAACTGACTCGGGGTTCATACGAAACCGAAACATTGATTTTACAGTCCCGCAAAATATACACAACTGAACTTAATGGAAATCTACCTGCCTTAACGGAAATTAATTTCCAAACATTTTTTCTCATGTGCATCATTTCGATACGAGGATTAATAAGGGAGATATCATTAACGGACCGTTTTTCGGTACAAGTCCCATCGGACTTAACTGAAGAGCGGGTGCGTGTAAAGCGTATTCCTTACAACTTGAAAACTACTGAAGATATTCGAAACAAACTTTATATTTAGTATCCACCTATCCAAAGGTAGGTTTTAAAGGTCAATAACTTTTCATGTTCCCGAAATGGACTGGTAGTTTATAGGGAACCGACATGGTGATTTTACTCTTCCACAATATATACAGTACAAGACTAACCTGACTGGAAATCGACCAAACGTGATGGAATTCCTCCTCTAAAACGTTTTTTTCATGTGCATTTTTTCGTCAGGAGGATTAATAAGAGAGATATCATGAATGATCAGTTTTGCAGGTTAAGTCCAGCGGACATAGCCCAAAAGGTGTTGTACGTGGAGAAGATTCCTTATCTATCTATATAAATAAAATCGTAACGACTGTGTGCTTCTATATTGACTATTTTGGCGAAATTTTCGCACAGCTACCCGTTTAAGGGGTAATAATGACCATCTACATATATTTTTTTGTTTAGTTTACTGAATGTCCTAATTTGTACACTCGTCACCCAAAATCCAGACTGCGGCATAATCTGCCAGACGAAAAAGAAAATAGAAATTTGACAAAATTGTACGTTTTAGCTTGTAACGGACGGAAAACTTCCAAGATCTTTAAATTTTTCATTTTCATATCCCCGAAGAATATCGAAATATGGAGGCAATTTTAATGATGGTGCAGAGCTTCGGGAAGTCCTATCACATAACGGATTGCACAAACTCCGTTCAATTTGGAATTATCTACAACCTTGATGACTTTTTGTCGTATCTGTATCCCCTTCACGTTTGATTTTTCTCTATTAATCGATGTTAAGTAAATTTGGACTTTTCACATGCATAATTCATACATCCAATCACTTATAGCAAATATAGAATCATCAAACTCTTCACGAAAATTGGCCCACCCAGTAGCCATATATGAGCCAAATGCTATGTACGTAGCTGTCACATAACCGAAAAGTAATGCAATGTGAGATAATCTTACAAAAACTTTACCCTGTTCAACGTTTTTAACTCAATCTGTCCCAAGAATAAATGAAATATCGTAGGATCAGCCATTTAGGCCACTAGTACAATCCTTTGTCGATATGACGTACGTGTAGCAGCAGTTAATCTGTAAATGAACTTCTGCAATATTGTAAACACGCATATACTTTCGTATGTCGATCTATATATATTCACTGATGTCGATTTGTATCGATCGTGAAAGGGTGTGTTTGCAGTTGTAATCAATACTCCCCAAACCGACTTCGAGTGGCAGTAGGAATGGGGTCCTTCTCCAACTCCTGTGTAACTGGCAGTAGTAAGGAAGGCCTACCATTGTAATGAATAGTTCACTTCTCGATTTGACTTGCAGAAGGCAAGGGAGCATGCAGTTTCGTTTAAAACTCCCCTACCCGATTGTGTTTGGCAGTAGGCAAGGGTGCCCGCAATTATAAACAAAGTCCTCATCTAAAATGTGACTGGCATTAGGCATAGTGGCCTGCTATTTTGATGGAAACTCACCAACTTTGTGTGACTGGCAGTAAGCTGGCTGGCAGTAGGAAAAGGGGCCTGTCGTTATAATGATAACTGCACAACTCAGTTTCGACTGATAGTTGAGTAGTTGCCTGCCATTATAATAGAAACTCCTCAACTGTTATCTGTCTGGGAGTAGGAAAGGTGGGCTGCCATTGTAACGAAAACCCCCCAAATCGATTGTGATTGAGTAGTAGGCAATAGGGCCTGCAATTATAATGTGAACTTCCCAACTCGATTGTGAATGGCAGTAGGCAAGTGAGTCTGCCGTTATATCACAAATCCGTAACAAACACTTTACATTGGAAACAGCGTACGGGGACCCCCTCCCCATGCTGTTTCTCGGATAACGCCAAGAGACATGCAATTTTAAAACAATCGTATTTAGTGTATGTACAGTATTTACTTCGATATTCGAATACAATGTAGAATACCGTAGCGAAGAACGGGTACATTTGCTAGTTTTTAATAATAGTGTATCCACAATAATATCGATGAAGATCGAGCGGGTTAGCCGTGCGGTTAGGGTCAAATAACTGTGAACTTGCATTCGGGAGATAGTGAGTTAAAACCCCATTTTGGGCAGCTCTGAGGATGGTTTTCCGTGCTTTCCCACTTTCACACCAGGCAAATGCTGGAGCTGTACCCTATTAAAACCACAGCTGCTTCATTCCCACTCCTAGTCCTTCCCTATCCCATCGTCACCATTAAATCTGTCTGTGTCATGCGACCTAAAGCAAACTGTAAATACATTTTTTTTAAGTACCAATGAATGTATTTTGCCAGGAAACAAGAAGTAGTCTTACACTAGTGGTTTTTGACTTAAAGACATCGAAATAGTGCAGCAATCCATAACACTTGTCAATTCATCATGAACATCCTCCTTATTATATTGTAACTCCAGTTTCCCGGATGTAGTGTACATTTGTCAATTCTCGTTTGCACCCTATGGCATTTGATGATGATGATGATGATGATGATGATGATGATAAAGAAAGGTTTGGCCCTGCCAGTTATAACTTTAAACCAAGTTTATCGTAATTTAACATTATTTTTTTTCTCATTAAAGGTGCACTTTCTCAAATTCTACTGGATGTAAATCAATGCAAATTGGCAGTCTAATTGAGAATGGTAACTTGCACAATTCTGTTTAACAGAATTTACCTTGAGTATATTATAGCCTACTGTAAGAGTGCGTAAATAAGTCGTGCAAATGTACATTCCTAGAGTGCGGTACGGTAAGGTTCATTTTACTTTACACGTAAGTATAGGAAAATGAACACAGCGAATATTGTTCGCTAGGAGGCGTGGCCAGTCTGAAGGAAAATAATGGATACGAAGAGCATTGGTAGATATGATCTTTTGCCAGAACAGCGACGATGTATTCATTATACAGGGTGAAGCGAAATTCGCGCACTCGGGCGTCGCAGCGAGACTCTTCACATACAGGCAATAATAAAATGTCTCTCACAAAAGTTCGTCCTGCGAGTATATCCGGGAGAGAAAGGTCGTTGAAGGGTGGCAATCTGGCAACACTGTAACCACATGTACGGTAACTGCCTCTGTCAGCACATATTAGTCGTGCTGTACAGTTGGAGCAGTGGGTAGAGTTTTGGGTTAACGTGCACGAGGGCGAGGGTTCGATTCTGGGTTGAGGCGTATGTTTTTTATTTCGTAAATGTAGTCCAGGTGGTATGGTATCTGGCATCTTAATCGTGAACAGCGATTGCAGTGGGTTCTCTAGAAACCATTTGCACTTACATACTACGATGCTAGAAATGAACGAACATTCGTTTTCATTGGTCAGCTTTGAAAGACGCCCTTTCCACGTTGTGGGCGTGACTTTATTCGTACCACTTCATCTACTTTGCCTTTGCTGGCACGACCAAGTGCTTACAGTGCACTATGTCTTCTGGTATAGGCTAGAGCAATTTTGTAACTTTCATAGATCTCTTTCTGTCTTATCCTTGGCTTTGACAATAAGAAAGTGACTGAGGTATGAGCGATGCTAGTAATGCCAATCCTTATGCAGCCAGTCCCCGCTATGAATGGTGTGAAAATGTTGCTCATAGGGTCGGTTGGTGTATGTATTTCAGTGGGCTTGGTAGACTGATATGTAATAGCAACTCTGGCTCGGTGAGGAAAGCAACGGGAAACTACCTCACTCCTCATTTCCCTAGTACGCCTCTTCAGTGATGCCTAGGCCATCTATGGCAGCTGATGGCAGAGCTGTTGTGGATCCCACCAGCGGAATCGCTGACGGACTGAACATACATGCATAATTCATCTACTAGATGCGTTACAACGTGTTCAGCGTTACTAAATTTTGTGAATGTAGGATGCATGTGACCTAAGAAACGGTGTCTTACTGTGTTACAGTATGTAATGTCCGATGGAAATTAGCAAGTAAAAAACTCGCCTCAACCTAGCATCGAACCTCGACCTCCCGCCTGCCAACCCAGAACCCTATCCACTGCGCCAACTGTACAGCACGACTAACACGTGCTCACAGAGGTAGTTACCATACATGTGGTTACAGTGTTGCCAGATTGCCACTCTTCAACGACCTTTTTTTTTTTTTTTGATATACTCGCAGGGCGAACTTTTGTGTGAGACATTTTTTTATTGCTGGCATGTGAGGAGTCACGCTGCGACGCCCGAGAGCGCGAATTTCGCTTCATCCGGTATATAGAGTGTTTCTAAATTCCCATTATATACTTTGAGGGCTTGCAGTGGGGACCAAGACGGTTAAGTTTATCATAGGAACTTCTGTCCGGAAACGTACCGTCTTCCCGCTACCCGCAAGAAACTACCACAGCACACTTTCACAGCACCTGCATTTTCGGCGTACAGTCCGTCCTCTGATGCTTGTTGTCTGGGTCCAACTACAGGTGGGGCTCGATATGACGACCACCGACGTGAGACATGGACGGTACCTACGTATTATGTTCTCGTACATACGGTCATCAATACCTGGTCCTCCAACATCTGCCGAAACCATAACCCGCGCAAGTAGAACTTCCTCAGATTCCACAGGGGTCTCGTAAATCCGTTTTCATACGACTCCACAGGTTGTAGTCTAGCGGTGTCAAGTCGGATGAATGTGCAGGCCAAGCAATCGGACCACTACGACCTATCCACTACTGCCCAAATCTTTCGTGAAGATCAAGTACTGTACAGCTTACTGCTGTATACGTAGTAAAGAATTTTTGCTGTACTGTAGTATGAACGAAAATCACAAGTACAACAACAGGTATAACACGTCTCCGTGCGGGTCACACACTCAGCTGAATGGTATGGAATGTCAACAAACCTGTAGGGGTATGGGGCATCACGTGATCGTTCAATGACGCATGTACTCTAGTCAGTGGCGCCGAAAATGCGGGAGATTTGAGCGTATGCTGTGCTGATTTTTTCGGGTAGCGGGAAGACGGTATGTTTCCGGACACAAGTTCCTATGCTAAACTTAACCGTCTTGGTCCTCACTGCAAGCCCTCGAAGTCTGTAAGGGGAATATAGAAACACACTGCATATTGTATTTTTCAGGGATTGCAATGTTTTGTAAATTCATTCTTATGTTCACGCTACCGACAGATGCGGTGCATTCTCTTGGATGATACCAATCGTAGAAACATCCAAAATATACGACATTACGCACACTACGAGCATCGCGTGAACGCAGGTTTGCCACACTTATATTTCTGGGTGGTAATGTCACCCGGGAAAGAAACATTAACATTACTGAAAATTTCACATTTTGGCCATAATTTTGCGACAAATCACGCATAACGGATCATTTTTCCAAAACCTGGCATTTGAAATAAATTTTGAATCAATGCGTGAATTTTTATTGCATCGCGTTCAGACGTGATATCCCTTTGTGGCGAAAGCCACGCGTGCAAATTGAGGCGCAGAGTTCCTATGCACAATGCATCGGTCCCATTCGGCTCGGCTCGGACCAACGCTTCGTCTCTGGGCTACTCAGCTAAGCTCGGCTCAACTCGGCTCGGATTTGGAGCGCTACGGAGCAAGTGAGGAAGAGGGAGACAGGCGGAGCGAGCGAGGCAGACGTGGGGAAAAAGAGAGACAACGCTATTGCTCCAAATCGAGGAGTGGGGGTCTGCACTCTGGTCAACCAGCGAAATGCACAGTACATGCACTCTGAGTGGCCCTGTCTAATGGATTCCTAAAGCAGGTCGGAAACTTCGACCGTCATTTTCTCGGAAACGGTAGTGTGTTTACGGATAAGCCGAAATATATGTTCACTTATTTCGACCTCTCTTCCCTGACCGAAGTTTCTGGCAAATCGTGTTGTTACACTTAGCACGTTCCCCTCGTCATTGATTGATTGATTGATTGATTGATTGATTGATTGATTAATTGATCACACTTCCAAGCTCCATTGTCTGTAACTTCCCAGCTGAATGTCTTAAAAGAATCATTGTCCTCACTGAAACAAACTTTTAAGTCCCACACGGCGACTTGTTTCAGTGGACTGAAAGGAATCTAATCTAACTTCGGATTCGCACTGGTTGAAACATTTCTATATACCGATGACGATTCGAAGTAGCCTGGAGTAGGTCTTGGACTACTCGAAAGAATTCACTTGGAGGAGGGGAAGGCTGCCTTTCACTGAGCTCGATAGATGTGGTCGCTTGAGAGCGGCCAGTACCCAGGAATCGGGAGATGGTGGGTTCGAACCCCATTGTAGCCAGCCCTGAAGATGGTTTTCCGTGGTTTCCTATTTTCACACCACGTCAAATGCTGGGGCTGTACCTTAAGGCTGCGGTCGCTTCCTTCCCACTCCTAGCCCCTTCCTGTTCCATCGTCGCCATTAGACCAAACTGTGCCGATGCGACGTAAAGCAACTTGTAAAAAAAAAAAAAAAAAAAATCTCTTTCGAAGCGAACGTTAGTGTGCGATTCTCACATAAAGCCACGTAGACAAGACGAAAGTCGCACCACTAGCCTCTTTCTTCAATTAACTAAAGAGTTTCGCCGCTTCCTGACATCACGTAAACGTTCACAATATAAATAATGTCCTTACAAAAATATAACAAGAAAGGACACCTTTATTTTTATAAGTAGCTTTACGTCGCACCAACACAGTTAGGTCTTACGGGGACAATGGGAATGGAAAGGGCAGGGGGAGTGGTAAGGAAGTGGATGTGCCCTTAATTAAGGTACAGTCGCAGCATTTGCCTGGTGTGAAAATGGGAAACCAAGGAAAATCATCTTCGAGGCCGCCGACAGTGGGGGTCGAACCCACTATCTCCCGAATACTGGATACTGGCAGCACTTAAACAACTGCAGCTATCGAACTCGGTAAGGGACACCCTAACAAACACGTACTCAAAGTTTAAGTTAATGGGTGAGATATCTGAACCCTTTGAAGACTAGACGGTCGTAAGACAAAAAGATTGCCTATCCCCACTTCTGTTCAATTGTGTCATGGACAAGTTCATCAAATAATGAGGAAAAGTATTCACAGAAAAAGTCATTAAGCACCAGGTAAGGTTACCGTGTAAGAAAGAAAACATCGCTATCATGTGCTTTTGATTCGTTGATGATCTTGTGCTGCTGTCAGAGATTATCGAATAAGCTATAATTCATGTTCACATTTTGGAAGAGGTTGCAGTGGAAATCGGCCTGTAGGCATATTTTGAAGAAGCCAATTTCATGACCCATATTAAAGATTCCCCGAGATACTTAACGATAGTAAAGGAAAAGGCATTAAATTCAAGTACCTTGATGACATACTACTGTACAGCATAACTGACTCGCTAAAGGAGGAGACCGCGTGAGAACCAGGAAAAGGGAGCTTACATTCCACTTTACGAAAAACACATACAATAAGAAAGGAATATCTTTTAGGACTAAACTATGACACTATCAGACAGTAATCCAACCAGACTGCCTCTATGCTTCAGAATATCTAAAGTAACAACCAGAAAAGACACTGAAGAAATCGACAAGAAGGAAAGATTTTAAGAAAAATTCTCAGACAAAATAAAAAATGTGCTGACACATACCGATTACGCAGCACAAAGAAGTATATAAAACATTCAGGAGGATTTCAGATACAATACGCAAACGCAGGGTTAAATTCCTTGGACATATTTGAAGAATGCCCTATGACAGACTCGCAAAGAATTTTTTTAACCATTTCTGCAAACCCAATAAGAAAGGTAACTCCTATGGCAAACGATTTGTTAACACAAGAAGGATCTGCAAGAAATGAACTTCATGGATCAAGACGTCCACAACAGAACCTTTAAACCTGTGAAGGGTTCCTAAAGCCAGAAAAAGCAAACAGGAAGACACAACATTGGGCGGCTGAAACGAAAGAAGTTGTAAGCAAGAGAATGAAGGAACACTGGCGCGAAAGGAAACTGAAATACAATCGAACCTCGATATCTAGATACTCAATTACTCGAATTTTCAGTATCTCGAAGTAACTTAAATTTCCCGGCCGTTTGTCCTATTATTCACATATATTTATTTCTCTTTTACTTGAAATTCGGTTACACGAATTTCTCGATTTCTCGAAGCAAATATTTCCTCCCTTCAAGCAAAAAACACTTTGTAACTGGAAATTTGTGCATCATTAACTGTGCAAACGGCATTTTCGGTTTGTGAGGAAGAGTTAACAAATAAAGAAAGGGTTAAAGTGATCCTGGCAGCTAATATAACAGGAACTGAAAAACGAACATTTCTAGTGATCTCAAAATTGGCGAAGCCTCGCTGTTTCTCGAGTGTGAATTCATTAGCGGTCATGCATGGACGCAACCCTCAAAGTCGTGAATGACACGCTCCGTTTAAGAATCCCGGCTGCGTGGTATTGACGATAAGTTTCAACGTGAAGGGAGAAAAGCTTAACCGTAACAAAAAGAAGAGGCTAAAGGATTTTTTTTCCAAAGCTGTTAACCTAGGTATGTTCCTTGTTTATCTACTCTATGTGCTCTACCCTGTCTTCTAAAAAGTTAATATAATAAGGGTTATAATTAAAGTGATGCCGTAAAATAGAGTTTGTTTGTATATTTTTAAGTGCTGCTAAAAATAATTTATTCAGTATAAGCCCGTAGATACATGTGATTCAATTACATGCTCAAAAACGGCATTCTCTATATCTCCAAATTTCGCTAACTCGAAATAAAATTCAGCTATCGAGGTGATTCGAGATCGAGGTTCCACTGTAATGGAAAGTTATTTACGTGGTCGATAGCTGGTAAAAATCGGTCATAAATTAATCACACCAAGCTTTATGTATGTCGTCTCTTGGTTTTCCTCACAGGAATGGAACTTCAGTAATTATTAACACGTTGAAAATTGACTGAGACATTGACAAAGAGAAATGTAACAGAAGTAAATCTGAGCTGGGATTGAACCCGCAAACTTTACCATCTGAGCTGCCCAGCCCAACCCATCATACTACTGCAGTAGATTTATTCAGGGAATCTGTAATTAAATAAACGAAATACGTGGTTAGTAACTTTAATACATTAACTTATACAAGCTACCATTATAGAAGTTCCTATTTTTAATATTCTATTACTGGATACGGTTAAAGATGTCAAGATCTTTTCCCCCCAATAGACTTATCATGATTGTATCATATCCTCCCCACTGTCCTTCCGCAGCTGTTGCTCTATCCTTTTCACAAGTGCGTTACGTTCTTTATATGCACGATTTATCATCTCTTTTGATTTATCAGTAGCTTCCAAAAGATGCTTTCGAATCAACGTGTGGTTACGAAACTGATTTCGATTTATTTCATTAAATTTTTTACGGATCCCATCATATACAAAATGGAATTCATCCATCTTATTTCTGCTCGTCTCCTGTCGATCATTAGGACAACATAATCCGTATGTATCAGGTTGATATTCACTTTGTTTGAATGACAAGTGTTGCAGTAAATACCTTGTCTTCTCCCCAGGTGCCAAACCTTGCTCGTGGATGTAGTTGTGCAAGTACGATGAATACAGATCCTGACGTAGAAATAATTGCCGAATTTCATAACTCTTCTTGAATCTTCCAGGTTTAGCTAATTCCCATTCAGTCTTCATTTCTTCTATTTGTTCTAGTCTCCTTTGGTCCTTCTTAATAGTCACTGTAGAACGTAGCTCCTCGTCCACCACAATCATCAACTTCCAGTGCGGTGCATTTGAGTTAAATGCTATAACTGGACGGCTTGGCGGTGATTTCAGACGTTTCCCGGTGCGTGTAGAACTGCCTGGAGCCTTATATTTCTTCATTTTATCTCTGTATATTAACTGCGCCTGAGCGGCCTATAACGCAAAATAAACAAGATATAATCTAAATATAAAGCAGAATGTCCGTCTGTCCCTCTGTCTATTCCTTATACAAATCCATACCGTTCCACCAATCAGAATAAAATTGTGTATGCTTACCTTTCAGGTCCGTGCGGGTAATCGCATCTACAAGAAATTTTAGCAGCCCTCTCCATTCCCTACATTTAGGCTCCTTGGTATATTAACATAAGCTAATATAGGCAAAATATGGAAATTGTCGTATAGAGATGAGACAAGGCTCATTTTAAGCCTCACGACACTGAAAAAAACTGGGTCAGGGCCCTGAAAAGCACATTTTAAAGCCCTAGAACCAACCGTTCTAGGGCTCCAAGAATCAGTTGAAGAAATGACCACCCATGGCAGCGTCAGCTCATTCATTCTGCAGTTAAATACAGGCCTGGTATTCGAAGCAGGCACGTGCCTAAATGTAGACTAGGCCAAGGAAAGATTCTGATTGTCTACAACAAAGCACTGTGAGACTTATCCACCCTAAGGGATGGAAATGGAGAGGGGGTGGCATATAAAATCCAAAATAATGTCGAATCCATAGGTTTCGCGGTCGCTGAGATGAACAGTGACACTCTGCATATTTTTTAAATACAAGTTCAGCCCCATCAGCATGGGTGGAGGGTAGCGTGAAGGGGTGAAAAAAGTTTAAATTGGCCGAGATTATGGATGTGTGTGTGTGTGTATGTGTGCACCTCTCTGAGCGGGGTTGGAAAATGTGTGAAATTTAAAAGTAATAGAAAACGACCAATGTTAAAGTAGAATCCATAGTCTTCGGGTCGCTGAGGTTAATAGTGACATTCCAGATGTCGTGTAAGTCCAAGTTCAGCCACATTGGCACGGAGGTGAGAAGGGGTTAAAGAATAAATATCCCAAATAACCGAGGTTACAGATGAATTGATGTATGTTCCAGCATAGCTCTCAACCATACATATTTACATGTACGGCTTACTATCTGGAAAAGTGCTGGTGGGGGGGGGGAGGACTTGAATGCATGACTTACTAGATTATCTAGAGAAAAAATACGTGGAGGTAAGACACCCCTAGCACCCCCCAGAGGAGGGGATGATATTAACACCAATCGAAAACGACAAATATTAGTCGAATTCATAGTTTTCACAGTAACTTACATGGATACTGAAATCAAAGGAGTGCTCAGCCAGTGCCGGGTAATATACAGTAGCTAGTCTGTAAATATAAGGCAGAATGTAGTGAAACCGTACACGACATCGTCAGGAGCATGTCGTCATAATCAACATGTTTCGCCCAGTCCGGGACACGAGTGGCTCTCTGCTGGCTGGCAGGACTAGGGTCTCATTATGCGCACTTGGAGAAACGCTCTCTTTCTGAGGGAGAGAGGAGGCACGTTGCACGTGATCGGAGATTCAGGTAAAAGGGAGATGTTTACCACGTCGTGTCAACGCATGCAACAGTAACTCTCTGTGAGTTTCCCTGCAAATCCACCGATACCAACCTATAGCCTTCAGTTATTATTAAAAATAATAATAATAAAGAAAATTCTGATATACGTAACGGATATTTATGAATAACTACTCATGTGAGTCAGGGAATTTTATACTGATTTATGATATCAAGATGTGTCCTACATAATTAATGTATCACTAATTGCGCATTGTATAAGGGAGCAGCAAATTGCAAACAGATGTCTGTGGCCTGACCGTGAAACAGAAATCCAGGATTGCTCACGGCATGGCGTCCCCTACAGAAAATTATCTGATGATGCTTTAGAGATTATGAACAAACCTGCGATGCGATCAAAATGAAATTTGATCATTGGAAACAAGAATATTTTGGCTTTCATTTGATACCTCAACCGATGTTGAAAAGCAAGTATTAGCGGACCGATGTTCGGGAAGTAGGCGTGGTTTGCCCCATCTACCAATGCCAGGCCAGTTCTTCTATAAAAGAAAGGAGCTTTTGGGAGTTATTCATCCAGTTGTGACGCAGTCTTTGTCCAGTCTTTGTCCAGTCTTTTCTCAGTCTTTATTCAGTCTTATTCTCAGTACTACCGAGCTTGATAGCTGCAGTCGCTTAAGTGCGGCCAGTATCCAGTAATCGGGAGATAGTAGGTTCGAATCCCACTCTCGGCAGCCCTGAAGGTGGTTTTCCGTGGTTTCCCATTTTCACACCAGGCATATGCTGGGGCTGTACCTTAATTAAGGCCACGAACGCTTCCTTCCCACGCGTAGCCCCTTCCTATCCCATCGTCGCCATAAGACCTATCTGTGTCGGTGCGACGTAAAGCAACTTGCAAAAAAATATTTCTCAGTACAGTCTCAATGCTGTGTATTTGTCATATTGCGCGGTGTGCAGATGCTTTGTATCCAATGATCTATAAGCACGGTGTTATTATCGACCTGTGTAAATTAATTTTTCAAGTGCTACGGAGTTATGAATTATTCAGTCATTGTGAGGTTTTGATGTCATGTGTGAAACCATACAGGCCTATTGAAGCGAGTGCTATTCGCCTACATTGAACCGTGTGGCAGTCGGCGATGTTTGATTATGTACGGATTGATATGTACATCAGTTGCAATTCAGCTAGCGAGGTGAACGGACGTAGTGCTGAACGTGCGGGAAGTACAGGAGTGCGCGAGCATGGGAGTGTCAATTGAACAATACAGATGTGCTATAGGCAGATGACAGGCCCGATGTAGGAAGAAATCGTTACAAACGGTGAAAAACGATATCAATATCACTCATACAGTAGTGTCATTAGTTGTAGTGATGGTACTATTAGTGATTGGCGGAGTGGAGATGAACCCTGGCCCAGGACTGACATGGGACGATATCGAGAAGATTAAAGAGGTCATGCAAGAATGCCATACAGAAAAGACCAAAGAAATGCTACTAGAACAGAAAAATGATTTCAAGGACTTGAAATCATTTATACAAACAGAACTGAAGGGTATTAAAGAGAGTGTATTACAAAACAAAAATGAAATATATGGTTTGAAGAAGAAAGCACTGGAGGTAGAAGAAAAATTAAGGAAACTCGAGGAATAAGAAAAAACACGGTCGAAAGAAGAGAGGAAGAAAAACATAATCTACGGATTGGCAGAACCAGGGAGAGAGAACTTCAATGACTTGATAGATAGAGTACTCTCTCTAATCAGAGAGAATTTGAAAATAGAGTGCAATGATAGTCATATTGATAACGCCTTCAGATTAGGAAGAAATATGGGAAAAAGACCAGTAAAAGTCTGCATGGTATCTGGTTTGAAGGCCCGTAAAATTTTGGAAAACACCAGAAACTTGAAAGGCACGAAGATATGGATAAAGAAAGATCTCGACAAGGAAGAAATGGAGAATGTACGAACACTACGTTTTCATCAAGGAAAAGCTAGGCATTCGGGACTAAAAGCCTTTATACGTGGAAACAGACTTATTATATCAGACGATTCGTGGAGCAAGGCATGGACAGCTGGTCAACTACGTGAGCTAGGGCATTGTCCTGATACGTCAGATAAGCGGAAGTACAGCAGTACAGTGAGCGACGCCAGCACTCCTGAGTCAACAGGTACGTGTGCAATCCTACCAAGCAGGGACAACGAACTGGATGTTGTGACGACAGAAACCGGACATCACCAACCCAGGAGATCTACCCAAGAAGGAGATGTGATCCAGAGAAAGCAAGACACCGCAGGGAGAAAAGAAGAAAAGAAACGTAAGCCAGCGTTAAATTTAAAGGACATATGGGCAAAGAAAGGATTGACTAGGTCAGAGGAAGCTAGAGGGTCAGAGGAGGAAATAATTAGTTCCCCAAGTGGATCTATTATACAAATAGAAAAACCACGAATAACGAGAAGCAAGGCCCTGGTAGCAGCAGATACACCTATGAACAAGTAACTAGACTGGGTAGTGGGATTAATCAACATAGAGGGTATACTAAGTAAACTGGGAAATGATGAATTTATGGATTTAATGAGAGAGAGTGAGATTATTGGGATAGTAGAGACATGGTTGCCGCCTAGTAAAAATGTGATAATACCGGGATTTAAGGTCTGGAGTAAAACAAAATATAAAAGGAGTACGAAAGGGCGTCACCCAGGAGGGATAACAGTTATCGCAAAAGATGAAATTTGCAAACAAGTGGAGATATGGGAATCAGGATGTGAGGAAATGATCTGGGTCAAAACAAAAAAAGGAAATCAAAAGGGGAGAGATATGTTTATTGGCTTTGGCTACAACCATCCATCGGGGTCCCCGTTTGAGAAGGAAAATTTCTTTGAAGAACTCGTCGACGCAGTAAATCAGATAAAATTACTAAATGAAGAAGCAGGAATAATTATAATGGGGGATTTTAACGCAAGGGTTGGCCTAAATAATCCATTATACGATAAAGAAATCGGGGAAATATTAATAGAAAAAAGGAGCAGCAAAGACAAAGAGTGTAATAAAAATGGAGAGAAATTATTAGAAATATGCGCGATAGAGGAATTGTACATCTTAAATGGGGGATGGCCGGGAGATGAATCAGGCAACCTAACATATATAGTTGAGCCAGGAGGGAGTGTTATAGACCTAGTACTGGCATCTAGAGAGGCTTTAACTCTTATTAAAGAAATCCAGGTAAAAAATTGGACAGCGTCTCATCATTTCCCAGTTGCTATTCGGCTACTGAGAGAGGAAGATAATAAAGTAGACAAACAATTCTTTAACTATGAACAGAGAAAATTAGTAAGATACAGGTGGAATGAGGAAAAGAGAGAACAATTTAGAGATTACTATAGGGGTAAAACCTTTGAAATTCTGAGAATAGGCATGGAGCATATGATAGAGGATAATAACCTAGATGAGGCAATAAGAATGCTTGAAAGATCAATAGAAGTATCTGGTAAAAAAATGGTGGTGAGTAAGAGCAGACAATATAAAAGAAATGTATGGTATACGGAGGAGTGTAAAGAGAAGAAAAATCAAGTGATTAAGGCTTTAAAAAGGTATAGAAATGAGGGATCTCAGGCCTTACGAGTAGATTTTTGTAACCAGAGGAAAGAATACAAAGATTTAATAAGCGATAAGAAAAGTAAATGGCAGGACAAAGAATCAAAAATATTACTAAAGTACTGTAAGGAAAATGAAACAAAGAAAGTATGGAACAAAATTAGCACAATATGTAAGGGTTATAAAAGCTATGATCAAGTAAAAATATCTAATGAGGAATGGTTAACGTATTTTAAGGGGTTACTAGGGGGTAAGGACACATGGGTAGAGAACAGAAACGAAATTGGTGAACTGAGACAAATGGAGTGTACGCTGCCTATACTAGACGATATAATAACCACAGATGAGGTACTAGATGTAATGAAAAAAGGGAAGGGCGGAAAATCAGGTGCTGCAAATGGAATTACGCATGAATTCTGGAAAGAGATAGGTAACAACGGTCAGATGATTGAAATAATAACTAGAATATTCAATAAAATATTTGAGGGGAAAAAAATTCCAAGATCTTGGCAGGAAGGAGTAATTTGCCCGATCTACAAAAGAAAGGGAGAAAGAACGAATACGAACAACTACAGGGGGATTACATTGTTGGACTCACTAAGTAAGATCTACACTGGGATTTTAGCGAAAAGAATTATGAAATGGGCAGAAGATTACTCTATTCTCTCGGTATACCAATAAGGATTTAGGAAAAGAATGAGAACTACTGACAATGTATTTATAATCAAAACGTTAATGGATAAGTACATAAGAAAGAAAGGTGGTAGACTATACATCGCAGCTATAGACCTACAAAAAGCTTTTGATTCAGTCAGCAGACGGGCTGTCGTTGTGAAGCTGGCCGGAATAGGAATGTCAATGAAAATGATTAAAGCCATAGAAGAATTATATGCCGAAGTAATATGTTCAGTTAAAGTCAAAGAAGATGTTATGATAGGAAAGATACACTCGAACATTGGACTTAAGCAGGGATGTAAACTATCACCAATACTGTTTTTGCTTTTTATTAATGATGTAATAGAATGCCTAGCGAAAGAGAATAATACTAGCCCTTGCTTATACAATAAAGAGATCCCCGGTCTAGTCTTCGCAGACGACATCCTGCTGCTCTCACTAACAACAGCAGGTATGCAAAGTAACCTCAAAAAATTGGTGGAATACTGTAATACATGGAATTTGAAAATAAATACCAAAAAAACAAAAGTAATGGTTTGCAAAAGAGGAAATAAATTAAAAAGAAATGAAAGGCGATGGCTGTTAGATGGTGTTGAATTAGAAGTTGTAAATAAATTAGAATATTTAGGAATAATATTAACAAAGAATGGGTTGTGGAAGGAACAGATACGCCATGCAAAAATAAAAGGTGTGGCCGCCCTATCAAGTATAAAGGCCTTAGAAAAGAAGATGCCTAATTTGCAATACAAAGTACATAAAAATGTTTTTAATGCCCTTGTGGTATCAAAAGCACTGTATGGGGTTGAAATATGGGGTATAGAAGTTGACAAAAAAGAACTAGATATCATAAGTAACAAATTCTGTAAAATAATAATGGGCCTACCAGAATGTGCAGCAAATAGTGGAGTGAGAACTATATGTGGAGATATCAGCATCCAAGCAGACATAAGTAAGAAAATAGTAAAATATTGGTTAAGATTAAAAAGAGGAGAGGGGAGGGAAATATTAAATCTAGCCTACCAGCACCAGATGAGACACTTGGATGAGAATTATTGGTTATCGATAGTAAAAGGTATGCTAGACAAAATAGGAATGGGGCTATATTGGGATAAGGAGATGAACGGTAAAGAAAACAGCTTCATTAAAATATTAACGATTAGAGTAAAGGACATAGAGAAACAGACGATCAGAGCAGAATGTGAAACCAAAACAACACTAGTAGAATTCTGTGGCATTATCCAATATATGTCAATAAGAAAAAATAGAATCACAAATAGGGAACTAAGAGGTGTGTTGTGGTGGCTTTTGGGTTTATACAAAAATAAGGGAATAAGTGAGAACCGTAACGTAAATCAGTGTGTATTTTGTGACGACATAATGGGAGAAGCTCATTTACTGAGAACATGTAAGGGAACGGAGGCACTGAGAACTAAATACCTTGGAGATGAATATAAATTAAAAGTAGAAAGAGAGAAAGAATTTTATACAATAACCAAACTGTTAAATAGAGAATGGATCACCCCAGGAAAACTAGCTAAATTTTTCTGTATTCTAAGAAACATGTGGAAGAAAGAAATTAAAATGAGATTAGTAATAACAGAAAGTAATAACAGTACAGGTAAATGATAGTAAATGTAATATACATGAGCACGATGATGACTGTACAACAAGAGATCTCGGAAATACTATAGTATAAGTTTAGGACTAAGTTTCTCTTGTAGTTGTTCAGTGTTCATTTATACTAGATATTGTATATTGCTAAGTAACAGATTTAATTCAGCAACATGCTAACAGTAATGAGTTCCTTACAATGAGGTCGTTTGCTGTGTGTTAGCCTGTTTTATTTGCTGTGGGATGGTTAATTAGTTTGTTTTGGCTGCTGTAGTATAGTAGAGTAGGAAGAGGAAGAGATAGGCTTACCTATCTCAAGCCCAGTGCTGACTCAGCACTTCTGCATGTGCAGATTAGAGTAAAGTGTGATGACAATGAAAGTTACAAGCGCAGCAGAGAGATAATATGATGATTGTACAACAAGAGATCTCGGAAATAGCAGAAATGTATGAGTTAATAAAATTTTAAGAAGTATATAGCATAAGGAAACGAAAAGACACTAGCAATAACCACAAGTATTGTTACTGTTAAACAAGCACGTGCGTCAAATATAGTAATGGTAAGGTACATGGTGGCATTTAAGCATGTAGAGGAACAGATTGATATACCTGTAAAGGTTATTAAAATGCCTGTGAAGGCGCTTTGCGACTTGCCTGAAAAGGTTTCACATAATATGTAGTATCCGCTGGAAAGTGGGTATTCACACTTATTTAATTTACTTCTGCTGTAAAGCACAAATGTGTGCCTTTGTTAGTTTGCCGCAAGGTGAGCAGTTACATTGTTTGATAATGATCTGTTTTTTTTTGTTAATTTAAGTGTATATATAAATTAAGGTAAGATACATGTTGTCCTAGACAAGATAGTAATGCTAACGTTTAGGACAAAACAAATTTTATTCAGTACAGTAAACAAATGTAAGAGGAAAATGTTAATTGTTAAGCATGTATCAAATTGAACAAATTGCAATAAAAGAGTACTCTCTCCCATAATTCCGGAATCCGGAACTAGGGGATGGGCGTACTCCATTCTACTCCATTCCATTCTGATATGTACATGATGTAATTAAGTGAAAGGGTCAGACAAAGACAGTGAAGTGCCGTAGGAATACTTGTAACGTCATGATAGCCGAGTTGGGAAGTAAACTTGGTGAGAAGGAATAGCGGCTTATGTGCGATATTGATAGAACGGGCAGCGTCTGCTGAATACCATAAAAACACAGTGAGTAACATGTCCTACGTGTAGTAAGTGCCGTGAACTAGGCGAGTATAATGTCATTAACATTCAAAGTGTTAAATTATGTAGAACATTTGTGTATTCAGAGACAGTGTCTAGGTGAACGTGTGATGCTTCAGTACCTAGATGACTGTAACAATTGTAATAGACAAATTAGAGGAAGTAGGTAACGAGCTACAGGACAATGTCATTACTGGGCTAGTACACATGATCCTATGAATGATTCTAGTCGCAACGAGTTATAGTATGTGGTATAAAATTAACATAGCTGTAACAGAATAATTTCCTCATTTGCATATATGAACGAGCGAGATCGTCAGATCACGGAGCAGTCTGCGAGCTGTTTGCCTGTGTTCCATCCCAGCGTGTCAGATAATTTCTAGAACATCCGACGCCAGGTGAAGATCCAGACAGCATGAACGTGACCCAGAAGCAGACGAACCCTGGATTCCGCTCAACTGAACCCGACGTGATGATCGTCTAACACGCTATGGATGTATCTGTCTGATGACAGCTGATCACAATGCTGAAGCATAAGTACATTTCCAAATTTTTCGGTTTGAAAGTGATATCATCCCATAACTGTAAATAGATCATTCATGCATCTAAATAAATTATAGTATAGGTAACTGTCCCAAGCTGTTTCAAAGGGATTGCAGTTTCTTAGTTTTATGATATTTTTATAGGGAGTTTTTTCTATGGTTGCGAAGCAGTCATTTTATTTTGAACCGGGAAAATTAATGTATGACGTAGTTATAATATCCTAGAATTGATTAAGTGTGAAGTATCGTAATAAAAGGAGGTAATGTTCATTAGATTGTTTCCAGCTACCATCAGTTTATAAGTTAATATGAGTCGTCAGAAGGTTCTTAAATTATTTCTGTTATACTTCACACGTAATGTAGGAAATTCGTCCAATCTGTAGCTTAAAGACTGCTGATTAAGATGATGGAGACACGACAGGGAGGTGCGAGCCATTAGTGATTTAATACGCGGGTGTTTCCCGAAGGATACAGTCTTATCTGCATGTGTTTGAGATAACGGAATGAGAGTGGTAGCAATCCCGCAGGTCATTGTCCGAAAGGCTAAATCGTAAATAGAAATGCGAGTCCTCCAAATGAATTTATGTTAAGTGCGAGGTATTTTACCGCACCAGGCTTAATGGTAATGAGGCTGAATAAAAGCCAGATGGTGATATTGCGGCTGATATAAGCCGGATGATTAAAGAAGAGAGACATTCTTCTGTGAGAATAATAATAATAATAATAATAAACCGCCTTTGTGTTCGGGAGGTGATAGTGAAAGTGGCCACCAGCCAGGAGCACCTTGAAAGATTTATGGCTCCTTGTCTGAAAGAGGAGACGACTGGAGGAAGTCTTGTCTTACTACTGCTTGGGACATTATGTGAACTGTTCACTATACCTTGCCACGATGAAACATTCACATGCAGAATCATAGATTACCACCGTCGTTATAGAATCAATAATTCACGAGATGAAATAATTTCTCCCAACTTTTTCTTTATTTAATTAAATCGATATAGGGAATTCAGGAAATGCACCCCAGATGTCTGAGGAGCGTTGGTTCAATCCCATGCGGCAATGATGACATGGTCACTGTCAGTGATACTGGATGAATCATATCTTCCATACGCCTTGGTATATGTGAAATGTAGTATTCAATGTATTCCCCTTTCAGATAATTGTTATTGTCCATGTTGTATATTTTGTTCTGGTATTGTTTGTCGAATGTTTTGTCTTACAGGAAACAAATTGTTTGGAATCTGTCTTGACAAATAGTGTTTATTAATATCCTGGTGAAACAAGCGTTATGATACAGTTCAATAATTCATAAATACATTCAGATAGGATTTAATAGGCTAATGTTGTGACATGATATTCAAGTATCTCGAAAGTGTGCATATTATAGCTTTATTTAACGCCTCAATCACAATGATATCATGACATCATGAACTATAAAGTTGTGAAATATGAAACTATGATACGGGAATAATGAATAGTTGCGAGATGTGCCTTTTATCATGGGTATTTGTTAATTAATCATTGTGTAATTATAAAATGAGTATTAGCGAGTGTTTATTAATTAGAAGGGGGCGTATCTTCGATATCGTAAGATTATGATGTGCAAAATGTAAATCAGACAGAGACTGAAAGACATTTGAATCATAATCATAAATCTAATATATATTTCCTTTATATACATTGTATGGCATATCCTCACGTATAGAATCTAATATGTGCTTTTCTCGGTCCATTAAAGATTCTATTTTAAAGTATGGAACACCATTCTTCTCATTTAGTAGTGGAGTCGTATTCCTCTTATATATAAATCCCCCTACTTTATAGACATTTAATTTAGTGCCCACTTTATGCGAACAGACCATTGACCCGTTTGCTCTCGAGCTTAGTCGTGGATACTACGAAATAGGGGTGATGAGACTTCAATGCCGGGGTTTGTTTCCGAAGGTCTCCATCTAACTTACTGCATTCAGCCATCGTATTAGTGGCCTGAAGTAATTAATTATGCACTGGATCGCCGGACATGTGCAGTATGTCTGTCTGTCTGTCTGTCTGTCCGTCCGTCTGTTCCTTACACAAATTCATACCGTTCTACCAATATGAAGCAAATTTTGTATACTTACCTTTTAGGACTCTGCGGGTGACCCCATCTACATGAAATTTTAACAGCCGTCTCCATTACTTACATTTAGGCTCTTTGGCACGTTAAGATATGCTAATATAGGTGCAATAGCGCATGTGACGTACAAGGATGAGACAAAGCTCATTTTAAGCCTCACGACGCGAAGAACAAAACTAAGACCCCGAAAGCCATGTTTTAAGGGCCTAAAACCGACCATTATGGAGATATTGGCATTGCATTACCCCGCTCTAGGAATAGGATGAAGAAATGGCAAAGTCAGCTCAAGGATACTACAGTGGAATACAGGCCTAGTGTTCAAAGTAGGCACACACGTAAATTTAGACTAGGCCAAGGAGGGATTCTGCTGCACAATGGATGTATGAAGAAAAGCACTGTGGATGGAAGCCACCCTTAGAAGCGGAGGAGGGGAGAGGGTGTCAGATAAAAATAATGGAAAATAACGTCGAATTCATAGGTTTCGGGGTTGCTGAGATGAACAGTCACACTCTGCATGTCCTTTAAGCCCAGGTTTAGCCCCTATCGGCATGGAGAGTAAGAAGGGGTGAAAAAGAAACATATCGAAAATAACAGAGATAATGGATGAATGTGTATATGTTCCAGCACAGATCTAAACCAAACATAGTCCACATATGGCTTACTATTTGAAAAAATACAATCAGGGCAAGACTCCCCTAACACCGTGAAATTCTGCATTCCGTTTAATTCTTAGTTCAGGCCTAAAATGGATGTTCAGATGGGGTGAAAAGCAATATCCAAATGGCCGAGGTTATGGATGTACATGTTATATTTCAGCATAGCTGTTAGTTAAACTTGGTGAACACGTGACTTACTATAGTATCTGGAAAGAACAATATATGGGGAAGACACCCCTAACATTCCTAGCTGAGGGGATGACGTTAAAAGAATCGAATACAAACATTACTGTCGAATCCATGGTTTTCGGGGTCACTGAGATAAGTGACACAATGGATGTAGTTTAAGTTCAAGTTCAGCACCCATCGGCATGGTGATTCGGAAGGGGTGAAAAAAGAAAATGCGCAAATTGAGAGAGATTAATGTTGATTACACACTTTGAGAGGTCCCTTGGCTGATTGGCGACAGTTGGATTCGTGTACATCATAGCTATAATACGACGCGTAAGTACATTACGTTCTAAGTTATTTGTATTATTTATTTGAAAAGATCAGCTATCTCCTAGACAATATGGGCTGACACAAGGAAATAATTTAATGTGAAAGTAAATAATTTCAAACTACATAAAACGTAAAATTACACACATAAAAATATTTATAATTCTACAAAATAGTTCGTAAACTATCAATTAACGCCACATTCAAGAAAATTAAACAAGCAGAATTGCTTCAAACAGGTAGGCCCTAATCTTATTTACTTACTTAATTACTTATTTACTTACTTACATATTTATTTACTTACTTACTTACTTACTTACTTACTTACTTACTTACTTACTTACTTACTTACTTACTTACTTGGTCTCCTTAATCACCAGCCTGTGAGGCTGAGTGCCTTAGATGGTTGAGACACTGGCTTTCTGACTCCAACGTGGAGGTATGTTCGATCCTCGCTCAGTCCGATGGTATTTGAAGGTGCTCACATACGTCAGCCTCGTATCGGTAGATTTGCTGGCACGTAAAACAAATCCTGCGGGACTAAATTCCGGCATATCGGCGTCTCCGGAAAAGCGTAAAAGTACTTAGTGGGACGTAAAGCTTATTATTATTATTATCTGCCTCCATTTACCTCGGTCCTCAGCTTTCCTTCTCCAGCATTTAACTCTCATCTTTGTAAGGTCGTCTTCAGCATCGTCAATCCATCTTTTCCGGGGCCTTCCTCTCTTCCTCTTTCCTTCAAGTTTTCCTTTTTGACAGCACGGGTTTCTTCCATTCTCTTTGCGGTACCATCCCACCTAATTCTTCCTTGCTTGATTTTAATTACAATATCTGGCTGGCCAAACAATCCTTCTAACTCTACATTTGTCCTCATTCTCCGTCCATCCTGATCTCTAACTGCTCCAAATATCTTTCTCAATACCTTCCTATCCCATCGTAACAGCCATTATTCTTTTCTGGTGGTCATCACCCAGTATTCTAAGCCGTACATCACTACAGATCTTAGTACTGTGGTTTATATTTTTATTTTCGTATTCCTGCTAACATTTCTCGATATAGTTTACAAGGCGAAAAAATATGGATTCCTACTTCTTATCCTTTTCCTGTATTTCCAGAGAGCTTTTATTGTCCACTGTTATTACTGAGCCTGGATATTTGACAGTTGTAACTCTTTGATATTCCTTCCTATGTAATCGTACTGTGGTCCTTGCTCTTGTTCCCTCTGTACAGTGATAATTTATTTCTTCTATAGCTCTACAGATTTCTCCTTCTAGACTGTAATAGAAGAAATATATAAAAACATAAAAGGTATAATGTCAAGCCTGGGTTGAATCAGCGTGTCTAATCATCCAACTCTAGTCTCGTAAGCCACGACCTAGAACAATGATCATATCACCCCGTCCTTGAATCATATTTCATTCGCAGCAAAGGCTCAGCCGCCCCCATACCCTCCACCACCTTTCAATGGATCCCCTGTGGTTACGTGGGAAGACCCTCGCCCCATCGCAGCCCCTTTCCTATTTTCCTCTCCCACCATGGCAACCAGTGGTGTTGTTCCTCATGTATCTCCCTTATTCTTATATTTTGTTTTATTTATATTCACTTCTAGTCTTAGGCCCGAGCTTTTTCTTCTCACAAAGCATAGTTCTCTTTAAGAGCTCTTTCGTTTCTTGCAATAATTGCCACAAAGTCAGCATATGCTATCACTTGTACTAGTCTATTCAGAATGGTTCCCTTGGATTGATGGGTAGCTGGCAAATGACGTTTTCCAGTGCTAAATCGAAGAGCAGTGTAGAGAGTACATCTCCCTGTCTCAGAACTCTCTCCACTAAACACGTCTTTGATAGATTCCGTTCCACTCTCACCTTGCATACTGTTGTTTTCGAGGTCGTTTTTTGTCAGCCTAATAAATTTCCTCGGGATTAAAAATTCTCTCATAATTTTGTAAATTTTACCTCTATCTAGACATTCCCATGCCTGCCTAAAATCCGCATACAGCTAATGAAGCTACTTGTTATACTCATAATACTTCTCCCGTAACTGTCGTAATATAAATATATGGTCCAGTACAGAGCTGTTTTTCCTAAAGCCTGCTTGTTTTCCCCCTAGTAACCTTGTAAATTATATCCATCAAACTGATCCCTCGGTAATTTCCACATAAATTCTGCCCATTGTCCAATCCTTGGGCATTTCCTCCTTCCATCCAAACCTCCTTAACAATTCATGAACAACATTTTCTATTCTCTCTCACCAATATCTCAACAACTCTTGACTCCATTCCATCTTCACGTGGGGCTTTATCGTTCTGTAATGCGTTAATTGCAACCTTGTCTTGGGTAGGCCCTGATAAAAATCCTAAAAGGTGTGAAAGAGGTTGTAGATGTATGTGTGTACAGTATCTTCCAGAATAGCTCTAAATGAAACCTCGTACAAATACAAATTACTATCTCGAAAGGGTACTGGAGGGGTAAGATACCCCTACTAGCAATCCTAGGGAAGGGAATGACATACAAGAATAATGGAAAACAACCAATATTAGCGTCGAATCTATAGTTTCCGTAGGCGCTGAGGTGTACGCTGACTTAGCAAATGTCGTGGGATAGTCACCTAATAGCGTGTGGGGCCTCCGCAGGCCCTGAGAACTGCAGTGAAACCCCGTGGAAGTGAGTCGACAAGTCCCTGGTAGTCATCTGGACGCAGCTGACACTAAATCGTTTGCGGACCGGCCGCAAATGCTGGTCTGTTCGTGGGTGCAGGATCCATGGCACGGAGCCTGGGTTCCAGGACATCCCAAATATGCTCGATAGGGTTCATATCGGGGCTCCTGGGTGGCCATGGTAGTCGTTTGACCTCCGCTGCATGTTCCTGGAACCATTCCTGGGCAACGTGGGAGCGATGTGGCGGCGCGTTATCATCTTGAAACACCGCAGAACCGTCTAGGCGCTGGAAGGCCAAAAATGGGTGGAGATGGTCTCCGAGCAGCTCAACATACCGTGTACCATTCAAAGTCTCTTCCAGAACAACTAGGGGCCCATTCCATATCAGGAAAATGCACCCAAGACCATAACAGAGACACCAGCGCCCTGGACCACACCTTCCAGGCAGGCGGGATCCATCGCTTCTTGTGGTCTGCGCCATACACGGTGCCTCCCATCGGCATGGTGCAGTTGAAATCGTGATTTGTCCGACCATATCACGTTACGCCATTGTTCCAGTGTGCATCCCTGGTGATTGGCGACAAATGGGCGTCGTTGTGCCCGATGACGTTGGGTTAACAGTGGCACCCGTGTACGGCGCCGGCTCCCATACCCCCATAGAACTCATGTTCCTAGGGATTGTCCACTGGGAGACGTGTCTAGCACGGCCTGTGTTGAATTGAGCCGTGATTTGTTGCACGGTTGCCCGTCTGTCACAATTGACAATCCGTCTCAGATGTCGCCGGTCATGGTCATCGAGGGTGGCTGGACGGCCGGTCGTTCCTCTGTTGTGGACGGTGACACCTGCATTCAACCATTCACGATACACCCTGGACACGGTTGGTCGCGTAAAGCCGAATTCCCGCACCCCTTGCGAAATCGCACTTCCCATCCGTCGGGCACCGACCACCATACCCTGTTCGAACGGTGTCAGCTCACGACGACGCTCCATGTTGCACCTGTAACATGCACAGCCACTGCTCACAAGGTCTCCTATACAACTGCCGCTGGTACAGGAGGCGTGTGGTGCGCAGACAACACACCTGCGCATCAGTGCTCCACTATCCCATGACGTTTGCTCAGTCAGTGTATTGTAACACTATGGATGCCGTGTAGGCACCAGTTCAGCTGCATAGGTATGGTGAGAAGCGGTGATGAAGAAAATGTCCAAATTGAATGAAAATCGTTTAAATGACGAGAAACAAAGTAATCTATAACTAATACTTGAAATTAAACACAACAATAACTCTTAAACTACAAGATAGTTCTTAAAATATCTCTGAACATCTACAGTAAAGAAATGTGCAAAATATCGCTTCACACATAATTAACAGGTAATAAAATGCCTAAAAGTAAACAATAAATAAAGTGCACGGGCATCGCCGGGTAATATAACTAGTTAAAATATATCTCAATGGGTAAAGATTACACCTCTTAGAGCCTTTTCCAAAAAAAAAGGAATGTGCTTCAAGAATTGGCTCCAGCATTCTATATATTGTCTGCAAATTGTGTTTAAAATTCTATGTGGTGGTGTAACGGTAAAACCACTGTAAATCGCAGTAGATATTAAGGTATTAAGGCAGATGAATTATTTAAATAACGAGTGAATTTGTATATGACAGAGTTGTAATGTTAAGTTAGTTACAAGTTTACTTCGTTACCATACTACTGTAACTGATCATTGCCACCACAATTTCCCATTTGTGATAAAAGCTCATCGGACAAACAATTAGTCACCACTAAATAAATCATTATAAGCATAATTTAATATCATGTAACTCCGCCTTTGGGTTTCATAACCGCCTGGATTCGGTTACGAAGAGAATCCACAAGATTGTGCTGGTACATCGCAACCAGGTTAAGCCATTCGCTGAGGAAGTGATCGCGCAGTTCCACCAAATTGCGGGGATACTGATGTCGGGGTTTTACCCACTCTTCCAACATGTCCCATAGATTTTTCATACGGTTCAGGTCAGGCGATTTTACAGGCCAATCGACATGTAATAAGGTAGGGGAGTATTCATAAAACCAGTCAAATATCCGTTCAGCCCGATGAACTTTACTGTTATCTTGAACAATCGGAGTAGCAATAGCAAACTATGTATAGATGAGAAGAATGCAAGAATGAGGAATGTGGCCTGCAAGCACGAACTTCCTGTTCTGCCCAAACAGATAGGCTCTTATCTGCTCTTATCTGCTACACGAAAAGATTGACACACTCTTTGCAGTTTGCTGGATTACAACTGATAAGAGCGAAGAGCTGCCAGTAGAAGATAATACAAAGTCGCATGGGGAGTAGTGGAGTTGCTATGGTAACCATTGCGTCACTGGCTCTGCTGGTGAAAACCCCTTCGCCCCGTGCCTCACCGGGCATGTGCATTATTCCTGCAAAGAATACTCATCATGCAGATGTTGACTGAAAGGCAAAACTTGATCATCCAGAATTTTTAAATGAACATGCTGGTTCATTTTAGTGGTCACCTCAGTGAGCTGACCTAATCCATGATATGAAGAAAAACCCCAAAACATCACAGTCCAATCTCCGGCTTGAACCTGACCTTGCACACATCCAGGATGAAATGTTTCATTTGGCCTTCGGTGCACTCGACGACGTGCGTCGTTCGAATGCAAGCAAAAATATGGTTCGTCAGATCACACTACGTTCCAGCAGTCAGCTACTGTCCACGTTCGATGATTTCTAGCCCTTTGACAAAGCTCAGCTTTATGTGCCTGTGTGAACAATGGCCTCTTGCGAGGTGACCGATTCCAAATGTGCATTGTATGCAGTTCCCGTCGCAACGCCCTCTCGCCAACAGGTTGGGATGGCCCTACATTCACTTACTGCAGCAATTCCTGACGGAGTTTTAATACAGAAAACATTTCTTAGCTGACAAAGTAGCGGTCTCCAAACTACGGAAAACTTCAATTTAAGCAATTTACTCAATTCTGCGGAAAGTTGAAGGGCTCGGAAAGGAATCAAAATGTCAGTTTTGGTTAGCTTTATCAAACTAAGAAGAAACAAATTTCGAAAGTCACTTCTGGGCTAAATGCAGTTTCGAAAAACAGCCTAAAATCTCTTATTTCTTCACTCGTTTTCTTTTTTGATTTTTTTGGCCGTTCAAGATTCGCACTAGTGTCATCCAGCTTTACCTTTCTTAAAACTGTTCGTGTGCGTTCATTTTTTGAGCATTAGTCTCAAATTTATTTGCAGTTACGTGAATCTCTACTCGTGAAGGTGGCATTTTGAAAAGGAAATTGCTGAAAAAGTGCATCGCATGCCCGTCGAGTGAAATCCTACTTTAAAAAAAAAAACTTTTACATACGAAAATAATGTTTTACAATGACAACTGTCTCACATGTTGACAGCTGCGATTCAGACTGGCCATTTTTTGCTAGATCGAACACATGCACACTCCTTGCAATGTCAAGAAATCACCGTACAGCTGCTTAGGTAGAAAAGGCGCTGAACACTCAGCATTTATAACAATGACCCTTTACATGTGCCTCGTTGTGCTCCCTCTTGGAGCAATAACACTACTACCTGAGGAACTCGTACCGCTACTGCCTCCAGCTGGGTCTGTGATTAGTACCTTCGGGGAAGGATTACTGTGGGAGTAGTACCATTATATGAAGAACACCATGGGGCTGGGTTGCCTGTGAGTGGTGTCATACAGTGTGATACTCCGTCGGTCTACATTGCTTGTGATGAGTACCACTATGCGAGCAACACCATGAGTATACGCGGCCCGTGATTAGTAAACTATATTATGAACACCACGGATCTAGCTGGCGCCCGTAATTAGTACCTCTCTGTGAGGAACACAGTGGGTCTACGTTGCTTGTGAGTACTACCCTTGGGTGAGGAAAATCATGGGCCTTCTTTGCTGGTGAGTAGTAGCCTTGTGTGAGGAACACCATGGGTCTGTGTTGCCTGTGATTAGTGATTAGGGTCTACATTGCCTATGATTAATACGACCGTGCGAGAAATACCATGAGTCTTCGTTACCTGTGATCAGTACTACTATACGAGAAACATTATGTTTCTGTTTTACCATGATAGCGGGGATACCCCGAGATTAATCTAATGAGGCCCACCCACCTGCTGCAGTGACCGCAAATCTTCTGTGACTGCTGGGGGATTTGTGTGAGTGGTCACAAATTTATCTCAGCGACCGGAAATGTCCGGTGACCGCAAATATCCGAACATCGCTGTTAGGTCCCTTCAGACAAACATCATCATAATCAGAAAATCCACTAAGGATAACTGCCCTAGCACCAGAGAAACCGCACAGTTTAGTTTACTGATTAAACGATGACAATAAATTACAATACACTTAATTAATTTTCATTGGAATTTTTAATATATTGTACTCTTTATTATACTTGGGCAGCTAGTCCGCCTCCCACTCCTAAGGAATATATTTATTAAATTTACGTTTAAGTTATATTGATGATTTTGTACAATCTGGAATGAAAACATCTTCAGCTTGTTTCAAGTCATCCGACCGGGTCGGAAATGGAATGAATGAAAACGCCATCGAGCGGCGAGGATAGGAATTGTGTCGGCTGCCGAAGCCTGTCGCATTCCTCTGGGGCAATGATTAACGACTGACAGATGAAGTGAAATTATATTGAAGACTGTTGCTGGAATAAAAGATGACAGGGAAAACCGGAGTGCACAGAGTAAAACCTGTCGCGCCAACACTTTGTCTAACACTAAAATCTCACTGGAGTGACTGGGATTTTAAACACGGAACCCAACGGTGAGAGGCTGGAGCACTGCCGCCTGAGTCACGGAGGCTGTACAGTTTGGAATGAATTTCTCAAAATCACAGTTAACGTGTTGCAGTACATCGCAATGGAGAAATATCCCGGTGGCAATTGTCACTTCATGTAGTGTGATAATAAAGCAAAAGTTAAAACATAACTACTCAACAACAACAAAACAACTACAACAAGAAGAGTGGAAAAGGCAATTCCATGGAAAGAAAATATTGCAAGAAATGCTACTAGTTTATCATTCTGAATCCACCATCATATACAATTTCACACACAACTTAATTATTTCCAGTGCTTAACACTACGCTTAGAACACTATATATATATATATATTTTTTTTTTCTATTTGTTTTACGTCGCACCGACACAGATAGGTCTTATGGCGACATACTATAGATTGAGCTTGCTACTAGCCTAATATTACAAGTGATACAAAAATAAAATTAAAAAGCACATAATTAACCAACAAGAACAACTACAAGAACATGGGTACAACAAGCAACTGCGTGGAAAGAAGATATTATAAAAAATACTACTTGTTTAACATACTGAATCCAGCATCGTCATACACAACTTCACACAAAACTTAATTATTTACGGTGCTTAACACTACGGCTTAAAATACTGTTGACCGGGCGAGTTGGCCGTGCACGTAGAGGCGCGCGGCTGTGAGCTTGTATCCGGGAGATAGTAGGTTCGAATCTCACTATCGGCAGCCCTGAAGATGGTTTTTCGTGGTTTCCCATTTTCACGCCAGGCAAATGCTGGGGCTGTACCTTAATTAAGGCCACGGCCGCTTCCTTCCAACTCCTAGGCCTTTCCTATCCCATCGTCGCCATAAGACCTATCTGTGTCGGTGCGACGTAAAGCCCCTAGCAAAAAAAATACTGTTGTTGAGCTTACTACTAGCTTAAAACTACAAGTGTAAGGTTAAAACACCCACCAACTACAATTACAACAACAGTACAATAAGCAATTCCTGGGAAGAAAATATTAGAAGAAATACTACTAGTTTAACTTTTTGAATGTACCATTATCACGTAAAATTTCGCACACAGCTTAATTATTTTCACTGCTTAACACTACAGCTTACAGTACTATAGGTTGATCTTGCTACTAGCTTAAAATTACAAGTGATAATAAAGTAAGTTAAAAATATAATTAACTTGACATTACTAGTAAAGTTTAAAACGTAATTAACCAACAAGAACAACAACTAAAATAACATTAGTACAACAAGCAACTGCATGGAAAGAAAATGTTACAAGGAATACTACTAGTTTAACATTCCAAATCAAGCAGAGGAAGTCGAAACGTTTTGAAAATATTCACAGAGGTATGTGTGATTGTTTCCAGATATTAATATTATACTTGTAACCCAAGTTACAAAAGCAAGGCCCATAGTGCCTTTTCTTTTGTGTACCAGTCTCTTTGGACTGTTTTTCATCTCGCTCAAATACGTCTTGCCATTACTTAAAGCAAGGAGATAATGATGTACTTCCGATAGAATAAAATATCATATTCCAACAAAAACGTCAGCGAAAACACAGTGGTGTTGGTAGTTACAGAAGCACTGAAATATTTTTGTGCTTGATTTATTTTACTTGTATTTTTTGTCCTTTTTCTCATAAATGGATATAATTTAATCAAATCCTTGATTGCATTACTGTTCACAATATTCCAGACCAGAGGTGCTCATGCTGGGGATTTCGTACCGCGGGTGGGCAGGCAGGCGGTGATCGTGTGCTATTCAACCACAGTGACGTGATTACGTCACAAGCCGTCAAGTATGGGCGAAGTTCTTCCAACCACTTTCGATCAGTGCGGCGATACCCGAGTTTGAAATGGAGGCAGAAAATAATGGGAGAAAGAGGACAGGAATCTACGTCATTTTCAATTTACGTTTAAGAAATAAGTTATTTATGTTCATTGCAATTTACGTTTTTTGACCTACCGAGCTCGATAGCTGCAGTCGCTTAAGTGCGGCCAGTATCCAGTAATCGGGAGATAGTTGGTTCGAACCCCACTGTCGGTAGCCCTGAAGATGTTTTTCCGTGGTTTCCCATTTTCACACCAGGGAAATGCTGGGGCTGTACCTTAATTAAGGCCACGGCCGCTTCCTTCCCATTCCTAGGCCTTTCCTATCCCATCGTCGCCATAAGACATATCTTTGTCAGTGCGACGTAAAACAAATATTTAAAAAAAAAGTTTTTTGACCGGATACAATCAAGAAGCCTACAGCCTCATATATTTTTGTAATCTGCGTAATGAATTAAAATTTTCACTATAAAATTTTAAGATGTACTTTAAAGGCATTTATAATGGAATACACGGTTGTGGTTGTTTGGATTTAAATTATCTGATAAACTCACCAACAATCCAATCATGCTTACCGGGAATAACATCAGTTACGTTATTTATTTGAAAACATACTGTACATCTATTTGGTAGGTACGTTTACACTGTTGTTGTACTTTAATCTTCAACTCGATATGAAACTCCTTAGGCATTTAGAGGCTCGCTACTATCTACTACTACTACTACTACTACTACTACTACTACTACAACTGATAAGTTTTAAATTATATTTTCAAATTCAGTGAACAGGGAAATTCGAACAATACAACAACACTGTGCAAAATCAACCAGTAAACTTGTTGAATTCTGTAAATATATCACTTTTTTTCTGAATGAATAACAGGAATTTTACTTTTTAAGAAATGGAAATACTGTCATTCACATCCAGGGAATTGTAAACCGTTGCTTGTATGCTTACACCCTGTACCTTTGCAAATTGTAAAACAAAAAGATATAACGTGTTACTTTTCTTTGAATGAATAGATATAAGAAAATAAAACTGACTGTTTACATCGAACGCAGTATAAATCAAACAGGAATATGTTGAAAATGTCGGCTTTCTAGCGATTATAGGGGTTATTTTTCTTAAATACTGTACCGCACTCAGCATTTCGCTGAGCAGTGGAGGAGAGCTTCGTAATGTCAATAGAACGTTACTTTTATCTTTCCTGTAAAGTGTGTTTGCTCTCTCGCTTCACTGTGACGTATGTTTGCTACGTAAGCTGCCCTCGTTTACGTCGCGCCAGCCCGGGCGCACTGGGCTAGCCTCATCGGCCGCCCATATGAGCACCTCTATTCTAGAATGATAGTAAAACTCGACATGTTTCTAATCTGTAGAATAAATTGTTTGAATATGATACAGAACAACTGGGACTGTGGTATGTTATATACACCACCTTATACCACCCACACTAAAACACTAAATATTGTTTTAAAAATTTGCCTTACGTCGCACCGACACAGGTCTTATGGCGACGATGGGATAGGAAAGGCCCAGGAGTGGGAAAGGAGCGGCCGTGGCCTTAATTGAGGTACACTCCCAGTATTTGTCTGGTTTGAAAATGGGGAAACCACGAAAAACCATCTCCAGAGCTGCCGACAGTAGGGTTCGAGACCACTATCTTACGGATGCAAGCTCACAGCTGCGCGCCCCTAACCGTACGACCAACTCGTCGGGTATTAAATAATTCAAAATCATTGTTAGAATTCTGCTAGGTAGATACGGTTTATTTTAACTGCAAAGTTAGGGATACGTGTCCCTGTCATACACTTGCATATAGAAGAAGTAAAGACTGCGACCCGCTTAAGAGTTATGATGCAATAGGCGTTCCTTGGGCAATGGCGAAATCACCGGCTAGTACTTTCATAACGGAAACATCATCTTTGTCTGTTTTAGGACCTTAGTTAACCGTCATCTCAGTGAATATATAAGGTATGTCACAACCAAAACAGGAACAGCTACGAAATTTGTGCAGGGACACCAAGTGCGATGTACTGTGCATACAGAAGGCACATTGAAGCTATGAAATGCGTAGACGGAAAATAGATGGAATGCGCGTGGCTATCGGAAGACCCCTTTACAAATATGGAAGTGTTAGATTAGTCCAATTTGATATACAAGTTATATCAACATCCTTAGCTGATGAAAATGATCTAGAAGTTCTAACTCTGAAAATCAAATGCTGTACAATCACATTCATATACAGCCCCCGGACACTGAATTCAAAGCTAAGATACCTACTAACGTTTACAATCAACACACACAAATAATAATTGGAGACTTTAACTGCCACAGAACCACGTAGGGAAAGTGGAGGGAGGGGGGAGCGTTCATGGATGGACTTACATTTCCTTTCCAGCCATGAAAGCTCCCATCTCCCACTTTTCCATGACACGTACTTTTAAATATAATTAAGCTTTTTAAAATGTCAATGCTTTTAATGTGTATTTTAACAATATGATAACAGTAATGTGTCCTTGTTAATTATGTAATACGCATAAACATAAACTAAACCGAAGATGTCTATGAAGTAGAAGAAACATTTCCTAAATTTTTCAAATTTGCCTTTAGCAAATAAACAGTATCGATTAGGTGGAACCGTTGTGTTTTTAATTTCTTCAGTTCAAAAATACCTTGAACTACAATACAACAGTCTTTGCTTGCTTGATTAATGATCAGAAAGCTTATGACAAATTTAAATATGATACAAATTATCTCAGATATGCAGGGTGGTCGAAAATAACGTGAAACGGGTATATGAGTGTTAGAAGATTGGAAATAAGTAAATCTATATGTCGCACCATTTGCATTTTAACAGCCGATGAATTTAGCCGATCAGATCCTTTCGCGAGTGAATTGAACTTGACTTTTGCGGTACTTTTGCTAAATAAGTACGTGACTTAAGATCGGTTTGAGAGTCATGATGAGAAACAACACAAAAGCACCGCTGGTTTCAGCCTCTTAGCTTAGAGGTTTGTATTCCAACTCCTCCTCGGTTCTTCGACTGGTGCTCTCATACCGGTCTTAACTCTTTGAAGCATGGCGGTATGAAATATATACAGTCGATATCTCGATCCTCCATTACTCGAATTTTCAGTATCTCGATATAACTTAAATTTCCCGGCAATTTGTCCTATTATTCACGTGTATTCATTTCTCTGTTACTCGGTTACACGAATTTCTCGATTTATCGAAGCAAACACTTCCTCCCTTGAAGCAAGAAATACTCTAACTCGAATTTTTTCCAGCATTAACTGTGCAATAAGTCAGATAAACTGGCCAGGAAATTGGCAGAAACACAGAACCAGTATGCGAGATTTCCTATGGACAAGTCCGATACTACATAGGAAAATGGGCACAAAAGAAACAAATGGAAAACTGGAAAAAATACCCCACGGTACAGGCTTGCAAAGGAACTGATAAAAGGACCAAAGAAGAAGCATACTAAAGAACTGTTGAAACTCAGCAGAGAAAATATAACATGGGTACTAGGACTATTGACAAACCACTGCCATCTGAAAAAGCACCTACATAGAATTGGTGTAATAAAATGCAAGATATGTAGGAAATGCAATGAAGCAGAGGAATCAGCTGAACACATACTTTTCGAATTTGAGGCGCTGGGCAGAATCAGACTCTCCACTCTAGGACTACCAGGTGAAGAGAAAGAAATAATCCAAGAAGGGAGCAGGTATATCTAGGTGGGAATGAAGGAAAAACATGGTCGCTGTTTCGGCACACTGTATCAGTGCATAGTTACGTTCCGCTGTTCCGGAACACGGAGCGTCAGTTGTTCCGAAACATTCTCAAGCGAGACCGAGACATTGACTCACTGTCCCGTCAGAAACACCACTGTACATTGCCCTTCACCTACTAGCTGACTATCGATACCGGCAGTGTGCCGCCATGTGTTGCAGTGTTCCGTGTTCTGTCGTATCCTCTTTGTTCTTTGAGTTCCGTTGCGCCGGCAACTGGCCTTCGGTACATGGTATATGCGGATAACTTAATGCGCTCTGTTTTGTAAGAGTGTTTTCCTTGAAGCTTAGTAATATATACCGTACGAAAGACGCTAAACTTCGAATTACACTGGCGTCCTGTTTACGACTCTTTTCTAGAATAAAACCGGACAGAGTGACATGCAATTTATGTTCTTCTATTTTGTCTGCAAAAGGATCTTCAGCTGGCACAATGGCGAGAAATTTGAAACTTTGAACGTTATTATTGGGCCAGAATTTCACTGTTCCGACATTACATGCAGCTTTACGCTGGCCGTAACTACACACAGCACGTCCGGTACAGCAGCATATTGCTGCTGAAGCGGAGCATGTCATGTAGCATCACGAAGCTCTCTCTCTCTTGCGTAGTCACAGTGCCGTGTCTCGCGTGCCGGCACACTGTACCGAAACACCCCACCTCAAGCTCCTAATGTTCCGGAACAACTGACTGTACCGGTCGGTTCAACCGTAGCTGAGAGCTAATATGACGGGAACCGAAAATCTAAAAAAATCTCATGATTGTAAAATTGGCGAAGCCTCGCTGTTCCTCAGGTGTGAATTAATTACCGGTCACTTGTCCGGCTCCATGGCTGGATGGTTAGCGTGCTGGCCTTTGGTCACAGGGGTCCCGGGTAGATTCCCGGCAGGGTGGGGAATTTTAACCATCATTGGTTACTTTCGCTGGCAGGGGGTACTGGGTGTATGTGTCGTTTTCATCATCGTTTCATCCTCATCACGATGCTCAGGTCGCCTACGGGAGTCAAATCAAAAGGGCTGCATCTGACGAGCCAAACATTTTCCCGGGCACACCCGGCACTAAAAGCCATACGCCATTTCATTTCATTTTATCGGTCACGTATGAAAGCAACCCCCGAATTCGCTGATGAAAAGCTCCATTTACGAATCTTGGCTGCGTGGCATTGACGAGAAGTTTCAATGTGAGGGGAGGGAAGGTGAACAGTAACAAACAGAAGAGACTAATGGATTGTTTTCCATATGTGTTAACCGAGGTATGTTTCTTGTTTCACTATTGTACGTACTGTATCCTGTCTTCTAAAATGATTCTCTACTCTTCTTCTTTTCCTACCTCTTTTTCTCACACCCGTGGGTTCGCGGGTGCGAACTGTGTCGCACATGTGTATTTTGCCTTGTTTTTTCCCTTCCTGACGCAACCTTATACGGAGGGATGTAAGCAATATTGCGTGTTTCTGTGGTGGTTTGTAGTGTCTTATGTTGCCTGAATATGATGAGGAGAGTGTTCGGACGGACATATACGCTCAGTCCTCGAGCCAGAAGAATTAAGCGATTAAAAATCCCTGACACGACCGGGAGTCGAACCCAGGGACCTCTGAAACGAAGACCAGTACGCTGACCATTCAGCCAAAGAGTTGAACTCTAAAATGTTACTATAATAAGGGTTACGGTATAATTAAAGTGATGTCGTAAAAGTTAGTTTGTTTGTGTATATTTAAATACTGTAAAATGTAATGTATTCAGTATAAGCCCGTAGATACATGTGATTCAATTATGTGCTATACATGCTCAAAAACGATATTCTCTATATCTCGACATTTCGATAACTAGAAATAAAATTTCTCTCGCGAGGTGATTAGAAATATCCACTGTACCATATTTTAATTCATTCTGAGAACGCTGCATGATGGTAAATTTCTATTCCCATCACTTTACGGTTTTCTGCTACTTCGTAACTTTGTGGAAAGTGCGCGTTACGTAACCGTTCTTCTTATCAGCTGCCTAAATATTTTTTTTGCTAGGGGCTTTACGTCGCACCGACACAGATAGGTCTTATGGCGACGATGGGATAGGAAAGGCCTGGGAATTGGAAGGAAGCGGCCGTGGCCTTAATTAAGGTACAGCCCAGCATTTGCCTAGTATGAAAATGGGAAACCACGGAAAACCATCTTCAGGGCTGCCGATAGTGGGATTCGAACTTACTATCTCCCGGATGCAAGCTCACAACCGCGCGCCTGTACGCGCATGGCCAATTCGCCCGGTACTGCCTAAATAGTGTTCTTACTGGACCTCGGTGCGTCACCTGCTCTTATTTATCCAATTATGGCTCTAGAAAACTACCATTATACTGTTTATTTCTGCTGAACAATTCACTAGATATGAGAGCTAAGGTAAATGATAATCACTTTGTTTCACTTTGGAATGGTAATGTACCCCTCTTGGGAAAATTGGGTGGTATGATTTATTTACCACCATGCTTGTATTACGCAAATATGGACAGTGGGGATTATAAACTAACTTTTCTGTAGTCTCTTGTGATGGGTGCTATTTCAATCAATTTTTCCACAAAACAATCCCGTAGACATGAAGTTCGGGTAAGGAAACATAAGCTATATGTTCTATAGGATGTACGGCTGTATAGTTCAACACCGTAACCAGAGCGCTCAACAGCCAAGCAAGTGGATGTGCTCCGAAAGTAATATTCTGTTACAAACTTTGAATAAGAACGAAACATGTGCCCAAGATTTTCTCAGATGTTAGGATAGTGTTGCTCGTCAATAGAGGAGCATTGCAATATATTTATGAATAATTATATTTGTGTTTGATTCACTTTATTAGTGTAAGGTAAATCCGGGACAGATGCCGCCCCGGTAGAGATGCCGCATACACTGTAGCTAAAGGTTCCCATCGTTACAGCTAGATGGCAATATGTGTGGTTTTTCAGTTTCTAAGGAAGAACTACTGTCTGCGAGTGTGACGAAATTTGCTCGTATATTACGCCAATTATAGCCGATATCATGAGGCGAGTACATGTTTCCTCCTGACAAAGTTTTTGCGTGTGTTAATTTATTGTATATTAAGTTGTCTTCAAATGCTTAAATCAGACGTGTTTAGTACAGTAGACGTCAGAAACATAACTGTAGTTGAGAGTAAGCTAATTTTGGGCCATGATAGCCTTGAGGTATGAAAACAGGAGGGTGCGGCGTCTCTCCCTGATAGTTGGCCTTCGGGCTGAGCAGCGGTCGCTGTGCAGGCCAGAGCCATTTCAAGGGTGTTAAGTGCCGTCGGGTTTTATATAACACAGTGAAGAATCCATTGCACATGCACATTTATAGTAAATCGAAATTAAAATATGATTTTAATGTTGTAAATTATCAGATAGATTTTTTCCATCGAATGATTATATTATGTGGATATAATTGTCTTGTAGTACGTTCTAGTGTTCGGTTATATTAAAGTTGAAGAAATTGGCTTAAATTTGATTTTGTCATTAATTATTTTACTCGCGGCATCTCTCCCGAGCAAAGTCGGCATCTATACCGGGATCCAGGGAGAGACGCCGCAGATGCAACAATTCCTTTGTTCACTCCTTTCTCCTATTTACTTTCAATTGCCAATATTTTGTTCATCCCTGATCAAATATACATGTTTTCAAATTATGCTCGATGAATTTGCAACAATTTTTAAAGTAAATATACCGAGATATAACAAAAGACATAAAAAGTGCGGCAACTCTCCCGGAATTACCCTACGTTTTTCTTGTTGCCCATTTTGTCATTGATGAATGTTATTAGATAAAGTTCATTACTACATTAGTGTTCACTAAGATTTGGATCAGGGAAGATAATACAACCTGTGACAATTAAGTTCGGTGAATAGTTCTGTACTATCAAGATAAATGAAAAATGCACGACAGTTACCTCACTATCCTTCGAAATAATCCCCTTCCATAACTATACACTGCCAAGATCGGCGATACATGTCCTGGAAACTTTGCAAGAAAGCTTCCTTTGGGATGGTATTCAAAAGCCTCGTCACGTTTCGTTGGAAGTCAGCATTATCGTCAAATTTCTTTCCTTTGAAAGCGAGTTTGTTGCCTGACTTTTCTGCTCTGTACTTTTTCCAACGAGGGGTTCCCAGATAACGCCATTCCATGTTTTGCCGTTTCGTTTCAACCTGAGACACCAGGTTTCATCCTCACTGACAATACGGTTCAAGAAATTTGGTGTCATATCCGCAGTTTCGACAAATTCCTATGAAGCCTCTAAATGTGCCTGCATCTGATCGTCAGTCAAGTGATGTGGCACAAGACGGGAACACGTTTCCCTCTCCCCTAACTTCTGGGTAACGATTTGTCGCACGGATTCACGGTTAAGCTGCAGTACATCCGCTATCATGCGCACAGTTAATCGCCGATCGTTCGTGATTAATGTCCTCACCTTCTCAATGTTTTCGTAACTGATGACGGTCGCCGGTCTTCCGCTACAGGGGTTGTAAGAAACACTTTCCCGGCCTTCTCGAAAACGGATGAACCACTCATACACACACTTCAAGGACAGTGCTTGATCTTTATAAACACGTACCAGAATCGCATGCGTTTCTTTTGGTAGCTTGCAAACTTAAAACAAAACTGTGCATTGATCTTTTGCTCGCTGATTTTCCTGTTCACAGTTCAGAACCAACGCACTAAACACGCACTGTGTCAAACAGGTCTTACACGGTACACACACCATGCTCAACTAAACAACGTTCGGAGCAGGTGGTGAAAACCTGCTGCTACGCAGGTGCAGCGTTGTGTGTTGCTAGTGTTGCCGGATCGACCGTTCTGACTTCATTTACCGAGCTTTATTGTCATAGGTTGTAGTAAGTCGCAACATATTTCTAATTTTTAGCGTATTTTGGTTGAAAACGACACACGCCAACTGGCACGGTCGTACGTTATATATATATATATATATACCTCCTCAGAACACCCACCCCAAAACACCAAAAAATTCAAAATCATAATTACGAAATTCTGTTAAGTGCATATAGAAGAAATAAACATGTCCTGGACTTTTTCATAACAAATACGCGTATTGTGTTTCAAAGAGTTAAGCCACGTACAGATGTAACAACACTGCCTCGCAAAGCCTATTTGAATCTTCCCGCGAAGCGATCTGATTGGTTAACTTCAGCTGCCGATGAAATGACAACGATGCGAGGTATCGAATTAATTCTTTCAAATTATTTATCAGCATGGCCAACACTCCATTGCTCATATAATTTGTCCCGTTCACGTTGTTTCCGACCACCTGTATATTATACTTAGAGTAAAAATGTTCATCCTGGAGATGGTGGGTTCGAGCCCCACTGCCAGCAGCCCTGAAGATGGTTTTCCGTGGTTTCCCATTTCCACACCAGGAAAATGCTGGGACTGTATCTTAATTAAGGTCACGGCCGCTTCCTTCCCACTTCTAGACCTTTCCTATCCCATCGTCGCCATTAAGACCTATCTGCGTCGGTGCGACGTAAAACAAATTGTTTAAAAGTTCATTGTAGTCTTACCCATAAATCTCACCTTATCTTTGAGGGTATTCACTAGTTCCAATTCTTCAGCGGTCAGTATCCAAGTCTTACCGATTACTCGTGCCTCGATGACGTAGAAATCTCTTCCCCGGAGCGGCACCACAGGAATTACTATCTCCCCGGATGCTTGATATTCTCTTATTATATCGCCGTCTTCATCTGTGATTCGCAGGGCAAACTCTACATTGTTGTTAGACATAACTGCCCTCATTGTTAGATGTTGAGTCTTCTCCAAAGTGAGAGTACATTTAAAAATAATGTTATCTGTATTCGGCATGTAATTTCCTTCAATCTCTTTGATCGTAAGTTGTGGAGGCTCTTGAGGTGAACACTCGTTTGTGGTGATCCAAGAACACGCGTGTGGCAGTTGTGAGTTCTCTTGAGCTGCCGCAACAAATCGTACTGTCCAAGAGTGATCATGTGCTATTTTTCCTTCACCTTTCCCGTATGCGAAGACTGTGTAACCGTCGCGGTTGGTAGGAATGTAAGACGGTTCGATATCTCCAAAATGTTTCGGGAAATGTTGCAACGTGTCATTGTTTATTAATTCAATTACTCCATAAGGTAGTGTGGTTGATAGATGCAGAGCACAGTGGGGAAATGTATCCGAATGGACATTGACTACAAACCTTACCAGAGGTATCCATTCTTCCATGATATTATGTATAACACCTTTATAATCGGTGAACAAAATGCGATTCTTATCATCGTTTCTGAATGGGTAATATTTTATCAACTCGGGTTCGTTTCCTAGCATACGCCTTAGAAATTCTATTCCTGACACTTGGTCGAAGGAGATGAGTTCATATTGACTTGGAACTGGCTGAAGATGTTTGCTATCAGTATCCACAAGCTCACTCCTATCCTTCGAAAGTGTTTTCTCAACAATGCTGGGCTTTCTCATTTCAGAGTCATCCTTGACTTCACTTAACCTTGCTCCTTGTATTCCAACAACATCGCCTATCTTGGTTTGAATAAGAATTCCAGTTCCAAAGTCATTCCTATGAAATAGCCATTTCCATTTTAAGATAGTCTTAGTAATTGTATCAATGTCATCAGTCTTCTCCAAGAGTAACGATACGAGAGCATCTTCGAATTTTGAATGTATTTTCCTCTTCAGCTTTGTAGCAAAATGTGAAGAAGCTTTGAAAATAAAATGAGGGAGGAAGGATTTGTGCAGGTCTTCTAGTAAATCTTGGTGATGAGGAGAGTCAACTTTCATGTTTGACAGAGCATTGAATGCAGAACTGAAGTTGGTTCCATACTGCTTCCAAGATACGCTTTCTGAAGCAAGTTTTTCTTCAATCACTTCCCTGTTTCCCAATATGAACGGCATCTGGGATGAAATACGTATAGCATATACTTCTGGCAACTTCATCCAGAGGCGAATCACTGTAAGACCTTCATTGAAATTCAAAAGATGACACTTAGTTGCCACCGTTTTAATTGCAAACTTGATCTCCTGGATCTCTGTAGATCGACAGTCGTAACTTTCTCCTAGAATATAGTACATGGTGGGTGGTGGGACTGAGTTGTCTCCATTGCTATCTGCTTCATCTTGTGTACTGCTACTCTTGAGCCGATATGACTTTCTTTGAACTTTTACACCAGGCTTAAGAACACTTAATGAAATTATGAATTTCTTGCATGTTATTGAATCCATAAGCAAATACAATATATTTGCTTCACCCTTTCCTGTATTTTCACTACTTGTAATTGACGTCAAAGATGTTTTGTCCTCCATACTGTGGCGTTTCTTGTGGAGATTAGTATTTTTCTCCTGGTGAATTTGCGTAATATCAGTTACTTTCAAGTTATATTGAAATGATTTCGTTTTGTAATATATTTCAAATCTCTTTATACAGTGGACTAATTTTTCAAATTCTATCCATATTTCAGGGAATACCGTTTCCTGATCATTGTCCACAGGTTTTACTTGCCTTCTAGATTTAGATCTTTCTTTCTTAAGTACTGCAATACTCGCTTTAGACTGAATGGTAGATTTGTGAAAACTACGATATTTTTCATAATGATGCAACAGTGGTGCTATTTCTGCTAAGGACGGCATACTTGCAACAGGATACATATTTGGCATACAATTTTGTAATGAGCTGAACATCCGGATGCTTTTGACGGATTTTTCTGGTGCTATAATGTGTTGTTCGAGAGCCCATTTCTTCCAACGAAATGTCTTCCACAGTGGCGTTGGTGGCCGAATTTCATCCTGTGTGTCGGTCTTCATTCCTGTGATCAGGACTGGATGCTCCACACAGGGAAATAGCTCACCAGGCAGTGTGTGGACCACAGCACAGAGGAAAATAGACCCTGGTAGTTCATCAGAAGAGTCTGTGAGCGCAGCCTCCAAGCTTTGAATGTTGGACTCATATATACTCGAAGAAGTCTCATACAAATCGTTGGCCGTCCTGTCCTTCGTTCCAGTATAGCGATCTTCCATGTTATTACTGTCGGCCTTCAGCAATTTTTGACATAGGCACCAAATCGTGCGCGATGGCACATTGTGTAGGTCCAGTACCTGAAAAGAAACACGGTATCGATCAGGGAGCTATGTTTAGAGAAATTTTGAATACGTCTGCGTAGAAAAGAGAACCTTTTTTAAAAAATATTTAAGTATATATAATAACTGGAAAGTTATGAATCAGACTTCTATTGTCATCCTGGTCTATTTTTACAATCTTATGTTACATTAAACGCATTCCTAAATTTTGTGATCATGATTGTTACGGTATTAAATAAAAAACGACGTTGGAGTACATTGTTGAAGGACAAGGGTCATCGTTTTAATTTTGATTTTGTTCTATTTGATTTTGTAAAATATATTCATTTCTGTTGCCTTGAAAAATTTACCGTGGACTAAGAAGAACTTATAGTGCCTTAATTTGCTCATTGTGTAAAATTTTATAATAACTGTGTAATTAGCATCTGGATTAAGGTAATAACTTGTGTGGCAGGGTGTAGCTGCACGTGTCTGTGTTGGTAAGATGCATCTAATGATTTCCTGTTGCATCAGGAAGAAAGTTTCTGGAAGTTGTAGAGATATTTTCTCAACAAAAATTTCGGAGCCCTGATTGGCTAAAAAAACGCGATTCCTAATTGGTGAATGTAAGACCCGCGGGTGCGCTAATTGCATATCTCTTGATTGCCCCATTTCCGTCTCCTGGCGACTTGGCCAGGGCCAAGCTTGTGCCCGTAGTCTTTGATTTGTATTGGTTAATTTCGTTCATCTTCATCACGACGCGCAGGTCACCTACGGGAGTCAAATCAAAGATCTGCATCTGGCGAGCCGAACTTGTCCTCGGACACTCCCGGCACTAAAAGCCATACGCTATTTCATTATTTTTTTTTTGCTAGGGGCTTTACGTCGCACCGACACAGATAGGTCTTATGGCGACGATGGGATAGGAAAGGCCAAGGAGTTGGAAGGAAGCGGCCGTGGCCTTAATTAAGGTACAGCCCCAGCATTTGCCTGGTGTGAAAACGGGAAACCACGGAAAACCATCTTCAGGGCTGCCAATAGTGGGATTCGAACCTACTATCTCCCGGATGCAAGCTCACAGCCGCGCGCCTCTACGCGCACGGCCAACTCGCCCGGTATTTCATTTTGTGACCGGCAAGGGGAACAGTCGTCTCCTCCATCTGATGGAACCACCGGCCCTCCGAGGTGAACACTATTTGGTTCATGTTTTGGATTTTAAGCTTTCAATGTATATTCTTATTTTAAATTTCTTTCCGCGCCGGAGTTTTCCCGGGGTATCTTCCATTTGCCAATTTTAAGTTCAAATGACCTAGCCCTCGCAGCTAGTCATACCCACATTGTTTGGAGGCATTTCCCGTTTCTTTGATGTTATATATTGTGTAATAAATATGTAAATTTTAATTTCCTCCTGGATTGTCTCCAGTAGTCGTGTTTCATCTTAACGTATTCCATTTAAAGATACGCACCTTATTCAGAAGTGCTTTTGAAAAGGCGGCTACTTGATCGGGCTTTGAGTTAGGATTTTTAATAATTAACATGCTTTATTTTACTTAAACTGCATGAGGTGTTACGTTAACGTGTGTTTTTCTTTAACTTCTTTGGTTGTAGAGGGATAGTCCTTGCTCAATTGATAGCTCATTTTCTTATATGTAATTTTAATTTGGTATCGTCCGCAACTACCTTACGAAACTACCTTGTCATCACTTCAAATTATGACTGTTCAAATTTTCTTTACATTGTTTTTAAGTCGTTGGCATGAATCTGATGCTTGTACTATTGAAAATATTGATATCTTAAAATGTCTTTATTTACTATGTTAACTTAATTTGTATTTCATTATTGGCCTTGTCTTGTAACGCAATTTTCCAATTGTTTTAAATTCAGTAAATGTAGTGTTCGAATGGAATCACCGTTAATTTCGTTTTCCGGGCAACGCACTTCTTTCTCACGGACCTGTTAGGGTTCACAACCGCTTTCCATTTCCTTTCTTTTAGTTGTCACGTTGCTTAAACTACTATTTATATCTCTACGTTGTTTTCAGAGTGTTAACATGGTGTGTATGTTTCAGTCAATTTGTGCGATCGAAATTTATTATTTTTAAAATGTTTATCTGTCTTGTTCCTTGTTGTGTAATCCGTAGCGGTTACAATAATGACACCGTTCTTGTCGGTCATATAAATGAAACATCTGCTATACTGTAAGAGTTTTGTCTTACTGTACATTGCTCAGAATTTGAAAATTTTTTTTTTCTGAAACCCACGTCTCTACAATAGCAAGAAAGTGCACTTTTAATTTTCCGGCGTGTCTGTCTGTCGGTCTGTATGTATGTACGCCAATCACGCAAAAATGGCTGAAAATAATTTGATGAAAATCTGTATGTTACAGTACCGGTCAAAAGTTTAGGACCACATTAAAAAATCATGAAGTTCCATCTAGGACCTACAATTTTGCTACTAGACCTCTGTATTTTTTTTTCCCTGAGCTCTTGTATCTAATATGATAATACATCGCCTGATTTCAGTGATTTACGCCAAGTTTTGAATAAGTTATACAATTTTAACTGTTGGAAGGTCACATCAGAAAGTCAACATTTTTGGAAATATTATGTACTATATCCTCTAATTTGTTTCAAGTATCACCACCAAGATTCTCGTAGAGACTTAGCAATAGTTGGGGGTCATTTTAGCATAAATATAAAAATTCCTAAAAAAATGCGGCACCCATTTTTGAGCCTTTATTTTCTTTTCGAACCAGCGCTAAAATAGTCAATTTTTCCTTGTTTTGGTCATAGGTCTCAGTGTGAGCTATCGGCATCAGAAATGTGTTCTTGGTTGCCATCCGCAGAGTGCAAATGGATCTATCATGGCAGATAAGTTTGACGCCGATAGCTCGCCCCTTAGGCCTTACATGACAAAGGCAAAGAAAAATCAACAATTTTGGCCCTCGTTCAAAAAAAAATAAAACACGCAAAAAAAACCGGTGCCGCATATTTTCGGAATTTTTATATTTATACTAAAATGGCCCCCACCTATCCCTAAGTCTATAGAAAAATCTTGTTGGTGTTACTTGCAACCAATTAGAGTGTACAGTACATTATATTACCAAATTTTTTTATCTTTTGGTGTGACCTTCCAAGAGTTAAAAATTCATAACTTCCACAGTATTTGGAGTAACTCAATGAAATCAAGCGACATATATCCTATTAGATGTGAGAGCTCAGAAAGAAAATTATAGAGGACTAGTGGCACAATTTTAGGTTCTAGATGACATTTCGTGATTTCCTTATGTGGTCCTAAACTTTTGACCGTTACTGTAAGTCGAAAAATTTGGCACTATAATATAGGGTATAAAGAATATTACCCGCGCTGAGTGTAATGGTAGTGTAGGGGAAGGCCCAAAATGAAAATCTCAAATATTTATGTTACGAGTGATTCTATCGAAAATACTACATTACTTAAGTCATATAGATTTACAATTCCGGTCATTTATATCTTATACATTGTTATCGCACCGACTATGATAATAGAGATATTCACGAATTTCAATTTTTGTTGCGAAGTCCAAATCAACGCCTAACCATGAGTAAATTGGTGAACAGTATTTAATGAAAATTTGTATATAAATTCTAGGAATAAGGAAACACAGGCTAGGCTGTAAATAATTTTATTCACGCTAGATGAAATAGTAGTTTATGGAAAGGTGCCTAAAATTTAATTTTTGAAATACCTATGTCATTGGCCCTATCGGAAAATACTACATAACAAATGTTATAGAGAATAAAATCCGATCATTTACGTCTTATACAGTTTTACCTTGTAGACTATACTACCAACTATGATAATAGAATTCATGACTCAATGCCGAGCATTGCTAACATGGAAACAGTGTTTAATCATGCTAACTGGCGATGGTTTTTGTCACGCTGTCTTAAGGTATCGAAACTAACGTACTTCATTAGCTTTAGATCTCTCTGGACCTGCATGATCACAGACATAAATGTGGACTCACATCCTTGTATTCATTATACACTGACTGACAGAGCAAATGCAACACCAAGGAGGAGTGGTTCGAAAGGGATGAAAGTTGGGGGAAAAAAACAGAGACGGCACGGACGAATAATTGATGTTTATTTCAAACCGATATGCAGGTTACACAATGCGCACGGCATCGACTCAGTAGGATGTAGGACCACCGCGAGCGGCGATGCACGCAGAAACACGCCGAGGTACAGAGTCAATAAGAGTGCGGATGGTGTCCTGAGGGATGGTTCTCCATTCTCTGTCAACCATTTGCCACAGTTGGTCGTCCGTACGAGGCTGGGGCAGAGTTTGCAAACGGCGTCCAATGAGATCCCACACGTGTTCGATTGGTGAGAGATCCGGAGAGTACGCTGTCCACGGAAGCATCTGTACACCTCGTAGAGCCTGTTGGGAGATGCGAGCAGTGTGTGGGCGGGTATTATCCAGCTGAAACAGAGCATTGGGCAGCCCCTGAAGGTACGGGAGTGCCACCGGCCCCAGCACATGCTGCACGTAGCGGTGGGCATTTAACGTGCCTTGAATACGCACTAGAGGTGACGTGGAATCATACGCAATAGCGCCCCAAACCATGATGCCGCGTTGTCTAGCGGTAGGGCGCTCCACAGTTACTGCCGGATTTGACCTTTCTCCACGCCGACGCCACACTCGTCTGCGGTGACTATCACTGACAGAACAGAAGCGTGACTCATCGGAGAACACGACGTTCCGCCATTCCCTCATCCAAGTCGCTCTAGCCCGGCACCATGCCAGGCGTGCACGTCTATGCTGTGGAGTCAATGGTAGTCTTCTGAGCGGACGCCGGGAGTGCAGGCCTCCTTCAACCAATCGACGGGAAATTGTTCTGGTCGATATTGGAACAGCCAGGGTGTCTTGCACATGCTGAAGAATGGCGGTTGACGTGGCGTGCGGGGCTGCCACCGCTTGGCGGCGGATGCGCCGATCCTCGCGTGCTGACGTCACTCGGGCTGAGCCTGGACCCCTCGCACGTGCCACATGTCCCTGCGCCAACCATCTTCGCCACAGGCGCTGCACCGTGGACACATCCCTATGGGTATCGGCTGCGATTTGACGAAGCGACCAACCTGCCCTTCTCAGTCCGATCACCATACCCCTCGTAAAGTCGTCTGTCTGCTGGAAATGCCTCCGTTGACGGCGGCCTGGCATTCTTAGCTATACACGTGTCCTGTGGCACACGACAACACGCTCTACAATGACTGTCGGCTTAGAAATCACGGTACGAAGTGGGCCATTCGCCAACGCCGTGTCCCATTTATCGTTCGCTACGTGCGCAGCACAGCGGCGCATTTCACATCATAAGCATACCTCAGTGACGTCAGTCTACCCTGCAATTGGCATAAAGTTCTGACCACTCCTTCTTGGTGTTGCATTTGCTCTGTCAGTCAGTGTACTTTTGGACAAAAGTGAACTGAAGTACTGTAGACTCAGAAAAATTGGGCATTTTATCAGCGGACATAAAACTGTGGACCTTACATCCATGAATTATTAATAATTCCGAGACAAAAGTCAGATTGAATCAAAAGAAATGAACCGTCTTCAAAGTGTTGTAAGTTTTACTGTATGAAGACCACAGAAAAAATTGAACATCCCCTTCCCCACTTACTGGTCTTTAACTTTGAAAAAGGAATATGTGTGTGCAGAAATTATAAACTAGTATCTCCAAACATCACAAATAAATAAAAATAAAATACCCAAAGACATTTTGGGAGGGAGGAGAAAAGTTGAAAGATCGAGATTAAGGTGGATGGATGATACTGAGTTTGAGAACAGAAGAGGCTTTCGGCCCAGACCATTTAGAAGAATGCAATAGACCCGGACCGTGTTCAACTGGGTGTTAAATTGCTATGAAAAGATAAATTATAATTATGTCACAGTGGATGGAATCTGACTGATACTGTACCTGTGCGTGCCATCCTGTAAGGCAAGCCATGACGCTAAAGTCTTGAACCTCTTTGTCTTCAGTCCACGACAGAGATGCCACTTTGAGCAATGCCTTTGTGAGAAGAGCTGGCCACATCTCATCACGTAATACAGTCATGGGCAGAAGAGGTCGTTTCGTATCGTCCAGTGGTAAGTAGTCGTCCACTGTAATACGTCGCCAACAGCCCATGTAGAACAGACGGACGATGTACTTTCCATCAGGGTTCACGATAGGCTTGCGATAGCGGGCCCTCGTCACCTAACAAACCGAAATGTGAACTGAAAGTGAAGAATCATGAGTATTTATTTACTTTGTGAAACTATATATCCAGTATCATGTTACCCTGTTAGTGCCACATGTCCTGCTCTGAACTCATATCAGTGGGCTCGATTCCTATTAAGGTCAGCGAGATTTGGAAGTGCTCAAATACGTCAGCCTCGTGACGGTAGATTTACAGGGACGTCAAAGAATTACTGTGATGCCTCCGAAATCCATTAAAGTAGTTAGTAGAACTTAAAACCAATACAATTATTATTATTATTATTATTATTATTATTATTATTATTATTATTATTATTATTATTATTATTATTGTTGTTGTTGTTGTTTTGTTCTACGCTAAACAACAAAATCTTCAATTTTAATCAATACACAGTAGGCCTATACTGTCATTTGAAATATAGAAATTTGGAGCCTCTACAATTTACCACTTATCACAACTAAATTATAAAAAAAAGAGCATAAATTAATAAGAAATAACACTACAAAAAATGTTGGAGTTGATTAGTTAATTTGTTGCAAAGTTGTCAATAAAACATGAAAGACTGCTCCTTGCGGCTCAGTTTTCAATTTGACATACTTGTCAAAAAATATCATACAGACTGATTGACAGAGCAAATGCAACACCAAGAAGGAGTGGTCAGAACTTTATGCCAATTGCAGGGTAGACTGACGTCACTGAGGTATGCTCATGATGTGAAATGCGCCGCTGTGCTGCGCACGTAGCGAACGATAAATGGGACACGGCGTTGGCGAATGGCCCACTTCGTACCGTCATTTCTCAGCCGACAGTCATTGTAGAACGTGTTGTCGTGTGCCACAGGACATGTGTATAGCTAAGAATGCCAGGCCGCCGTCAACGGAGGCATTTCCAGCAGACAGACGACTTTACGAGGGGTATGGTGATCGGGCTGAGAAGGGCAGGTTGGTCGCTTCGTCAAATCGCAGCCGATACCCATAGGGATGTGTCCACGGTGCAGCGCCTGTGGCGAAGATGGTTGGCGCAGGGACATGTGGCACGTGCGAGGGGTCCAGGCGCAGCCCGAGTGACGTCAGCACGCGAGGATCGGCGCATCCGCCGCCAAGCGGTGGCAGCCCCGCACGCCACGTCAACCGCCATTCTTCAGCATGTGCAAGACACCCTGGCTGTTCCAATATCGACCAGAACCATTTCCCGTCGATTGGTTGAAGGAGGCCTGCACTCCCGGCGTCCGCTCAGAAGACTACCATTGACTCCACAGCATAGACGTGCACGCCTGGCATGGTGCCGGGCTAGAGCGACTTGGATGAGGGAATGGCGGAACGTCGTGTTCTCCGATGAGTCACGCTTCTGTTCTGTCAGTGATAGTCACCGCAGACGAGTGTGGCGTCGGCGTGGAGAAAGGTCAAATCCGGCAGTAACTGTGGAGCGCCCTACCGCTAGACAACGCGGCATCATGGTTTGGGGCGCTATTGCGTATGATTCCACGTCACCTCTAGTGCGTATTCAAGGCACGTTAAATGCTCACCGCTACGTGCAGCATGTGCTGCGGCCGGTGGCACTCCCGTACCTTCAGGGGCTGCCCAATGCTCTGTTTCAGCAGGATAATGCCCGCCTACACACTGCTCGCATCTCCCAACAGGCTCTACGAGGTGTACAGATGCTTCCGTGGCCAGCGTACTCTCCGGATCTCTCACCATTCGAACACGTGTGGGATCTCATTGGACGCCGTTTGCAAACTCTGCCCCAGCCTCGTACGGACGACCAACTGTGGCAAATGGTTGACAGAGAATGGAGAACCATCCCTCAGGACACCATCCGCACTCTTATTGACTCTGTACCTCGACGTGTTTCTGCGTGCATCGCCGCTCGCGGTGGTCCTACATCCTAATGAGTCGATGCCGTGCGCATTGTGTAACCTGCATATCGGTTTGAAATAAACATCAATTATTCGTCCGTGCCGTCTCTGTTTTTTCCCCAACTTTCATCCCTTTCGAACCACTCCTTCTTGGTGTTGCATTTGCTCTGTCAGTCAGTGTACTTGACTTTGAGTTTTGCAGTCAGGTATAAACTACAGGGGATACACGTTTATCAGATTTACATGGTTCATACAATAGACAAAATCTAGATTTGTACTATTTTAGGTGCAAACATATGAAGGTAATATTCAAATGGTAATAAAATTCAGAAGTAATTTTACTTCCTGTACATTTTGAAACATTATCTGAAAACGTCATGTGAATCTGATAAGAACCCTCTCACGAGGAACATTGTGTACATGGCAAAGTGCTGAAAATGTTTTACGCTAGAAAATTGTTGCTGAAAGTTGTAAGAAACATATTTGTTCTAAAACTGCTCTGGACTGTAAGTTACTCACAAAATGTGGACCCTTTAAAATGGCGTTAGGTCAAAACTGATATCGGTATTTGAAAAAAGAAAATTTGGGGGATTTTTAATTTTAAAATTTAAATTCCGATCTTTTGGGCAAAAAATGCAAAATTTCAGTCATTATTTATGGAGATTCATAAAGTCTGTTAATAAAAAACTTTTCTAACATAAATGTGATTTAACAAAGAAGTTGCAAAGATTACTGATTTTTTTGTTTGTAAAAACAAATGTTAAAATTAATATAATGTTTTCACAGATATGAGTTATGTTTAGCCAGAGATGCTGAAAAGAAGGAAAGAAAGTTACGTCTTCATATCCATTATTCAGAAAATCGTTAAATAAGATAATCATAATAACAGTAACCACACTGTACATCAAATGTCAATATCACAAAAAATGGAACTAATTAATTAAAAACAAAAAATCAATGAGAATATTAATATTCTTTGGTCACCTCTAATGAAGAAAAGGTTAACATAACACATTAAAGAGCTGTTTCCTATGATCCTAAGATTCATTATTTTGTAATTCATTAATTAGTCCTTTATTTGTTTAAGACCAATTTTGCTTTAGGCTGACGATGACCTATTACTAGGTCGAAACTAGTCCCTAATCATTTATGTAATTTAAACTATTTACATTTGGTATTGAAAAGGTGGACCCAAATAATACATTAACTTACTGTATTGTAACCACAGTTCAATACGGATCTATCCTTATGAAACTTATTTCATTTAATTAACCTTCGTCATGTTCGCGGCCCGCACTTGAATAGGCCAATTTTCGTAAAATTCTGCAAATAGTACAGAAGAACCATTACGAAATAATATGCATAGTTCAATTGAAATGAGGGTCTGATAATTTAATTGCTTAAAACATTATTTTAAAATTGCATAAAAGAGTGAAATTTGGAGCCGGGCTGAGTGGCTAAGACGGATGAGGCGCTGGCCTTCTGACCCCAGCTTGGCAGGTTCGGTTCTGGCTCAGTCTGGGGTTATTTAAAGGTGCTGAAATACGTCACCCTCGTGTCGGCAGATTTACTGACAGGTAAAAGAACTCCTGCGGGACAAAATTTCGACACCTCGGCGTCTCCGAAAACCAGCAAAAGTAGTCAGTGGGATGCAAAAATAACAACGTTATTACTTAAAATTCGGATTTTAAATGTTTTGAAATTAAAAATAATATATTGAGAACAAGTGAATACTTGAAAAGAGGAACTAGTATTAAAGAAGATTAGTACTGACTTGGGTCTATATGTTGTATAAAAATGAATACGTTTTCGAACGAGCTATTAAATGTTTTTGTTACTTTACTTCACATTATTTCTTACAGTGCTCTCGCGGGCCGCCTTTTGGAAACCCCTGTTCTAAATTATGAATAAGATATCCTGAGTATACCCATATTTCACTTCCGAGCACTGAAGTTCTAGAAGAATACTTCGATCGTAACAGCCTCACTGCATTAGCTTTGCTGCGCCTTGATTCAATTTCACGTACTCTACTACTATCCTGAGAGAATACACATCCTAAATACTTGAAATAATCTGCTTGCTCCAAGTTTTATTCCCGACCTTTCATTCATTTCTCATAGTTTTCTTTCCTACCGACATACTTTCAGTATTGAAAATGCTAATTTTCACTTCATACTCACAGCACCTAATTTCACGTTGCAAGATGTTAAATATCAGCCCTTTAGCATAGTATATTGTTAAGACCAAGTTGTCGGAATAGGCCAAACTGTATACTATATCTCCTCCTACCTGAATCCTTCCCTGTCACTATGTACCTTTCAGTAGACGATCCATGAAAACTATGAACCACAAAGGTGAAATACAGTAATACAGCCTTCTCTAACCCTTGTAAATACCTTGAACCAAGAACTCATTCTACCATCAGTTCTCACTGTAGTCCAATTACTAACATAAATGCCTTTGATTGCTTTTAATAATCTGCCCTTAATCCAATACCCTCCGTATGACGAACATCTTTTTCTTCGATACTCCGTCATATTCTGCTCTAGATCGACGAAACATAAACTTAACGTAAATTGGCATTAATTAATACTGGTATTATTATTGAATATCCAGTACAGCATGGAGCACTATTTCACAAGAGTACATTAGGGCTGTAGTTTAATAATCTTAAAATATTTCAAAACGAAAGGTTAAAAGTTCAATTTGTTAAAGATGTGCAGAAAGATTGTTAAGAACTGCTTAAAACAACAAGGCTTCATGACCGAGCTCGATAGCTGCAGTCGCTTAAGTGCGGCCAGTATCCAGTAATCGGGAGATAGTTGGTTCGAGTCCCACTGTCGGCAGCCCTGAAGATGGTTTTCCGTGGTTTCCCATTTTCACACCAGGCAAATGCCGGGGCTGTACCTTAAGACCACGGCCGCTTCCTTCCAATTCCTAGGCCTTTCCTATCCCATCGTCGCCGTAAGACATATCTGTGTCGATGCGACGTAAAGCAAAGAGCAAAAAAGAAAAAAAAACAAGGCTTCTTGAAAATATCATGCATTGGTTTAGAAAATACAAGATCACAACTGTTCAGGTTCCAAACACGGGTCAGGAGAAAAGTTGATGATCCACTGTCTGAGCAGAACAACAAAAGCATAAATATCCATCTGTAATTTATTTTTAAATGGCTCAAGGTAAGATTGAAATCTTCCATGTCCGTATAGAAATTGCGTTAGCACAAATTTAGGCACTAATACTTTGCTCTGAAGTCGATCTTTAACTTCCGGGAAAATAGTTCCCTTGTAACAGATCCTTTCAAGCCAGAAGTCCAGGTAATGTTCCAAAGTATGATATATTTCTTGATTTGTCGCTTAACATAGCACACTGGAGGTTCATCATATGTAATTCCGATGTTTGATGTGGCGGCTCATTTTGCTAAAAAATCTTCTCTTTCATTTCCATCAAATCCTGTATGACCACGAATCCAAGACATAGAGATGTGAGGACATTCTTCAGCTTCTGTTCTTGTGCTGGCGGCTATCGGATTCATATTGTACTCGTTGTTAATGAAGCGCAACGCTGCTTGTGAATCACTGAATATCTTCACATTCTTATTGTTAGTTTTACACCGCAGCACTGCATTCTTTATGGCCCAGAGTTCAGCCTGAAATATTGAACAGCTATTTGAAAGCCTATACTGGGCTGCAAATTTTTTAATACCATCCTGATGGACTACATAAGCACACCCAACTTCGTGAATTCCATCAGTATTGTTAATAATTTATTATGTCATGCCGTTTCAGTCCAATATATCTTTTTTAAAATTGTTATTGGATTTTTACGTCCCAGTAACTACTTTTTACGGTTTTCGGAAACGCCGAGGAGTCGGAATTTAATCCCATAGGTGTTCTTTTACTTTTTCTTGCTAGGGGCTTTACGTCGCACCGACACAGATAGGTCCTATGGCGACGATGGGATAGGAAGGGCCTAGGAGTTGGAAGGAAGCGGCCGTGGCCTTAATTAAGGTACAGCCCCAGCATATTGTTTTACTTCCGGTAAATCTGCCGATATGAGGCTGACATATTTGAGCACCTTCAAATACCACACGATTGACTCAGGATCGAACCTGCCAAGTTGGGTTAAAAATGCCACCGCTTCAACCGTCTAAGCCACTCAGCCCGGCTATAGATCTTTTAAGATAATGTTGGTAATTATTGTTTTAACAGGAAATACACTTAGGCAACCATCCTCTATTAATGTTGGTCAGGGAGAAAACGGGGGAAATGATGGTATCGGGCAAAGAAAGAGAAGAGCCACGAATGGCGTGAAAATGGAAAATTCCGATCTCAACTGATACTGAACCTGCTATCTTTGCCCTATTTCATAAAACTAGACAGGTCCGCCAAATTTGATAATTATGTCAGAACTGACAATTTTGAAAATATGAGTATGTCATTACAGTATTCTGTTTCACAAATATTACAAGTTTCTATTACTTGACTTGTCAAACTTAAAGAACTTGTCTCATAAACGCGAAGGACCTAGTAAGTTTACTGTATTACACTCTAGATGACTCTGAAGAGTGATACCGATCATTGGATGCGATGAATAGTCATTGAAATTGAAGGATAGGTTAATCATTTGCCTAAAAACCCGACGTTGTCTCATTTAAATTTCTTCACTGCTCTCACTACTGCTGTTTCTGGAGTTCATTATCTACAAGAGAATTTAAATCACAAAACATTCACGAAAATAAACTCCCAGGTTATATGCACATTACTGGTTACATACCTGTCACTTCTGCGATGACAATTCTACAAATTTGTAAATATGTCAAACAGTAATGCCATAATGAGGGTGTAATCGTGATGATACAAACTTTCAGGGACGATGGAGGACGGAAAATGGATTAATTTGAGTTAAGCTGGTGGTGGTGATTATTGTTTAAAGATGAAGTGCTAGTAGGCAACCATCCTCTATATAACACTAATCTGAGGGGAAAAATTGAAGGGATCCGACACTTCGAAAAATGAAGATATCGGCCAAAGGAAGACAAGGGCCACGAAGGGCGTGAAAATTAAAGACTTCCTAGGTCTCGGGAACCTAATACCGCCGGGGTCGGAAAAGAAAAGGAGTTGACCAAGATAGGTTGGATAGTATAGATGAAAGTGAGGAACCTGGCACAAGTAAGTGGAAGCAATGCGAGGACTCAGCTAAGGGCACCGTGGTCGCCACCCACGCTCCAAAGTTCAGAGCCGCTGGGGTCCTTTTAGTCGCCTCTTACGACAGGGAGGGGATAACGGAAACGTTTGAGTCAAAATTTATTAATAATACAAGTTGTTTAACGTCCGTCCGTTCTTAACAGTTGCCGGGGTGTCGGAATTTCATCCTGTAGTAGTTCTTCAACGTGCCGGAAGCCAATGACAAAGGGTTGTATATGATGCACCTGTCGAGACTGAAGAGGATCTTTTGGCAAGTATTCTCGCTACCTGCGACGTTGTTCAAACGACATCGGGGATATTCGAACGGGTACGACAGAAGTTTTTGCGATGATTCATGACTGCATTGATGCAGGCAGATTCCAATTCCAACATTTGTAAATGGAGCAGCTTGTAAAACTTGTGCAAAACGGACTTAACTGAGTTAAATTAACTCGATCGTTTCCGGAATGTGGTTCCTTATCTGAAAATGATACATTTGCTGTCCTCCGCCATCGCTGGAAGTTCGTAACACCATCACGGATGTATCCTGTGTATCTGTTTCGTAACACTACATGTAGCCTACAATTTGACAAATATGTCAAAATTTTACCTGTCAGTCCAAAAGTTTTTGAAACAGACATTTGTAAGGTTGTCGTACAAATATACAACTTTGTTGCCATTAATGCTTTCACGGCCCGTACTTATAGACATGATATTGTATAGGCTTTTGGGCTTATGCCGTGTCAAGAATAAGGTGAAATTCTTAACGTTTCGCAGAAAACTGTGCTCTGCGTCCTCAGAAGAATTCTCGACTGTCCACGAGAAAGGCTTCTTAAACAATGACACTTTTGAATTTGGAACGTTATAATAGAAGTAGAAGTCGAAATGGTACGTTCAGCAGAGCACAGTTTCCTGCGAAACGTTAAGAACTTCACCTTATTTTCTTGACACGGCACAAGCCCAAAAGCCTATACAATATCATAAAACAACATTGTCATGACAATTTTATAAACATGTACTGTAAACTTTTATGAAACACAAAATTGTCAATATGTAAAACTGTTGGACAATTTCCTGTCACCTGTCACCTATAAAATTGTAACTTTTATGAAATAAGGCCCTGGTAAATAGAAGGCAGAGACCAAACGACTTCACCACTGAGAAGATGTTCCTTAAAGATAATTTACATGTCCTACCTTATTCATAGAATATACATGATGCCATGGTTTCCAAGGATGTGCGTAAACATGGAACGCTTGATCCTCTCCTTCCAGTTCCATATTATGAGCTCGTCCCAGTTGGTAAAGATTCATGATCCCTGCCAGTATCCAGCGCATCACTTCGCTGTGCAGCAGATGGGTGTTGCAAGTGGCAAGATCGAGAACTGGCGAATCTGTGATATCTTCGTTGCATACAGTTATATAAGGAATGGTGAAGAGACGTTTCCAACTATGTGGCACCAAGCTGGCGGGAAGTGGTGCGTGCCCCATTGGGTCTTCGAACCTGAAACACATTAAAATACAGGGTGACCCAAAAGTTAGTTAACATTTGACCAGGCAATACTTAACGGAATATGGGAGGTAGAGAGGTAATAATTGACACACATGATTGGTTGGCATGACATGGGGTTTCATTGACACCAGAATAGATTACAGAAAAGCTTCACTGACAGTGCCTTTTTTGGTAACGTCAACATGCCGCGATTGCAAGCGCATCTGGCGTCCACTCTCACGACAGCTCCATTTGCACCGTACGTGGGTCTCATGCGGCATCAATTACGTGTTGCTGTCCAGCGCCATCTGTTAGCCTATTCGTGCACTCGTTGTTGGTGTCAATAAATCCTCAGGTCATGTCAAGCATGTGTTGCCATTTGTACCTGACAAGTTGTTGCCCAGCGCCATCTGTTGGTAATTTTGTGTACTGGCAGTTGGAAAGGTGGCCTGCCGTTATGATGGAAAGTCTCAAACTCCATTGTAAGCGGCATTAGTAAACGGTGTCTTCCATTGTAGTGAAATATCCCCTTTTCAATTTCGCGCTCAATAGGCAAGGAGGCCTGTAATTTTGGTCAAATCTCCCTTACACGATTGTATCCGTCACTAAGGATAGCTCCCCGTCATTATGAACAAAATTTCCCAACTAGATTTTGACTGGTAATAGACAGAGTGGCCTGCTGTTATAATCGGAACTCTCCATCTCGTATGAGAGTGGCAGTAGGAAGGATGACCTGCCGTTATTATGAGCACGCCCCGTCTTCACTGTGACTGGCAATAGGAAAGTGTGCCTCTCATTTTAATGAAGACACCCCAATTCTATTGTAACTGGCAGTACGCAAGGGGGCCTGCTATTTTAGTGAAAGCACCCCAACTCGATTTTGACTGACAGTATGCAAGGAGGTCTCTCTTTATAAACAAAACTCCCAATCTCGATTGTGACTGGCAATAGGCAAGTGAGCCTGCCATTATAGTATAAAATATCTAACTCGAGTTGAATGGCAGTAGGAAACGTTGCCTGCCGCCTGCCATTATCATCAAAACTCCTCAACACGCACCTTACATCGGAAAGAACGTATGAGGACCGACCTGCCCGTGGTGTTTCTTGGATAACGCCAAGAAATATAACATTCAACAAGACCGTAGTCCCTGCGTCTATAATAATTTAGGTAGAAATTCTTACACCTATACATTATAGAATACCTTAGCCAAGCACGGGTACGTTTGCTAGCACATTAATAAAGTGGTATGAACGACGTAAAGCAGGGAATGAAGGATACAGTTCTGTAGTCGAGAATTAGGCACAGTGGGATGAAGAAGTGGTATTTACCTACTGCCTATCTGAGATCTTATCTCGTGGAGATATTTTATACAAGCCCGCTTGAATCTATTCATCTCTGATATTCCCCTGACTTGAGGAAGGGGGAAGAAGGTTCCATTCCCGGCTAACTGTAACTGTATAAAAGGAATTGTAAGGTGATGTGGTTAAATGACGAAAAACAAAAAATATAGACGTTTCATGAAACCATGAGACATAAAATACGATTTTTAACATTGAAACAACCGAGTGACTACGCCACGCGGTTTCGTTTATGTAGCTATTTGCTTACATTCGGGAGATTGTGGGTTCGAGCTCCACTGTCGGCAGCCGCCAAGATAGGTTTGCGTGGTTTACCATGTTCACACAGGCAAATGTTCAATCTATACCTTAATTACGGTCTCATCCGCTTACATCCCACTCTTAACCCTTTCCTATGCCAACGTCATCCTGAGATCATTCTGTGTCGGTGCGTCGTAAAGAATTTAGTAAAAAATCCCGGTGTCGGCACGTATCCCACTCCTTGTCGAATGGCACCAAGATTTAACGTCTGTATTCGACGGGCGACTCACAATCAACAACGTCATATGATTACACCTGAATAATGTAATATGGTGATTTGACTTGGTCCATTTGCACGTTTGCATAATAAGAACAGTAATGTTTTAACTGCCTGTTACATTCCTGGCTCCTTAAAATTGAGTGAATCAGTTGCAGAGATGACTAAGTGCCATCGCGGTTCATTTTGATATTTTCAGTGTAAAGATTGTATTCTATCTATGGCAGTTTATGACTAACAATCTTACTGTATCTGTTACGTGCTGTCATCGGTGAGCAGGACTGTGATGTGTGAGCCATACATGACTAAGTGCTGAGCTGGTGGTGATACTACATGAGAACTCATCGGTATCCGACTTATCTACTGTTAGCGACGAAGAAATTCACAATTTCTTTGAAATCATTTAGGAAAATGCTAGGGAAACAACAGATAGGGAATCTGCCACCTGGGCGACTGCCCTAAATGCAGATCAGTATTGATTGATTGATTGATTGATTGATTGATTGAAGGACTTATCAGACGGATGAACATACTTCTACTAATGAATCAAGTATACCCGACATCTTTACACCAGAAAACTGGTTGACTGTCATTCTTCTCCTGCTTCTTCTATGTGCCCTGCCTAGTCTCCCGGGCGTTGGCGATCAATGTGGAGAGTGCTTTTCTGTCTTCAGCAACACTCCTTGTACGGTTCTTCAGTGCTTTTTATGTCTGTCCAGTATTTAATATTCTTAAGGCATGTTGTTCTTCTGCCTACTCCTCGGCGCCCTTCAATTTTGCCTTTGAAAATTAGATGTAAAACTGCGTATTTCTCACCACGCAAAACATGCCCTAGGTATGAAATTTTTCTGCATTTGATGGTGCTTACCAGTTTTTTCTTGCATTTAGCTCTCCGTAATACTTGTTCATTAGTGGCATGGTCAATCCACGAGACTCTAAGCATTCTTCTATGAAGCCAAAGTTTTAAGGCTTCCAGTCTTTTGATGGTGGTTTCTTTTAACGTCCAAACTTCAACCCCATAAAGGAGAGTAGACCAAATATAACATTTCACCATACGCTGCCGAAATGCTAAATATAATGCATCATCACACAACACATTCTTCCTGAATGTTGACTTTGCAATTTCTATTCGGCTTTGAATTTCTAGGTCTGCGTTCAAATTATCCGTTATCTAACAACCAAAATATTTAAGTTTATTTACTTGTTGAATTTGTTGGTCTTTAAGTTTTTCAGAGTAGCATTGTTTCTTCCTCTGCTGAAAACTATTAGTTTTGTTTCATTGATGTTGATGTTTAGATCCATCTCTTCCCCAACTAAATTAATTTTGTACAGGAATAGTTGCAAGCTTTCAACGCTATTAGCAAGAATTACTGTGTCTTCTGCATGTTGAAAATTACTACCGCAATTTACTTTAATTCCCACTTCCAAATCGGCTGATTCGACCTTAAATACGACATCTGGATAGATGTTAAAAATAACGGAGACAAAACACATCCCTGACGAACTCCTAGTCGGATTTCTATGTAGTCCGTTGTATCATCATCAACCTTCGCCACAGCCTTCTGATGCCAATACAGGTTTTCAAAAATTCTTATATCTTTACCATCAATTCCAGTTTGCTGCAGTAATCTGATGAGTTCGGTACGTTTTAATCTATCAAAGCCTTTTCATAATCTATGAAGCAGACTAAGACATCCTTTTGTTGATCCCAATATTCTTGAAGAATAGTCGTTAAACTGAAAATAGCCTCACGAGTTCCATATCCATTCCGAAATCCAAACTGGGTATCATCCAGGTTTTCCTCACATTTCTTCCTTATTCGGGCATGGATAACTTTCAGGAAAGATTTGAACATATGGCTCATTAGGCTAGTGAGACGATATTACATGTGAAAAATATCATTTTTGATCCGTATTGATGATATTTGATTGAAATAATAACAATAAGTTAATTTAATAATTTGAGCGCCTAATCAATACAATAGTTTTGTATCTGTTGAATTACATTGACATGTTAATTAAAATGGTACATGTTTCGCCTTGCATATAGGCATCATCAACCAGATGCCTATTAACTTATTGTTATTATTTTAATGAGACGATATTCACCACATTTCTTTGAGGTTGTTTTCTTTGGAAGGGGAATGAAAGTAGAGGTTAGCCAATCTTGAGGTAATTTTACGGAGTTATAAATGTTATTAAAAAGGTCCACTATCTTATTAATTTGCTCTTCATTGGTAAGTTTAATAACTTCAGGTAAAATTTCTCATTGGCCTAAAGCTTTCCTATCTTTTAATTGGCTTACCGCATGAATTACTTCCGATTTCAAAATGCTTGGGCCACTTGAGCATGCACGATTTTCATTGAATGTTGGTCGATTATCATACAAGAGTTCTTCTATATATTCTTTCCATATCTTAATTTTGTCAGGATTATCTATAGTAGGTTTCCTTGAATTATCTTCTAGAGCAAGATGCATCTTTATTCTGAAAGTTCCAGTTAATTCTTTTATAATTTTGTGCATATTGAAGTTACCGTGTTTTTCTTCCAAATTTTCAATGTTTCTGAATTTTTCAATCATCCGATTTTGTTTTTCTTTCCTAATTTATCTTCTAATTTTACCGTGTATCTGACGGTAATGAGCCTTATTGTTCTTTGCTTTTCTGCGTTCTTCCCTTAAGTCCAAGATATCATCCGTCATCCACTTGTTCTTTTTTTTTCCTTTTATCAGACTGTAGGTATTTCTTGTTTACTTTCTGTATAGCTTCTTTTACTTCCTCGCACTGGTTTTCCACCTGTTGACTATTCAATGATAGTCTTAGCTCTTCATTAATTAATTTTTCAACTTGTTTTGTTTCACTGTTTACCAGTTTTCTTTGGTCAATTCGGTTGGAAAGTTTTGTTTTCTATAAAACTTTCAATTTCAATTGTACATCAGCAACTAGTGGATTATGACCAGAACCTATATCTACTCCTGGGTGTGTGATAACTCTTTTTTATGAAGTTTCTGAACCTCTTATTTATGAGGATGTAATCAATTTGGTTCCTTATATGAACTTGATGTTCACTGTCACCAGGTGTCCGCCTCCGTAGCGTAACGGTTAGTGTTATTAGCTGCCGTCCTCGGGGGCCCGGGTTCGATTCCCGGTACTGCCAGAAATTTAAGAATGGCAGGAGGGCTGGTATGTGGTTGAAATGGTACGTGCAGCTCACCTCCAATGGGGGTGTGCCTGAAAAGAGCTGCACCACCTCGGGATGAGGACACGAGTTTACTTTACTTTACTGTCACCAGGTGAAACCCAAGTGTATAATCAACGATGAGGAAGTTGATACCATGTGTTTGTAATAAGAATTTCATTTTCTTGACAAAATTCGTATAACTTATCCCCGCGTTCATTGGATTCTCCGACTATTGTATTATATCATATATTATATATAAATAATATATATTATATCGATCCTGAAGGGATGTCCATGTAGTTGTAAGATCATGAGTCTGTCTGATATTGGGACAAAACTGGTGGTATATTTAACGAATTCTGATTTTACAAATATTGCTAAACCATTTCTGTGATTTCTATCAGTTTCAGAACTGCCAGAATAGTTCTATTTGACAGGTACCTTTACCAGGCCACCTCAGTTAACTCATCCCAAGGATAGACATTTTTTGACCTCGTCTCCTCTTTAACCATGTTATCAAGTTTGCCAGCCATGAACAAACATCTTATATTACATGTTGCTAATCTTGTGTTGGACTTCATTACTTTGGGCCAGGAGATTCTTCGCACCCCCCTGCCCACTAAAGGGCTGCCTGCGACTAGGGGCCAATATTTCATTAACTCTCTCCATAATGATATCCTGGAGAAAGATATACCAGAGTGGTTTCTCGTTGCCTTCTCTGGTTATTATTCAGCTGCCCCTAACATGGAATACAGCCGCTACCGAATGGGATACAGTGGCATTTTCTCCACTGAGGGACCATTACCCACCTAAAGGAGCTCATCTACCCTAAGATGTTGGCCCCTTTAGGGTTCTAGGTTATTTCCCACCTCCCAGCACTCGGCGTTGAGACGCTGGCTCTACGGTCTACTCCATTACCGTAGCAGGATACATCAGCAAAATAGAAGAAACCCCATTTCCACGTCGCTCGCTTGGACAGAAACATGTTCTATTCCTGCAAACAACTCCAGAATGAGATTACTAACAGGAAAACTTCTGTCACTTGTTCTTCATAAAGACAGTATACTTAAGTTCACAGCTTTCTACAACTTTCAAGTACTACAGGATAACGACTACAAAAAAGCTGACCTTTTGGATCTCTTGAAATATATCCCTCCCAATTGATCATCAGTTCTACAGAAATCTGGCAACAGTGGAGGCAATAGCAGATCAGGATGAAGAGGACACATTATAGTTTAATTCCTGTGATAGTATATGAGAAAGTATCCAAAAAAAGCACAAAAGTCTCTCCTATTGTCTTTACATCCTAAAAGGTGTTTACTGTCAAGAGTGCATATTATAGTTATTTCTTTGAGGGCATAATTTGTAGAGTTTGAAGTACTGATACGCACACTAGCGTAAGAGTAACTCTGGAATACTCTTCATTATGAAAGCAGATACTTTTCTCATTGTGAAAGAGCTTCAATAAATGATTTTGAAAGCTGATCTAATTTGAAATCTCCTGTTGACTTTATCCTTCATTTAATCGAAATGTGGCAGATGGTGCTTAGTCACTGAGCCCTCCAATCTGTATGTGATGATTAGACGCCGCATGTTTAGGCAGTAATACGATGGAATGCAAACTAATTTGGTTAGTGGGAAGTGTCGTCTGGCACATTTCAGTCTAACTGCGAGCATAGCCATAATACGTCGCGCTAGGAAAAGGAATTATGCAAATATATCCTATAAGTACAGAGAGAGAAATTGTTTTAAACACTTGAAATTGCCCAGGCCTGAATCTTTGGTAGGGATATTCAGGCCCAGACCGGCACAGGCTTGCCCGTTCTTCCGGAATGTAGCAGAAGTAACATACAGTAATCCTAGAGGTTCTGATGGGCCATAACCCTAAAGTTTATGCAAACCTCATATCACAGTCGTTGTGCAGGGTAAAGTTTCCTATATTTGAAACAGACTTTCAACGTATTAGGTCGTGTTACGTACATGTAGTGCGCGTTGAAGAGATGTTAAGTACAGAACAAAAATGGCCAGCCGGACACCAGTGGGATCCGAACCCACAACCTCCCGATTTCGCGTCGGTTGCTCTACCAATTGAGCTATGGTGGCCTAGGCCATCTTCGTTCTGTTCGAAAGGATCTGAGCTACAGGTCTGGCACTGCTGCTAGCACACTGTAGAGTGTGTTTAAGTCGCCCGTTGTGGGGCATGTCAATGAATATTGAATTTTCACGACCGCATTGTAATCGAAACAGACTTTCAACGTATTAGGTCGTGTTACGTACATGTAGTACGTGTTGAAAAGATGTTAAGTACAGAACAAAAATGGGTTCGGATCCCACTGGTGTCCGGCTGGCCATTTTTGTTCTGTACTTAACATCTCTTCAACACGTACTACATGTACGTAACGCGACCTAATACGTTGAAAGTCTGTTTCGATTATAATGCGGTCGTGAAAATTCAATATTCATTTCCTATATTTGTTACTACCTTCGCATTCTAACCTATTACTAAACGTTAGGTCTGGTGCAGTTCAGGGTATCGTTATTGGGCTAATTCTTTTCATACTTTTCATGAATGATATGCCTGATTCGATAAAATCGGAAGTGCGCCTTTTGCTGATAAGGGGGATGAACTATTGCTTCAGCAGGATTTAGATACGACTGGAAAAGGGCGCGTGAAAATCGAATGAAAATCCACAGCGGGAAATGCAAGAAATTGGGTTTCAGTAAAAGCAAAATAACAGGAAAGAGGGAATACGAACTGGCGGGGGGGGGGGGGGAGGGGGAAGTACTTAGGTGTTACTATTAGAAAAGACTTATCAGAGCAAGTGGAAAATGTAGTTAACCCTCTACTGCATGATTTACTTTTCGTTGTTGTTTGGTGAAGAAAATTTCAAGCTTTAATGTTCAACATACGTTCAGTGTTTTAGATGTACCAGCAATTCTTAACTGGGGCTAATAGCTTAACACTCGTATGTGATGTGGATTACCATAGTGGAATATATATACCGGTACGATTTTTCACGATTTTACGCTAAGCTTTTAACATTTAAAGACCGAACGTTACTACCTACTGGCCATGGGTACGTACTGCGGTACAACTTGCACGACCGTAGGTAAGTAATGTCTTTGGTAATGTGGTAATGTGATGGGGAGGGCCCACGTCAAATAAACGCGTGGATGTTGACGGGTTGGAAGGAGTACCTTTGGTTGTAGGGCTGTTTTGTCTTATGTTATGTAAAAAAAAAAGAAACAAGGCATCACTAGGATATGTGTTTAAATGACTGTACAGTTGAAGGTGTGCCGTAAAACTACCTCTGTCTACAATATTTATCCATTTATACAGGTGAAATGTTATTTGTTGCCTAACGGCAACAGTATGCAGTAGAGGGTTAAATCCTGGAGATCGTTACACAGATAGGTCTTATGGCGACGATGGGACAGGGAAGGTCTACGAATGGGAAGGAAGCGGTCGTGGCCTTAATTAAGGTACAGCCCCCAGCATTTGCTTGGTGTGAAAATGGGAAACCACGGAAAACCATCTTCAGCTGCCGACACTGGGATTCGAATCTACTATCTCCCGGATGCCAGCTCACAGCTGCGCGCCCCTAACCACACGGCCAACTCTCCCGGTTCGTTACATTTTATTATGCGGAAGCTCAAGAAAGCTAATTCTTGTGCCAAAAGTAAAGAAGCTTATAAGTGTTTGGTAAAACCGATTCTCGAATAGGGGTCTGCGTGGTGGGATACGTACAGGGTAGACTTAATAAATTCATTAGAGAAAGTTCAAAGAAGAAAGATATGCTTCGTAAACGGGAATAGGAGAAATACCATCAATTGGGAAAGTCTTGAATCTAGAAGAAATAGAGCACGCCTGTGTGGTCTTCATAAGAGCTACGGGGGAGGGGCCGTCTGGAGTAGTATTCGGAATAGTTTGGAACCTCCTTCGTACTTATGGAGAAATAATCACAAGCATAGAATTAGGGCCAGAAACCAGCATACCGATGTGGGCAAGTTTTCCTTCGTAAACAGGACCATAAGGGACTGTAATAAATTACCTGCAGCAGTCTTTGATAGATTCCCTTCCGGTATCAAATCGTTTAAGTAGTTCATTAGTGCCAGTGTAAAGTGGAAAGGTCAAGCTGTAAACGACGGACACAGAATTTGTTATTTTCTGCTGGATTTAGAAAGTTGAACTAGTAGTATTTCTTGTCATATTTTCTTTCCATGGAATTGCTTGTTGCACTCTTGTTGTTGTTCTTGATGTTGTTGTTGATGGGTAATATTGATAACTTTAGTTTATTATTGCACTTCTGTAAGTGACCATTGCCACCGGGATATTTCCCATTTGCGATGTATTTGTTAATAATAACAATAACGCAAATAATATTACTGCCTAACAATCCGCCATATAGTGATGATTTATTTATAGTATTAAGCTAATAGTAATTCATTGTACCACTCTGTCAACTGTAAGGTGTTCCTAAGAAGTGCAGTGAATGGACTGATATCGCAATGGCAACGTGTGTCACATTGCGTGCATGTCAATAGACAAATATCTCGAGAAGCGCCACGTGGAGTTGACCATACGGAGCTGAGTCAGGTTAGTCTGCTGCGGCCAGTCGAACGTAGTGCTTGTGAAGATTCGTGGCGTAGCGTAATGGAGCTACGGATAAACATAAGGTTTAGTTACGAATTGGGAAAAACGGTGACAGAGACGCATGCGATCTTCGTGCAAGTGTGCGGGCAGAAGCCGTAAGTAGAAAATTTGTATACAACTAGTTCAAACGCCTTCGGGATAGACCGGAAATTCTTGACGTTTCTGCAAGTACTTTCTGCTTAATAATAATAATAATAATAATAATAATAATAATAATAATAATAAAAACTAACACTTACGGACATCATCTCGAAAGTAAAGTTCATAGGAGAAATCTCTGCTCCGTTTGAAATAACGGCAGGGGTCAGACAAGGAGACGGTTTATTGCCGATCCTCTTCAACTTCATACTGGAGAAAATGATGAAAACATGGGAAGAAGCTCTACGATTGGAAGGAATAAGTGTAATAAACATGCAGAAGAAAGGATAGAACCTAGAAATCAAGTCTTCAGCTTTAGCCGAAAACCGAGAAGACACCCTAAAGTTACTGGAGGGCCTCCTAGAAAGTGGACCTTAAAGTATCTTATGAAAAGACTGAATATATGGAGTGCAAGCACCAAAGCAAGAGGTATGTGGAGGTAAACCATGCGATCCATCTCAACGGACTGGATAAAGAGGTAAAGAAGGCAATTAGTCAGAAAAATAGATCTGGCCTACAAGCTAACACAAAACAGGTATAACAAACGGGCAATCTATGTATATAAAATAACATGTCCTGACTGACCGGCTGACTTATTCATCATTGCCGAGCCGGAACTACTGGACATAAAGAAACGAAATTTTGGGGATACATTTATATTAGAGAGTAGGCGCTCACTAAGGGAGGATTTTTCGGGGAGAAAAAGGGGTGAATTGTTTAAATGAGTACATCTATATCTCACAAGCTTCGAGTTTACAGACGTAAAATACGGTATTTGGAACCTTCTTTAAAAATAAAGACACACGTAATTTTTGTTTTCAGAAAATACCATTAAGGGGCATGAAAAAGGTGAAAAAAGGTTTGAATACCTTTTATGAGGATACCCATATCTAAAAACTGAAGATGTTACACACATGAAAATTTATATTTGGAATCTCCTTTAAAAATAAAGAAAGACGTGTTTTATTGTTTTCGGAAAATCCAATTAATGGGGGCTGAACGGACGTGACAAAGGAGGTGAATTTAAAAAAAAAAGACTATATCTACAATATATCTCAGAAACGTAACATGTTACAGATGTGAAGATTGGTATTTATAATCTCCTACATAAATTCAAGAAACACAGATAATTTGTTTTCGGAAAATCCACTTAAGGGGAACTGAAAATGGGATGAATTATAAAATGAGCATATCTACAGTATATCTCAAAACCTTAACATGTTACAGGTGTGAAATGGTATTTTTAATCTCTTTTAAAGTAAAGAAATACATATTGTTTTATTTTTTGAAAGAACACTTGAGGGAGGGGGCTAAAAGACCTGACAAGGGGGTTAGGGTTAATTTTTAAACTGAACAATCTACAGTATTTCTAAAAAACTGAAGATGTTACAGACATGAAATTCTTTTATTTGGAATCTTCTTGCAAAGTAAAAAATCCGTGTTCTTTTGCTTTCGAAAGATCCACTTAAAGGTGTGTGAACGAATTAAAAAATTAGTTGAATTCTTCGTATGAGAATACTTATATCTCAAAAACTAAAAATGTTACAGACGTGAAAATTGGTATTTGGAATATACTTTGTTTTCGAAAATTCTACTTAAGGGGGGCGGGAGGGTGAAAGAATTGAAAACTTGGTTGAATTATTTGCCAGGATACTTACACCTAAAAATCCGGAAAGAAATTACAGACGTGAAAATTGGTATTTGGAATCTCCTTTAAAAATAAGGAAATGCGTATTTTTTTGCCTTCGGAAAATACACTTAAGGTGGGATCGGGGTGGAAACAAGTGAAGAAGAAGTTGAATTATTTTTATGAGGATACTTATATCTCAAAAACTGAGGACGTTACAGATGTGAAAACTGGTATTTGGAATCAACTTTAAAAATAAAGAAACACGTATAATTTTTTTTTCGGAAAATCCACTTAAGGGGATGAAAAGAATTGAAGAAGCGGGTGAATTTTTAAAATGAGTACAGGTATATCTACAGTACATGTCAAAAACTTAACTTGTCACGGACATGAAACTTGGTATTTAAAACGTCCTATAAAAATACCGGAACTTTTTTTTTTTTACTTTCGGAAGTGTCCGAGGACATGTTTGGCTCGCCAGGCGCAGGTCTTTTGATTTGACGCTCGTATGCGACCTGCGCGTCCTAATGAGGATGAAATGATTATGAAGACGACATACACACCCAGCCCCCGCGCCAGTGAAATTAACCAATGAAGGTTGAAATTCCCGACCCTGCCGGGAATCAAACTCGGGACCCGTGTGACCAAAGGCCAGCACGCTACCCATTAGCCATGGAGCCGAAATTTGTTTTCGAAAAAAGCACTCAACGGGGGTGAAAAGAAGTGAAGTTTTTTAGACATGTACATTTCTATGTCGCAAAAGGCAATGCCGCAAACGTGGTTTACAAAGAATTTCTGAGGTAATTGAAACCCAATTTTTCGGTGAGGTTTTATACGTTAGGAATTTCAGATAATGTCTTAGTACAGTACCGAGGAACGATTACTTTTTGAAATTACGAAATCCACGCGAGCGAAGCCGCGGGTAACTCCTAGTATTCTATAAAGCCAAAATCCGACATTATAACTCAGTAAAATTGACCGGAAGGATTTTACGCTTCAGAGTGCCTGATTTTAAATTTAAAAACGGGGAGGTGCAAGTACTCCAGAAGGAGGAAAGGAAGATTCTGAGGACAATTCCGGGACTTATGGGACTCGGAAGAAAAGGAGAAATGATGAGCTTTTCAAGTACACCGAAAAGATCACGGACACAGTGCGGAAACGAAAGCTGAAATTCTACGGATACCTAGTAAGAATGACTGACAAACGACTGATCAAAAAGATCTTCAAATACATCCTGGGGTTAAAGGTCACTTTCTGTTATTTGCTTTACGTCGCACCAACACAGATAGGTCTTATGGCGACGATGGGACAGGTAAGGGCTAGGAGTGGGAAGGAAGCGGCCGTGGCCTTAATTATGGTACAGCCTGGTGTGAAAATGGGAAACCACGGAAAACCATCTTCAGGGCTGCCGACAATGGGGTTCGAACCCACGATCTCCTGAATACTGGATACTGGCCGCTCTTAAGCGACTGCAGCTATCGAGCTCGGTAAAGGCCACTTTCAAGTGTGTAGAAGAGGTCAAAAGGGGTGCGGGAAAAGTTGGAATTACACAGCATATGATTCACAACAGAAGAACGTTCAGAAGAAATATCAACATTCTAAAATCATTCGAAGAGAAAGTACTAAAACGGAGGCCCGAACGGATCGTTTCTGAGGAGGAGAGAAAAAAGAGAAGCGAAAGAATGAAGAGGAATACTAATAATACAGTAATTCACAGTAACTTACGGAAATCCCATAACGAAACTCGACGGACGTGCATGGGCATCTTCACGTGGTCTCAGGATAGAATTATTTTTATCATACACTTGCCATTGTTCTTGGTTCACCTCGGCGTCACTCCACTCCGGCCACGGGGGAAGGGCATTCAGCTCAGAGGCACGGCGGTGACTATCTCTCGTTCGTGAGCCGGACTCTCGATGACTGTTCTGCCTGGCCCTCGAGACGCCGACAGTCGTATCTGAATGAAAGAAGAGTAGTGGTGGTGGTGATTATTGTTTTAAGAAGAACCACAACTAGGCAACCATCCTCTATGTAATATTAACCAGAGAGAAAAAGCGGAAGCGCCACTTGCGAAAAACGAAGGTATCGGCCAAAGAAAGCCATGAAGGGGGTGAAAATATAAGACAACCTAGGCTAATACAATCGCGGTCGGAGAAAAACAAGAGTTGACCAAGGGAGATCGGATAGGACAGACAAAAGTGAGGAGTCTTGTGCAAGTAGAAGCAATGACAGGATTCATCAAAGGGCCCCATGATCACCATATGAAAGGAGAATTGACAATTGCTTGAAAGGAAACTCTAATGGTACTAAAGTAAACAAAATGTATTTATTTATCAAATCTGGCAAGATGAAGGCTAGGTGGTCTGCTCGTACAGTACTTCTGTTTAATGAACTATATACAGCTAATTGTTCACGACTCTGTATGTATTTGTGCATACCTAAATTATGATATTATAGAAATTATGAATAGAATATATAAACAAGCTTCAAGTATGGTAGAGGCTACGTACCAGCTATCCTCCCTCGAACACATAGCAGCTAAAGTAGAGCTTAAGATCGCTACGAACAAAACTGAGTTTATGACCAACATCAGAGAAGCACCCAATTTCATTTCTTTGCGGGCCCAAATAATCTTCTTCTTCTTCATGTGCCATGTCCTCGCAGAACGTTGGCGATCAGTAGCATGATCTGTTGTTTGTTCATAGCTGTTCTGAACAGAATAAGCTTCGTCACCCCAAACCACTGGCTCAAGTTGCCGAGCCATGATGTCCTACTTCTCCCCGGACCACGTTTTTCATTAATTTTCCCTTGGAGTATTACTTGTAGAAGGTGGTATTTAGAGTTCCGCATCATATGACCAAAGTATTCTAGTTTCCTTCTCTTGATGGTAGTGAGAATTCCTGGTTCTTTGTTCATACGGTGTAAAACGTCTATATTGGTCATTTTAGCTGTCCAAGGTATCTTCAGCATCCTTCGGTTCGTCCACATTTCAAATGCTTGCAATCTCTTGCACATGGTCTCAGTTAGTGCCCATGCCTCAACGCCGTAAAACAGAATGCTCAAAACATAGCACCGGAGTAGTCGTGTCCGTAGTGAAATGGAAAGGTCACGGCTTGTCAAAAGTTTCCTAAGTCTCTGAAAAGAAGTTCTGGCCTGCTCAATTCTGCATCGGATCTCGTGAGTAAGGTCCCAGTCATCATTGATGTGACATCCCAGGCAGGTATTTAAATGTTGCCAATCTCGCGATCTGTTCCTTCGCTGTTATGAGATTATCTCGAATGCCATCTTCTTTCCTACTTATAACCATCCACTTGGTCTTCTTTACATTAAGCTTCAAGCCCATTGCGCTGCTGGCTTCAGTGACAGCATTAAGTAGTTCCTGTAGATCCTGGAGATTGGTTGCAAGTAGCACAGTGTCATCGGCGTACCTGATGTTATTTATGATGAAACCATTAACCACAATTCCTTGAGTCTTTCCGTAAAGATCATCTCGAAAAATCTTTTCTGAATAGATGTTGAAAAGCATGGGGGAAAGAATACAGCCCAAATAATACGAAAGGCAAACTCATTCAAATATCTTGGAGAATGGATAACACCAAATATCAGTGAGGACCTTGCAATGAAGAGTAGATGCACTAAGATAGAAAGAGCTTATCATATTTGTAAGAACATACACAAGTCTAAATTCCTCTCCTTGAATCCTAAACTTAGACATTATAATACTGTAGTAAGACCATCTGTAATGTATGCCACAGAATGCCTAAACATGACCCGGAAAGGACAACTCAGAAAATTGGAACTGAAAGAGCGGAAGATCTTCAGGAGTATTATGGGTCCCATTAAAGAAGGAGATGGGTACAGAATCAGGCACAACAAGGAACTGTACAGTAAAATAGAGAGCATTACAACAGCTATGAGAAAGAGAAGACAAATGTTCTAAGATCACATAGTCAGGTTGGACAGCCAGAGACTCACTTCAAGGATCTTCAACACTGTATCTAGAGGGAAAGCAACAAATGCCAAATGGACGAATTTAGTTCGGAAAGACCTACAATACATAAATATTGATCACGCTGAAATTTACAACCAAGATAATTTCAGAAAGTTAATCAAGACATCTGACTCTCTCCAGTCACTAACAGCTAAATCACTGCGTCCAGAACTAGGAGTGAAATGGACTCAAGAAAAAATAGCGCTAGAATTAAGGAATACCCGGCTAAGAAGAAGAAGAAGAAGAAAAAAGCTCACCAGAGTTAAGAACCACGTGGTCCATCGTACGCCTAAACGAAGAAGAAAATAGGAAGAAGAAGAAACAAGACATAAATATTATTTTATCTTGTAAATATTTTTAACACACCACCTTCAAATACCACCCGACTGAGCGAGAACCTGCCCTGAAAAGGCATCAGGCCACGAAGAGCACAAAAATGAAGGAATCCCTAGGTCTCAAAACCCAATACTATCGTGGTCGAAAAAGAACAAGAGTTGGCCAAGGGAGGTCGGATAGGATAGAAGAAAGTGAGGATCCCGGCACAAATAAATAGAAGCAATGTCAGGATTCGGTTAAAGGCCCGTTGCGACAGTCAGATGATACCATAGATACTATTCTACCACCCCAACCCTAAGACTAGAGGCATTCATCAATAGGAAACAAACCAGCACTCATTAAGACATGTTGATGATAGTGAATATTATTTTAAGGGGCATTACAACGAAATAATCAAACCTTCGTAATATCAGTCAATGGTTTTATGTTACAAGGAATTAAGTTATTGGCATAAGCGGAGGAACTTGAAGAGATAAAAGACTCGTTCTGTGCCACTAATGTATTGCTGTGGAGCTGAAAGAGAACAGAATTTGAGGAAGGGAGGTCGGACAGAAAGAGAAACTAGCCCCTCCTTATATGCATAAGAATAGCAGCAAAGGAAATGACGGGCACTTCGACGAAGAATGCTAGTTGTTTCACGTATTTAGTGGCCTTATTTAAGGTACAGCCCCAGCATTTGCCTGGTGTGGAAATGGGCAACCACGGAAAACCATTTTCAGGGCTACCGACAGTGGGGCTCGAGACGAAGTATGCTAATAGATAAATAAAGGTAAGAGTCACGAAGGGCATGGGAGTGATAGCTTTTGCAGGTCTTGCAAACCCAGTACAGTACAATAGAGTTCGGAAGAGAATAAGAGGTGACCAAGTGAAGTCAGATGGGAACTGTTAAAGCGAGCAGAAACAATGTGATATTCAAGTAGAGTTCCCATGATTACCATTTCACTCTTCCGATTTGGGACCAGGTAGAGACTGTCACTTTTAGTCGCATTTTATGCCAGTTGATGGTCACGCGGCTGTGACCTTGCATTCTGGAGATAGTGGATTCGAACCCTACTGTCAGCAGCCCTGGTGACGGTTTTCCGTGGTTTACCATTTTCACACCAGGCAAGTTCTCGGGCTGTACTTTAATTAAGGCTACGACTAATTCCTTCCCATTCTGGGCCCTTCCCTGTTCCATCATCGGCGTAAGACTTATCTGTATCGGTGCGACGTAAAGCAAAATTGTAATAGATAGATAGATAGATAGATAGACAGAGACCGATCAGTATATGTTATTTGAGTTGGCATATTAGAATTGACTGCTGTAGGAAGAATGTAATGAATCTGGGCTATTCATTGTAGAAGTTTTAGCAGCCCACAAATATGATTTCTAGTTATAGTCTGGGAATGTCATGTCAGTTGTGGGAGCGATTGACACTAGGTTAGAAAATGCACCTGAGGATCTGGGATAATCCTTTAAAAGAGACATATGGCATTTAATTTTACGACAAACACTTTGAACAAAGTGGAACGTGAGGAATAGTACCTTCATATTTGGATCCTGCAGGAATGGTCAAAACGGGTCACCTTCTTTGGTTCAAACATACTTTCGAATGGTTTTAAATAACAAAAATTTGGTCTAAACTTTCTGCACCGTTTCCTACACCTTCTGGAACTTAATGCTGGAATTAAATATAATATACAGTATAATCCTAGAATATAGCGTCTTAGGACGAATCAGAGGTTAGAGAACAAAAGTCGACTAAGTGTAGTGCGATAGAAACTATGAACGCGACGATGTTGGCGCAAGTAGATACAAGTTAGGCGCTGTGAAATTCGTGGAAGTAAGAAACTCCTGGGGCCTTGTAAACGTCATACCACTTGGTAGCATACGAGAACCTGAGATAAACCTGGAAATTCAAAGACAGAATGTAAAATATAGGAACCTGGAAGATGAAGAGGAAATAATGCAGGACTGTCAATCTTGTATATACTTTATACAGTGTGTCCCACTCCTAATGGGGCCGGCAGTCGACATGCACATGCACGCTCCGAGCGGTGGATTCATAACCTCATGCTGACTTACTACATAGCCACGAGGCGGTCAATTACTCGAGTTTGTGTGTAGTGGGAAGCCATGAAATAATACATTTGTTGGAGGAGCACATGTGGCTGAATTACAGTATAGCCATTTAGATTAATTACATTTCTACACCGGTGAAATGCCAGTGAACAAAGATTTGCATGTATCACACATAAATTGACGACATTAACACATCATTCGTACGATCCCTCACTAAATCTCTACAACGTATTGCATAACAAGTCGGTATCTCAAAGTCTTCAGTACAAAGGCCTACTAAAATACTGAAATTAAAACCTTACGTCCACCAATTCCGACCTTGTGTTGATGAAGCCAGAGTGAATTTCTTAATTGGAGGTTCCAAAATATTGCTGACGGTATTGTTGATCCACATTTAATAATTTTCTCATATGAGGCATGATTTCATTTGAGTGGTCAACTTTCTTCACAAAACAATAGGTATTGGAGAGCTGAAAATCCGCGATTAATTCACGAAGTTCCTTTATATGACCATAAAATTGGTGTATGATGTGCTGAAACTGCGGAAGGGATATTAGGTTCTAAATTTTTCAACGATACCATAGATTCCTAGAGATACCGCACAAATACTCTCGCACGGCTTTTTCAAATGTTGACAGATAATGTTATAATATATGGCTATTTCCAACGGGATTCTGCCACAGCTCATACTGCACATGAGTATTAGCAAGACAAAGATAGAGGTGGTTTTTGAATATTGGATAATATCGAAAGGGTTATGGCCGCCCCGCTCTCCTGATCTTACTGTGTGCAACTTTTATCTGTGGGGAAGCCAAAAAAATAAATTTGGGGCAGATACCTAAGATGTTAGGCCCCTTTAAACAACAAGCATCATCATAATAAAAAATGAAGTTTACAGATATAATTCTCACACCATAGATGAACTTGAAAACAATACAACAGCAGTAGTTAGGGCAATTACGCAACAGGAACTTACGCTTGTGACTAGAAATTTCATTAGAAGATGCCAGGAATGTTTGAATACTTTCAACACTGCCTGTAAATGCGTTAGTATTAGTGCTGAAGGCTTTTAGGTGCATAAATAAGCGATAAGTGTAATAATATCGGTAATATAATACGCGGGAGGTTTTAAATATACCGTTTGAAACATGCATGCTGCCTGCCGGCCCCGCTGGAAGTTGGGCTCACTGTATCTCCTCATCCTTTTTAGAGACAAAGATTGTAATAGAACCTATGAATACATTTTTACGACTCGATTGTAACCTGATGTTCGATAAATTCCAAACTTCCTTGAAATCATTTAAGAAAAGACGTGGTAAACAATTAGCAGGGAACATTATACTTGGGCAAGAGGCTGCCATGAAAATCATTAGCGACTGACTCACAGATTACGGTGAGGAATTTTGTGAAAACCTACGGATTCAAATAACTTTGAAAGTTTATTATCTCCTCTTTCACATCGGCGATGTTAAATGTGTGAAAATGTATTGGCATTTAAATTTACTCTATTATTATTCAGCAGTAGTGGAACAAGTTCAAAACTTACTGCTCTCTGGATGAGAATGAGCTTTCATTAGTCGATTATAAAACAATCTCAAGTTCAAAGTCAAATCAGCAATGTGTTACAATTTCTGAGAGTGAAATTGTGACGTTAATATTCTTCCACTGATTGAATGAACGAATACAGTTTGTTACCATGGTAATATGTTCAGTATTGTTGTGAGGTTATTATTTGTCTGCGAGTTCGCCCACCTTCGTTGCCGCGCGTGTGAATCTTGACGTTGAAGTTAGCATCGCTCGTAGAGCTAGAATGAGCCTTTTCTCAACATCAGTTTCAGTGTGGTGTAGCACATTGAGAGTTCATCTTCAGAACCCGACGAGTCACTTCATGATCGGTTTTGGTAACAGCTCCTTGTTCCTGTAGAGACCGCCAGACAACCGGCAGGAGTTAGTAAGTTTCATTTAGCCTTTAGCATTGGCACTCTGATTTATAATTACAGGTGCGGTCCTCGGTAACGAGCTACGGGAGACCACGGGGTCCCTTGTACCAATATACTCAGAAGGTATCCCAGAACAACTTCCGAAAGTTTGTCGGTGGAGTTCGGCTTCAGTCTGTATCAAAACCTCAAGATCGTGGACATCCATCTAGACGCACTTCGAGATACAAGCAGTGGAGACAAAAGTTCCATGTGGAAACACCGAAGAAAAACAATACTATTATTATTGTTCCGAGGTATCTGTGGAACAGCAGAGGAGAAAGAAGGTGCGGGCTGGAATAGGTCTCAACTACCAAATTAAAGTTAATTTAAAACTTTAACAAAGGTTATATTTTCTTTTCGAAATCAACAAATAACAATTATAACAGGTACCAAGTAGCAGATCAACAAATTAAGAAAGTACAATTTCAGTTCGTTACGAGATTTGGGCTTCGAGCCCCACACTCACAATCCTTGAGCTATGAGCCCATCTTTACCTATATACCAAGTTCAAACAAAGGGGCAGAAAACCCCAATCATGCCAAGGAGCACTGGCTCCCAATTACATTTTTAAGCCTCCCAGAGGCACACAGAAACCAAATTTAAGAAAGAGCAAACCCGCTGTCAAAGTTCAAGCCTATCGAAGGCCACAACAAACTCCACTGCAATCTGCCTTCAAGGCACACAAAGAACAGGGGTAATAAATACCCAACCTACTGGGCCTATTCAGTAAAGAAACAGGTTAATTACATGGCCCAAAATACCAAATTGACTGGAGGCGTAACTTGCACTCCTAATGCACAGTTAAAACCTACTTGGCACTAGGCCGCATACACAAGGGCTAATCCCATACTAAGGAGGTGACGGTTGTGAAAACAAAGTCACTTCAAAACAATAGGAGTGGGAGCTCGAGAGGGTTTAGCACTCTCTATCCCAATTTATAGTTAAAGAGATGAAGTTTTACCAAGTGTCTATTACATTTTAAAGATAGGTTACATGAGAAATGTTTCGAACCTGTCCCGAGGGTTAAACTGCTGAGCTAGCGAGAAATGAAGTTATTAAATGGCCATTACCTTATGGATGAACTGCTGCCCGAAGAAAGAGGCGCTTCCCGCCCCCTGCTACATAATCACACTAGGAGAGATGTTACTGAAGTGGCCCCGAGACAAGAAAATCAGCAGTTTATATACCCTCGTGGAACATTCGAGACCTTTCATGAATGATAAGACACACCCACAGCAGTTTATTGGTTACAGAACACAGTTACATAGCAGGTTGGGGAAGAAAGCCCCGAGTGGCCGAAAATTAATTTAAGAAATTCGGGATTGGCTAATTTCAAAACTGGCGGAAAGAAAGGATTAACATTGCCAACTCTCAAACCACAGAACAAAATTTAGCAAAAACAAAACTTATGAATGTTAAATTTCTTCAGGACAGTTCATTCCTTTACACCAGAGTGCGTTATTATAGTTTTTGTAGAGACATCTGTTAGAGAACGTCCAAACTTCTTGATCCAGAGGAAACAAACACAAGTCGGAATAGACACTTTTCAGACACTGCAAAATTACCAAATTTACTGTGGTGACATCTTTCGAGAAACCATCGGATTAATATAGGTTGTTAAAGTTCAGGCGTTCTCCTGTAGAGGAGTTTCAACTGGCGTAATATTTGAATTTGCGTCGTGGAGGTGTACCGCCCGGTACAATTATAATACTAGAGGACCCAAGCTGTTCCACAACATTCATTATAAATAGGTCTTCTAACTCGTCTTGATGTACCTGTTGTAGTCATATTGATTTACCTGCCTTTTTCAATGGTTTTATGAACATTTAATACGAACCGAGTTATGGTATGTCACAGTTCGTAGTTAGAATTCATCCATTCTAATGTCTTCATGCCGTCTGTTTGGAAAATGTATCCATATACTCGTTTATTTTATCTTGCAGTTATAAAGCTTGGTATTGTGTCTAAAAAAAATGGTATCTTTTATCGCCGTTCTTCTACATATAATGGTTCTCTTGTAAGCTCATAGGTAGTTCCGAAGGAGTGGGTTTTGTCAGGCAGAGAACTTTTTTAAGGTATATGGCCTTAACTCTTTCTAGCGTAGCTAGGTTATCCTTCGATAGGTGTTCCTAGATAATATATAAGGCGCATGTCATGATGGGGTCTGTTTGCACGTAGACTTTTCTCTCTTAAGTGGACCAAGTACTCCCTATATGAGCAATGCTAAATTTGTTAAACTTGGGGGTGCTCATCTTCCAAACTACTTCAGATAGAGCAGTGAAATTTGGTAGGGTTATACCAACAGCCTTTACCTCCGTGTTAAATGCATTTTAACAAAAAACAGGTCGACTGTTTATTTATTGTTTACTGTTTTCTGACAGGCAAAAAAATCACCATATTTTCACATACATATTTTGTATGTAGAAAGTTTCCATTGTTAAATAATGAATTTGTGTTTAACATGGAGGGCAGTGCTGGTTTTAAAGGTGATACACATTTCATACTGGTATCTTTAGTAGTTTCCAAGATGAGCACCCCACAACCAAAAAAAATATTGTTCAGAGAATATAAACTTCAAAGTTTAGGTAGTGGAGAAAACACACATCTTGTGGTTTAAAACGTCTCAGCTTTTACTCAAAAACACCCATGTCTTCATACTTCTTCTTGGATCATCTCCTCTTCTTTCTTGCTTCCTTTGTCATCTGTTCTGCTTGTCTTTCAGCATATTTCCTGCTCAGGTTGTCCATTATCTGAAGCTGTCTGATGGTGTTCAGACCTGGTTTAATCCCAAGATGGTTAAATACTTGTGTTATCCCAATGTTTCCTATGTTAAAGGATGGGACACTTTCCAGTGCCCCTATTTTAGGCCATTATACCCAACAAACACATTATTGGGTATTTTAGTCCATATCACATTGTTAAATGAATCATTCGGGTTCTGGGTTTGACCATGCAAATATTTTCTTAGAAGGTCTGGATGAGCCAAGTCCCAATATACAGGTTTTATTACATCTAAAATAGCCTCAGGCAGACTATGATGTTTGTACGTTGCCCTTTTAGCAGAATTATACTGTAGGGCACCGTCCATGTTGAGGCTGATCATCTGTTGAGAGCTTATGTAAATATGTGCACCATATTGCTTTCCTCATGCTTTCTAAATTATGCACATTTTCTCTTATGGCTTTACCATAATAACCCTGCAACTTATCAATTTCACTACCAGATAATCTATTTAATCCTCCAATAGGCTTGCCATCAGCTAATTTCTTGCCCTTCATTATTACAAAATTTACACTGTACAAAATTGTCTCAGGGCTTCTGACAGCATTTCAATATCTACAAACTGAAAACCTATTGTCCCTTTTTTTACACCTACACTCTCACCAAATTCACTGTAAAGAGTTCTTGAAGATGATAGTTTACTGCTTGATGCATTTGAAGCAGTAGCTGTACAATCATTTGGACATGAGCCAAACTGTTTACAACCTCACTTTCAACGTGATTTACTTCACTAATTTTTCCACTTCCACTATATGTACAAACACATTAACTAATTAAAGATGTTTTCTTGTTCTTATGCTGGTTTCCATATGTCTTTCTTTGACCGAATTTCTTTACATTTCTCATTTCTCAACCCGGATAACTTGTAATTTAGATCAAAACAAAAAACTTCCTGTGCTTTGGAGAAAAACAAACCAACTCCTTGTGTAAAAACACAACACAGAACTTTGATGACAATATGGCCAACTTCAGCTACGTAAACTCCTCCTTGAAACAAAGGTACATTAATAAATCTGACACAAAAACTCGTGGAGTAGTAACTGATGAAAGGAGCGAAGGATCTTCATGCTTAAGGGGGCGTAGCCAAATTGAAGTATGCAAGCATGCACTAAATAATTAAAACGAAGCATTTCCTATAGGATTTAAGAGTTTAAACTTTGGAATTACACTTATTACACATCAGTCGACGGGAAATTGAAACAAAAAAAAAATCGTCCAGGTTACCCGGTGGAAGGGTACTTGGTCCCCTTAAGAGCATGTACGTTATTAGGAGCGCTCTACCACCTGTTGAATATATTTGGAAGCTGAGACAGTTTAGAGAATCAAAGAGTGTCTAGCAGGAAATAGTATTCTTCCGTGATTAGAGGAACTGTATACTCTCTGGCTTGACAGGCAGTAATCGAACGTGGCTGCATGCAATGCCATTACTTAAGATGAAAATCACATTCATTAGAATATTGATGAAAGTGTTAGTCGCTTAGCAACCTGCTAAGTAGAGAATGTACTGCGGGTTAGGGGAAGCCTTCGCCCGCAATTACTGATTTGATTTTATGATTACTCAAACTTGGCTGAAATTAGAGACCCATTAATATCTCATGATTCACCGGCAGATAATTTCCGAGAGAAGCAAATCGGTCCAGTAGAACGGACGGATTGATTTTACAAAGCTTTTTTTTAGTTAATTCCTTTAATATATAGATTATGTGACTAAGCTTACTCCCAAGAAAGTAAGTTTACAGACACGTTGCTAACCTACTTAAGCGGATTCATATATTACCGAACTGAGCTGAGATCGAATCCGTAAGTATGGTGTCAGAAGGTCAACACTTTACCATCTGAGCCACTCATCACAGCTCTCTGGAAAGGTCATAATGTGGTCTTCACCGTCGTCAAATATCCCGCCGAACCATTTTCTCTAGCACACATTCAAACGAATACGCTCTTTTCCGCAATAGAACTTTTCTAGGGGGCACTGAGAAGTTAACGTTCCACAGATGATCCAAACTAATGGAAGTGTCATTATAAATCCATTAGTTCCGATGAGCGCGCCAGCAACGTGTAAGGACGACCTTAAATGATCGTGGAGAGAAACATTATAGAGATATCACTATGCACGTGGGACCAACCTCGTAATAGGAAGGGGTCTTAAATTAATTCGTCCTCCTTTTAGAAACTAGAAATGTGTTCCTTATGAAATATTATCGCAATGAAGTACTTAATAAGAACACTCTACATTTAAAACGAATGAAAAAAAACTACTTATTATGAACTGGAATTGTAAATTCACTGAAAATTTCATTAAATAAATAAATTATCCTGATGCTAATTGATAAAAAAAAACATATCAAAACATTATGATAGATGTTTCTACGAATTCATTTGAACGTTACTGGGCAACCATTTGTTATTCCTTCATTGATTAAAAAAACATACGATTCGATTGATAGAGAATCCCTTTTATCAGTCCTGCAGGAAATGCGACTATTACAAATACCTTTCCGAAAGTTAAATTTATGGGTGAACTATCAGATTTCTTCGAAATAAGAACGGGAGTACGACAAAGGGATGGGCTCTCGCCGTTGTTATTCAACTGTGTGCTTGGGAAAGTAGTTAGAGAATGGGACAAAAATAATCAGAGTGGAATTAGACTGGGTTGCGAAAAGAAGAGCTTTAAAATCAATTGTATTGCTTTTGCAGATGGTATGACCTTGTTTGCTGACACAATGGAGGAAGCAAGGGAGCAAATCCTTGAATTAGAGAAACAAGCAGCTAAAATAGGTCTTCACATCTATTTTCACAAAATTATGACAAATAGCAGACACCCATGTGAATTCCTCAAAGTCCAAGAACAAAACATTGAACTAGTAAAAGAATTCAAGTATCTCGGAGAATGGATTAGTTGGAATTCTGTAGACTGCAATGCAATGGAACCAGAAAAATTAAACTTGAATTGGCCTTCCAACGAACACAATATACATACAAAAAGAAATCACTTTCATGAGGGTTCAAAATTTAACATTATTAAACAATTATTAAATCCTGATGAATTATACGCAGCAGAAACAATAAACATGAATTTCAAAGGGAAGATGGAGAAAATCGAGATAAAAGAAAGGAAATTGTTAAGAAAGCTCATAGGACCAAAATATCAGGATAATAAGATAATATACTGTACATCAAAAATGAAATGAAATGAAATGTCGTATGGCTTTTAGTGCCGGGATATCCCAGGACGGGTTCGGCTCGCCAGGTGCAGGTCTTTCTATTTGACGCCATTAGGCGACCTGCGCGTCGTGGTGGTGGTGGTGGTGGTGGTGGTGGTGATGATGATGATAATGATGAAGACAACACATACACCCAGCCCCCGTGCCGTAGGAATTAACCAATTAAGGTTAAAATCCCCTACCCGGCCGGGAATCGAACTCGGGACTCTCTGAACCGAAGGTCAGTACGCTGACCGTTGAGCCAACGAGTCGGACTATCAAAAATGAAACACTCTACAAGAAAACTGAAAAAAACTCTCAGATATTATGCGAAAAAGATGGATAAATATTTGCGGTTGTCTTCTCAGAATGAACTCTATTAGAATAACCAAACAAATCTTTGAACAAAACCCAACTGGCTTTAAAGAAACTGAAAAAGACCTAGTAGATCTAAAAATTACAGAAAATTCACTGTTCGATTGGACAGCTAAAGTAATAACTAAAGACGACAATGTAAGGTTCCAAGACAAATCTACATTGAAAACCAAACCAATTATCTCGGAAAACGAGAGGAAACGAGGATGTGAAAGAATGAAGAAATACTGGGCACTAAGAAAAGAACAACACACAGAGAAATGATTGACTCAACGTACCCCAAGAAGGATGAAACGAAAGAAGAAGGAAAAGAATGTATGTGTTGTTTATGATCGCATGAGAGCTAGTAAAGGGATTTAATAGGGTGAAGACAGAGGGTCTTCAAGGTTGGCCCTTCCGAATCTTATTCAGACGTGTTGATGATTCTTACAGATCGATTGTCAGTAGCTACAGCTCTCCTCCTTTATCCGGGCTTTGGACCGGCTACAGCAATACAGACTGTGAAGGCCTTGGTAAGTTCCTTCCCGTGTATTACCATGCCACCATTGAATTATAGTTAGAGTAATTAAAGTTAAGCCTAAGAATAGAATGGAGTTATCATATTGGTGGGATCCACCTAGTAGATCGAGTCATAAGCGCTCCGTAGTGGGCTTAAAATAATAATAATAATAATAATAATAATAATAATAATAATAATAATAATAATAATACCTAGCTCGATAGCTGCAGTCGCTTGAGTTCGTCCAGTATCCAGTATTCGGGAGATAGTAGGTTCGAACCCCACTGTGGGCAGCCCTGAAAATGGTTTTCCGTGGTTTCCCATTTTCACACCAGGCAAATGCTGGGGATGTACCTTAATTAAAGCCACGGCCGCTTCCTTTCCATTCCTAGCCCTTTCCTGTCCCATAGTCGCCATAAGATCTGTGTCGGTGCGGCGTAAAGCAACTTGCAGATAATAATAATAATAATAATAATAATAATAATAATAATAATAATAATAATAATAATAATAATAATAATAATAATGAAGTACCGGTACGTGTTTTCTTGTCTTACAAGTTTGAAATTACTTATGAATTTATAAATCGCATTTTCTAATTTCTTAAGACTACCTTATCGCTCACTTGGATAGACTGAATTTTTAGAATCTGTCCACATCAGAAACACTGAACGATAAAATGAATTTGTTTTTATATTAACTGACAATTTAGAAAGCTCTGGAAGAGTGGTTTCATAGAAGAATGCTAAAAGTCTCCTGGATGGAGCATGTCTCTAATGAACCGATATTGCAGAGAGCACACTCTGAAAGAGAGTTACTGACCACCATCAGATACAGAAAGTCTGCGTAGCTGGGGCATGTGTTATGTGATGAAAGATATGCAGTTTTGTACCTCGTTTTAAAAGACAAAATGAAGGACAGCGAAGAGTCGGAATAAAACAGAATGTCATGTCTTAAGAACATTCAAGACTGGACTGGAACAATTCTACCGTTTTTCTGAAGATAGAAGAATACTGTCCATATGTATCGCCAACGATCGGGAGTCTGGTCAAGGCATATAGAAGAGGACAATTTAGAGCAGTAATAGTGGTGATAGCAGTCTCAGAATGAATTTGTAAGATGACGGAGAGGAATTTCTAATCCTTGAAGCATTACTTGATCGCATTAAGATATTGATGGTGTGCCGGAGTCATAAATATGAAATAAAATTTCGCATGATTTTTGTTGCATTTATAGGCTGAAGATGATTTCCAATAAAGTCAAAACTTGAGTACCTTCAATGGAAAAAGATCCACAGTTATAGCCGTTCAGATAAGCAATTCAATGTTCGAAACATCCTAGGGATATTAGTTACGAATTTTAGGTAAATAAAATATAATAAAGAATGAGAATATATTCTTTCTTTATTCCTAAAAATTACAATTCTTACCTTAATTATTGTTATCCTGTCGATTAGATTAGCAGTTTGCCTTTTCGGACCACTACGAGCGCAAATGTGAGTCAATGCAGAGTTTTACTTAAGCCCTTATAACTACATTCCGTGTGGAAATTTTTAAAAACCAAAAAGAAAGCCTGTGGGTATTGAACCAAGGAACACATAAAAGAAAGAATTATGTAAATAAGTTAATTTGGCTAGGATTTGAATAAAGAAAACGAGTAAAGAAACAAGCGATTTTAGGCTATTTTTCTGGAACTGCATTTAGGCCAGAACTGGTTTGAGACATTTCTCGACCCTTTATCCCTTCAACTTTCGGCACAATGGAGGAAATCGCTTAAAGGAATACGGAGCCGCCTATCTTACCAATGTTAAAATTGTTTAATTCATGTTCCTTTTTCTCAGGATCTAATAAAATTATGAAAATGAAATTTGTCACATTTTATTCAAACCTTATTTGATATACTGACGGAGCGATTTTGTAATTGGACTTCAGGGGACTCAGACACATATTTTTTCCTAAAAAACAGCCAAATATCTCAAACAGTTTTACATAAATCGGGAAATTCCTCCGTTAAAATGTTAAGCAATATGAGACAAATTAATGATGAAAATTACACAGCTCTGTGATAGTCACCTAGAAAAAGGAGCATATATTTGAAAAAATTGGAAACTGAGAAAACTGCTGTTAAAACTTTCCACACATGATTTTCTCATTGTTAGCGCAAGTTTAAATTTAAAATTGGGGCAACTTTTAATTGTTAAACTATAATGTATTATACATCATTTTAAAGAGCAGACTTCAGAGATTCATAAAATATAAAAATATAAAAAAATGATATTTTTGACCATTTTAACCGTTCCGTATCCCCTTAATTTTACGTTTTTCGTAGTGTGGAGACCTCTACTTTGCCTGTTAAGAAATGTTTTCAACATTAAAAAATCATTAATACGTGGACCTTGCTAAACCGTAGGTTGAAATTAAGACATACGGGAGGCTCTTCAGGAAAGACAACTCAATAGATTTGTTATCTAGAAACTATGTCAGATTCCGCATACATTTCTAATATAAATCAACCCATGAGTGGAATGAATTAGAGTTAATCGTGTGTATCGTATCGACCAGAATTTTAACGTACTGACACGTCCTCAGGTGTATTAAAACTGATATTTTGTTTTATAACATACCGTCACATAAGACTACAGGCTTTCTGACTTTTGAATTATCCTTTTAAAATAAATATAGACTTACGAATTTTTGACAAGGTATGTTATGAAACAGATTATCAGATACAATATTGATGAGGGTGCATCAGTACTGTAAAATTCTGCAGTCGCTTAAGTGCGGCCAGTATCCAGTAATCGGAAGATAGTGGGTTTGAGCCCCACTGTCGGCAGCCCTGAAGATGGTTTTCCGTGGTTTCCCATTTTCACACCAGGCAAATGTCGGGGCTGTACCGTAATTAAGACCACGACCGCTTCCTTCCACTTCCTAGTTCATTCTTACTGGATTATTTTCAACATGACAATTTCAAAAGCAATACGAGTGAAACGAAAATTAGGATACTACATGATATCAGGAACTTGCGTCATGTCGCTCTGTTTCACATCGTTGTCAACAATGTGTCGGGTGTTGAAAGGGATCAACTGCGGTAACCAAGGTAACCACAAACTAAGGTGTATTAATTTTAATTTTCAAAATGTATGTGATGTTTTACATCACACAGGTTTTTCTGATTTCATTTATTTTGAGAATGAAGTGCTCGAATATGATCAAGAAAGGAGCTATGAGTGCCTCTTAATCGTGTGATAATAAATTAGAACCAAACACAATGATCCAACTTTCCATACATCATTGTTTCGTTGAGCGATATCCACGTTAGTTGCGTTATTTTATAAAGCCTCTGATCGTCACCTGTTGGCTCTTGCTTTATAAGTTTTTAATATTACTAATAGCGTCCGGCGTCGGAAGTCCATGCTGCCAGAGTGAAAGAGAGAGCATACAATCATAGATCTTCATGGTTGTAAAAATGGTCATAACATGTAAATTTAATACTACAGTTTGACAGTACTGAGTAATTACAGCGCATAATTGTGGAGTTAAATGTGAAAAAAGGATGCCATTTGAAGTTGGTAGTGTGCTATTTAACAATAGAGAAGTGTGCAGGTGGTTCTGGTGTTGACAGTAGGATGTAGTTCAAGTCGGCTATTTCTCCAGGGACTTCCTGGTAGTGATGGGTGTCCAATACATTGATCCTGTAGAGATGGCTCGGATAGCATCCATGAATCAGACGCATTCTTATTAAGGTGTCTTCGTGTTACTTTCAATTTCTTGAACGAGACTTGCGATGGGATGGTGGTCTGAATTTTAGCATAGCGATTTCTCCTTGTAGGCTGTGAAGTTTTGCAGTACTCAGACCATTCCCTGTAGGCCTAGTGCTTGATTGTGGGAAGGAAAGATGTTTGTAAAGATGGTGTTCACATGTTGTGGCTTCTTTCGCTGGCTGGTCTACTATCTCTTTCATCGTTATACCGGCGTGGTCTTTAATCCATAAGAGATGTACTTCTTGAGCTCCTTTCTGGGCTGTGAAGATTAAGTTCAAATTGTATAATACATACGGATGAGTTGACAGGTCCCAACGTGAATTTTGAAGGTTTTGAAGGAAACACTGTGAGTCAGAAAGTATTAGAATCTTATGGAAGTAACGAATTCCATAGCTAATGTCTGAATGGATAGCTAAAATTTCTGCAGTAACAATACACCTGTTAAGTTAATTCATAATCACTGATATTGGGTAATTTTCTGTCATTTTATTGTTATACATATCGTCACTTCTGATATCTACTTGAATAGATGACAGTTTCTTATATTAATATATTATTTATTCAGAAATCTACTTAAATATCACCCTTTGGGTGAAGGCGGTAGAATGACACCTACGGTATTCCCTGTCTGTCGTAATAGGCGACTAAAAGGGGCCCTAGGTGCTCTTAACTTGGGAGCGTGGGTTGACGGCCACGGGGCCCTTAGCTGAGTCCTTACATTGTTCTCACTTACTCGTGCCAGACTCCTCAGTTACATTTACCCTATCCGACCTTCCTTGGTCAACTCTTGTTCTTTTTTGACCCCGACAGTATACCGTATGGAGGCTTAGAGAGGCTTTCATTTGCACGCCTTTCGAGATCCTTGTCTTTCTTTGCGATACCTTCATTTTCCGAAGTGTCGCGGGTACCTTCTATTTTTTTCTCTCCGATTAGTGTTATATAGAGGATGGTTGCCTACTTGTACTTCCCCATAAAACAATTATCACCACAACTATCACTCCAAGACTAAAATGGCGTCAATGTGGAAGCAACCTCAGAGAACTGCAAGTCATGTTGGGAATACAAAACTGGAACAGCTAGATACGACCGAGCCATGGGAACTGGGCAAATTTCCACTACAATGGAAAAGAATTCCTAAATCGAACTGCGACTGTGGTGCCTGTAAGCAGACCATGCAACATGTTATCACCGAGTGTCCAAAAAGAAAGTACAATAGCGACATCAGTTTTTTCGCTTGTGCGTTTCCAGAGAAAACTAGTCATATAAACAACCAGGATATATACAGTTTGCTTTCCAAAATCATGTACGTATGTATTGTACCCGTAAAGCCATACGCTAAATATATACATAAATTTCAAGTAACTTATTTAGGATGTATCTTCTCCCGGGATGGTAGTATAGAAAGTAGGTAGAGCAGTGAACTCGCAGTTTCGATAAGCAGTATTCTCTTAGAAAAAAGTCAGCTCCCATAAAAACTATGCAGAGGATGAATAAGACCCCCCACAACATAAATGAAATATTACTTGTGAAAGAGTAGGGCTGCCCTTACAGAACAACTAGCGACTGCACGCGTGATCTAGCGCTGTTTTTCACCATATTTCATAAACAATGCTCAGTGTTGAAGCGTTTGAAATTCTCAATTTATCACGCGCGAGCTGGCGCTATCGAGCACCAGTAAAGCTTGTGACACGGTCCGCTCTTGGTTTTCTCGCGACAGTTGAAGCTTATGAGCAGAGTGGGAAGCATGAATTGCAAAAAAATTAATAGACGAAGACAACTTGATTTTGTTCCATTCCACTCAGATTTTAACATTTTAAAAGAATTACGTGTAATATGAAAGCAAATGTAGAAAATACAGTAATATTATATGATATTCAAAAATATATTTTAATTTCTTCAGTTCCCTTACTTCAGTGTTACTGCAAGTTTTCCTTATGCTGAAATGAAATATTTAGCTGTGCCTTGCAGTAAAGTTTTTTATATTATATAACATAATAATGGCCTCATTCGATAATATTGGGTACTTTTTCGTTCCTCGTCTTTAAGCATTCTATGCAAATGATGGAATTCACCAAGTTCAGTCAATTTTCATGAGTTTGGGTGCACTGAATGCCTTCGTCTAATGTAAATATCTGTATTTCAGAAAGCTATTTTCTTATTAAACTAACTCTTCACCTACAGAGAACTCCATCACGTGTAAAGAACTCGCTCAGACAGGCATCCAGTCAACTATCGAGAACTGGCACAAAGCTTCTTAGCTACTAACATGTTAATGCGTCCGGTTCATCGGTGTAGGGAGCAACACGTCCGCCTGTTATCCGGCGGCCCCGGTATCGATTCCCGGCCAGGTAAGGTGTTTTTAGATTAATATCCCTGGCCTGGGGACTGAGTGTTTGTGTCGTCCTTAACGTTCCTTTCCTCACATTAAACAGTTCACATTTCCGCAATTTCCATATACACGCAGGTTCATAACATATGGGCAAAATATCTTCCTAAGTCGACGTCCATAACAAATAGCATTTTAAAAAGGAAAGAAAACATGTTTTTGTTTTTGTTATTTGCTTTTCGTCGCACCGACACAGATAGGTCTTATGGCGACGATGGGGCAGGAAGGGGCTAAGAGTGGGAAGGAAGCGGCCGTGGCCTTAATTAAGGTACAGCCCCAGCATTTTCCTGGTGTGAAAATGGGAAACCACGGAAAACCATCTTCAGCGCTGCCGACAGTGGGGTTGAACCCACGATCTCCCGAATACTGGATACTGGCCGCACTTAAGCGACTGCAGCTATCGAGCTCGGTAGAAAACATGTTAAAGCGCTAGTAGAAGTGAGATATCTAGTAACATCGAAGGCTTGCAAAACGCATTAAGCTTGTCGCTAACGGATTGCCTAAAAGGATATGACATAATAATATTGACAGAAACATTCCTCACAGACCATTGGCAACATGCAGAATATTATTGCATACATCTACAAGCGAAACAAGGAGAAAGAGGAAGACCCATAGGAGGAATATCCGTTCTCTTAAAGCCTTGGCTGACCCCAATAAAAATGATACCGCAACTGGAACACTCTCTACTAATAGAAACAAAACACATCACAATTATTGCCACTTACTTTCAACCTCATACAACGGCCTTGGAAATAATAGACGAATTAGGGCAACTAATAACTCAGAGCAAACAAGAAAACCCCCTAATCATAGCGGGAGACTTAAACTGTAGGTTGGATGTACACAATTAGAACTTAGCTAGTTGCTTTACGTCGCACAGACACAGATAGGTCTTATGGCGACGATGGGACAGGTAAGGGCTAGGAGTGGGAAAGAAGCGGCCGTGGCCTTAAATTAAGGTACAGCCCCAACATTTGCCTGGTGTGAAAATGGGAAACCACGGAAAACCATTTTCAGGGCTGCCGAAAGTGCGGTTCGAACCTACTATCTCCCGAATACTGGATATTGGCCGCACTTAAGCGACTGCAGCTATCGAGCTCGGATGTACACAATTACAAAACAAATCTAGTAATGGAAAAATTTCAAGAAGATGGCCTTCTCCTATTAAATAACAGAAACATTCCAACCTACATATCTCACAACGGAACAAGCGTGATAGATGTTGCACTCATAAAAGGGCAAATAAAAGGAGAAATAACCCCTATCTGGTCAGCAAATCACACACCAATAAGAAAGCATATCCCCATGAAAATAAAAATTCATGGAGATTGGCGATCACCAAACAAACAAGTAAAATGCCTATTATCAAGAAAAATTGACGTCGAAAAAGCAGAAGGACAAGTCGACCAGATAAGAAAAATAGAAGAGCTCACTGAGGAATTAAGACTAGAAGAAGCGGCACAAACACTAGAGGAATTGCTAATACAAGCCGCAACCCCAAGAAAGGACCGAAGGGCGAAACAATGGTTCGACCAGGAATGCTACCTGCTAAGAAAAATGAAATGGCGTATGGCTTTTAGTGCCGGGAGTGTCCGAGGACAAGTTCGGCTCGCCAGATGCAGGTCTTTCGATTTGACTCCCGTAAGTGACCTGCGCGTCGTGATGAGAATGAAATGATGATGAAGACGACACATACACCCAATCCCCGTGCCAGAGAAATTAAGCAATTAAGGTTAAAATTCCCGACCCTGCCGGGAATCGAACCCGGGACTCCTGTGGCCAAAGGCCAGCACGCTAACCATTTAGCCATGGAGCCGGACACCTGCTAAGGAAAGAAGAACTGAAGGCCCTGCATGAACTAAAAACAAACAAGGAGAACCTTACACTCTATCAGGTATACAACAGAAAAAGAAGTCTCTATAAAACACTCACGCGGGAAAAGAAAAGGATATACTGGGAGGAAGAAGGTAAAAGAATAGTAGAAGAGGCAAAGAAAGACCCATATCTCGCTCTACGTCCCAGGAAGTAAACACAGACACACTCTATAAACATGGAAGAATGGATGACACACTTTAGCAAGATACTCAACAAGGAAGGAATAACAAACATCTCAGAAAATTATCAAAGTACCAATACACTAACGCCAACAGCATGGACTCCGCTAATAACAAATGAAGTCCAAAACATCATCTCAAGCACAAAGGAAAACAAAGCTGCAGGACCAGACGACATATACAGTGAGTACATAAAAGACACTGCTCATCTCCTACTGCCTATATGGACAAACTTATACAATAAATACATTCAGACGGCCTTAATACCGGAGAGATGGAGACTTTCAACTATTAAAGTACTCTATAAAGAAAATGGTGACCCATATGACACAAACACATACAGAGGCATCGCTCTGGAGAACATACCGTTCAAGATATTCACAAAAGCAATCGTGGCAAGAGTCAGAGAAGAAATAGATGAGTATCTACCGGAAAATCAATTCGGATTCAGGAAAGGAAGATCAGCTATTAACGCCATACAATTACTACTCAATAACATATGGGAAGTCCTTGAAAAAAGAGAAAAGTTTTGCGTAGTGTTTATAGACTTCACAAAAGCATTCGACCTCATAAATCGAGAACTTGTGACCCAGAAGCTGGAAGAAGCCCTCAACAGAAACAATGTGTGGACTAAAACCATAAAAACGATACTACCATGGAACAAAATAAAAATCTCTGACAATATATATCTCTCAGAACCGATACTTCAAACGAACGGGGTATTACAGGGTGATCCAATTAGCCCGTTACTTTTCATCCTGGCAGCAGAAGAAATAATGAGAATAACCCATAAGGAAGACGTAGTCTCGTACACCTACGCCGATGATATAGTGATCGGATCAAGAGACATCACAAAACTACAAAAAGTGATAAAAGATATGGAGGAATGGTGCTACGAACATAAGTTTGAAACTGATACATCAAAAACAAAAATGATGGTATTTAGGCAAGGAGGAAAGATCCCAGCAATGACAGAAATCTTCATAAAGAGGCAGAAAGTAGCCATTGTAAACGACTTCAAGTACCTTGGAATTACTCTGCAAACAAGTGCCAAATGCTTTACAAAACATGTAACAGAGAAAGCAATACAGGCGGTACAGGCGATGCACGAAATCAACTACATAAGATCACTCAGCCTAGAGACGGAGATGGCACTATTTAGATCAAAATTCATGCCTATAATAACATATGGGATAGAAATCATATGGCCGTACCTCACAGAAAACAACCTATACTCTCTAGAAAGAGTAAAAGCTCTACACATAAAAAGAGCGATCGGTGTACCCAAGATTACAGAACAAGACTCGTCTACCTCCTAGCGCGAGAATCCTTCCTCATTGAAGACTTCAGAACACATCTGACTCTACCCAACACCAGAGCATCAGAAAATCTAGCAACACTCAGTAAAAAAAGAGAAGACATTCCTTCAGAATTCTTTGGAACTGGAGCCATGATAGATCGGACATGGACAACATCCAACTTGGAGATGAGGCACGTATTCACAAGACTGGCAGTACATGGTTTCCATCATCTAATTTGTACCAACACCTCATACCATGAACCGACAGAGACATGTAAATGCTAACTATGTGGATACATGTGTGAACGTTATCACGTAGAACTCTGCATCAAAAGAACAAAAACTATTAAAGAATATGCAATCCAAGGCGCAAGCGCGCGAGTGCAGTGTGTATAAATGTATATTTTTCTCTCTTTCTGTATAGCTATTTGGCTGCAATAAATATATTATTAATGTGATCATTATGAATGCCAGGGACCCGCCGGTCTGCCAAAAAATGTGTATTTATATATCCCAATATCATTAATCACGCGAACCCTCCACACTTCCTGCGGATACTACCACTGCCTTTGACTGGAATTTTATGTAATATGACGTTAATCCCAAAAACTAACAGAGATAGATTTCTTTATCAACTACTACAGAAAAAATCCTAAACCCTGTGGGCCAGAGGCTGAGCCGAAACGAAGCCTCTCGCGCACTCCTACACCGTGTGGGTGATGAAGGTAGGATATAACCACGGTATTCCCTGCCTGTCGAAAGAGGTGACTAAAAGGGGACCCAGGGACTATTAACCTGAGAGTATTGGTCGGCGATCACGGGGCCTGTAGTTGAGTCCAGGCATTGCTTGCGCCAGGCTGCTCTCTTTCATCTATCCTATTGGACCTCCCTTGGTCAACTCTTTTTTCTTTTCGGACTCCGATGGTATTAGAGCTTTCGAGACCTTGGGAGTCTTTCATTTTCACGCCCTTCGCGGCCCTAATCTTTCTTTGGCCGATAGCTTCCATTTTTGAAGTGTCGGATCCTTTCCATTCTTTCCTGTCTGATTAGTGGTAATAGAGGATGGTTGCCAAGTTGTACTTTCTCTTAAAGGAATCACCACCATCACAACCACTAGCACCACCACCATTGCCACCACCTCTCTCACTCCCTCTGCTCAACACCGCTAATATGTTAGACCAATATTTTTTGGTCACTAGCCAGAACGTGCTCCGGCCAGTACAGAAAGCCAGTAGCCCCTTATGTTGGAAGATATGCCCCTTCCCTCCACTCCCTTCCCCGCCCCAGAACATCAGAGATCTCTTCAGGTGGAACTAACGATTATCCTGCAGAAGTATTATTCAACCTGTACCAAGAATAATTCTTAAATTAAATTTATTGAAGATTATCGAATATTTTTCAATCTTCAAGATGATTTGAGAGAAAATACATGTATTCTACTTAGTAGACTTCCTGATATTCTATTCACTTGTACTTTTAGGCTACTGAACGCAAAAGTTGCAAACAATGCTACAATAATGTGTACAAATAAGCCCCTATGAGGAACACTTCATCGAAAACTTCCTCTTCATTTTTTGCATATCTTGCATCTCTCCTCGTTTGGGATCGAATAACTTACGTGTTGTTCAGGAATATCCATTCTATCCTTAGAATTACTGTTTTTTTTTTGCCACAATTAAAAATGTTTGATGATGGAGAATCACAGTGTGTAATCATCCTCGTCATTTTAATCTCCCTAATGTGATCCAATATTATTCCAGACAATACCTTCAATATCTATGCTATTAACAATCTCTGCCAACTCTCACCCTCAAAGCAGTACGTTGTCATTTTAAAAACGCTTTGACGAAATTAAGAACGCAATGAATTTCAACACGTACGTATGTTTGTAGATTTACATGACCATAGCCACGGGACTGCAATTTTCACCTGAGATCCGAATAACAAAGGCATTACTCTCAAATTTAAAAGTCTCACGTGTATTGACCGGGGATTCAAACCATGGCTTCGTAGGTGAGAGCCAGTTGCAGTGCCACTCGGCTGTAATGGACCTCAAGAAAAAGTCACTTCACACTACATCGGATTAAAATAGGACCACCGGGCTAGTTGGCCGTGCGGTTAGGGGCGCGCAGCTGTGAGTTTGCTTCGGGGAGATTGTGGGTTCGAACCCCACTGCCGGCAGCCCTAAATATAGTTTTCCGTGGTTTCCCATTTTCACACCAGGCGAATGCTGGGGCTGTACCTTAAATAAAGCCACGGCCGCTTCCTTCCCATTCCTAGGCCCATCCCATGGTCGCCATAAGACTTATCTGTGTCAGTGCGACGTAAAATAAATTGTAAGTAAGACAAAAAATAGGACCACTTAGTCTGTAAACAGTCTCATTGTAGACTTAGGAAGCTGGGAAATAAATATAGAGAGAAGAAAGTTCAATAGAGGCTTACTATTTCACAAAGCCAACGGCCGTAGCCGTGTCAAACACCGGATCCCGTGAGATCTCTGAAGTTAAGCAACATTGGGCGTGGTCGAGAAGTGGATGGGTTGCCACGCGCTGTTGGTGGGGGTAAGGGAATGGAGGAGCGGAAAGTAACTAGCCACCCTACCGCACGTAAACTCCGGCTCAGGCACACCTCTGCGGAGGTTCGGACCTGCCTTCGGGCAGAACACACCCTTACCTTACTATTTTACAGCAAGTAGAATAAAAGGGTACCTCGAGTGAAATATCATTCAGGTTAACCTTTAAGTGATGATTAGATTTGATACATTAACGCTAGAAAATCGTAAGATAGTCGGTTAGTTTTACGCCACTGTTTACGCATTGTGTTCGAATTATTTCTGTTCTCGTTTAAAAACATCTGTCTTCCTCGAAACTTGTCACTGTAAAAGATGAATAATTAGCACGCTAATATATGTAAATATTTGAATATCATTCTCATTTCTCATTTAGAAATACTGTTTCAATAAGCTGCATCAAAGGAAACAACTTTTTTTAACTTATTCTGTCCTACTTTACCAGCACGTTTTTGTTTTTATTCCCCTCAGCGAGAACTCCCGCACATCCATCTCAATTATTCACACTTCCGTGCCTCCAAGTGTTCAACATCTTCTAAGTCCAGGAAAAGGACTTGCAAGGAACGCTTCCGATGTGAAGTGCCTAATGAATATATTTAGATTTATACTTTCACGGCCCGTAATTGTAGACTTATAATAAGCTTTTAGGCTTTTACTGCGTTAGAAAACAAGATGAACCTCTTTACGTTTCGCAGAGAAGTTTGCTCAGCGTCTTCAGAAGAATATCTCGTCCGTTCACGAGGAAGACTTCTCTAATAATGTATTAGAGATGGCTGAAAAATAACGTAGCAGTTACTTTGTCACAGTTACATGCCTGTCACCGTTACAAATGTAATGAGGACGGCATATAAGATGTTCCCGAGTAACGACAACGGAATAACTTACTAGTGAAGAAAGTAACTGGGAAGTGGGAACTGACACTGGTAGCAGCTTACAGACACGGAATGTGACCTTCAGAGTTCAGATAGTACCCATGTCTTCCAAGTGAGAGCGCTTTCGTAGAAATTTCCTTTAGTCAGATATACTATAGTATAAACTATTCTCTATAGTGTATTTGTTTAAGTTGTTGCTGTTATATGGTAACCAAAGTGTAAACTGTTACGATATAGTTGGGGACAAATCATGACGACCTCGCCTCACACCACTACTTTCCAGCGGCAGCTTGGTGTCTATTAGCAACTTACAGGATTTACTACCTCTACTTCAGCCATAGTTGCCAAATCAGCTACTGCACTCGACACAAAGGGTAAATACTGCAGAGAGTGAGGAAGAAATTGGTTTGGCAGCCTCTTCACAACAAACAAGGATCACTTAGAACAAGTAAACTCAGCAGGGTGCAGGGTGTGATTGACTACTGGCTTCCAGCTCGCTTCTAGGAACTGAGGTTGTCATGCTTTGTCCCCAACTATATATTCAACTGCTCAGGAGTAATCGTGGACTCAGACTCGAGGGTTGAGGGCAGATCATCATGTTTTCTTGTCTTCTATCCTTGATCGGGGTATGATCAAACTCACTCCTCTAGATTTCGGAAAAGACGCTATTTTGTCTTCACATGTCATCCGTTGTCTGCCTCTCGTTAACTTCATAGCAAATAGGAATGCGTGTTTTGCTGCACTGACTTTCAACAGTTTAGTGATGCGTGCGCGCATGTGCGAGTGAATGAATGCGACTTCGCAACACAGCTTTAAGGAGACAAGCTTGAAGCCGTGACCAGGCTGTGACCAATAAAAGGTGAGTAACTTTGGGCGTTATTTTTAACTGTTACTTTTCACAGTTACTTTATTATAACAGTGGCAGATGTAGCAGTTACACGAAAATAACCGTTTGTCACAACTCTACTAATAATGAAGTTTTGAATTTAAGAATGCTTTATCATGGTCCATAGTATGTGGTACTGTCGTTTTTCTCTAGATGGCTGACAGTGCACTGGCCTTCCAACTGGGAGGTGACGACACCATCTTAGCTCCAATTATTGGCATGTTGCTTGTTCCATCGTATGTGAGTGCGAAGTAAACAGCAAGGTAGTCAATATTTGTATAGTTTAGAAAATTTGGATGGATAAATTGTAATAGTTATTTACGATATACATGCCCTACCGTATCCCATTACAACAGGAGATGGAAAGGTTCTTGTTAATAGAGACCGTAGCCCATCCAGTATTATAATGTACTAGCAAATGTACCCATGCTTCAATACGATATTCTACCTTGTACACGGATTACTACATAAATTACTGTACAAGCAGTGAGTAAGATTACATTATATTGCATGTCTCTTAGCTCCATCGTAGAAACAAGATGGGGAAGACTCCATACGTTGTTTCCCATGTAAGGTGCGCGTTGGGGTGTTTTGATGATAGTGGCAGCACATGTCCTGCTGCCATTCACAGTCGAGTTCGGGAGTTTCTACAATAACGGCAGGCTCACTTGCCAACTACCATAATGCTTGTTGCTCACGATAAAATTTTCTGTCAAATTTATTGTACAATAATTTAATTTTATAAAATTTCTGTTGCTCACGGTCAAATTCAGGTTTTATAAAACATTTGATAAAACTTTTCATAAAATAGGACATGTTCTATTCCGTAAAATTAATTTTTCGAAACGAACCAATCAGCGAAGCTGACATCACGATGATGGTGGCGCTACGTCTTGAGATGATTGTGAAGCTCAGTTGTAAACAAACACTTCTTTCTAAAATGCCAGGATCTGGGTGGATTAAGGAAGCTGTTAGTGTTTTACTGGACGAATACCAGAAATATCCTTGTTTGTACGAAGTTAAAACGCCACTTTACCATAACAGAAATGCAAGAAGAGAGGCAGAAAATACAATCGCCGAATTCCTACATGAATGCTGGTCTTCTAACCTCAACTAATTTTCAACCAAGGACAGCAGTCCTCTACCTTCTTCTCTTCTTTTGATCCAGTCCCAGGTCCAGAATTTCCTGGTATTTCTTTTCTTCCTTTTTACCATTGAACAGCATATAATTGCAGCTAAAGCAGCAAGGTTTGCTTTGTTTGTTGGAGCCATACTCTCAAACACACTGTAAGTTGAACAGCTAATTCTTGGTTTAAAAGTTTATCAATAGATGGTAGCACATGCACATCATAGTTCAGAAGTGAGTTCATAGATGGCCATCCTGATGCTTCCACGGATTTTATAAAATAATTTTACCGTGAGCAACACAACTTGTTTTCAACATTTTTTTATAAAATTAATTGTACAACAAATTTTACAAAACATTTTACCCTGAGCAATAAGCATTATACGACTCACGCTGCTCCACGTCATTCATTATAAATAGTTCGGATGACCTGTCTTGATATGAAATAGTTCAATGAGCTGCCCGGGTAATTTTAATGTTGAAAACAATTTTTGTCAGACAAAGTAGGGGTCCCCATACAATGAAAAACGTAAAACTAAGCAATTCTCTCAATTGTGTTGAACGTTGAAGGGCTAAATGGCCTGAAAAGGTTTCAAATTTTGACTTATGGATAGCTCTATCAAACTAAAAAAAACACATTTCTAAAATCACTTCCGGCCTAAATGAAGTTCCGAAAAATGGGTTTAAAATCGCTTGTTTCTTCACTTGCCTTCTTTTTTTAATTCAAATCCTAGCCAATTAAACATATTTACATAATTATTTCTGTAATGTGTTCCATGGTTCAATACCCTCAGGCATTTTTGACTTTTTGAAAAATGTATGCACCGAATGTAGATATAAGGGCTTAAGTGAAACACTAAATTGACTCACATTGGCGCTCATAGTGGTAGAAAAAAAAAAGGCAAAATGCTAACCTAATCTACCGGATAACGATGATTAAGGAAAGGTTTGTAATTTTCATAAATAAATAAATAATATTTTCTCATACTTTATTATATTTCATTTATCTGAAATTCGTAGCTCATATCCCTAGGATGCTTTCAACATTGAGTTGCTTGCCTGGAGGTCTAGAGCTGTACATTTTTGAAGATCTAGTTTTAGGATTTGTATTACCTCTTAATTATGTGGCTCCATGACTAAATGGTTAGCGTGTAGGACTTTGGTCACAAATGTTCCGGGTTCGATTCTCAGTAGGGTGGGGAATTTTACCCATCATTGGTTAATTCCGCTGGCACGGGGGCTGGGTGTATGTGTCGTCTTCATCTTCATTCCATCCTCATCGACGCGCAGGTCGCCTACGGAAATTAAATCAAAAGACCTGCACCTGCCGAGCCGAACTTGTCCTCGGACTCTCCCGGCACTAAAAGCCACACACCATTTCATTTCATCTGGCAAGTGAATTTTTGTAGAATTCTTCATTGTAATGCTGGTTGATATTTTAGGAACAATTTTGTTGTTTTAGAGTTAGTATTAAAGTATTTAGATTTAGATTTTGTAGATTTGTCGTTGTTGCAGCCCATATTATCTGGGAAGAAGTTGTTCGGAGCTATTTAACATTGAAGTATTGATCTAACTTGTCAACTCTTACTGTATGCACCAAGAAAACCGGTAGGTAAATTTAGGAATTTGTTTTTCTTGCCAAGAGTTAACACAAATAAACCTCTAAATTCACCCCTATACAGATTGATGTCACTGTATAATAAATTACTTCCTCTGAATATAGATTTATTTCAAAATAAGAAATCCGACTTTTTGAAATCTTGTAAGCATTTATTACACAAAATTAGCTAAATGAATGATGCCATGGTGCCTGTTTTTTTTCTTCTTTTTATTGTATTCTTTATCTTTATTACGGCTGTTATACTGTAGTTTTGTAACTCTTTATTTCATACTTCATTTTCTGTGTATTTTATTTCTTGTGTTTTTCTAATTATGTTTAATAAGATTAGAGGTTATGAGCAAATATTGCAATTGGGATAACGCCTGTATATTTGCACACAATAAAATAAATAAATAAATAAATAAATAAATAAATAAATAAATAAATAAATAAATAAATAAATAAATTATTGTTCTCTTCCGATCTCTAGGGCGTTAGGTTTATGAGGCCTGCAGAGTTTTAAATTTTGCACGTTCTTAATGGTCCTTCCCTTTCTTTAGTTGTTTCATTCTTTTCTTAAAATAAAAATATTATTATTGTTATTATATACTGAGCGACTTAACTGCGTACTTCTGGCCACGTAACGTTTAGCTTGCATTAAAAAATGTCAAATCCTGCTTTGGAAAAATCAAATTATCATGAATACGTCTTTCAATAAATTAAACTGATATTGATAACGATCAATGTATTTGCATCTGACAAATCGTTTGCGAGAGACATCTGAATGAAATTTGGAGTAGACAAGAGTGCAGGATTCGATACATCGAAAGAGAAAACTGAGGACGTATAAAACTACCACGAATGAAAAAGTCAATTGTCTAGAACAGGGTCTCTCAAATGCCCAAAATCTCACGCGTGCAAACTGAGGCGCAGAGTTCCTGTGCACAGTGCATCGGTCCCATTCAGCTCGGACCAACGCTTCGTCTCTGGGCTACTCGGCTAAGCTCGGCTCAACTCGGCTCGGATTTGGAGCGCTGCGGAGCAAGTGACGAAGAGGGAGACAGGCGGAGCGAGCGAGACAGGCGTGAGGAAAGAGAGAGACAGCGCTATTGCTCGAAATCGAGGAGTGGGGGTCTGCACTCTGGTCAACCAAGCGAAGACGTCTTTTGCACCGTGCTCAGTGCATGCACCTTGAGAGGCCCTGGTCTACAGTATGATGAGTTGAGGCCGTCTTCATCATAATTTCATCCCCATGACAACGCGCAGGTCGCCTACAGGTGTCACATCAAAAGACCTGGACCAGGCCTCTTCGAAGGCCTCACGGCATTTCATTTCACACATTTTGTATCGCTAATTTCGTGACGCAAATTTTCAGATGACCTCTAGCCATAAGACGTATTTATATCAAAATGTTGGGTTCGTACCCACTATTGGCAGCCCTCGAGGTGGTTTACCATTTTCTCCTCATTTACGACCATGGTCAATTAATTCCCAGCCATACGTCTTTACTGTCCCATCGACGCCAAATTAACTTTCTGAGTTGGTGCGATGAATATTATTATTATTATTATTATTATTATTATTATTATTATTATTATTATTATTTGCTGTTTCCTTTACTTCGCACCGACACAGATAGGTCTTATTGCAACGATGGGATAGGGAAGGCCTGCGAGTGAGAAGGAAGCGGCCGTGGCCTTAATTAAGGTACAGCCCCAGCATTTGCCTGGTGTGAAAATGGGAAAACACGGAAAACCATCTTCAGGGCTTCCGAGAGTGGGATTCGAACCCACTATCTCCCGGATGCAAGCTAAAAGCTGCGCGACTCGAACCGCACGCCCAACTCACCCGGTATTATTATTATTATTATTATTATTATTATTATTATTATTATTATTATTATTATTATTATTATTCAGATTGAGTGCTGCTCGAGCATGAAACCACATTTTTTTGTACATTTTTTTCATAAATAAGATTCGCTTTAAAACCTATAAGGTAAATATGCAGTGATATAATAACCTGTTCTCGCGCGCTTGGCTAAATACGAATTCAATTAAATGTGCCAAAGCTCCTCCTAAAGCGAGAACATTTGTTAGCATTGCGCAGGGAATGAATTACGTAGTGTTGTAAACAGAAGAGGGTGATAAATCCTCCAGTAAAATTTACGGTCTAATTAATGGGGGTAACTAAATTACGTCATAATTCTGATTATCATGGAAATATTAATTAACTCTGGCATACACATGACGAATTGGAGGAAGTATGATATAGTAACTCCCTTCTGACTGACAAAAAGACAATTTATCACACCAGTCTCCTAAATTGTATTTAATTCAGACGTTTAACTTCAACAAGAAGGTAACGTTCTCCCGTGAAACTCTCACATTGGGACAGGTGATGGCTGGGCCACAGCTGAGCTTCGCTCGTTTTCTTGTAACACTCTTAACGATAGCTGCTGCTTGTCGTAAGAGGCGACTAAAATTGCGAAGGAACTCTCAATTTCGGGAAGTAAGTTGGTGACTACGACACCCCTTTGCTTAGTCTGGCATTATGTCCACTTCTGTCAGGCTTCTTACTATTAGTCGGGCTGAGTAGCTCAGAAGATTTCTAAGCCCGGGTTGGCACATTCGATCCTGGCTCAGTACTGTGTTATCTGAAGGTGCTGCCAGCCTCATATTGGTGGTTTTTACCAACAAGACTCTGGTGGGACGAAATTCCGGCGCTTTCGCATCTCCGGAAACAGTAAAATCAGTTCCTAGCTTCGTATTTCCGACCAGACAGTTCAATCCTGTAGGAAAAAAAGTATTTGTAGGCTTTCCTTTCCCTTTTTTCTTTCATTCTTTCTTTCTCCAATAATATCCAACCTGTGCATATATGAAGTCCATGCGCTACCTAGAATGAAATCTGATGATAGTTCAGATTGCCAGCCACCAGGAGAGTTGGCCGCGCGTTTAGTGACGCGCAGCTGTGAGCTTACATCCGGGAGATAGTCGCTTCGAACCACACTGTCGGCAGCCCTGAAAATATTTTTCTTTGGGTTCCCATTTTTACAAGGGGCAAATGCTTGGGTTGTACCTTAATTAAAGCCACGACCAGTTCATTCCCATTCCTAGTCTTTTCCTAGCCCATCGTCGCCATAAAATTTCTCTGTGTATGTTTAATATAAACCAAATTCTTATATATAAAAAAGTGTAGCCACCTTGTCAGAGGAAATAACTAATGGAGTTTAATATGCCCGGATTGGCTGAAAGTCGAACGCAGACCCTCGGTCATTTTCGTTCTTTCTTTCCACAAGCTGCTTTACGTCGCACCGACACATATAGGTTTTATGACGATGATGGGTTAGGAAAGGGCTAGGAATGGAAAGGAAGCGACCGTGGCCTTAATTAAGGTACAGCCCCAGCATTTTCCTGGTGTGAAAATTGGAAACCACGGAAAGCCATCTTCAGGGCTGCCGACAATAGGTTTTCCTTTTTTAATCATGAACGGATTAAGTTACCGAGGTCTATCAAGTCTTTCATTTTCACATCCTTGGAGGTCCTACCTTTGAATGGTCAATCCTCTTTCGTTATATATATATATATATATATATATATTTTTTTTTGGATAAAGTTAAGAGGGAATCCCTGACTTGTTACGATTCCGTTTAGAACGATAATCACAACCATTACCACTCACGTCTGTCCTTGCTTTCAAACTTTTGTTGGTCAATTTCTGTTCTCCTCCTACTCTAACGGTAACAAGTCTGAGAGACCTGAGGAGTCGTTTATTTTCAAGTTATTCCTGGTCGTTCCCTTTCAGTAACTTAAATTCTTAAATTTCCGCACCTATTCAGTATTAATAATTAGGGTGTTGAACCACCACCACCACCACCACCACCACTACCACCACTTACCGAAATAGGTGTATTCACTAGAAATCTTCATCAATGTCTTTCGTACGATCAAAATTCGTAGTTCATTCCGTATAACCATTCTTTTTTTAGATTACATAAGTTTTATCTGTTAAAATACTCGAATTTTGAAAAGATAATTTTGGTTGCATAATTTCAAGAAATATAATCCCCTTCTCCTCTTCTTTCGATTACGGTACAAATTAGTATCGGTAAAATTTCACAATTATAATTTATTTTTTTTGCTATGGGCTTTACGTCGCACCGACACAGATAGGTCTTATGGCGACGATGGGATAGGAAAGGCCTAGGAGTTGGAAGGAAGCGGCCGTGGCCTTAATTAAGGTACAGCCCCAGCATTTGCCTGGTGTGAAAATGGGAAACCACGGAAAACCATTTTCAGAGCTGCCGATAGTGGGATTCGAACCTACTATCTCCCGGATGCAAGCTTCACAGCCGCGCGCCTCTACGCGCACGGCCAACTCGCCCGGTTATAATTATTTACAAGGATTACAGAATGATATTTATGTGATTATGGATCAATTTTTTAGAAACTTTGAAATTATAGCTTGAAATAGGAGTCATCATCTCGCACTGCTCGGATACCGTTAGCTAGCACTAGCACTGCGCTTTAAATGTGTTTCGTAACATGGGGACTGTCGAGCATTTATGTTCTTTGATTTAGATTTGTTAAGCGATTCTTGCTAAATGTATAGGTATTTCGTAATGATTAGAGACTTGTTTTTTGCTACTTGCTTTACGTCGCACCGACACACATATGTCTTATGGTGACGATGGGATAGGAAAGGCCTAGGAATGGGAAGGAAGCGGCCGTGGCTTTAATTAAGGTACAGCCCCAGCATTTGCCTGGTGTGAAAATGGGAAACCACGGAAAAACCATCTTCAGGGCTGCCGACAGTGGGGTTCGAGCCCACTACCTCCCGATTACTGGATACTGGCCGCACTTAAGCAACTGCAGCTATCGAGCTCGGTGATTAGAGACACATTGCAGAATAAAAAAGAAATATCCTGAAATAGAGAAATTATCATGACATTTGATTAGGGTCGGAACATCAGAATTGACGAGCAGACAGACAGATGGTGTCAAATTATGTCTGCACGCGATTATTATTATTATTATTATTATTATTATTATTATTATTATTATTATTATTATTATTATTATTATACCGGCTGGTACACCTCTACGCCGCACATTTGAATTTCCGCCTTAGAGTACTCCTCTACAGGAGGAACTCTGAACTTTAACAACTGTATCAACTCATAAGTTTTTTCAGAAGATGTCACTACCGTAAATTTTGTGATTACGAAGTTGTCTGTACTGTGTGGAGTTAAACTTGTTTTGTTTCCTATTGATCAAGAAGTGTGGACATTCTCTGATAGATGTCTCTACAAAAAGCTATGAGCATGCACCCTGGTGCGAAGTGGAATAACCTTATTTGAAGAAATTTTGTATTCATAATTTTGTTCTTTACTAAATTTCGTTCTTTCATTTGTGGGTTGGCAATATAAATCTTCTCTTTCCGCCAGTTTTGAACTTAGTCAATCCCGAATTTCTGTAATTAATTTTTGACCAATCGTGTCTTTCTTCTTCGATTTTGATGTGTAACTGTAAGCTACCCAATAAACGCCTATGGGTGTGTCTTAATTATTCATGAAAGGTCTCGAATCTTCCCCGAGTGTATAAAAACTGCTGATTTTCCTGTCTCTCGGCCACTCGAACAACATCTAGCCTAGTGTATGGAAGTGTAGTAGGAGGCGGGAAGCCCCTCTTTCATCCGGCAGCAGCTCTTCAACAAGGTAATGGCCACTTAACCATCTTTATTTCTTGCTAGCTCAGCAGTTTAACCCGCGGGGAAGGTCCGAAACCTTTATTATGTAACCTATCTTCAAACATGTAAATTGCCGTCACTTTTGTAAAACTTCATATATCTTTAACTGTGAATCGGGGATAGAGAGTGCTTTACCCTCTCGAGCTCCCCTTCATTTTGCCTTGAGGTGACTACGTTTTGGTAACCTTTTCTTCCTTAATGTGTTAAATTTTCTTATTCGAGTCACCTCCATAGTTTGGAAATAGCCCCTGCTTCATCGGCCTAGTGCCTCTTAGGTTTTAAAAGATTTCTTGTTGGAGTGCAAGTACTCGCCTCCATTCTACCTGGTGTTGCTAGCCATTAACTTAACCTATTATTTTTCTACTAAGGCCATTAGGTTGGGTACAAGGTACCCCTGTTTCTTTGTAAGTGTGCCTTGAGGGCAGTTAATAGTAAAGTCCATTGTGGCCTTTGATAGGCTTGAAATATTGAGAGCGGGTTAGCTCTTTCTTGTATTTGGATATGTGCCTCTAGGAGGCCTGACAGTGCAAGGTGGGAGCAAGTGCTCCACGTAATGAGGGGATTTCTGCCCTTTGGTAATATGTGGTTGTGAGCTGAGTGCTCAGAAATTGTAAAAATTAGGGCTTGTGGCCCAGATTGTTAAAATATCTCTAAATCTTGGCTTTCCTGGTATTGTACCTGATTTAACTTGTTGTTACTTGTTAAAATCTGAACTTTTATGTGAAAATTGTTTTGCTATTTTTGAAAATATAACCTTGCATGCAATTTTAATCAATAGCTCACCTTTGTAGTTAGACCCATTCCAGGCCGCACCTTCTTTCACCTCTGCTGTTCCACGGGTATCCCCGTAACGATTATTATTATTATTATTATTATTATTATTATTATTATTATTATTATTATTATTATTATTATTATTATTATTATTATTATTATTATTATTATTATTTTATTATTATTATTGTCGTTGTTGTAAGCCCACTAGGAAGGGCGTAATCCTAGATCCTTTTGGTTCCTCGCTTACGTGCCCAATACCTCTTGAGACCTGCCAGTATATTTTTCTTTCTTCCCTGTAAAAGAGCTTTGCGAGATTGAACAACCTTCGGTAGAGGAGACCACGAGTTTACCATTTTACAAAATTTGGGGTGGCTGAGGGATAGGTATCAGAAATCTCAGCCGAAGCTAAGATTATTTTCTATATCATTGAACCACATGTTTCCAGTCTTTAAACTTTTGATGAGTGAGGAGAACTTCTTCGTAAGTCTCCCGTTGTCCATTTTCCGAACGCGCCCGTAAAACATCAGCCGTCTACGTCGCAAGCTAGTGTTCGCCGTTTATTACTGTTGTTACAGTTCAGAGTTCGCTTTCCGTCGGTAGGTTCCATCCGGGGGCACTCCATTCCCATAAATTTTCCAGAAGATACATCATTCGCCATACGGTTATTATTATTATTATTATTATTATTATTATTATTATTATTATTATTATTATATATTGCGAATGAGCCCATTAGGACTACGCAAAGTACTTATTATTATTATTATTTAGTTTCAAACGATTATGATCTTCTCTCTTATGATACACGGAAGTATCAACTTTTACCGATATCAATATATTCCATAATCCTTCTTTCTGCCATGGATAGTTAGGTTACTTTTTATTTGTCGCAATACAATTACAAGTTTTCAAGAGCACAGTACAGTACAGCCTACAGTATTTACTTTGAATTTTTATTTTAAACTGCTTTTGTACGTAAATGAGTCACATATCCATAGAAGTAATGCTTTATATTTCAATCATGTTACAGTTCATTGTATGTTTTAGTGGTATTGTTATAACATGTCTCACTCGATCAGAATTCAATAAAACATTATTAATTTCTTCTTTTCAGGTGAGTTCCTGTGTAGTTGTTCTCGTCTTACTGGTGAGTAGACTCTTGGAATACACCAGTAAAAAGTTACTTCCCGGAGACTGGGAAACAAATGCTACTTATGGAACTAAATTTTAGTTCGTTTTACAGACATTTAAAAGGAATTGAATGGTGCCTCTTTACATTCGTTTGAAAAGGGAAAAATAATGCTTGACAATTCATGCATAATTGAAGGACATCAGAGAGCATACGTGATTTCTGAACTTGGAATACTTGTCATTAAGGAAAGTACACATTATATATCACTGCTCTTCTAAAATCTTCATAATTACAAATTAGAAAATATAAACAAAGGAAATACGAGAAAAACGTACTTCTAATTCTATGATCTATGTATACTAATTCTGGAAAAGATAGAACATTGATATGGGCCTAGTCATATTGTGCTTACTAGTCATAACAATGACAACAAATGAAGGAAATCCAAATAAATAGACTCTTTAATTTTTTCAACTCTAATATGGAAACGAACAATAACATTCTTGCTCTTGATACCAATTAAAAAATAGTTGACGAGCATTTCTTGAATTGAAATTTGCAGTGGCCTCAGCCTTTGTTGTGGGTTGTAGTCGCTTCCCATTACAGTCTACATACAGCATCCATTACCAGATACCGAGTGAGTGGTTGCGCGGGTTGAGTCACGTAGCTGCCAGGTTGCACTAGGGAGATAGTGGGTTCGAACCTCACTGTTGGGAACCCTGAAGATATTTTTCCGTGGTTTCCCATTTTCAGACCAGGCAAATGCAGGGGCTGTAACTTAATTAAGGCCACGGCCAATTCCTTCCCATTACCGGGCGAGTTGGCCGTGCGGTTAGGGCCGCGCAGCTGTGAGCTTGCATGCGGGAGATAGTGGGTTCGAACCCAACTGTCGGCAGCCCTCAAGATGGTTTTCCGTGGTTTTCCTTTTTCACACCAGGCAAATGCTTGGGCTGTACCTTAATTAAGGTCACGGCCACTTCCTTCTCACTCCTAGCTGTTTCTTGTCCCGTTGTCACCACAAGACTCGTCTCTATCGGTGTGTCATAGCGCAAGTTGAAAGAATAGAAAAAACATATTAATGAAATGAGGCTGATATAAACTGTTTCATTTTAGAATAGTCCGGGTCCAAGGCTCAACGGTTAGCGTACTGGTTTTAGGTCCAAGGAATGCCGGGTTCGATTTCCGGCCGGGTAGGGGATTTTGACCTTCATTGGTTAATCCCCATGGTTCGGAGGCTGGGTGTGTGTGTGCCGTTTTCAGAATCAGAATGCACCATAGCTAGGACCCCATTCTCACAGGCGCGCAAGTCGCCTATAAGGCGTCAATTCAAGAGGCCTGCACGAGGTCTCTACGGAGTCCACATGCCATCTTCGTCATCATCATCATCATCTTGTTTTAGTTTCGGAATTAAAATACCTGCAAGAGCCAGGGATCGAATTCGGAGCAGGAGGCTAGGACGCAAACACCTACATCACAAGGCTGGTAATCTAACTTACTAGTGCATGTAAATCTGGTCCCCAGTCTCACTTGAGCAGTGGAGAACGGGGAAATTTACCTCCGAAATAGAAATTCAGATCAGTATATTAAAGAATGAACGTGATAAGCTGTACAATAGCGCTTTATGTTCTTGCATTTAATTTGGAGGCCCATATGTAAGGGGTACATGATCTAACTCAACACAAAATCCAAATAAACAACTTGATACTATATTCTTACCGCGTAGCAGCCAGCAGATTAACTCCAGTGCATACCTTACATTCAAATGAAGTAATATTACATTCCTTTCAAATAAATACCTCTGTGGAGCTTTGTCGAGTCTAAACTACAACAAATACTACTAAAATATTTTTATTCCTCCCCTGGAGGAGGAGACGGGCCTCTTAGACGGTGACGCCGTCTCTCAGGCTAGGAGATTTGTTACGGTGAAGGAGATGCTCGGAGAAGGTGAGGGAGTTGGCAGCTGTGGCTTATACTAGAAACTGTCCCGGCATTCGTGTTAGTGCAGGAGAATGGAAAACCACGGAAAAGCATTCTCAGGACAGCCGGCGGTTGGGGCCAGCCGTGAGGTCTAGCCATCCCCCGTCTCCCGCATGCAGAAGCGTAGAGCCACGATAAAACCGTGGCCCCCCCTCCTCTGCTCGGTTGGCCGGTCATAGTGCAGAGCTGTTGGACCACGGACCAGCCGTGGCCACCTATGTGCCGAGACCCACTCTGCATCTACCGACCGTCTAAACTACATACAGTAAATACATGCATAAAACGTTGTATTGATCGATCGCAATGAGAGTTCCGAAGAACTTCTGATATTCGTAATTTAATTACAAGACTGAGAGAAATATAATACTGCCAATCACCTCAAATAAACGCAATATAATATGGGTGGACACAAGTTCATGACGACGTCGCGAAACGCTGGTCAATCTTTCGGTGAAATGAAACCACATTCGGTAGTCAATTCAATGTAAATTTTCAAGTAGTCGGTGTTAACCGAGAAGCTTATTTCCGAAAGGTACTGTGCCCTTTTCAAGGCAACAACAGCGGTGACTTCTTCCTTCTTCTGTGCGCCGGCTGCTCCTGTAATAAATGACATTTAAATGATACTCACCGCTGCATGTAGACTCTTCTTCCTCAGTCGCGGACCGTCCACTGCTATCCCCGAAGATAGGCCACCCGTCGATCAGGGAGTGAGGAAATGAAAAGTAGGGGTAAACTAACTATAAATGACGGTACCCAAAGACTGAATTAAAATTTAAATAACCAACTGATTTATTGAATAAAATGCAAAGTGTCAAAATGAAAATAAACTAAACTGGTGAAAAATGTAAACAAAGTGAAATAAATGAGACTAAGAAAATTAAAGATTGAGGATCTGCCTTACAATAACACCATTCACTGCCTAATAAAATTGACTGAAAGTCGATCAAAATTTAAAATATTCCAGACTATGTTGACACTGTCTTCGAGTCGATGACGTGAATAAATTCAAAACACTGGTCAGAAAATACCATCTCATTTGAAGTACAGAATTGTATTACGTAGAAAATGTCTCTCAAAATAAATTAATGTAGTTGAATAATTAATTAATTAGTTACGCCATCAAATCAACACTGACTCAGAGGTATTTATCAAATCTTAAACACATGTGGCTTAGTTGTGAAACCCCCAACTTTAAAATAATCGTGGATTGCGCTAACCATGTGTAACAAATAAGGAATAACTCAAAGAAAACAGCCATGAACATCACACTTCATTTACCACGTAACCACTATCACATTCAAACTACTCGTGGTTGAAAAGGAAATTATTGACACATGAACCTGAGTGTTACAACCACTCATCTAATTATTTAAACTTCACTTGCATGACTGTGATAGCCTGGACTTCTTAAAAATAATCCAAATGATTAGGCCAAGTGCCTCATGTTTACATTTCAAATGAAAGCGATCCTTGTACACTTTTACTGAATTTGCCGCTGACTGCATTTCATTATGAACTCATATTTGTGGTACCACCACTAGATGGAGGCAGATGCCATCTTATTTACCTCATTCATTGCGGCAGTTTTTATATACAACTGGTTTATTAAAGATCGCTTCATTTCCTAATTTAAAATGTAGTGGATTTAAAAGGTTTGGTAATTACTGAATGCCTGGTATGAGCATACCACTACTATGGTTTTGACTGTGACCTAATCGATGATCCGTTATCCTAACACATGAAATCTTATTTACATAATTAAATCTGTAAATGGAGAAACACTGCTCCAACCAAAAGAAAATACAGAAATCAAACTAGCCTAACTACACCTATCTATTTACATCAAATCAAATATAAATAATTCACATACCATTACATTCTACCAATAAACGGTAATAAAAGGTACACGAAGAAAGAATAATGAATACAAAACTAGATCCCAAAATCGCTGCCTACTGAAAATTAATAAGGATGAAGTGCGCAAAATATCGGAGCTTACAGGAAATTTACCCCGCTACGAGTAGCAAAAATATTGTGAATTTGACGGCAATCTCTAACCTTAGATGACAAATGTCTGGCCATGACACTATTTAACCCTTTTGGACAATAATTACTGCTATTCCATGTCATCCATGACACTACATGACTATCAAAATACACATTGACTCGTCGCTCTGCTCACATGTACTACGGCTAGCATTTTTGCCGAGCATCTACTTTCCCTGGAATTATTTGAAACAAATACAGGCTTCTGCCTACAATCATAACCCATGTCGAAACATATTTAACACTCTTGGTTAAATTATTCATCTCTCAATTCTATTTACTCATCATTATTCTCGACGTAGTACTTCATAATACAGCCTCGCTCGTATCCGGCGGGCGAAATATCTGTCGTGCACATTAGTATTTCTTACGACAGTTCATGACATGGTCCAAATATCACATTTCCATTATCAACGTAGATCATCAGGGATATTACCCACTTAGCTCGATCTCTAGATCATTCTCTGCTTCACATATCACAAAATATCAGAGCTGACTCATCAATGGCTTCCTGTCACTAACTGTTTCTTAAAAAAGAAATGACGAGATTGCCTCTCACAACACAGCTATTGAAAAATGTGTAACCGCAACTACACAGAAATAAATACTCGCGTCCACCAAAATATCGTCGCAAAATACACGGGATAAGAACTACCGGAAACGGTCATCTGAAGGATGACTCCACAACACAAAACAAGCTGAATGCGCAAAATGGCTAAATAAGCATTAAAATCAACAAGGCGGCGTCTACAAAATCACAACTCCAACAGAAAATATCGCTCAAAACCAACGATATAATAACATGATGTTTATTATTATTATTATTATGAATCGGCATTACACTCATTGAGATCAGATAATATAGCATCCTAAATTGTCAAAGTGACATACTACAGAATAATCCATAATAATACGCAAACACATCTACATAAAGGAAGTGCGCAAATAACCCTAGCTGAAAGCGCAAAAATATTATTATTATTATTATTATTATTATTATTATTATTAAAATGTGAATTATTTACAATCCTACCTAAGAGTCTAAGCTACATTTGATCATCGATTAGGCACGGTCCTACATATTTATTTACATTATTTATTGATGCTCATACCTGGGTGATGGAGGCATGTTGGTTCACCCTCCGGGCTCCGTCATGGTGAATTAGAATTCCATCTTGAAGCTGATGTGGTATTCCAAATTTTCACACACGCAAACCTGATACATTTTTATCATGGCGTTACACATGCTTACATTAACATAAACACACGCATCTTCTCGCACTCCAGTGAAGATTAGACGATAGCACTGCATAGACTCCTGATGTGAAGCCGGAATTTCCTCTCCGCTACCTGCCTGGAAATCACCTGCTGGTCTGCACACCCTCTCTCAGTTTTTGTTTACCTAGTGGCTGGCCGGTTATTCACCTCTTCGGAACATAACAGTTTGCTCAAGGTCTCTACCACTGCGGCCTTCATTAAAGAAAAGTCATTCTCCTCCCTGTCTGCCTTAACTATTTTCTCCCCGAATACATCTCGCTTGCCAAAACAGTTTGTTGTAAGTGGTAAAAGCAAGCTAAAGTACAGTTTCCAATGATGTGGAGAAATTTATGCTGATCGTCCTCCCAAAATGAAGAATAAAATAGCTTTCCAACAAATATCAAACTACACGTGGATTAGAGAGGTTTTATGCAGCTAGGCTGAAAACATGGACTTGTCCCTCTCGATTCGTAATGTGAGTTCATTTAAGCCCAGTGTTGAAAGTGTAGCTATTGCCTGTTATCTCTGCATAAATTCAATGTAAAGTAAAGTTTGTTAAAGTGTTCATTTCTGAAATGTTACTCTCCCAAGTAAAATGCATGGCTCACTCGGATGCTAACAAGTGTCTCTGATCGCTTTCTTACCAGACAAAAGTAAAGTTCAAAGCTGACTAACTGAATTAGCTGACATACTCTAAACACACTGAAGATTCAACTAACCCACGAACACAGTGAAACACACAGCCACAGTCACACTGTCAACACACTGTCACTGTGTCACTGTCACACTGTCACTGAAGATTCACCACCCTGCTCGCTGGTTTTTGTAATGAGTTCTCCCCCCACCTTGAAAATAGTTCTGTGGAAGGGATGTGGCGTAGTGATCTAGCCCTTGGGAGCGCTTTATCATACATCCGTAGGTTAAAGCTTCTAAATTTATGTACAAAATCTTCCTAATTTCGGTCTGACTTACTTGTTATATTGCGCCGTGGGATACGATCACAGGATAATCCACACGACGACGCGCGTCACCGGCGTTATTTCCTTCCAGCGAATGGCTCCTTCCCGCCATGACAGTTCATTTCCTGGGCGATACTACTCTTCCGTGTGAGGTTAAAATTTTGCTAATCAGGCACTAATTAACCACAGATTTGCACCGATAAACTTTCCAATATTATTAAGAAGTCAGGACACTGTTTTTCACCACTACTCCGGGCTTCAAATAGCGAAATACTGACTGTAGATTCCCGCTATGACAGGACATTCAAATTTAGAATTTTGTGATTGGCTGAGACTTTCGCGCTCTCTGCAGCATGGATGCTTCCATTTTCTCCCGAGGGTTGGTGGGTGCTATCGTTGTCTCATTGTTCTGCTAAGTAGGTCAGGCCTCAACGCGTGATTTTCTCGTGAGAACCAAGTAGAAAGTCGCCACTCCTAGGCGGTACCATAAAATTTATTGGATGCAGTACTCAGGGCGGTTTACAAGTTGCTCGTGCTCTAAGAAGAGTTTCGTGGATTTTCCTTGCCGACAGCCTGGCGCCAGAAGGTTCCTTTGTGACTGCTAGCTCACACAGCCTACTGTAGTGTTCGATATGCGAAATATTCAACTTTTAATTTGTAAATTAATTACGTAAAATTCGCTTATGGGTGCAGTACTAAATCCAAAAAATTAAACATTGTGATTATGATGGAAAACATACATTGGTACGAAGATTCATAAGAGGAAAGAAACTTCGACACTATGAAATCGTAGTATGATCTTCGGTACTGAATGCCTCAGAATGCGTGAACAGGGTCAAAAAAGGGACAATTCAAGAATTAGGAACTGAAAGAATGGAAGATCCTAAGAAAAACCATGGGCTCCATTAAAGACTGAGGTGAATACAGAATTAGACATAACAACGAGCTTCACCAACATTTAGTGAGCATAACATTAGCCATGAGAAAGAGGAGACTTATCTTCTACGGTCACAACAAGAGACTGACCTCAAGAACCTTCAACACGCTTTCTAGAGGGAAGGGGCAAATGCTAAATGGGCGAGACTGGTTACAAACGACCTAGAATTTTTGAAAATTGATCCCATGGATATATTGAACAGGGGATAAATTTAGAATGCTGAGCAGAACATCCGACACCCTCCAGTCACTGGCAGCTAAAAATATTGCGTCCTGAAGTGGGAGCGAAGTGGATTCAGGAAAGGAAAACAACCCACTGTGTAAAGGTGAAGGAATACAGGGCTATGAAGGAAGCTCACCACTGTTAGGAACCACTTGGTCCAAGGGTCCTATACGAAACAAGAAGAAAGAAAAAAGAAACAGTCAACACGACACAAAATCCTTGTCATACAAGGCGCTGAAAATCATGTTTAATTCCAATAAGTAGCAAATACCACGGGGTGAATTGGCCGAAACATAACGTGTTCATGCAACCAACGAGGACCCATTTCCGGGTCACTCTACCAGCAGCAACAAAACACTTTGTTTATTGTTATATTTATATATTTTACAAGTTGCTTTAAGTCGCATCGTCACAGATAGATCTTACGGCGACGATGTGATAGGAAAGTGCTTGGAGTGGGAAGGAAGCAGCCGAGACCTTATTTAAGGTACAGCTACAGCATTTGCCTGGTGTGTAAACGGGAAACTACGGTGTTCGAAGCCACTGTTCCCCGAATGCAAGCTCATAGCTGCGAACCCCTAACCGCACGACCAACTCACTTGGTACATTTTGTTTATTTTATTTAATACAGGGTGACCCAAAAGTCCTTTGACATTTGAAGAGGCAATACTTCACGGAATATTAGAGGTATAGAGGTGATAATTGATACACATGACTGGCATCAAATGGGGTTTATAGACACCAAAATAAAGTACAGTAAAGCTTCACTAACAGTGCCTTTTCTGGTAACGTCTGCATGCCACGACTCTAGGCGCATCTGACGCAATTTCTCACCACAGCTCCTTTTATAATGTACACGGATCTCATGCGGCATCACTCACCTGTTGCTGTCCAGCGCCATAGGTTGGCCTTTTTATGCACTCGTTAGGGGGATGTTGGGAGGTATCGGACAGTTTAACTTTTCTGCCATAATTTGTTTATGGAATAGGAAAAAATCATGTAATTCATTTTATAAGCATCTATATTCTTATATTAACGTACTCACGAGAATATATTTAATGACAATTAAAAACACGATCAATATTAACAAATTAAGAGGTCATTACACTTTCGTAGGTTTGAAAAATGGAGGGTGGTATCGGAAGTCAATCTTTTTTAACAAAAATATATTTTTTTCACATTCAAAATACAAACAAATTAACGTTGTGACTGGTTAGAAACGACCTAGAATATTTAAAAAATGATCCCATGGATATATTCAACAGGGGATAAATTTAGAATGCTGATCAGAACATCCGACACCCTCGAGTCACTGGAGTCAAATATCACACTCATTAGCGTTGAAGATTCTTGATGGACTAAACAAATATTTAGTCATAAGGTCATTTAATTTGTCAAAAAATATCTCCACTTGCTCCTTGTTGAAGCCTACTGCTCGCTGAACGCTGGTGGATTCAGCCGTCCTCAAAAGGAAGTCCTGGTGCTTCTTCATAAAATCATAAAACATGGCCTTTCCTGCCATCATTTTAGTTTTATTAAACCTATGTTCAGCTCTCATTTCCTCAGCAAATTGATACACAAGATTTAAAAAATTCTGTTTTGATGAGTGGCAAGAGCTGACTGTCGAGGCCTTGATATGCATGTACAGGTCATTCTCTTCTTCATCTGAGAATGCACTCTGATAAGTCTCACTGTTCGCCGTGCACGCTGTTATTGGAATCTCTTTACCAGCTTCAAGAACTTTAATTCTGTCATCTAACGTGCTTTTGTGGAACAGAGGAACATTGACTTTCCTCTCTAATACTCATTCTACTGTCCCTGACACTACTCACGGCTAATATTATATTGCTTTCTTCCCATTATCCTCGTGTCTTCCCCATGCTTACCTAAAACAAAGGATAATACTATAAGTAATTCGGACGGAACTGCAACGTATGTGTCCGATACCACACGCCAGTTTCGTGTCCGATACCGCCCGAATGACTGCCTTAAGAAACAACAGGAACTGAACGAGAACGTTCGAAAAGAAACTTATTCTAAACCCGTACAGAGTAAAGAATACTGTTTCTTCTAATGTACTTAAAGTTCAATGCAACTTGTCCTTGTTTCTGCTACTTCTTGGTAAAAATAAATCCGTGCCGGCCGAAAATCACACAAAGGACAAAAATACACCACCACTCATAAACGACCCTGCCTTTCGACTGAATAGGATGTACCCACCCGTCAAACATGCAGGCAGACCTGTGAGTAACTAAACAGGTTCTGCCACATGCTGCTAACAAAGACATCTGTGATTGTCCGATACCAGCCGCCGTCCGATACCTCCCGATCCTCCCCTACTGGTGTCAGTAAAACCCCATGTCATGTCAAGCATGCGTGGCCATTTCTACCTGACATGTTGCTGTCCAGCGCCATCTGTTGGCCAGTTTATGTACTTTATTTGGTGTCAGTAAAACCAAATATCATGCCAATCATGTGTATGTGTCAATTATTACCTCTCTACGTTCGATATTCTTTGAAGTATTGCCTCGTCAAATGTTAACGGACTTATGGTTCACTTTGCGTACCTGTGCCTTCACTGTATGTAAGTAAATATGATCACTCTCCGGCCTGCTCTCGTGTACGGTTCCGGTTGGGAAAGACAGAAAAAGCACGTCCAGCGAATGCATGTCACAGAAATGCGGATGTTGTAATGGTCGGCGGGCATTACTCTGCATGATAAAGTGCGAGGATCTTTTCAAGTTGTGCCCATAAGCGATAAGATGGAGGAGAAACAGCTCCGCTGGTATGGTCACGTCAGAAAACGTGATGAATACCATTTAGTACAGAAAGCTCGTGCCATCGAAGAGCCGGAGAGTGAAACAGGGCGTCCTAAGGCAACACGGAAACGAACTGTTGAAGCTGCCTCAAAGAAAAGTGAAGTGTCATTAGAGCTGGTGCAAGAACATTAGACATACTCTCTCCGAGTCAGACAAGCCGACTCTGAGTGAGTTCGGAAGTGCCCATTGAATGGGTTTATATACGACCAGGAAATGGAAGAATAAGAATAAGATCGCTGTTATATATTTAAATACTGTCACTTTTCTGATTCCCCTCGTGGCGCAACAGGCCCGAAGGTCTTGTCCTACAAACTGACCGTTGCTTAGCCTGAAGGCCTGCAGATTATGAGGCGATATGTGGTCAGCACGACAAATCCTCTCGCCCGATATTCCTGGATTTCTAGACCTGGGCCACAATTTCACCGCCAGATAGCTCCTCAATTGTAATAATGCAGGCTGAGTGGACCTCGAACCAGCCCTCAGATACAAGTACAAATCCCTCACCTGCCGGGAATCGAGGCAGGCTCGCTACCCCTACACCGTGGGGCCGGCAGTTTTCTAATTACTGTAGTAAAATTTGTGTCTCTCGGATGGAAGTGTTTAGAGTTTAAGTGAACAATAGTACCAAGTCCAGTACGCTTTCTTGAATTATATTTCTTGAACTTCAAAAGTTTTAATAGGAACACTTTATATAACATTGCATTTATTATTTCTAAACATAACAAGGTTGTTGAAAGAATATTTCAATTGAAAGCTTACACCCTGAGTGATTTTCTCTTTCCTGTAAAACTTTACTTTTGGAAATGCGCTTCTCGACTGGGGTATGGTAATTAATAGTGGCGTGCATTGTTCGAACTTGAGGTGGGTAACCAAGACGGAGCAATGTATGCCTTGCTGCATATGCAACCGTTATCACGCATGAGTGGAGCGTGTAAGCAAAAATACCCGAGTTTGCTCTAGTTCGTTCGACAGGGCATGTTCGAAGCGAAGTTTGCCGACTAGGGAAGATGACGTAGCTTGCTTTACTGACGTATGCTGTGTGGTTCAGCCTGATGTGAGTAAGCCCTTGTTTACAAAAGAACAAAGGCCAAGAATTTGAAGGTATAAAAGGGTGATGGAATGGCGGATGCAGAGTGGGTGTTGGCCTACAAGTGGCCATGGTTGATCCGCGGTCTGACAGCTCTGCATTCCGACCGGCCAACCGATCAGAGGAGGGGTGGCCACGGCTTTGACGTAGCTCTACGCCTCTATGTTCGGAAGACGGAGAGGAGCCAGTCTCCACTGTCGGCTGTCCTGAGAATGGTTTTCCGTTCTTCTGCACTAAAGCGAATGCCCGGACAGCTCCTAGTATAGGCCACGGCCGCTATTTCTTTCAACTTCTCCGCACATCTCCTCCTCGGTTACAAATCTCATTAAATTAGAGGCGGCGTCACCGTATAGGGAGAAATAAAAATGTTTAGTAGTAGTAGTAGTATTGTCCGCCTCTGTGATGTAGTGGTTAGTGTGATTGGCTGCCAGCCCTGGAGGCCCGGGCTCGATTCCCGGCTCTGCCACGTAATTTGAAAATTGGTACGAGGGCTGAAACGGGGTCCACTCAGCCTCGGGAGGTCAAATAAGTGGAGGAGGTTTCGATTCCCACCTCAGCCATCCTGGAAGTGGTTTTCCGCACTTTCCCACTTCTCCTCCAGGCAAATGCCGGGATGGTACCTAACTCAAGGCCACAGCCGCTTCGTTCACTCTTCCTTGTCTATCCCTTACAATCTTCCCATCCCCCCAACAAGCTCCCTGTTCAGCGTAGTAGGTGAGGCCGCCTGAGCGAGGTACTGGTCATTCTCCCCAGTTTTATCCCCCAACCCAATGTCTTACGATCCAGGACACTGCCCTTGAGGTGGTCGAGGTGGGATCCCTCGCCGAGTCCAAGGGAGAAACCAACCCTGGAGGGTAAACAGATTAAGACAGAAAGAAAGTAGTAGTAGTAGTAGTAGTAGTAGTAGTAGTAGTAGTAGTAGTAGTAGTAGTAGATGGTGATGGAACTGAGCCCATCTCTACTGATTAGCTTATATTCACTGCTTTGGATTTTAGCCAATACGCAGCATAGTGATCTTATGCTGGAAACTAATGTTTAATCGTACTACTACTACTACTACTACTACTACTGTTTCATGCGCAGACATGAGTCCACTATTTGGCAAAAGTGTAATGTTTCGAGAGACAAAGGCACGCGGGACAAATTTAACCGAGTACGGCTAAACAAGGATGGAGGGAGGCGAGCACTTCTACCTGTGACTGAGGGAGTATAGCGAGTATCAAAGTGGCAAGGTCCCCTTGATAATCTTTCCCGTTGCCTCTGAGAAGTAACCTTTGGTCATGAACATCCTTGACAAATATGAACTGAGCATAGGGAGTGTTTTTCATGACACTAGTAACAAACGAATGATATCGTAGTGGGCAAAATGTTCCTTCTGAATGTAAAGTCGATGGTATTGTTGCCGAGGATCGGTGGCGGCGTAATAACACGATTGAGGCCGAACGCATTGGTGGTGAATTTGAAGAATAAGGCGTTCTGTGGAACTCTGACGTCTACTTTTAATTCAGTGGAGATCCAATATCAGTATGGCAGCGGGTTCGACAATTTGATTGCCACACCTTTCTAAGAAGTGTCAGGCCAGTGCATAAAATTATTATAGAAACTTTATACAAAATACACATATCGCTATACCAGGGTTCAATCCGTAAAAGGAAATTAACAGCAGTTTAACAGTCAGATTATGAAAGCTTCGTCTCCTGGAAACCTTGATATACTACATCGCAGATATGGTAAATGCTGTTTTGGGAATTTTTATGCTCTTATTTTAAACACAATCTCTGGTTGAGTACAGGCGTGTATTGTTTTAAACTATTAATCTCTGTGTGGGGCCCAACTTTATATATATTAATGTATAGTATCGGTGGTAACCGGAATTTAGCTGTATTTTAAAGGTCAGTCCAGAGCGTTGGTATTTTAAACTGTGATACCGTATTTAGCACGAACTAGTTCAAACTGTGATTACAAACTATTAATCTCTAGTACTTTAAAACTGAAAACAAATCTATGTTGTTACAGAGCTTAAACCTAGGTTTAGTACTATCTCTCACAAAGGGACGACATTTTAAGGGATTGAAAATAATTAAAAAGCAAAAATCAATAATAGAACTATAGCGTGTACGTATGTTTGCATTAATAAAGCTTCAAAGCATCATACCATGGTTTAAATTTCGTCGATTTTTCTTGAAACTATTGCAGTCTGCCTCGCGTATTTGCTGAATGTTGATAATCAGTTTTTCCTTTTAAGAATTACAGTAGTGTGATAAAATCGTGACGTACAATTGTTTAGCAAGCCTTTTCAATGAGTTCGTGGATCTTCCTGACCTAAAGCGAATCAGTAACCTGCCTGCTCAATTTCATACTAGCCGAAGATGAAATTACTGTTGATATTATCATTTGGTTTATGGATAAGATTAATCAGGTTAATCAAGCGTAGATTTTTACGTAATTTTTGATACACCTGAATGTTACATCATATGAGCTTTTCTGAACAATGTTCATGTAAAGTACACAAAGAACCACTGAACTACCATCATACGACTTGTGTTCACGTGCTGCCATAGTAAAATTTAATCCCTTCAATCAGGTTTGCAGTGGTAGTATTCAGACTCACTCGCGAAATGACAACGATGAATGAGCGTCTAACGGATTACTCGTAAGGGATTTTCACCAATTAAAGCAGGAAGACAATTGCATTAAACTAGTTGTAAGTAATATACCATTGTGGCGGGACAATGTGATTTTAGTGCCAAAAGACGTTTTTTATGGAGGAGTGAGAATTGCATCTGTGGAACACTGTTGATACAAATTTTAATTTAAAAACATAGAAGAAACTAGGGAAACATGAATAACATATGCTAGACAAGAAACTTTCTGACCGGGCGAGTTGGCCGTGCGCGTAGAGGCGCGCGGCTGTGAGCTTGCATCCCGGAGATAGTAGGTTCGAATCCCACTATCGGCAGCCCTGAAAATGGTTTTCCGTGGTTTCCCATTTTCACACCAGGCAAATGCTGGGGCTGTACCTTAATTAAGGCCACGGCCGCTTCCTTCCAACTCCTAAGCCTTTCCTATCCCATCATCACCATAAGACCTATCTGTGTCGGTGCGACGTAAAGCTCCTAGCAAGGAAAAAAGAAACTTTCTGAAAAAGAATTAACATTGTTTGGAAAAAAAGGAGAAACTTGGAAAAGATATTAGTCCGATAAACATATTATGAAACAGATCTAAGTCCTTGTTTACCATCATCATCATCAGCAGGCACACTGACTGACAGAATTCTTGAAAAATATTGTTTAGTTTCCGCACTCATAAAATCAAGCGTTTTCCGTAAGTCTCACTTTCTCAATTCACTGAGAGGTATCTCACTATTCAGGCTTGGAAGTGTAGCAGATTTTTTAAATGTTATTATCAGTGATGCCTGCCTTCATCACACGACATGTTTCCCAACTTGCAATTTCACTATAGTTTATTTTGTACAAAACCACTCCTGTATGGTCTTTCGTGATTCGCAGCCATGCAGCTTTGGTGATCGCTAGTTTGGATGCGGATGTGTTAATGTACTTCGATGAGACATGGTCGAAATCAAAAATGTTTTTATTACCCATGTCTAGCAGTTTGAAGGGTTGCGGGGGTCTTGCAGCAGAAATAGCAGTCTTCACATCATCAACAGTTTGCAACTTACAAATACAACGTCTAGCGCAAAGTCACGATCTGATGAAGAGAGTGAGTGTCCAGGAACTAGAAATGTGTGATCAATGGTATGAAAGAAACCGTTTGAGACAAGGTACATATAGAGAAACAAAATCATTCGGTTCTTTAATTGACCAGCGCAGTTATCACTCCATATTCACAGATTCTGTTTGTAAGTACTGAGAAGTCCCACATTTAGCGCCTGTAGTATGCAGGGTGCCATCTGGTTCCCTCATCTTGCTGACTGGCCTTCATGCCTGATGGAATAGTACATGTTGCTGCGGGTGAGTCTTGGCAGAGAAAACACTTTCTGTAATTCCACTGTTATAGTACACGTATCACTGTCTGACAGAGTGCTACTTGTGGTATAATCTCTTATAGACTTGAATACAACCTCCACTTGGCGATGATGTAACACAAGAGAACACGTTGCTGATCTTGCGATACTGACGTCTTGATTCTTTGATTTGATGTGCAGTGAATCACACGTTTTGCATGTATCAACTCGTGATCTTTGAAAATAAAAGTTTGGACAGTCTTTCAGGAGCACAGCTTGGTAAAACTAATATGTTACTGGTTTTTTTTCTGGGTACTTTACTTTGAATGATTCATAGAGCCTAGGTACATTAAGGTCTGGGCTTAGGTATTCCTTCTGTGATTTAAGGCGGTTATAGTGGCTTTCCTCGCGGGTAAAGATATTAATATGTTCTCGTACAAAATTACAGCGCTTAGTGGACTGGAATCCACTGACGTCACATGTTCCTGGCCGGCTGTGCGTTTCGCCTACAGTCTCTCTTCTTGCTACCGTGGTATGAACTCTCTTACTCGCACCGGACCACAGTACAACATAAACTGCTAGGTTTAACCATTTCTGCTAAAAGCATTTGAAAATAGAATACAGGCTGTCGTTAATTGTTCCGTTGACATTAACCAGATGCCTCTGCGTCTCTCTCCCGCGAGTGTGGCGCTTGGGCTCGGCACCGGCGGTTCCCTCACCTACTACACCTACTTCGATCACAGTGCAGAATCGATAGATGATGAATAATGAACTGAAATGCAAGGTTGGTAAATTGTTTCATAATATAATTTTAACCATAACATAAGTGAACTGTTTGAATGTGGGGAAAAAATGGCGTCCCGTATGCTGTTAAAACGGGAAAGTGCTTCAGATCATTATATACGGGGAATCAATTATAATACGGAACACCTGTGAACTCTACCGTTGTCCCCTCCGGTGGGTGGGGACGGTAGAATAATATCCACGGTATCTTCTGTCTCTCATAAAGCGACTAAAAGGGCCCACAGGGACTGTCAGTTTGGGAGGGTGGGTTGGCGACCAGTGTTCCCTTAGCGGAGTCCTGCATTGCTTCTACATTTTTGTGCCAGGATCCTGGCTTTTATTTTTCCCCATTCGACCTCCCTTCGTCAACTCTTGTTATTTTCTAACACCGAAGGTATTAGGTTTGTGATGCCTAGAGCGTCTTTTATTTTCACGCCTTTCGTGACCCTTTCCTGTCTATTACCAATACCTTCATTTTCCGAAGGCTTGCACCGCCTCCTTATTCCCCTTTGGTTGATGTTAATAGATATTTGTTAGCCAGTTTTACTACCTCTTAAAGGAATAATCACCGAGCTAGTTGGCCGAGTGGTTAGGGTGAGCTTGCATTCGGGAGATGGCGGCAGCCGTGAAGATCGTTTTCCGTGGTTTCCCTTTTTCAAACCGAGCAAATTATCTATTGAGGCTCTACCTAAATTCAGGTCACGGCCGTTACCTTCCCCATACATCTGATGTATTAGTGCGACGTTAAGACACTAACAAACAGAAGAAAAGTAATGACCATCACCACCACCACCGCCACCACCACCACCACCACCACCACCACCACCACCCCTTGTGGATTGGGATGGTAGAATAATATCCACCCTATCTCCTGCCTGGCATTAGAGATGACTAAGGGCCCCAGGGGCTCTTAATTTTTGAGCATATGTTGGTGACCACAGGACCCTTATCTGAGTCCTGACGTAGCCTCTACTTACTTGTGCCAGGCTCGCGAATTTCACCTAACCTATTCGACCCCTCTGGTTTAACTCTTTGTTATTTTCCGACCCTGACAGTAATACGTTTACGAGGCCCAGGGAGTATTTCGCTTCCATGCTCTTCGTGACCCTTTTCTTTCTTCAGACATGGAAAGAGCATGTTTGACACCTCACTTCGAGACAAGCAGTAATACACCCTATAGGGCCTAAATACCTAAAGCAATAATGGGTTACATTACTTACCTGCTTACTTGTCCATAAAATAAACTGCACCAGCTTAGCTGAAACCGGCAAATGGGCGTTTCGTGTCCTACCACGAGAGTATAATTGGACAGGGATACTACTCTAATGATTTAATTTAAGAAATGAGGAACTCAATAATTCAGCTATTTAATTGACAAAGCATAGTCAGTTTAGAAATTTATGTTGCCACAAACTTTTTATAATATACGGCAGTCATGGTGCAAAGATAAAATGCCATAACCAGTTTACATATGCAATTTACAAAGATAAAAAAAGGTGACGTTACTGTAATTTACAAAGGTAAAAATAAAGTGACGTTGCTGTAATTTACGAAGACAAAAATAATGTGACGTTGCTGTGATGATGAGCACCTCAGTGAACCAAATATGTGTCATCCTTTAGGGAACAACACCATTGGATCAACAAAATAAAAACATGCTAGGATTAGGGACGTTTCACAGAAATAGATTTACTACTGAGGTTCCCTCACATTTTGGGGAAATGTTTACATATAAACAGCAACACCGCACGTTATAAACGACAACTAAAATAAACCAAACACTGAAGCTATATGATACCCGCCTTCATATAAAAATTCATAGGGATGTGAACTCATGTCCTCTGGGTAATCTTTATACTTACTAGAATATCTAATAATCAGAATACACTAGTACCAAGACATCATATATACAAATATACATCAATATTGACAAGTAAGTGGAAAAGAAGAGAAAGACGAAAAGAAAGAATCATTGTCACAAATAACTCTCGACCTGAAAGGGAAGAATCCAATACAGCACACGGCTTTTAAAAATGGCTGAGACTCCCTGGGGTGGAGTACTTAGGCCATTGACTTAGCTGTCTAGCCAGCAATGCCCCCCCCCCAATCGCACAAAAAATCGTAAACAAAGCTGACATTGACCTCGTTTTACTGCGACTCTAGACTCGACATTACAAGAAGGCCTTCATATCCGTCTTCTCAACCATCCTTTGAGCCATAACTTAACTTCTTATAACAAGTGAGAAACCAATTTTCATTCTGCATATCTGGCTCGTTTAATAGACCGCCTCGGGTCTAATTCATTTCATACAGGGTACTATACCGTGCTATTTCTCATAAAATCACGACACTCTACACAAATGGCATAGGATGACACCCTCTAGACCCATGGTTCGAGCCCTTATTTTGGCAGTGTGAAACGTAGTCAGAGATTTCGATGACACTGCATACAACGTGGTTTTAATTTCTCACCAGGATTTAATCAAACAGATACGTGCAGGTAAATAATGCTCAGGCAACATGCAAACACTACGTTACGCAGATCTATCTATCCTTCCAAATAAGAGAGAGTGATAAACTATCCAAAATGATCCTTACTTATAACAAAATTTAACCCGAAGACAAAATACTATGGAATATTCTGATCTAATATTCAACTAAACAACCTTATGTAACACCTGGCTCTCTTCTTCCCACCAAATAGTATATCGCACGTCACTATTCCCTACATAAAAATGTACATTAAAACATTAGTGATTTTAAAGCCATCTTAATAAATAGCCTGATGGGCTATGATCAAGTCATATCCTGATTGCCAAGAGGGCTCCACTACTAATATTTACATACTTAATTACTAAATTACTGCGTAACTGTCGCTACTCCTATCACATGCTTACAAGTCTGGTTCACTTATCTGACATTTAGTGACCACCACAAACCTCCTTCAGAGTTAGGCTGTGCCCATTCAGCCCATCATGGTGACGATGTCGTCCCGGATCGATCTTCTTGTTCCCAGCAGCGTAGGTGGCTCCATTCTGACGCCGTCTTCCGGAAGACCAGCTTGAAGATTTCTCGCACTCAGTCTCGAACTCGTTACTACACTTATTGGACTGAGAAGTTCAGTTAATAACTCGCACAGCACAGTCGTTATACAAATACCGTTTCCTGCGCACACTAGGCAAGATTGAAATGTACTGCATTTACACCATCGTTTTGTATAGTGTTAGACATAAAACTCGCACTGGGGTGCGTCAAGGCTTACTTATCTACAAGTTCGTAGCCTGCTTCGTGGAGCTACACTGATTGTACTAGCTCACTTGCCGACCAACCTCATATTACAAATTGACCTGTAGCCCGATCGTACAAAGAAGCCTACGCCATTAGCGAAATTTATAGTAGTTTAATTAGTGTTCACGACCGCACTATAACAAATCAAAGCTAATCTCACGAGAACTATTCCTCACATATTTACAGTTAAAGTGAAATCATTGCAACACTCCATAAGTAATCTTAGTCTTTGTTTTAGACAATGGTTTGTGGCGTAATAACACAGACAGACTCGCGACTCGCCCCAACAGCAATCTTATCGTCGAATAGCCTGCCTCTCCCCAATCTCTCATCTCTTGTAGGGAGCAAAAAGTGGAGCCACGCCAGGGAAATTCCCTCCTAAGACTCTTGAGTTTGAAATTCAGCCACTAAACAGTTTCCCTACGGTGGTCGGATTAATGTGAAGTTGTTAATCTCATTACTTATTAACGGTGTTAACGTATCATTAGCTTCCTAAAATTCTGGATATAATTTCATCATTTTATTATCCTGGAAAACAGGAGGAGATATCACTCGATTCCCGTGATGTGGTGAACCTGACTATTCCCTCTTTAAATATTGTTAGGTTGGCATGGTGCTTACCAAAACAAAATTCTCATGTCTTTTTCCTTCTCCAACATATCTTCTGTTTCACTCATGCATGGTCACACCCTGCCTAGGGAATCACCTCCAAGTTCTCGGGTTCTATACTGCATCACGCCCTTGTGTTTGGTGTCCTGTTGCGCAATATTTCGTCCGCATTAAATATCGCCTATTATGTAATGAACAGAATGGTTCAGTAAGCCATAGAAAGGGCATGATTGACCTCTCACTTCGATACTAGCAGTAGGACATGGTATGAGCATATTCGACACCTCACTTCGAAACATGCTGTAGGTTACGGAGAGACATGTTTGACAACACACCTCGAGACAGAATACTGAAGGAGATCTAGAGAACAACCAATGTGACATGCTGGATCCAGCGCGTAGCCCCATTCAAGTGAAAATGAGCAGAGAATGTTGTGAAACAGGACTGAAGCCGATATTTTACCGTCCCAACACGTAAGGGATCATTTCGGGACACGTTGCTCCACCAACGTTCCAGGATGTTTTGAGAAAATACAGTACGATTTAGGGATCAAGATAATATTACTTCCCCTGGTACCATGTTTTAAGTTTCCAAGATGCTTATTTACGTCTACTTTCATTTTAATAACTACTTTTTGTACATCACTGCATTTTGACTTTCTGTTAGTGGTACAGATAATTATAAAATCACTCCATTTCTTTGGAAGCATTATACGTTGCAGTAGTTTTGTGGCCATAGCACTTCGCAGTGAAAATCTCAAACAAAGTGTGATATATATTTAAAGAATCAGCAAGATGTGATTTATACCTTTTTGCCAAGTATATTCGAATTTAGCTGTTAATTAATATTGTTATCCGCTGTTTAATAAGAATCGTGAAATATGGGAAGATATATTGAGTATCTGACGGCTGTCTCTAAATACCAACATTTTTGGCCGGAAAGGGTAAATGACTGTTTGGCTGCAGATGAAATGAAATGGATTTTAGTGCCGAGAGATCCCAACGTGGGTTCGGCTCGCCAGATGCAGGTCTTTTGATTTGACACCCGTAGGTGACCTGCGCGTCGTGATGAGGATGAAATGATGATGAAGACAACGCATACACTCAGCCCCGTGCCAGGGAAATTAACCAGTTATGGTTAAAATTCCTGACCCTTCCGGGAATCGAACCCGGGTACCCTGTGACCAAAGACCAGCACACTAACCATTTAGCCATGACGCTTACTTTGAAGAAGAGAAATAACACTCTCGAGGAGTAACTGAAGTCATGGAGTTCGTTCTTTCGGAAATAAATCAATATTTACTTGTAAATAATGCATTGTTTACGCCTTTAGAAGGTAAGTTACTCTAAAAAAAGAACAATTCAAGTAATGAAGCCTACTCAGAAGAAAGGAAATCATATTCGAGATCAATCAAAGAAGTTTTATTCGATGCAAAATACTAAGAGCTGTACGTAGAAAAAAATAATTATGTCACTATTTGATTGTAGATCATACGATATTTATATAGAAGCAGTGAAGTTGCTCTCGACAAAGATTAGCAAAGCCCAAGCCTTCTCCATATCAGCCATGACGACCTATGGAGGGTTGGAAGTAAACCTTGGTACTAAATGGGATTGAGTACTTAAAACGTTGTTTACGATGTGCTTTATGGCTTGTTTCGTTTATTTCATTCTTCGTCTAGCGATAGAACTTCAATTCTGAATAACTACGAGTAGAAAAGGAATCCGTACGTTCGTACGCATATGAGGCGATTTGATTTAAACTTTTGTGCTTAGCATTATCGCAACACAGGGGCATTTTTCTCAGAAATTAAATTGTTATCCATGACATGAATGTGTAGTTCATGCTATCCTTAATATAATTCAGTGAATATATTAAAGAAGAAGCCAACCGCAAGGGAAATATTCTTGCTGTATCAGCAGCAATAGCTTTTATCCCTTTGTAGGCTTACGTCCTGTGTGTCCTACAAAGGACTTAATATTACAGATTATTCCTCTTCCATCGAGTCAAGCTTCCCTCTAAAGAAATATATCTCTCAGGAATCACTAAGGAAGTCTCAAGAATCAGGTAGGGTGATACATCACTTTTGAAGCACTTGTTTAGATTAAGTAGGTCTTAAGTACAAGTGTAAATTAACATAGGAATGTAAAATTAGATATGTTAAAGTTATTTTAACGCAGATGTGCGAGAAACTAATATTACCACACACTTCACTGCCTACTGTATTGTTTCACAATGTACCTACAACATTAATGGAGTAATAATTTCCTTCAAATACAAAAACAAGATAGAACATTATAGAATATTACTTGTTAATGAACGTAGGTTTTCGTGGCTAATTCTATTAACATACAGAAATAAATATGTAACTGGATTAAAGCCACTATATATTCGTTTATTAAAGCCAAGCTTTCCACCAAATTGCGTTGGCCTTCATCCGGGCATGTGAAGTTTTGCTTCCGACAGTGAGCAAATAAGTTCTTCGAAGGAACCTGGAGGCATGACCGCACTATCCACGGCCTACCCCACTAACTGGACTCAAGGATCATCGCGCTGAGCTCTGGTGGTTGGGAGGGAAGTTACTGATTCACTGCCCTCTCCGATACAAATCCCCTGGCCTGAGAGACGGCGCTACCGTCTAGGAGAACCGCCTCCCCTTTCCGGATTTAGCCTTGTTAAAATGGGAGACAAGTCGCAAGTGGCGCTCCTAGTGGCTTGACCTGAAAATTTGCGCTAATTTCAAATATCAATGGAAATGTATATACGGAAATGGATTAAGAAATTACGTCTTGAAAGAAAGTGTTACTAAGATATTAACTTCAAAGTTACTAAAGCAATTCTGGATAAACGAATGAAAAATTATTTAACAGGTTATTATTTAAAGACTGAAATTAGACATATATTCAAGTTGTGAAATTAATGGACTGCTGTGACAGGGCTTGATCTTTCATTTATGCGTTATGTTTTTATCTTTAGAATTCGTGCCTGAACTTTCACGGGTAGATTTTTCTTTTTTCTCCTTTAAAAGCATTGTATCATCATATTAAAACACTTGCCAACAAAAATATCGGCACATTCCTTACACACGTGATTCAATGAATTTACATTTAAGAGCTGGACAATTTTCCTTTTAACTTGAAGCCTACTAACAGAAAGAAAAATCTATAAATTTAACCTCAAGACATTCAAACTTTCCTTATAAGCAATACTTGCCATAAAGCCATTACATTAGGGTAAAGCAAATTTGCATCATCATATTGTTTCAACAAATTATGTACATTTCTTAAATCACCCATATTTTCTTCAGTGCTTGACAACGCGTTACGGCATTCCAAATGGGGTAACTTGGAACACAATCAGCCACACTTATATGCATATGTATTTTCCTGAATTAAATCAAACCCTCAGATCACACCTACAACAACACATCGGTATTGAAAGTTAACTGCTGCACTATACAATAAAATATGCGTATTATATTTTAAGCCAGTTAAAATATGGGTCGAGCAGGTCAGAAGATTATGAAGTACTATAAAAGTCTCTTTGTCACTGGAAGAATATATATGCAAACACAATATTACTTACATTTTCTTGTCACAAGGGAAACAGAAGAAAGACCGCGCATTCTTCTCTACTTCATTGTTACTGCAGCCAAACACAGCACATACCTTTCCCCTCATGTTGAGAGGAGATACCAAGGAATGACACACGCTACTATTTAATTATGTCAACTCACTGAAAACGCATAAATAACACCAAAAACTTCACACACAAATACACGTGCTCTTATGACAGAATCAGTAGTTCTCAGGTCAATCCGCTAGAAAGAGCTCTAATAGCTGTCGCTCGATATCTCGCAGAATGTCGCGTATTTTCTCCACTGTATCTGATGTTAGTCTGTCAAGCCTGACCAAGCCAAGTGCAGATTTAGCAACACCGCCTCGTAAAGCACATTTGAATTCGCCCGTGAAGCGATCTGATTGGCTAACTTCAGCAGCTGATAAATAGACAATGGCGCGAGATATCCACGTAAATTTCTCAAATTACTTATCAGTATGACACACGTTCTAACGCTCTTATACTCCTTTCACGTTGTCTACGATCACCCGGTATAAATACATCTAAATGCCTCTAAACAGAGCACTACATATAGATTGAAAAAGACACTAGAAAATTCTAGATATAATGGGGTTCAATTGTTCAATAAGCAGCCTACCCAATGCAAAGATATGCCGTTAAGAAACTCTAAAACATATCTAAGAAATTGGCTGTTACTAAACATTCACTATCAGAATGTGAAGGACCCTCCGTGGCTCAGGCGGCAGCGCGCCGGTCTGACACCGCTCGGTTCAGTGGTTCAAATCCCGGTTACTCCATGCGAGATTTGTGCGGGATAAAGCGGAGGCGCGGCAGGTTTTTCTCCGGATACTCAGGTTTTCCCTGTCATATTTCGTTCCAACAACACTCTCCAATATCATGAAATTATTTATGGCTTAGATTGTAGCGACTTATTCCCAGACTTTCCATACCGGTTTTCATTAAATTTTCTTTAGCCGTTTTCTATTGATGCGTGGACAGACAGACAGACAGACAGACAGACAGACAGACAGACAGACAGACAGACAGACAGACAGACAGACAGACAGACAGACAGAAATTACGGAAAAGAAAAAAAATCATTTCCTTTTTACTGTAGACATGACCGATACAGAAATACCATTATTTTCTAATTCTGAGCAATGTACAGACAAAACTCTTATTTTATATATATCTAGATTCATACAATAACGCGAAATAATACATTTTTATTATCATTATGCCCGGTGTGAATCAGATATAAATATATGAAACAACTTAGAACACACTACACTTCATAAATTCCTTTCATTTTGCACTTGTTTATCACACAAGAATAATGAATAGGGAAATAGGCCTAAATAGAAGTACTCACCCGATTTTTCCCGATTTCTGTAATACCGGGCGAGTTGGCCGTGCACGTGGAGGCGCGCGGCTGTGAGCTTGCATTCGGGAGATAGTAGGTTCGAATCCCACTATCGGCAGCCCTGAAGATGGTTTTCCGTGGTTTCCCATTTTCGCACCAGGCAAATGCTGGGGCTGTACCTTAATTAAGGCCACGGCCGCTTCCTTCCAACTCCTAGGCCTTTCCTATCCCATCGTCGCCATAAGACCTATCTGTGTCGGTGCGACGTAAAGGCCCTAGCAAAAAAAGAAATCCGTAATTTCAACACCTTTCTGCTCAGAGGCTTGCTCCTTAATTTGTTTAATAAATCACAGTTATTAGTCACCTTCTTTGCATTATTATCAAGAACAGGCCTGAAAAATTTGGTAAGTATAACGTATATGATGTGTGCTTGACCACAGTCGCAGCACTGAAACGTCTCTTTAAACTTTGGAGCGTTAAGGAATTTCAGCTTTCGGACAAGGTTACATTTTCCGAGATATCCTAACGCCAGTGTTTTAGGAATAAGATGAATTTGCGTCGGCATTTTTTCGCGGAGCAGAATTCCCCTCACAGTACTTACACTGTAATCTGATTCGACAAAGTGAAAGCTACATTTTCTGGAGTTGTCATTAGGAGGCCAAAGAGAGCCTTTTCTGCTGCTCTGTCGAGAAATAGCAAGCCTCCATTTCTCCCGTAAACTCGTATCTTTAGGAAAAATATGAAAATTTATATTTGTGTATATTTCTTTGCTCTGTCAGATGTACAGTTAGGCACGCAATAATAAACCATCTTAACCTACAGAATGGAAAGAGAAACTTGACGGTAATTGGCCCCAGTGGCTCTGAACATTGGAGCGTGGGTTGGCGACCACGGGGCCCTTAGCTGAGCCTTGGCATTTCTTCCATTTACTTGTGCCAGGCTCCTCACTTTCATCTATCCTATCCAACCTTCCTTGGTCACCTATAGTTCTTTTCCGACCCCGACGCTACTCCGAGGGCTAGGGAGTCTTTAATTTTCACGCCCTTCGTGGCCTTTGTCTTCATTTGGCTCATACTTCCGTGTTTCGAAGTGTCGGGTCCCTTCCAGTTCCTCTTTAGTGTTTGTTTAGTGTTATATAGAGGATGGATGCCTAGTTGTACTTCCCCTTAAAACAATGATCACCACCACCACCTTGATGGTAATTTGGAAGTACATAACTGAACAAACGTTAAACGCATCTCAGCAACCATCCATATATTGCAAATCGTGAGACCAAATATATTTAAAAACGACAAAACTCTTCATATTTCATGTTAGATAAGGTCTTACCTTATAAAATGAAGTTTAATATGTTATTTCTTCTCATAAAACATGTTTCAGTAACACGCGTATTCACAGAATTCGCGTCAAACAACAGAACATAAACGCTAACATAGCGGTGGAAAGGAGAAAAACTATTACCCCGCTTTTAATGCAAGAAATTGGCTTTCTGTCCAGGCCTTCTAGTATCTAGTAGGCTTTGGTGGAGATCAGGACTATAAGGCGGGTGCTCGAGGGTCTCCCACTTGAGTGTCCGGCTCCATGGCTAAGTGGTTAGCGTGCTGGCCTTTGGCCACAGGAATCCCGGGCTCGATTCCCGACGGGGTCGGGAATTTTAACCATCATTGGTTATTTTCACTGACTGGGGGGGCTAGGTGTATGTGTCGTCTTCATTATTATTTTAGCCTCATCACGACGCGCAGGTCGTCTACGAGCGTCAAATCACAAGACCTGCATCTGGCCAGTCGAACTTATCCTCGGACACCCCCGACACTGAAAGCCATACGCCATTTCATTTCCCACGTGAGTTGGCGTAATGGATGAGGCTGGCCTCCCAGATCGACCGGCGTCTTGTGTCGAAACACGACCCGCACGGAAGTTGGTGCACCATTCCACAGCTTCGTTCTCTGATGGATGTCCACCGATGTTTATCCTTTGGTAACCAAGTACAGATTAACTGCACGTTGGTCCTGTTTGGACGCATTTGGTAATAACGACGCCATAATTCATGTGACCGCATTTAACGCATTCACCTCGGCACGACAAGACTGCCACATGAATCCCAGTCTACATGTCCGTGCTTATACACCCGCATCGGAGTCTCGCTATGTTGCATTACTGCTGTAGCAACGCCCTCAAAGGGAAACCTTTTGATCACGCCTGATATATTGGATTTATTTTAATTTGTGTATGCCAGTTTTTAAAATATTATTTCACTTCGTTCTATTTTTTTACATTGCGTGCTGATCATAGGGGCCGAAGACTTAGATGCTAGGCCCCTTTAAGCAATAATGATCATAATAATAATACCAATAATCTGTATCTTTCATCTCACCTCATCCCGATCCCGTAGCAGGAAACGGAACGAAGGGGCAGAGCTACATCCCCCACCACATACGGCTGGCGTCAGAAAGGACATCCAGCCGCAAAACTGGGCCAAATCCTCATGGGCGACCCCACCAAGGAGTGGGAAAAGTGGTAGAAGAAGAATAGGGGCTGTCAGGACTAGATTTTCCCTAGATTCTGAACGTCGAAAAATATTTTGAGGTGAATAGAGAGTAATAATTGAATTTGAATGTATTACCCATAATCTTACAGAGCTGTCTCCTTATAAATTAGATTACGTCCAAAGATACACCCAAACCGCATCCTATAAAAAGAAAATTGCTTACTCTAGTCTTGTTCTACCGGACGAGTTGGCCGTGCGGTTAGGGTTTCGCAGCTGTGATCTTGCATCCGGGAGATAGTGGGCTCCAGTCACACTGTCGGCAGCCCTGAGGATGGTTTTCCGTGGTTTCCCACTTTCACACTAGGCCTTAATTAAGGCCACGGTCGCTTCCTTCCTCCTCCTAGGACTTTCCTATACCATCATCGCCATAAGACATATCTGTGTCGGTGCGACGTAAAACAAATTGTAAAATAATAATAATAATAATAATAATAATAATAATAATAATAATAATAATAATAATAATAATAATAATAATCTTGTTCTACTGTGCTTATGCTTGCCTGGGTTTCGTCTCCCTTTACCTCTCTCTCCAGGGACTTGGTGGGACAACTCCTTTCTTCTCCCTTCTCCGTAACATCCACGGAGGACCAGTAGCTGAAGAGGGGAACCTAAAAAAGCGTGGGTCACACTAGGCTGCTTGCCAGCGGCTGGCAGTAGCACCAGCAAGCAGCGGCTGGCAACCCGGTCACACACACCCAGCAAGAAGCGGCTTTTTAGTTCTAGTCAGCATGTCGTCTGTGGGTCCACGTAAACGAGAAATTAGGAGGTTGTTAAGGATGGCTGTGACGGAGCTTTGTTTGAAAATGCTTCGTCACCGCAAGGAGAGACGATGGTGGAGTAGACCTTGGATTCAAAGAAGGGAAGAGTTAAGGAGCATCTTCAAGACTTTTCCAGGAGTTAAAAGAAGAGGACCCAGAAACATACAGAAATGTTTTACGAATGTCTCCTTCTAAATTCCAAGAGTTGCTGGAATTAGTAGAACCGCTGATTAAAAAACAAGATACTAAAATGAGAGAGGCGATTCCATGTAAAATAAAACTGGAAATTACCTTACGGTATCTCGCAACTGGAGATAGTTTTAGGTCTCTGGCTTTATTGTTTAGAGTGCTGCACAATTCAATCTGTGTTTTTACCTGAAGTTCTTGCTGCTATTTTTGAAATTCTCCAACCATTTATGAAGGTAAGCATGATTAAGTTTTTATTCAGTTCTAAGTTATCAGTATTTTTAACAATAATATCCTGTCGGTAATTCTTTTTTATTGTAATAGCTGTTGGATACGCTAAGCATAGCTTCTAATTATGATCTTCACTTTTTATGGACAAACATCATTACAAGTACGGTATTAACTAAAGTTGTACAACATATTTTATTAACTGATATTATTTATTTATTTTGCGCTGCTTGAGTTTAACATTAACACCTAACTTTTCATAAACTAAAAATACAGTAGAATTAGAATACATACAACTAACATTAAACAATAGTAATGGAAAGAGTATTGTAAAACTATTTGTAAAATAAGAATTTGCACTACAAATAATTGTATATTATTTAGAATTGAAAACATGTTGATAAATGAAATATTACACACGAGAAATGAAATATTTGGAACAAAATGCAATATTTAATATAATGTGGGCAGCGATTTGTGTTCTTATTGGCATCTAAGCATCGTGTTCTAAAGGGCAGATGCCAACCAATGATTTAGAGAGAATATCTAAACCATGTGGAGGTTGTTCCTCGTCCAAGCATGTTTTATCAGATAGTTCAGAGTATATTTGATCGAATTCATTATTGGAAGTGCTGTTTGAAAGACGTCGTAATGGCAAACACTTTGTGATAGTGGTTCACTGTTGTTGAAATTTAAAGATGCGAGTCTCTCTTCAGTGATGAGGTTTTGAAACTTGCTTTGAAGTATAATGAAACTTCTGAGAGGGAGCTCTCGCATCTGGGATGCAATATCCTTAGCAAATTTGTCATATTGGTCTTCCGTGCCATTAGTGGTTAATTCTGCGATTGATTGCAATTTATTTACTGCACTTTCAAATCTAGTCGTTTTGCGTCTTTTAAACTCCTTTGCGCGTTGTGGTGGATCCATGTTTGTGGATGGACGCTTTGTCGATGACGAAGATATAGCAGACGCAGACTGTACAGGTGATTCCACTACTTGTGATGCTCCCTGTTCAGCCATGTTCACAGTGTCACTGTTTGAATATCGTTCACCTTCACACATCGATCGCTGCGGTATATCCTGAAAACAATATACACCTACAATAATTTCTCAATTAAATAATTGAGATAAATTATTTGTAGACCTATGGTTAAGCACAGGATTATCAGAGTGCAAGTAAACATGACTTTTGTTTAAAATACACTGACTGACAGAGCAAATGCAACACCAAGAAGGAGTGGTCAGAACTTTATGCCAATTGCAGGGTAGACTGACGTCACTGAGGTATGCTCATGATGTGAAATGCGCCGCTGTGCTGCGCACGTAGCGAACGATAAATGGGACACGGCGTTGGCGAATGGCCCACTTCGTACCGTGATTTCTCAGCCGACAGTCATTGTAGAACGTGTTGTCGTGTGCCACAGGACACGTGTATAGCTAAGAATGCCAGGCCGCCGTCAACGGAGGCATTTCCAGCAGACAGACGACTTTACGAGGGGTATGGTGATCGGGCTGAGAAGGGCAGGTTGGTCGCTTCGTCAAATCGCAGCCGATACCCATAGGGATGTGTCCACGGTGTAGCGCCTGTGGCGAAGATGGTTGGCGCAGGGACATGTGGCACGTGCGAGGGGTCCAGGCGCAGCCCGAGTGACGTCAGCACGCGGGGATCGGCGCATCCGCCGCCAAGCGGTGGCAGCCCCGCACGCCACGTCAACCGCCATTCTTCAGCATGTGCAAGACACCCTGGCTGTTCCAATATCGACCAGAACAATTTCCCGTCGATTGGTTGAAGGAGGCCTGCACTCCCGGCGTCCGCTCAGAAGACTACCATTGACTCCACAGCATAGACGTGCACGCCTGGCATGGTGCCGGGCTAGAGCGACTTAGATGAGGGAATGGCGGAACGTCGTGTTCTCCGATGAGTCACGCTTCTGTTCTGTCAGTGATAGTCACCGCAGACGAGTGTGGCGTCGGCGTGGAGAAAGGTCAAATCCGGCAGTAACTGTGGAGCGCCCTACCGCTAGACAACGCGGCATCATGGTTTGGGGCGCTATTGCGTATGGTTCCACGACACCTCTAGTGCGTATTCAAGGCACGTTAAATGCCCACCGCTACGTGCAGCATGTGCTGCGACCGGTGGCACTCCCGTACCTTCAGGGGCTGCCCAATGCTCTGTTTCAGCAGGATAATGCCCGTCCACACACTGCTCGCATCTCCCAACAGGCTCTACGAGGTGTACAGATGCTTCCGTGGCCAGCGTACTCTCCGGATCTCTCACCAATCGAACACGTGTGGGATCTCATTGGACGCCGTTTGCAAACTCTGCCCCAGCCTCGTACGGACGACCAACTGTGGCAAATGGTTGACAGAGAATGGAGAACCATCCCTCAGGACACCATCCGCACTTTTATTGACTCTGTACCTCGACGTGTTTCTGCGTGCATCGCCGCTCGCAGTGGTCCTACATCCTACTGAGTCGATGCCGTGCGCATTGTGTAACCTGCATATCGGTTTGAAATAAACATCAATTATTCGTCCGTGCCGTCTCTGCTTTTTCCCCAACTTTCATCCCTTTCGAACCACTCCTTCTTGGTGTTGCATTTGCTCTGTCAGTCAGTGTATATTTAACACTCTGGTTTGAATGACTAACGGTAGGTCTGCAAAGAAATTCATAATAAATATTACAATTAGCAGGCTAGTTGAGTGTATAATTTTCATTATCCATTAATATTATACTTTACTTTCAGGTACCTGACACAACAAGCCAGTGGAATGAGATTCAAAAAGGATTCGAATATAAATGGAACTTTCCTCAGTGTTGCGCTGCTTTGGATGGAAAACATATTAGAATTAAACGGCCTCCTAATTCAACATCATCGTTTTTCAACTACAAAGGAACCTACAGTATTATTTTGTTTGCCATGGTAGATGCGGACTATTGTTTCAGGTATATAGATGTTGGACATGATGGCAGAGCTAATGACAGCACGGTATTTAAGAACTCTACGTTAAAGATAGCCCTTGAGAAAAATCTTCTTAATTGGCCAAACGGAGGACTTTGTGTAGCAGATGATGCCTTCTGCCTGACACCATATTGTTTGAAACCATTTTCACACAGAGGACTAACAGTACAAGAGAGAGTCTTTAATTACCGTTTATCCAGGGCAAGGCGCGTTGCTGAAAATGCATTTGGCATTTTAGCAGCTAGATTTCGCGTTTTTAACACACCTATACCACTGAACGTGGACACAATAGAAACTCTAGTGAAATCAGCTTGTGCTATCCACAACTGACTCAGGCAGACCTCTTCTAGAACATATTTCCCTTCAGGTTCAGTGGATGATGAAGACTTAAACACAGGTGTGATAACTCCAGGAGCTTGGCGTATTGTACCGACTTTCATGTCCCCGGTAGACCGTTTCTATTCATCAAATAATTGTGGTCGCGCTGAGCAGCAGGTACGGAAGTGATACATGCATCAGTTCATGACAACTTTATCTGTTCCGTGGCAGATGACATCAATTGGTATGAAACCAGATGACAATTCCGTAGTATAAAACTGTCTAACACGAAAAACTTGAAAATTGGCAAATAAACTGTTCGCTGAATATCTTTGGGGTTTATTTTAATAATTAATTTCAGATTTTTATTCATTTATTAATAGATATAAATGACAATAAGTCTCCCTACCCAGTTAATGTATTAACATGTATATGTTAATGACAGTCTAATAAAACTCTAATAATATTAACATATTGGAATCATAATTTACCTACTTACCATATTAGAAGAAGATTCTCTGCCACTGACAGCTCCATGCCAGAATACCTCTGCTGCTGAAAACCACACAAGCTTTGGCTTGTAAGCTTCGATTGCACCAGCGCCACTTTTTCTAGATATATTTATCTTTGCAAGTTCTTTTCTATAGGTGTCCCGTAAACTTTTAATCTTATTCTTAACTGAGTCAAGAGTAGCAGGCATCCCAGCATCCTTTAGGTTTTGTAACAGCTTATTGTAAGCTTCGTCTTTCACATTCCTATTAAAATATTCCTTGGACGAAACGTCCCACAAACACGGATAATTTTGAAATAAATTTTAAAAAATCAATTATCTCCTTCCCCGACCACTTCAAATCAGCCATTTGTACCGTTTAAATTGGAACCAGGTGTTGTTTTATTCGCGGCTGGTGAGCAACTGGAGTGGTCAGACTGGGCTGCTAGCTGGCGCCAGCGGATGCGAGTTGAATCACGTGACCTTCCTGAAGCCGCTACCTGCTACCAAAGTTGAACATGTCCTACTTCGCCAGCCGCTGACAAATACTCGCCAGCTGCTTGTGCCAGCTGCGAGTTCTATGGTCACATCACGCTGATAGTAGCAGCTTCCTTAATTCGCGGCTGGCTACCAGCCTAGTGTGACCCAGGCTTAAGAGTACTTCCGCGAAACGAGACTCCATCTAGAATTACGGACAGCCACTATGAATCTGACGGCTCGTCCTCTCTTATATCGGAATGCCGGCAACCACGCACGCGTAGCACCTAACGTACCTCTGCTCGAAAAACCTGGAGCTAGGGGGTTCCTTTGTCAACACTGTACTGAGGTTGGTGTGTCCCTTATCGAACAGAGAGTAATAATAATTGAAGACGCTCGGGGGATAAAAAGGGATAACCCTCATATTTTCAATTCTTTGTTTAAACAACAAACCACGAACCTACTACACTGGCGTAGCAGGGGGGAGGTGATACTCCCACATGGCGCGTCCCAGGTGGCGGATAGGGGAGTCCTAACCGGCTTGTCGGCGGACTTGAGGGAAATGAAATACCTCTCGCGGACCACACACACCCCCCCTGTGGGTTGGGGACGCAGACGAATAATTCACCCACGGTATCCCCTGCCTGTCGTAAGAGGCGACTGAAAGGGCCAACCAAGGGATTATCCAATTTGAACCATGAGACTACTTGTAATTAGTACAATCACGCAGAGAACACCATGAGTCGCATTTACTTGCGCGTAGTACCACTATGTTAGGTACGCAATAGGGTTGTGATTAGTAGCGACAGCGTCTGAATCAGGAGGTGGGTCCTACAGTACCTGTGATTCGTACCCCTATATGAGCGACACTATGGTTCTGCCTTACCAATGCTCAGTTCCCACTATGTGAGGAATTCCGCAGGATAGTACGAGTCCCTGTGGTTACTCCATTTACGTGAGGAACGCCATAGGTTTGCGTTGCCTGTAAATAGCACCGCGATGTGCCAAACACCATAGGTCTGCGTTACATGTGCGCATTACACTACCTGTGAAGAGTACCATAATGTGTGGAATACCGCGAGTCTCCGCTACTTTTGATTAGTACCGCAACATTACACATAGCATGGTTCTACTTTCCTAGCGATAAATGCCATTATGAGGGGCCGATGACCTGCATTTTGGACCCGATTCAACTATAAGCATAATCGATTTAGCATCGTGCTATAGAAGCAGTCCCTTGGTCAGTAATACTATTGTTTTGTGCCAGCTTCTGTACATGTGAGGCACTGTGGGTCGGATCCACTGATCGTTTTAAATTCATATCCGTCCATTCATTCATTCTTCGCCCTCACGCTTTGAATTCTGGTCAGTGGAGGATTTTGGACTTTTAACTTGTCACTTCATTTCGTCTCATTTCATACCATTAGGGGCCGATGACCTCGATGTTACGCCCTTTTAAAAATCAATCAATCAATCAATCAATCAATCAATCAATCAATCAATCAATCAATCAATCAATCAATCAATCAATCAATCATTATTTTTATTAGTAAGAGTGTTAGTGCACAAGTATATTCTGTTACATGGCTTCGCTGTTGAGTTTCAAGGCCGTTCTGCCACAAGCTCTGACTGACATGTTCATTATTTCAAAATATTTTGCTGTTGCTAGGATCTCCTGCCAAATTCAGGGTGTCAGGAGGCTTTGTAACCGATTATTTCCACTCCCCTGGAGACATGGACCTACCCTGTGCCTGACATTAGGGAATACGCCAGTTATAAAAGGACTTTAGAACCATTGTTTCTGCTGCGCAACGCACACAAAAGCTAAATTTAATGAAGACACAGCCTGCTCCCGGAGATAACTGAAAGCTTAACGTGGTAGCGGGCAACAGCGTGGCATTAATGTTTCGTGCAGCGAAGAAGAGGCATGCTACAATTTTTATTTCAGAGCACGATATATTTCCGGGAAGGCACGTGGTATTTAGAAATAAAGTGCGTTGCTCTTCAGTTTCTTGTTCATATGCTAAGACTGAAGGAATCGAAAATCAAGTTGTTGGCCTACTTAATATTTTCACTCCCTATGGTTGATTACTTTTAAATACGGAAGTATCGATATTCAATACTTCTAAGGATGAAGAGTCGTGGAAACTTAAAAATCGAGGAACTGAATCCTGTAAAACCAAATTCATATGCGCCGGAAAATGAATAATGGTTGTCCAGATAAGACGACACAGAAAATTTTGAAGAAACTGACTCATTCCCCTCTCGGTGACGGGTTAAACTATATCGACTTTACCCTCTGTCTGTCGTAAGAGGTGGCTAAAGGTGGTGATTCATCTGGGGCACTCGACTTTGATCTGGATATCTTGAGTGAGTATGGTATTGCTACCACTAAGTTATATTAGGATCCCCATTACCATTGTCCACTTAGACCTCCTTCGGCCAACCCTTGTTTTCTTATGATCCCAGTTACTGTATATTAGGTAGATATACATCCCCTATTAATGCCAATACGAGGGGAAAATGTAAAAGGTCCTTTCTTTAGAATAATAAAAATATTGACAAAATCAGGGAAAGGGCCACTAAAGGCGTGCAAATTACTTCCTATACCTCTTCCTAAAACCTACGTGGCTCAGGCGGCAGCGTGTTCGCCTCTCACCGCTGGGTTCCGTGGTTCAAATCCCGGTCACTCCACGTGAGATTTGTGCTGGACAAAGCGGGGGCGGGACGGGTTTTTCTCCGGGTACTCCAGTTTTCCCTGTCATCTTTCATTCCAGCAACACTCTCCACTATCATTTCATCTGTCCGTCATTGATCATTGCCACAGAGGAGTGTGACAGGCCTCGGCAGCCGGCACAATTCCCATCCTCGCCGCAAGATAGGGGCTTCATTCATTTCATCCCTGACCCGGTCACTGACTGGGAAACAGGTTGTAGGTGTTGATTTTCATCTCTTCTAAAAATCTTTACAAAAACATGGTATGGTTCCTTGAGCTCGCGGTGAAAGACCACAAGTCTCGATGTGACCCTAACCACACGGCCAACTCACTCTGTAGTATTATTATTAACTCCTTGGCTGAGGCATTTGGTTCAGAGGATCCCAGGTTCGATTCCAGGGTCGGGGATTTTAATCGCGTCTGATTAATTCTTCTGGCTCAGGGACGGAGAGTTTGTGTGTGTCCCAACATTTTCCTCTTCATATTCAGGGAACACACCGTACTACCAACCACCGCAGAAGCACGCAGAAGCGAGTTGGCCGTGCGGTTAGGGACGCGCAGCTGTTACCTTGCATTCGGGAGATAGTGGGTTCGAACACCACTGCTGGCAGCCCTGAAGATGGTTTTCCGTAGTTTCCCATTTTCACACCAGGCAAATGCTAGGGCTGTACCTTAATTAAAGCCACGGCTACTTCCTTCCCACTCCTAGCCCTTTCCTATCCCATCGTCGCCATAAGAGCTATCTATGTCAGTGCGACAAGAAGCAAATTGTAATAATAATAATAATAATAATAATAATAATAATAATAATAATAATAATAATAATAATAATAATAACAAGAAACACTCAATAGTGATTACATCCCTCCACATAGGGTTGGTGTCAGAAAGGGCATCCGACAGTAAAACAGGGCCAAATCCACATGTGTGCCACAGTTGTGAGAAAAGCGTCAAATGGAGAAGACTGTACATCTGTTGTACATTTTTGAGTTTCCGGAAAGCTTCCTCTTTCAAAGGAGTGAAAGAATGAAACTATGTTCTTAAACACTCAAGCAGAACTGCATCTCAGGTTTCATCAACTGTGCCATTTTCTTCACATGACGTTCAACATACTCTATGTCTTGTAGTTATCCCGTACTGTGTATTCTTTTATAGGTGATTGGATTGAGTCTTCTCCGTAAAACATGATTGCCGTCTGCTGCTACCGAGTAAGATGTAATAAGCTTTCTTTGAAGACACGAATGTCTGACGAACCTTCAATTCCATCCCCTTGCTTTGATGATGAAGTAAATTAAATTCTATACTTTTTAGTCGTGCTAGTGATTCCTTTTGCATGTTCCAATTAAATTTGCTCATATAGCCGTCGTATTTTAGCATGAAAACATACATAAACGAAATGAGCTGTTTGGTTAACATTGACTGAGATCTAGTGTACCTGAATTATAAGATATATGTTCGTTAATATGCAGGCATCGCGCGTACATGGCTTCTCGTTCGGTCTTTTGATAAAGAATACCTGTTTTCCTCTCTCTGCAGGTGATTTCAATGAAATAGGAAACTCTGTGGGCCAATTGCAGACGGCAATATTTACGCTAATGAAATTTATGATTAAATTATGTCATTATTGCTTTACCTACAACAGAAGGTCAGAATAGAGGCAGGGAATAAGATGACAGATGATAGCAGAATTGGAAGGGCAGTTAGACAAGCCACCGTTAAAGAAGCTTTCGACAGAAATATAAAAGACTCCTCAACGCCTCCTTGACGGTGACGCCGTCCCTCAGGCCAGAAGATTTGTATCAGAGAAGGTGAGAGTTGGCGGTCGTGGCTTACAGAAGGAACTGTCCCGGCATTCGCCATACTGGAGTAGAATGGAAAACCACGGAAAACCATTCTCAGGACAGCCGAAGGTAGGAACCAGCTCCAATACATTTCCAGAGTAGAGAGACGCAGAGCCACGCTAAAGCCCTTGCCACCACTCCAGCTTTTTGTTGTTATTGTTGTTGTTGTTGTTGACGGCGAGTACCTGAGAGTCCCAGGGCAGAAATTATGTCCCTTTACTCATCTGTTTCCGAGAAATGCCGATGAGAGGCGGTATCTGGCTGAGAGGCGGTATTCGCCTCCCGTCAGAGAAGAAACCTCCTTCTACCTCCAAGATATTATTGGGAAATGCCTGGATGGAAGAAGAGGGGGTACGTATTGGTTGCAGAAGACTAGAGTGTATTCGATTTGCGGATGACATTGTGTTGTTAGCAGGGATTGAAAGGGTTCTAAATGGAATGCCAGAAGACGTGAATTCAACCTGTTAGCAATTGGAATGAAAACTAATAAGATCAATCAACCAATCAATCAATCAATCAATCAATCAATCAATCAATGACCTATCGGGCGAGTTGGCTGTGCGGCTAGGGGCGCGCAGCTGTGAGCTCGTACCCGGGGGATAGTGGGTTCGAATCCCACTGTCGGCAGCCCTGAAGATGGTTTTCCGTGGTTTTCCATTTTCATACCAAGCAAATGCTGGCGCTGTACGTTACTTAAGGCCACGGTCGGTTCCTTCCCATTCCTAGGCCTTTCCTGCCCCATTGTCGCCATAAGACCTACCGTGTCGGTGCAACGTAAATAAATAGCAAAAAACGAAACTATGATCTGCATTTAGAGCGGTCGCCCAGGTGGCAGATTTCCTATCAGTTATTTACTTCGTATTTACATTATTTTATTTATAATTGTTTACCTAACTTTTTCTTAAATATTTTCAACGAACGTGGATATTTACCGAACATTTTCGTTGAAAACTTATTCCAGTCACTTACTACTCGTCCTATAAATGAATATTTGTCCAAATCTGTCCTTCTGAATTCCAGCTTTATCTACATATTATAATTTTTCCTACTTTGAAAGCTCTACTCAAGCTTATTCTTCTGCTAATGTCATTCCACGCCCACTCACTACTGACAGCTCGAAACATACCGCATAGTCGAGCATCTCGTCTCCTTACTCCAAAGTCTTCCCAGCTCAAAGTTTTCAACATTTTAGGAACACTACTCCTTTTTCGGGAATAACTCAGAACTAACCATGCTGCTTTCCATTGCTTTTTCTAGTTCTCGTATAAAGTAGTCCCATAGACTGGAGCCATGCTCTAACTGCCGTCTTACCAGAGACCTAAATGCCCTCTCCTTTACATCCTTACAAAAACCGCTAAATACTCACATAACCATGTGAAGATATCTGTAACCTTTCCTAACTACCTCATTAATATGATTACTCCATTGAAGATCATTCCTTATATTAAAACATAGGTACTTACATTTTTCCCCATGTTGTACTATCACCCCATCAACACAACAATTAAAACTGAGAGGACTTTTCATCTTGGTGGGACTTACGAGTTGACTTTTCATCCCATTTACACTCATCTGCTGTCCATCTCACTACATTGTTTAAGTCCCCCTACAGACCCTGACAATCCTGCAACTTATTTACTACACAAATTAGTAAACTATCATCCGCCAATATCGTTATCTGTGATTGCACAAGACAAGGGGTAGGGTTATATATGCACGAGGGAACAAGGCACACGTCAAGATAAACCAGAAGGATATTGAATAAGTGTCAGAGTTCAGATATGTAGAAAGCACAATAATGGATGATATGAGCAGGAGTAGTGAGGTAAGAACTCGCATTGCCATCGCTAAAGAAGCCTTCAGCAGAAAGCAGAGGCTGCTATGTAGACGCTTGGGCTTGTGGTGAAGGAAGAAGTTGGTGTAATGTTTTGATCCGAGTGTGGCGCTATATGGAGCAGAAACCTGGACGCTAAGAAATGTAGACGTAAAGAGACTAGAAGCACTTAATCTGTGGTAATGGAGAAGAATGGAAAGGGTACGAAACGACCAAGTATTGGAGAGAGATGGAGAAAAAAGGAAGTTATTACAAACCTTCCATATAAGGAAGAGGAACTGGCTACGAAGAGACAATTTGCTGATGGACGCTCTAGGAGGATCGATACATGGAAGAAGAAGAAGAAGAAGAGTACGGAGGAAGTACCAGATGGTGGACAGTGTCAAAATACCAGGGAATTATGGAGAAACTAAGGGGATTGCTGCAGACAGCACTGCATGGAGAGCGGCTGTGTGAAGATCTGCCTATGGGCAGAACACGTAATATTTTACGTTCTTTACAGAAATCGATCAGGGTGACTTCAACTTCTGCAGATCAAGGGTGCACATGTGACCGAGAGAATGGCTGCGGGGTTTGGGACACGTACTGTACTTGTCAGCTTGCATTCGGGAGATAGAGGATTCGAACCCCACTGTTCGCAGCTCTGAAGGTGATTTTCCGTGGTTTCCCAATTTTCTATTTGCTTTTCGTCGGACCGACACAGATAGGTCTTATGGCGACGATGGGACAGGAAAGGCCTAGGAATGGAAGGAAGCGGCCGTGGCCTTAATTAAGGTACAGCCCCAACATTTGCCTGGTGTGAAAATGGGAAACCATGGAAAACCATCTTCAGGGCTGCCGACAGTGGGATTCGAACCCACTATCACCCGCATACGAGCTCAGAGCTGCGCGCTCCTAGCCGCAGGGCCAACTTGCCCGGTTTTCCCAATTTTACACCAGACATATCCTGGGGTCCCTTCCTTCCCACTCTTAGCCCTTTCCTCTCCCATCATCGCCGTAAGTCTTACCTGTGTTGGTGCGACGAAAAGCAATTTTTTTGTGGCACCGTGTGCACCTCCATCTTTTAACTCTTTTAGTCTGGAGCGACGTGTAATTAATGTTATTAATAACCTACGTTTAGGAGATGCCACGGTTCCGGAATTTAGTCCTACAGGAGTTCTTTAACGGCTGAGCTGAGTGGCTCAGACGGTTGAGGCGCTGGCCTTCTGAGCCTAACCTGAAAAGTTCGATCCAGGCTCAGTCTGGTGGTATCTGAAGGTGATCAAATACGTCAGCCTCGTGTCAGTAGCTTTACTGACACTTTAAAGAACTGGTGCGTGACAACATTCCGTTACCTCGACGTCTCCGAAAAGCGAAAAAGTAAAGCCAAAAACATGATTATTATTATTATTATTATTATTATTATTATTATTATTATTATTATTATTATTGAAAATCCACAGCCTGTTTCCAGTAATCCGACCGGATCCGGAATGGACTGAATGAAGCCCCATCTAGCGGCGAGGATAGGAATTGTGCCGGCTGCCGAAGCCTGTCGCACTCCCCTGGGGAAATTATTGATGAATGAGAGATGAAATGATAGTGCGGAGTGTTTCTGGAATGAAATGAGACAGAGAAAACCGGAATACCCGGAGAAAAACCTGTCCCGCCTCCGCTTTGTCCAGCACAAACTTCACATGGTCTGACCGGAATTTGAACCACGGAACCCAGCGGTGAGAGGCCGGTGCGCTGCCACCTGAGCCACGGAGATTACACTATTCTTCTTCTTCTTCTTATTATTATTATTATTATTATAGCTCTTTTAACGTGATATTAAATCTACCGACACGAGGCTAACGCATCTGAGCACATTCAAATACCACCGGACTAAGCCAGGATCGAAACAGCCACCTTGCGCTCAGGAGGCCAGCGCGCTAGAGTCAATGGAGACCAGCCCTACCACCTCTCGAATGTAGCGTTGCAATGTTGGCCAAAATCAGCCACTGAATAACCATGAAACTGATAGTCAAAATTCAAGGAATAAGTCCAAGGCAGTAATGGAGAGGACCTCAATTTTTAAAATTCACGTTACATTGTTACGCCGTACATAATATTGCAGAGGTGGGTGGGTGGGTAAAAGTTTTCATTCTGTCCCGCACAGGGTTTGGCGGAACCCTTAGACTGTAACGCCGCCTCTCTCGCGAGGGTGATTTTGTGGCAGTGGTGTCATGGTCATAGATAATAAGATCGGTACGGCCGTGGCCTGAGATAGCGACTGCCCTGGCCTTCGCCTTAGTGCAGGGGAATGGAAATCCGTTCTCAGTGCACCTAATGCTGGAGTCCAGCCCCTCTCCGTCTTCTCAATGCAGGACTATAGAGCCACGGTAGAGCCGTGGCTACCGGTTAGTCGAAACCGACTATCTGCATCCGCCGACCACTATTTCAACACATCCGGCTAGTTTTAGAAGAATTTCAAAGGCTAAGGAGCATTTGTAACCAGTGTTGCCAACTCAGCGAATTTTCCGCTAAATTTGGCTGATTTTTTAATGGAAGAGCGGAAACATTTTCTATTTAATTTAAATGTTATTTGCTTTACGTCCCACTAACTACTTTTTAAGGTCTTCGGAGACGCCGAGGTGCCGGAATTTAGTCCCACAGGAGTTCCTTTACGTGCCAGTAAATCTACCGACACGGGGCTGTCGTATTTGAGAACCTTCAAATACCACTGGACTGAGCCAGGATCGAACCTGCCAAGTTGGGGTTAGAAGGCCAGCGCCTTAACCGTCTGAGCCACTCAGCCCGGCCATTTTCTATTTAGCAGACAGCGGATTTTTTTGAGGAGTTTCAAACTTCTATTAACGATGTTCAGCGGTAACAATATCACCGTTCCTTTCCAGAAGAAAAAATAATATTGAACTTACTATGGTACCATAATGTAGTTAATACCTTTGTATTGAACTTATGCTGAATCCTGGCCTTCTGACCCCAATTTGGCAGGTTCGATCCTGGATCAGTCCGGTGGCATTTGAAGGTGCTCAAATATGTCAGCCTCGTGTCGTTAGATTTACTGGTACGTAAAGGAACTCCTGCGGGACTAAATTCCGGCACCTCGGCGTCTCCGAAAACCGTAAAAGAGTAGTTAGTGGGACGTAAAACAAATAACATTATTATTATTATTATTATTATTATTATTATTATTATTCTGCATCCTACCACTCGTTTTCTAGACAATCTCTGGCCCACAGCCTCAGTCAGAATTTGTTGCAATCGTTACTGTACTCATGATGAGCCAGGTAGTGTCGTGTTTGATATCGTGTTTCTTTTGACATTCGGTTCTTTTCGGTACGTCAACACGTCGAAAGAAAAGGTAGGAAAGTTCAGTCAGATATTTCGTAAAGTGTGGTTAAATAATTAAACTTTAAAAGACCAGTTGGTTGAGTTTCCTGGTGATTCCAACCACGGACGGTGCATCTATTGGCATTGCAATATAAATGCGAAATTTTTTGACATTATTTCTATCCGCACTTATCAAAAACAATGAAAACATTTATTAAAGTGAAAATAGCTTTCGAAATAGATTTGAAAATTTCCGTATGTGCTTTGCTGCTGTGAACTGCCAGCATGCATTATGAAAAAGAACAATACCATGCGGCTTCATATGAAACCACAGGACCTCAACCCAGCTCGTTTGCTTCAGAGGATACAGTGCGGGGAGAAGAAGGTGATGACCTCCTGTTCTGAAACGGGTGAGTGTTGAGATACTCTCCTCGAATAAAACAGCTGCTACCGAGCTGGATAGCTGCAGTCGCTTAAGTGCGGCCAGTATCCAGTAATCGGGAGATAGTGGGTTCGAGCCCCACTGTCGGCAGCCCTGAAGATGGTTTTCCGTGGTTTCCCATTTTCACACCAGGCAAATGCCGGGGCTGTACCTTAATTAAGGCCACGGCCGCTTCTTTCCACTTCCTAGGCATTTCCTATCCTATCGTCGCCGTAAGACCTATCTGTGTCAGTGCGATGTAAAACAAATAGAAAAAAACAGCTGGTATATGCTATTTTGCTTCAGTTAGAAATTTATCGGAATTCAACGGATTTTCAACTAACATTTAGCGGAATAAAGATTTATGTGTTGGTAACACTGGTTGTAACAGATTACAGGCACTAGCGGATTGCATTTAAACCAATGGAACGCTAGAGAAATAAGCAGATCACGCATTCCCTTTCTAGTACAATACTTTAGTTTTCAGCAACGTAGCTTACCTATGTGAACAGGGATTTTGCGCACTGATCAATATTAAAGCAATAAATGAAATTTATATCTTTCAGTGGATTAATAGTAACAAATATATCTGTCTGTGATTATTCCTTGTATTGAAAAACAATTGTTCAAAAGTAAACAACCCAACATTTCTCACTGAGTTTCAATAATAATTTACTGTAATTATTAACAGAACTTCCTTAAATTTTCAATCTCTATTACCCCTGTGCGTGGGGGTCGCAGACGAAGAGTCCACCCATGGTATCCCCTGCTTGTCGTATGAAGCGACTGAAAGGGGCAACCAAGGGATGATGACAATAGAACCATGAGACTACTTGTGATTAGTACCATTACGTGAGGAACCGCGCGGGTCGACGTTACTTGCGACTAGGACCACATTCCGAGGAAAACCATTGGTCTACGTTACGTAGGAGCAGTACCATTTTTTAAGGAACACTACGGGTCTGGGCTTTGCCCATAATGAGCGTCATCGTGTGTATTCCACCGAGGTGGGGCGCTCGAGTACCTAGCGAGAGTAAGTGCCGAGCGCCGCGCTCGAATGTGTTGGTCCCACTGTGTTCAGAATGGGTCTGCATTACCTAAGAGTAGTACCAATATATGAGAAACACCATGACTATGCAACAAACAACACGGGTTTGACCAGTGCCCGTGATTAGTAGCACTATGAGAGGAAAACTATGGGTCTGTGTTGCCTGAGAGTAGTTTCATTATGTGAGGAACACCATGGGTCTGTGTTGCCTGAGAGTAGTTCCATTATGTGAGGAACACCATGGGTCTGTGTTGCCTGGGAGTAGTTACATTATGTGAGGAACACCATGGGTCTGTGTTGCCTGGGAGTAGTTCCATTATGTGAGGAACACCACGGGTCTGTGTTGCCTGAGAGTAGTTCCATTATGTGAGGAATACCATGGGTCCGTGTTGCCTGAAAGTAGTTCCATTATGTGAGGAACACCATGTGTCTGTGTTGCCTGAGATTAGTTCCATTATGTGAGGAATACCATGGGTCCGTGTTGGCTGAGAGTAGTTACATTATGTGAGGAACACCATGTGTCTGTGTTGCCTGAGAGTAGTACCATTATGATGGAACACCATGGATCTGCTTTGCTTGTGAGTGGTGCCATTGTGTGTCACATACCAAGGGTCTACATTTCCTGTGATTAGTACCACCTTGGGAGAAACAGAATGAGTCTACGTTGCTTATGCTTAGTACCGCAATAGGAGGAATACCATGGTTCTGGTTTACCAGTGATTAGCACCATTGTGAGGGACCTTCGACCTGGATTTTTGACCCTTTTAGTTAATAAAAATCATCCCAGTAATTAAGGTACTGTGAATTTGATCCAATGATTGTTTTTTGTTTCACGATCATTTTTAGATTCTAGTCAGTGGATCCATTTTGAAGTTTTAATTTTTTATATCTTAGCACCTCGTACCATTAACATGCGATGACCTAGCTGTTAGGTCCCTTTAAACAACAAACAAAATCATTATCTCATCAAGCTCTATTTACAACTGTACAGTTGTCTAAGGTTAGTAAACATAATCTTTATTTAATACACATGCACAGTATGAGGGCCCTATTTCAACCTGCAGCTCTGAGTTCGGATGTTGTGATGCTGTGATTTCACTGCCCTTCTGTATGGTTTTGAAGGCTGGACGTTCAAGCCCTTTGCTGGGAATCTGGATACAAGATTTCAAAATTTACTTGTACAGAAGAATGCTTCGAATATCCTGGACAGAAAGGAAATTCAATAAAGTCCTCAACTTGTTAAATAAGAAGAAAGTGCTTCTAACAACCATCAAGGAACGAAATCTTAGGTTTATAGGGCACATCATGAGAGGTGAACGATATGAACTCCTCCAGCTCATCAACGTGGAGGTGGGGAAGGGGAAGAGTGGGGATTGAAGGTAAACGATCTGCGGGGAGTCGGAGAAATTCCTGGCTTAAAGACCTGTGCCGCTGGTATGGACGCACTTCCATTGAAATCTTTCGAGTTGCTGTTTTACGAATTATTATAATCAATTGGATCGCCAACTCTCGTAGGGAATCGGCGTCCTAAGAAGAATAAGAAGAAGAAGAAGAAGAAGAAGAAGGTTTTTATGTGTCCATATTTTAAAAATTAATTATCTTGTTCCTGGCACAGCAATGAAATTTTGGGGCAAACCCTTTCATAAATACTGCAATTTTTCGAGAAATTTATTGTTCATCTTACAAAGAAAGAATTAGGTAGGCTGTACTATACTCTTAACAGCATTAGGTCGAGAGAATTATTTTTTAAATAATGATGCCATTCTGGAGAGCCTCCGTGGCTCAGACGGCAGCGCGTCGGCTTCTCACCATTGGATACTGTGGTTCAAATCCCGATTGTTCCATGTGAGATTTGTGCTGGACAAAGCGGAGGCGGGTCAGGTTTTTCTCCGGGTACTCCGGTTTTCCCTGTCATCTTTCATTCCAGCAACACTCTCCATTCTCATTTCATAACATCTATCAGTCATTAATTAATCACTTTGGGAGTGGCGACCCCATCGTACTAATAGCCTATATCTGCTTCATTCATTCCATCCCTGACCCGGTCAATGACTGGAAAACAGGTTGTAGGTTTTCATTTTTCATACCATTCTGGACAGACTGAAATACTGTATCATTCAACGGTCGCGAGTTTATCTATCCGAAAACAACGACAGGATAAGCAACAAATGGACGAACATAAAGCAATACGGGGAATCGATCTCTTTGTTGGGACCAACAGAGGCCCAATAAATGAGGCTATAACTCTGGTCCATGGAGACAGTGGTGGATGTACTGAATCTATGGCTTATTATTTGACTTCTATGTGAAAGTTTTGAATGTACATTGTGGTCATATTTAATGGATGCTTTCATACCATATGAAACAAATAAGTTAGGTATACAAAGTATTCCAGTAATATTCCTATGGAAAAAGTTGACTTTATTTCCTGCCCTGTTTATTGACGTCTCTAATACTTTCCTCTCATGTATTCAAATATAAGCTTGTGAAAGAGCATATTTCGTTGAAAGTAAATTCAAATTATTTGTGTTTCGTTCTGGGGCATCCTTTATTGACCCTTTGGAACTGTATGTGATTACCCTGTATTTTTGCGTGGTCTTCTCTAATAAATGAAAATGTTAACTACTGTAAAGTAATGCCATGAATTCATCTTCCATTCAGTTGGTGTAGTTTATCAGGAATGCATAATTGTTTGCACGTTGCTCTGAGACAAAGCGATTCTTCAACGTCCAGAAAATTTTTTTTACACGGATTATTTATATTTAAGAATTTACAAATCAATCTGATTGTTCAGGACTATGACCCTACGAACTTTAAAATTTAACCGACTTCAAAACGTTGCCGACCACGAATTGAAAGGAATTTAGTGAAGGAAAAATTACTTCTCGATTGACAGCGTGAGGTTCAGTTACCAGGAATTAAGTCCGTTTAAGTTATCTCGTTCCACTTCAGTAGACGTCTGGTTCTCATAGTATTTTTCTCAGTAGTGAAAATTTTGTGTGAGGTTTGGACCACGTAGCTATTAGCTTGCATTCGGGAGATGGTGGGTTCGAACCCCATTGTCAGCAGCCCTGAATATGGTTTTCTGTGGTTAACCATTTTCACCTGTTTGTGTTGGTGCGACGTAAAGCTGTTTGTAAGAAAAGGAGGAAACGTTTCCATTTTGCGAAAAGCTTATGATCATGAATTTATGTCTTTCAACAAATGGAACTCAATGTTACCGTATATCAAGGAGAAGTGCAACTCTTTTAGCCGCAGCATCTTTGGTGAACGAGACCTACCGTAACGACTGGTGTGACGTGACTTCCGTTACACATTTTGTCGCGTTACGTTACACAAATATTCGGATTACTCCCGCAGCCATAAGACTATAATTATTCATATCAATGTACAGAATGTACCAAAACTCGACGGCAAGAATTTAGGAATCGATTCCTCACATAGAGAGAAGAAAAAAAGCTTATGACAACACGGATCCGGAAACGTATATTTACAGATTTATTCAAACTATTGTACATTTACACAGTACGTCCGTTACGGCAGCTGAAAAACTTTAGCATGTATCAGAGGAAATTTTCGAAGTGACGACCTGCAGCTTGAATAGAAGCCTCCACTCGTCGTCGCATGAAGATACGCCGTCGAATTTTGGAACATCCTGAAGGCCTATGTATTGTGTTTAGTTTATACATAATATTCTACAAATAACTAACAAATAAGTAGCGAAATTTTGAGGTTATTATGGTATCCCCTATGAGTCATGTCTTTTATTAGGACTTTGAGATGATGTCCTGCTTTATATGGATAGGGGAATGTGGTTCCTACGTGATGGGACACCTTATTACAAAGAACTTTCCGTCCTGAAATGTGAAGAACACTCAGAAAACTTAATGTAGCTAACTGAGAGAACTCCCCACTACCTGTCATCGAACTTTACATACCTTTCCTCTTTTCACTCTGTTACTACACTTGCCTTCCCTTTAAACAGGCCAGCTGCCTATAATCGCTCATTTATTGCGACAGGAAATAGATTATGGAACTCTTTTCCAAATAACACCCGTAACACCCGCAGCAATAATTCACTAGAGTATTTCAAGTCTTGCTACAAAAAGTACCTCGTAGATGCATAAACCTACTGTGTGAATCTTGATGTGTGTGCGTGTGCAAAATTTAGTTAATTTTCTTTAAAATAATTTACACTTATCTTCCATTAAATTTCATTTAGTAGTTTGACAAATGAAGTATACATATTTATTATTATTATGTTGTACTTATTTTGAATTTGTTATAAATTAGCTTCTTTTAAAGTATTTACTACTCTCCACAATTGTTCTATAATGACGTGGTTAAGTGTAAGAGAGGACCATGAGTCATAACTTCGCGACTACTAAAGGATAAATAAATAAATAAATAAATAAATAAATATATATATATATATATATATATATATATATATATATATATATATATATATATAGTGGCGGTCAAAATAATAGAGCCACCTGTATTGAGGGGATTAAGAACTAGGATATCTATTATTTCGCAAAATCTCCACGAGTGCTCTGTTGTCAGTCCCTTTTAGACATCATCAGGGAAGACGTCGCTGCTATCTGTAGTCGTGCGAAAGGGAGCGTTTGAGCTAGACGTGCGAAAAGAGGTATAAAGGTAAGAATTTTATGGGTCAAAATAATAGAGCCGTTTTACAGAAGTCCCGTTCAAAATGATTTTTTGCAGTTGTTTTGGAGGCTAGCGATATTATATGTCAACAAATCTCCACTCAATATTATTTTGTATGTAAATTGACGTTTTTTTTAAATTTATATTCTTCTAGATGGGCAGAGCAAAGCATACAAGTGATGATGAGCGTATAGTAATGTTCCGGATGTTCGAAAGTGGGATGTCCATGAATAAAATAGCCAAAGATTTACACGTGTTGCCAAAACGAGTCCAGAACGCCATTAAATTGGCAAAACAAACCAAGCCGCAGGTGGAGAACAGGGGGCGACCTCGTGTAACTTCACCTCGCGTAGACAGGCTCATCACTAGGGAAGTAAAGAAAGACCCATTTTTGTCAACACCACGACTGAAAGCCATTTTGTTTAGCGACAAAAATGATGTTTAACCATTAACCTAAACGATTCAAAGACGACTGAGATCCGCAAAATTGAATGGGCGCATTGCGAGACAGAAGCCACATGTTTCAAAAGCTAATGTTCGGAAAATGTTGGCCTTCGCCCGGAGAAATGAACAAACACCTAATATTTGGTAGAGGAACATCCTTTGGTCCGAGGAATCCAAGTATAATAGGTTTGCCTCAGACGGAAAAGTCTATGTGCGCCGCCCACCAAAGCAGGAATTTAATCCCAAGTACACTTTAAAAACTGTGAAATACGGTGGCGGAAGTGTTACGGTATAGGAATGCTTTTCATGGTACGGCATTGGTCCAATACACCGTATCAATGGTATAATGAACGCAGAAATGTACAAAGACATCTTGGCAAATGTTATGCTGCCTTATGCTGAAGAGGAAATGCCGCTGAAATGGAAATTTCAGCACGATAACGATCCAAAGCATACTGCAAGGATCATAAGGCAGTTTTTTTCAAGACCACCATATCGAAGTATTAGAGTGGCCACCTCAGTCCCCTGACGCATCACCCATTGAGAACTCATGGGAGATCGTAGACAAGAAAATTGACCGCTCAAAAGCTACATCTTTAGATAAACTTTGGGAAGAAATCCAGAGAGCCTGGTATGCGATCAGTAGCGACGAATGCAGGCGTTTAGTCGACTCTGTGGGTAAGAGGTGCAGGGCAATCGTCAAAAATACGGGTTACCCCACGGAGTACTAATTCACTCCTATGAAAAAACAACTTTTCCTGTAAATTTCGTAAGACTGCGATCAAGTACAAAAATTTGTGTCAATTGGCTCTATTTTTTGACCCTGTGGTCTGGTATTCTTTTGAATATTATTGATTAGTTGGAGTTGTGTTATCTATATAACTGACTGTGGTAATGGTTCCTGTACAACGTAAAATTTTGTTTCCATCATAGTACAAACATGTCTAGTAATAAATTTGTACTTTATTCCAAACCTTTGCCCGGTGGCTCTATTATTTTGACCACCACTGTATATATTCGTTTACGGCCATTAGAGACCACGTTAGATAACAATTACATGTTTCTGGAAGCCTTCCTCACAGCCCAGAACTTCAGCATCCTCTCTCTGGCAGCCTGTCTTCTTTCGTCCGTCCACCCACGGTTAAGTTTTGGTTCGTCATGGAATCCCTGAAATCTGTCGATCACTGACCTAAACTTTGTTCGGTTTGAGATGTCTTCCGAATTTAGTCCCACCTGTCTGAGATCCTTTCTCACCTCCCTGAACCATTTGTCCGACACTTTAGGTCTGCTGTCTAGTATTGTGAAAATCCTTTTCGTTAGTCTCTTCTCATCAATTCTAAATAAATGCCCACAGAATTTAAGTCTCCGTTTTCTCATGGACTCAGTTAGCCTTTCATTGTCTCGGTAAAGTTCTTCCCTTCCTCGCAGCCTATACTGTCCATCCACAATCTTTGGACCCATTATTTTGCGAAGGATCTTTCTTTCAAATTTCTCAGCTTCTCTCAGTCCCGCTTTTCCTGTCATTTGGAGGCATTCACTAGCATACAGACATTCCGTTTTAATCACTGTATTGTAGTGCCTTAGTTTAGCTCGTCTGGAGATGGTTTTCTTCTTGTATATAGGATATGTCCTACGAAAAGCCGCAGCCATTTTCTCCCGTCTGGTGTTGTTTGCTTCTCTTTCATTTGTTTTCAATTGCACTATTTCACCCAAATATTTAAAGCTATCAACTCTTTCTATTTTACCGTGTTCTGTCTTCAGGTACCGAGGGGCTGTTTTGATGTTTGTTATATATTTAGTTTTTCGAAAGAAATCTGTAGTCCTGCTTTGTCTTCTTGTAGTTTTAGTACATTCAGCTGTTCTATTGCTGTGTCAGTATTCCTAGATAGCAGCGCAACGTCATCAGCAAAGGCAAGGCAATTAATCATGACACCACTTTTTGACCCTCCAATGTATACTTGGTTAAGTAATCCTTTTCTGTCCAGTTCTTTTTCCCACTCCCGGATAATCTTAAATAAATAAATAAAAATAAATAAATAAATAAATAAATAAATAAATAAATAAATAAATAAATAAATAAATAAATGAATGAATGAATGAATAAATAAATAAATAAATAAATAAATAAATAAATTAGTAAATACCGTGCGCCCTTTACAATAGTAACATTCTACCGCCAATTTTTTTAACCTCCAAAATGATCAAAATGTAAACAAGATTTTCGAGTATTAAAGGATATCAGTCAGCTAATGTTATTCTTGAATCTCCAAAATGATCAATTCACTCACTAAAAATGTTCAATTTTCCAATTAGCGTTAGAAAATATTATGTTTCAAAAACAATTTCCCTTTTTTACAATATTTTGCTTTACGTCGCACCGACACGGATAGGGGACAATGCGATGGGAAAGGGATAGGAGTGGGAAGGATATGGACGTGGCCTTATTTACGGTAGAAACGTAGCATTTTCATGGTGTGAAAGTGTGAAACCACGGAAAACCCTCTTCCGTCTTCCTCATTTATGGCAACGAACCATAAAAAACCTAGGACACTACTTTGAAGGCTGTTAAACAGCTTGTACGACATAACATATGACTGTATACATGTTGTAAGAGAATCATATAAACAAAACAATAATTTCAGATACCATAATTTTCCTTCCACCTTACCACATATTCCTACAACCCTACGACATGTGGTGTAATCTCTATAAATTCCTTCTCGTACACTTTGAAGTGTAATTAGTACATTTCCTGTGTTGTAGATCCTTCGAGAGAGAAGGAATAGTTGCCCTCACTTC